>NW_026641531.1:0-600000 GCF_028554395.1 Pezoporus wallicus | reverse complement strand
TTGGGATAGCTCCTGTGTAGAGTACCCCAGCTGACATGAGTCTGGTGGGCCTATAGCAGGGTCTGGTTGGTGACAGTGACTGCTTAAATGGAGAGCTGGACTAGACTAACTGGAAAGAGTTTTCTTGTAAAATGAAATTAATTTCAGGAGAATGGAAGATACAAAGATGCAGGCAGTTCTTTAAATAGTCTTTTTAACAAAGAGAGGGGGCAAAACTTCTGGATAGCAACAAATGTTCGTTGAAGCTGACTAACAGAAATAGCTACTAATGTAGTTTTGCCTCTGTGTAGACTGCCGTTCAGTGCTGTCAGGTTGTTTGCCTGTATGTACTTCTGGAAAGTTGCAGCCCCCTGAATTCCTGGCTGAAGTTGATTTTTACTTCCTTTATTTTTTTTTTTCCCTTGAGACTATGAATGGTAATACACTGCTTAAGAGACAGGATAGTTGATGATAGTGTGCATTCCACTGTATTTCTTCAGCTGCAAGCTTTATAGGAGAAACTGAAATGACCTTTCACCAGCTCATAGAAGACAACTGGAAAATTAAAGGGCTAATTATAGTAATGAGAGGTTGTTTAACATTTAGATCTTATACATGCATGCCTGTATCCATATTGGCTTCACTTGCACTGATCAGAGTAGTTCTCAGTTGATCTTTGCTGGAAGCAGGCATACCAGTTAGCAAAAGTCTTCTGATTTCTTGTTTCCAGCTGTAATCTTTATGGGAGATATTAAAATAATGCCCTTACATGTTTTGTTTCTTTTTGTCATCTCATGCATATGAGACATCCTGGTGTATTCAGTACTGTAGTGAGTGCGTGAGTTCTTGAGATGTACCAATCTCTCTAATGTTTTAACCCCTCTGAGAGAAAGAGTCCACTACTGTTGCACATCTTGCAAGAGCTTCTTCAGTGTGTATGTAGAAAGGCAGAAACCTAAACTCTAACAGAACCTGCACAGTGGCATTAGAAGCAAATTAAAGTGCTCCTGTGCGGTGGTGCCCAAGATACCGCAGGCTTGCTTGGAGTTTTGGAGCAGGGGATAACTGGGGTAAGAGTGCGATATTCAAGTGATTAGTGGTAAACACTGGTTGAACTCTGTGGTACTGAAATTTGCGTGGGACAAAGTTCCATCTAAATGGCTCTAATCTAAAGGCCAGTGACTGAGCAGTGGTCAGAGCAGCTGTGTTGGTGTTGCTGTGAGGGAATGTGGTGTCCAGTGTCAGCAATAGAGCAGCAGGACCTCTGCTAGCAGTGGGTGAGAGTGAAACATCCGTCTGCAGATGTGTCTGGAGCACAGCAAATTTCTGAAGGCAAGAGATGGAAAAGAGGAAACATGTTCTCAGGGGGCAGGGCACAGTGCCTTTGGAAGGGGGCACTTTGGAAGAGGTAAAGATGTAAATTCCTGAAGGTTAACAGAATGAAGAGGAGGAAGGGGAAGACTGAAGTTCTGGGTGACAGCAGAAGTGACATCAGACTGCATGCTGTGAGTATCTAAGTGATAGAGGCACGAGCAGGTCTGTTAGGAAACCTTACCTTTTTCAAGTTAAGTTGGGGGAGGACTGACATGTTCCAGCGTAGTTACACCACCTTAGTTCTAGCCACCTTAGAAGCCCTTTCTTGCTACTCTGGCTTTGTGACACTAATGTTAATACCTTTTCTGAATGTGCTTGTTTGTGTAGTTGCAGAAGTAGGTACTTAGTAACTCCCGATGATTAGAAAGAGTTGATAATCTGTTTCACGTAACAAGATTTCCTTTGGGAATGTGAGCACATAAGATTCTGTGCTACTGGTAGAGAAAGTGTTGGAGAATCAATGAATGTGAGAGAATCAGATTTGCAAAATACCTTTCTCTGTAGCACATGTGTCTGTCTGCTTGAGGTGAACCATTGGCAGCATGAGTGCATGTACAATGCACACATTGAAGAAGAGAACTGCTTGTGGCTGAGGGCTCTGCAGCACCCATCCTCTGACAACTGTCAGGATGGGAGTCCTGGCACACCACGGGGTTTTGTGTGTGAGGAACAAAACAGGTTGTTGTGAGGCGCTATGGTGAAAATCTGGATTCCAGTCTTGGCTCTACAACGTTCTTCCTGATAAGCAAGTCAGCCTTCAGTGATGTTGTGTTCTTTGCTCGATTTTCAGTGTGGATGATCTGTAACTTTATTGTTGCTGTTGCTACTGTTGGCAAAGGAATGTTCCTTAGCTCACTTAGTTGGTTTGGTCCTCAACAACAGTTTTAATTTTCAGAGACTACATGCTGCTTCTGAACATCTGTCACTTGCTATGCTGTTGGCTAAATCATGCTTCACGTTAACAGAAGAGTTGCGTTTGAGTCACAGCGTGTTAGAATTTGGTGGATTTTACACTGGGTCTGTACAGAAGTGTTTAGAGTGTTTCTCTTTTCTGTGAATTTCTTGGATAGATGGCAGGCTGCATCATGATGGTGACCTGGAGAATAAAATGTTGCGTCGCAGTAAAGATCAATAACTATGATTCTATCAGAAAAGTGCCTTGTTTGCTTTTATGCTCAAAGTTTGTATTTCAATTCTGTGTAGCTATGTTATACTGGACAGCAAGTTGTCGGTGGCCTTTTGTTTGGAGTGCATCATATTGTGGCAACCAGGAGTGTGATAAACCTGTTTTTCCAAAGGTTATGTGCAGTTTGACATACTGGAATCGGTATGGATGCTGTGCTACGCTTGCCTCGTTCCCTGGAGAGTGTGTGGGAGATGGAAACCATGACCCTGTTAGTTGTGTTGGTTTACTGTGCTCCCGAAGGTGTTCAGTTCTGCAGTGATGAGTGTATTATCAGAACCTACCTAGAGCAGGATTATGGGATTCTTTCACCTACCTCCTGCAAAGCTGCAAGATGATTAAGCTCTTGCAAGCTTCAGAGGTCTGACCAAAGCATGCTGCTCCACCTGGGATGGTCTTGTATAGGCTGTGGCTGTCAAAACAGTCATTAAACTTGAGGGTAGAATTGCAGTAATTTTCTGTGTTTGAGAAACCACGTATATTTTAGTCAGTGGAACTTGGTACCTCACCAAATAAATGCATGAGTTGTAAAAAGTATCCTTGTTTAACTGAGTCAGGCTTTGACTTCAGGAGGAGTATAAGAAAATGAAAGCTAATACAAGCTTGCTTTCTGTGGTCTCTGTTTAGGTGAGTTCTAGCGAATAAAAGACGTCCTTCTGTTTATATGCATTGAGTAAGTTAATAGTATGCTGCGTGCAATCTTAAAATTGAAAAGGAAAAACAATTTGGAGTTTTCCTCTTGTTCAGTAGAGATGGATAAAGTTCACTTTGCTTTCTTCCTACCTCCAGTATTAAATTGAATGTTAAGCCCACCCCCATTGCATACACTTTTCTTGTCTTTTTAGGACCCTGGATCTCTGAACTCCTGGATTCTTATAGAAATGACATATCTTTTACATGTAAAAGTGCAAATTTTCACTTGAACTTGGAAATGAAATGTTAGAATGTTATAGTGTGTTCAATAACTCTGTCTGTACAACAGAGAAAATGGTGATGTCTTGATGTTTGAAAATGCATATTTAAGTTTTAGTAACTTGAGTAACTTCTTTTCAAGAAGCTGTAAGCATCAGTGGTTTATGGATGTCAAGCTCAACTTTAGCTCTAAGAATATCTTCTCAAATCCTGATGTTTTTGTTAATATTAATTCCATGGGTATTTTTCCCTCTAAAGGCAGTTGACACAGCTGAAAAATTCACAAGTAGGGAATGATTGACTTCATTTCAGATAGTACGTACCAAATTGTAGCTGATTGTAGAGTTTAATCTCTAGTATTTGTTTTAAATGTTCATGTAGGATGTGTATATGATCCCTAACCAGTGGGACTTGATTTGGTTTTGTTTTTTTAATCAAATCCTGCTATTTGATTCAAACAAACTTAGTAGCATCAAGGTGTCTGCTGGGAGAAAGACATCTGTGATTTGAGATCAGTTACTTGACTGTTTATAGCTGCAAATATGTTCACCTTGAAAAGACTCTATTAGTCCTCTGAGAAGTCTTACTACAGTAGGATTGGCTGACTTTGTCACCTGGAGTTGTGTGAACTAGAGCAGTCTCCTGCTTGCCTTCTCAGAGCAGTTAATCTGTTTAAAAGATCTGTGGGTTTGACCTTCTGTTGGTTGGAAATAAAGGCAGGTGGACAAACCGTTTTGGGACCAAGAAGATACAAGCTGAAAGTGCTGATGAAAATCAGATAAGTTTTAGTTGTAGCTGGTGTAGGGACAGAACTGTGTTCTGTCAGTGATGGAGATTTTGCAAAAACTTAGAATGAAAAGAAATCCAATTGGTTGAGCTTTGTTCAGCCAGTATATGAAGGAGTTTTAAAAGGAAAGCCCTCCCCCCCCTTTTTAATCTAACATGATTGGGAAATTAAAGAAAAGATCTGTCAGGGTGTAATTGTGATATTTACATGATGATGCTGAAGATCTGTGTTTAAACCTGCTTTCCTACCATTTGGCTGTGACAAAATGGTTGCACTATTACCTTATAGCAAACTGTGTGTACAGGTTATGCTAGTTGTAGGGATTTGAGCATAATGTGCTGTTTTAATTTAGGAACTTCTACAATACTGTTGAAATGGTGTGATTTAGAAAGAGCTCATTTAAAGTCTCTTACATCAAAATGCTGTTGCTGTAGCTTTACAGAACAGGATAAAGATTATATAACACTGCAAGTAAAACAGGCTTTTGTTAAGGATGAGAAAGCTTAGATAGGATATACTTAGCTGACAGATCTGTATCCGGGAAAAGCTGTCTTAATGTATGTGTTTCTGGTATCTGCTGTCACTTTTTGCTGCCTTTGTTTTTTTGGTAAGCAAAATTGTTAGCAAAATATAAGTAGACCCTTTTTTAGAGGATGCAGTGGAACATCTGAGCAGTGAGATGCTGTGTGGATTCTTCTGATACACTGTGGTTTTCCTAAATGATTCAATAGGTTTGGAAACTGTTCCAGTGGTGGGAGCATGGGGCTTTAGTCTCTTTGTATTCTGTGTGTTTATTAGCAGGCTAAATTCTTTTGCTGCATTCTGTTACAGAAGCATTTGTATTGACAAAGCTCCCAGTCTGTCCTGGTGTTAATACAAAGATTCTCTAGAAATGATGATCCCATGAATTGTAATTGTATCTGGGTTGGCTGTAAACATCCAGCCTTTGTCCTGGGGCCTCGGTACATGCGAGGTGTGATGTCATGTCTTACTGAGCAGTTGCATTTGCTTTCCAAGCTGTACAGCATGCATTAGCCTGTGGAACCACTGGGGCCTTTGCCCCTTGTGATGAATTTTTGCTTTGACTTCTAGCGAGCAGGAAAATGTGACGTTACAGCAGTTACATAAAACATCTCAGACACTTAATATGGGTGATACCTGTGCAGCTAAGCTAATTACACAACATCATTGTATGTCAGGTGTGTTGTGAAAGGCCAAAAGTGATGGGGTTTTAGCCACTGAGAATTAATAGTAATAAAATAATTACTATTCTAGGGTTCCTCTCTCAACGTGCTGCTTTTGTATTTGAGAAGCTTGTGTTCCTTGCATGACATAACAACTTAAATCCATCTCTCTATAGGGTGCAGATATGGAAGGAAAAGCTGACTTAAGTCTCTTGACAGAATTAGGTTATGTTTAGTTCAGGTATTTGACCTTACAAGCCACATTAGTTTTTCATTGCGTGTTATGGTGTTACAAACTCATGAGCTTGTTTAAATCTTGAGATCAGAATGTTTGAATTTTGTATGTGAGTTCTCTGTTTCAAAATATAGTGACTCATCTCCATGTGAAATTCAGCTGTTCCAAAAATACAGCTTACAGACCCTGAGAAGCTTAGTGCTGTATGCATTTTTAATTAGTTAAGTGAACATATTCATTGTAAGTCTGAAGAATTAGAAAGTGTTGCCACCAACTGGAAGCTTTTGCTTTCATTGCAAAAAATGGAATGAGTTAGAATGAGAGCAAAGAGGGAGGAAGGCCTGTCATTCAGGACAGAAGGCATTGGCACATTCAAGTGGCCACTGAAATTAAACACATAGTGGCATTGCTTGTTTATCAAATCTGCACTGTCAGTCATGTCCCGCTCTGACAAAGGGTTTGCTGCAGGTGTTTTGGAAGAGATTTTTCTGTAGGCCCCCAGACTGGGAGGGACTTTGATTGGAACCAGCAAGTGTTCTACTGTGGGTTCGTTCATTAAGTCCTTCTGGTGGGTAGAGGAGAAACAGAGTTGCCAGAAAAGAATGTAGACAGTGAAGAGTTGAGCTTTACTCTGTGAGCAGCATCAGATTCCAGGTTCGGTTTTGAGCAACAGACTGACAGACGTCTATCTTACAGAAATCATTGCAATTAATAGACTTGCTTGGACTAACATATATAAAAATGCTTGATTAAAAAAGGCCAAAAATAACTGTTGAGAGAATGCACATTTCAAATGTTGACTGTATCTGGAGAATATTTTTATCCTAATGAAGATTTCAAGAAGCAGATGGCTCAATAAGTCTTGGAAGGGGTTTTGTTTGTTCTTTGTATTTAGTGATGGGGGATGTTGGTGCAATCTCAAGTCTTGCTAGTAGTGTTTACCCTATTTCATTTCCCTTAATGGATTGAGCTTGCCAGAGCAGTTCAGGCCTCAAAAACAGCTGGCTCAAACAAATCTTTGGGCAGTAGGGTCACAGCAGAGTTTCCTTTCTGATTTTGTCCTGTGCATAAAGATCCAGCGTTTTGAGGTGAGAATATTACACTATTGCAGAAGACTTTATAGGTGGGTTGTGTGTTATTAAGAATAAGGAGAGTGAGACAATACCAGTACAAAACCTGGAATGATTTTAGTGGAATGTAGCTCCTAAAAAATAATAGCTTGGGTCCTGAGTGGCAGATGGGAGTTGAACCTTTTTGCCTATCAAGAATAGGTGTCCTAAGGTCTCTGTTTGGTCTATGGTGTGCCTTGAAGGGAAGCTAAAGGACATAAACAGTTTGTCTTTACGTAAAGATACCAGGAATATTGTGTTCTCTGAAGGTATTTGCTGGCTGTGATTTCAAAAATAAATATAAACCTGGGGGGATTGAGCTTGTTTAGAAATAAGTTAATGCAAAGGCTGCAGTTTTCAGGCAGGGATTTTGGACTTCTGGAGCTAGAACATGCCTGGAGTGTGATGGTCTGTTCTGCCAAAGCTGATGTCCTTGATCTAATCACACAGTTTCTGTTAGGAGGTTCAGCTCTTCAGCTGGAAGGTCAGTTAGGCAGTAAGCTTTGTATCATTCAATGCCAATTGTAACATGCTTGCCTTTTTGTCTAGTTTTCAAATGCCTCGTGTTCTGCTGTCTGATAAACCCAGCATCTTTGAAATGACAGGAGCTAGTTTAGGTTATGAAGGTCTGGATTCTTCTTTTGGGACTTGCACTTTGAGAGGTTGCTAAGGCTAAGTTTGCTTGGGAATCACTAAAGCCCAGTAGTGTTACTACTCAGGTAGGGATGTTGTCTTCTTCCTGTGAAGCTTCTTACAGTTGTCTTGAAAATTACAAAGCAAAAAATAATGCAGTCAAGAAAGAGTGTAGTTTCCTAAGTATGTGGTGGAGTCACCTATCAGAGTAGCAGTAGGAACCTTGACTCTTAAGTGCTGGAGAATAAAGCATGATTTATTGCTGCTGGAATGAGAAATACGGAATTTTTCCTTTAAACTGCAGTGAGGGAAATGAATGAAAATTCCCTCCTGCTATTTAGTAAGACCTGGGGATATGAAGATAATATCTGGGTGATAAAACTGAGGTTCAGCAATTTGTCCTCAGCTACTAGAATTTAATTAAATGGGTGAGAAGTAGAGAATGCCTTAACCAAAAGAAAATAAAGTAATCCAAACCTGTCAGTGATCCGAAGGGACACTTGCTGTTGAGTTGGAAGCTACGTGGTTTCCTCCATCCTCACAGCGTTACCAAACGTGTTAGGAAAAAAAAATGGAATTGTGTTTTGAAGCCTCTAGAAAGGAGGCAAATGACTTTGTCTGCTTTCCATAGCAAGGGTTTTCCGAGCACCTTTGGAAGAGCTGCATGCTGTGGCAGCTGAGTGAAAGGGAAATCACTTGTCATGGATTGTATGAGC
Organism: Pezoporus wallicus; assembly: GCF_028554395.1. NCBI lineage: Eukaryota > Metazoa > Chordata > Aves > Psittaciformes > Psittacidae > Pezoporus > Pezoporus wallicus. Next base: position 591,888 of record NW_026641531.1, on the reverse strand, counting down.
GGTTGCGGGCCACACCTGTTCCATGTGTTGTAAGTGCCCTAAGCGTGGCTTGTTCTGGAAAATCATCTGTACTTCTAATCCTGTGAACCCATCTGATCTCACTGTCATTCAGATGTGTGTTGGCACCTGCCTGACAACTGTACAACTGTGACAATGGAAGAGAGTCAGTCTGTAAGCTTTCCCAATAGACTTGTGTATAATACATTGCTTGAGTAATCTTTCAATAGTGGAAAGTCCTCTATGAGCCTTGATGGTACAAAGATCAAATTGCAGGGTTTTGGAATCATGATCTCAGTGTTGGTCTGCCCTATGAGGCAGGAGCTATGGATGGACTGTGTGATGGACTTGAGCTGTGTTGCCTCTGTCTGAGGGCCAGTGCTGGAATGGTTTGAATGGTGCTGTTTGAGAAGGCAATCTGGAGGCTCCAGGTGTTGTTGCCTTCACAGCTTTTACTTGGAAGAATCTGTGTTTTTATGACAGACTGGCACCCATCTAGTTTTAATCTTTGATGTGTACTAGTTGTGATTTCATAGTTTGGTAATGATCACATCTCCAACATTCCTACATTTGTCCCTCCTGCTCCACCCATCCCCAGGGTTTTAAGCTTTTCAGCACTGTTTCTTATCTATGTCCATCATCTGATAAAGATGAAAATAGGATGAAATACGAGAAGAACCAGTTGGCTGGATTTCTTTCAGCTTCTCTTGTGTTGCCTAAAACTGCTGTGTTAAGAGCTTCTCTGTTACCTGACTTAAGAGTGAGATAAAAGGTGATGTTAATACTGTGTTGTGGAATTTTGGGGGTGAATGAGCTTTAAAAGCTTTATAGTTTTGTGTTGTGTTTTTTTTTGTTTATTTATTTGTTGGGTCTTTTGTGTTGTTTTTTAACAGGAGTCTTACCCCTCTTCATCACCAATATGGTTTGTAGAATCAGATGACCCAAACCTGACTTCAGTCTTAGAGCGTTTAGAAGATATTAAGAAGAGCAATACTCTGGTGAGCAAGTGTTTTGGTTGTTTTGGGTCTTCATTGAGCTTTGTCACATTATTAAGCCATCAAATTAGTTCAGTTTGGGGTTTTGGGGGAGTGGGGGTGTTCGTAAATACTAATTTCTGTTCCAAAAAACGTATGAACCAAAAGTAATCCAAAAGATCTGGGGCAAGGAGGGGAGGATGACTTAAATGCTTTTTCTTAAAAAAAAAGTTACATTTCAGCCCCAGTAATCACACAGTTTAAAGTTTTCTGAAGTAATTATGCAGTGAAATGCTTGAGAATTTAAAAATCGCTGAATAGCTTCTAGAGGTTGCTTTGCACAGAGATAGTTATGGAGGCAAAAGCTTTGTGTCCTTGAGCATGTGTAGTCTTCAAACCATGACTGTAATAGAAAGAATTTGCGGTTTCAGTAAAGACACCTTGGCTCGATAGCTTCTGGTGCATCAGAACATTCCTTAGATAGTGATAACAGTGTTGTGACTTTGGATGATTGCTGCTGAAAGAAGGTCTTTACACAGATTCTAATGGTAGTTTTGTATTTCAGAAAACTATCAGGCATTATGTCTTATTTGAGTACCCTTTTGATCTAGAGATAAGAGGGGTGTGTGTATATATATGTAAACTATACATATATATGTAAAATTAACTTCCCATTCTCTGTGGGAGAGAAAGCGTCCCTGAATATTACTTAGGGATACATCTCAGTGCAAATGTATTTTGTTCCACAGAGAGCAGTAGTGCAGCCTACTGACAAATTCAGTGTTAAAAGTGTTGGTTTTCCTCTCCAAATTTAGTGTTATGGATATTAAATAGCCCTTAAGAATGATCTTTATTAACAGATGATTTTAACGTTTCGGGATTATTTTTGTGTACACAAACACATGAATGCTCATGATGCATGCAGAGCAAACCCGCAGAATACTGCTTATTGTATGAATTATGAGCTGGCCTTTGTATTTGCCTGGTCTTGGAAAGAATTGGGAATGTTTTTCCTCATGAAATCGCTGACCTATAAAGTTGTCTGGGCTAATGTTAAGCAAGCACACTTGATCTTCGATAAGGATGTGTAAATTTCTGTTTCTAAAGGATATTTAGGGTGCATATGACTTTTAGCAGGAATAATTGGGAAGCTAACAAGTAAGTGAGAGTCTTCATAGCCTTGCCATAATTAAAAACAAAGGGGCACTGCAGAGGAACATTAGGGTTTTAATGTGCTGTGTCAGGTTTGATCACAGGTGACCTAATGTCAGCTGTGTATTTTCTTCTTGCAACCTAAACTTTAGACTAAACTATATTCAGAAGAATGTGAGCTCTCTTAGTGTTTGTGACATCTGCCTAGGAAGACCTATGCCAGTATAGTTGCAGAAAATACAACCAAATCACCTTTTTTCTTCAATAGACTTTTCAGAAGATTTTCCAGCTTGAAGCTGCTGTGGCTGGTAGCTTCAGACTAAAGCTTTTAAACAAGATATTTCCTATGTTTAATTACCTACAGGCTTGCTTGCAATAGGGAAGAAAGCTTTATCACAAACATGCATAGGACGTGCTGTGCTGAATTGCATCTGCACATAGATTGCTCATGTACATTTTAAGAAAACAGCTTCTGATATCAAGATTGTACTTGCCCGTGTAAAAGCTGATGGGTTGATGTAATAGACACCTGTGGATGGCCCATTGCTTTCTCAGGAATCCACCCCACATCATGTTATGCCAAGATGAAGACAGATCGGAGTGGTTGAAGAGACAAATACTTTACAAAATCTGACTTGTTTTTTTGCTCAAGGGGCTTGGTTTTGTGTGTTTGGGTTAGTTTTTTCTCCCTACAACTTCTGCCTGTGCAGTTCCCTCCCTCCCGTCCAACAGTGTTGGAGGAACTTACATGCTGACTTCTTGGAGCCAGGTAGGAAGGGATAAGGGACTACATGCAGAAATCCAGAAGCTTCTGATTTATCATGCTGTCTCCTAAAAACTTGCTTAGTTCAGTTTAAACTTTTAGAATGTTCAAAATCAGTTCATATTTAATATATTGCAGCTAGGGCATCATTTGTGGCATGTTGTTCTGAACTCAAAAAGCCATTGGAACACTCAAATTTTGAATAGGAAATTGCATTGGACTTTCCCAGAAGCTCAACAGAGCATGGCGACCATGTGCTCAAAGCACTGCTAGCACATGTATCCTCATTTAAGCATTCTTAAGGGTTATTCTGGCCTTTCTCCTTGCTTTTGTCAGGTATCACCTGTTTGGGAAGCTGAAGAGCATGCTCTTCAGGCATAAAAGTTTGACAGGGATATATATGTATGGAAGCCTTGCTGTTTGACATGTTAAAAGGAAAATTCTTTTACTATGTTAAAATCATGCCCACTTTTCTTGGAAGATCTTCGGTGGGTCTGAAACTGTTACTTCCCTTGGGATCAGCATGGTGCTGCTTGCTATGAGCATTTGTCAAAATGCTAAACATGTGGAAAGGTTAAGAATGTGATCAGTGCTGGTAGCAGTAGGTTTGGACGCTTTAGCTGCCTGACTGTCCAGATTGAACAAGTTCAAGTCAGCAGATGAAGGGGCTACAGAATTCGCTCTGACCCCTAGTGTCTCCTGGATTCCCTTCCACATCTGAACATCAGCATTACTTGAGATGCATAGGTAGTGAAACTGAGAGCTGCCTTCTAGTGGTTGTGTCAAGCAAAAGAGAAATCCTGCTTCAATTTCATGGTTCTTGTGTTATAGATAGAAGAATAGTTATATATAATCGTTATATAATAATATTAGATAGTGGAAGTTATAGTTGCAAATTTAGTTTCAAATCTTTATGGGCTATTAAGTAGAGCTATACATGATTTGACGTTTTCTTTTTAAAGCCAATAGTGAAATGGGTCTAAATTCAAATGGACAGCTTTTACTTCTCATGCTCTCCAAACCTTGAGGGCTTAAATTTGCGTGGAAGATGCCAGAAGTATAGAATTCCTGGCATAAGTGTGTGTACAACTTGGATGAGCTGTTGTCCCTAAGCACACTGCTGCTGTATTAAGAATTTAGATTTAGTCCCACATGATGGCATTTCAGGAAAGAACGTTGGCTCTTGCAGGCTACCAGTGCAGCAGCAACTAATCATGTACTGGGGTTCATAGAGACAAAATGCAGGAAGAAGCTGTGCTTTATTTACTGAAACTGCCCACGGCTGCTGAGTGTGAGCCCAGTTACTGTCACAGACTGCCTGGTAGCTCAGAGTGGTCACACTCCAAGCAGCAGTTATTTCTTCTCTCTGTTTCCTCTTGTATTCTTCAGCAGTTTACTTCGGTGGTGCACTAAGATTTATTGATTCATTTATTTTTACATCAATATAGTGTGTGTATATAGGTAGATAGATGTATGTGGAAGAATAAATATGCCTATATTTAGACTACTGAAGCCCATGTTTCTTGGTGATAGAAAACAAGGTGCTTCATAGTGCATCCAGCAGTATATTAATATCATTAAAGCTGTCCTAAAATTAATGCTCTCATATGGTGTTAGAAAGATCCCTTAATGCATAAAAAGGCCTCCTAATGTAAGATGGGCTTCAGAAAAAATGTTCTAAACTGTTTTCTATTTGCAAGATGTTAACACAGCAAGCAGAAAAAAATTCCAAGGTGTTTTTGTGTCTAAACCAGCATTATGTTGTCCAGGAGAACTACCAACTTCTGAGAACTCCTGAAGCATTAAAAGTTATTATTTGTTTTATATATATATTTATATATTGTTATTTTCATATTAATTCTAATCTATGTAATTAGGTTATAATTTTGTTATTGTATTTGGTCACTTGAGCATTTGCCTTATGCGGGTATTGTCGTGGTTTAAACGCAGTCAGGTAACTTGTTCACTCACTCCCAGTGAGTGGTGCCGAGCTGACAACAATCGAGGTCCGTGTGTGTCCCCCCCCCGCACCGGGGCTCTCCCCTTCCCCGCTCCCGGAGGAACGGGGAGGAGGATCGAGAGAGTGCAACTCCTACGGGTTGAGACAAGAACAGTCCAGCAACAAATCACCACCGCTACTATCAGCTAAAACAATGATAAGGGAAAATAACAAGGGAAGAGAATACGATACCACCGGCCAAGAAAACGAGTTCCACCCGGAAGCCCGTGTCCTTCCGGGTAACTCCCAGTTACCCCTCACCCCGGCCATGATGTGCTGTGGTATGGAATACCTCCCCGGCTAGCCCGGGTCAGGCGCCCCGTCTCTGCTTCCTCCCGGCTTCCCCTCCTCCCTGGCAGAGCATGAGCCTCACAAAGTCCTTGGTCAGGGTAAACATCACTTAGCAACAACCGAAAACATCGGCTTCACCAACACTGTTCCCAGGCTGGAAGTCAAAACACAGCACTGCACCAGTTAACACAAAGGAAAAACATGACTGCTACTGCTGAACCCAGGACAGGTATTTACATTGCTCCTTTAGTACCTTGCGGATTATACATCCGAGTTCCTGCTTAGTTTCTGCTTTAGGCAGTTTGTATTACAGCGAAAGTACTGGTTCACTGATAGCCCACTTTCCTTCAGTAGCAGCAAAGCACATGTTAAGCATTTGTTTTACATCAGCCAAGCATGTGAAGTTAGCCTGGAAATGCATGTGAATTATTCCTACATGGCAGAAACCTGCTATCCCTTTTGATACAGTCTGTTCATGTGCCACCCACACATACCAAATCATGCCATGCCCTGCTTAGAGCAGGGGGTTGGATTAGATGACTTCCAGAAATGCCTTTCAGCCCAAATTATCCTATGATTTTTGATACACGTGACCATAGCATAAGGGATAACAGTGATAGTGATCCATGGCAGAAGGATCAAGGGTATGAAATGAATTCCAGTATAGGAAAAACGTAACAATGAGGAAGAAGGGTTGTAGAGACAGGACCAGCTTTTCACTCTGCTGCCACCTTTCCACATTGTAGAAACTGAGGTCAAGTAAAACAACTTGGCTATAAAATTGAAACTGCACTTTAGAAGTTGCATTAAGCTAGCCACTAAGAGTAGACTGCTGCCAGAGAGGGGGTCCTGCCCTTAGCTATCCATTCCTGCCTCCCCTTGGTGGTGGAGTTGGTGCTCGTGAATTGAAGTTGGTGATCATGAATTGATCTGGCATGGAGCTTGTAAGCTGCTGCATGGTTGTGTGGTCACTGGTGCCAGTGCAGTTGAGAAGGTGACAGTGTGCTGCTAGAGGCAGGAAGACGCTACTGCAGGCACAGCTGCTTGTAAGCTGGTGCAGGCTGTGCCAGCAGTTTTGTTGCTTTGAGCGTTCATGTACCTCACAGTGGTGCTGTGCTCAGAAAGAAGTGAGAGAAGCTTACAATGTGTTAGGTCCTGGCTGCAAGGGGTCCTCCTGCCTCGCAATTCAGGTGGTTTCTCATGGGGAGCGGAGGAAGCAGAGCAGGAAGCAGTGCTTCACTTTCTTCTCAGCCCTTCCTGCCCCTTTCTGTAGAGGGGCACCTAATGTTGTGTTCATCTACTTTTCTAAGTTTTGGGCCAGCCAAATGCCATTGGGGCTGTTGTTTCCCCAGCTGTTTAGATTTCTTTGGTACGCCTCACAACAGAGGTGAACAAATGAATGGCTTCCTAAATTTACATAGTTACGTGCAAGAAAATTACAGTTCCTGAAATTTTATGGTTGATTCTCCAGTTCTCCATGATGCAGTGTTGTTTATGCAGGGAAAAATGTTCTCAACATTATGTGCAGCAGTGCATCTTACCTATATCGAGGATAATAGTTCTAAGACCTGTGATTTTATCTACCACCTCACTTTTTGATTAAGCTGCTTTCTGCCTGCTAAAAGACTTCCTGATGTTTCAGACGCCCAGGAAGTTTCAAACAGGTGTAGAGTCTTGACACTGGTGAGAAAAGTGATTGTTACAGAAAGCTTCTGGCAACATAAAACTATCACATCTCTTGAGTATATTCAGAAGAAATGTGTTGCTGATACACCAGTTCTTTTGGTGTCACCTCCTTTATTTTTGAGTGAAGGATGGCTGTCTGGAATGATGCAGAAACAGCAAATGCGATATGATGGAGAGAACATCATAATTCTTGTAGTGCAGGCTGGTATGTCAGTTTGTGGCCTCTGAATATGTAACATTCTTATTAACCAGCAGTATTGAATTCTGCTGGAGAAAGGAAAAGCATTGAAGCTTTCAGGTAGCATGAGGGCAACATCTGCTTGTCACTGCTTGGAAAGGAGTTCTTAACCCTGGAGAGGCTCAATTTTCACTTGCAGTAGGGTAAAATGAGAGCATTTAGACTTGGCAGTAGCAAGATTTAGACGTAGAATATTTTGGAGTGACTAGATTTTTCTTGGATACCTTCATTTATTGTGTATGTTAAGAAACAGAGTATGCAAACACTAAAGAGTGTTGTAGAAGCATTGTTGTTCCAGGATGATATAATCTGTACTGAACCCTGGCTGAGGTCACATTGCCTGAGTCCCCTTCCTTTATGGAGTGGGGGTTGCAGCTCTAAGTGTAACTACTAGTAGTGCTGAAGGGCAGGCATACAGAAATGGCTGTCTTGCATGCTGCCTTCTACAAGTGGCAGTGTACAAACTCCCTCCCTTTGGTATCTGGAAGAGAAGCCCATAAATGGATGTGTAATTTTTGCAAGCTTCACCTAGGCTATCATTCTGCAAATGATAAGGCATTGACCATCTTGCAGATGTATTCCACAGCTCTTTGTTTTTCTGGTATAGCCATGCAAAGAGATAACCATGGACGTTAGGAAATGCGGTGTTTTATGGTCTTGGCCTTAATTAGGAATCTGAGGCTGCCTGGAGAAAGTTAACAGCTATGGAAATCCACTTCATTAATGTGGTGATTGAGAAGCAGGCTTTGTTTCTTTATTTCTGCAGAACTAATTGATGTTCTGGAGAGCACTAGAGTGAAGGAAAGATGTTCCATATTTTGCAGTTAACTTAACACAGTCAATGTAATGCTGAAAGCTGGAAACAAAAACCAGTGGTAGTAACAGATTGTACCTCAACCTGATACAGGATGCAGCAGGCCGGGCAAGCAGACTGCTTGGGCTCTAGCCGAAAGTTGGCTGGTTTCTATGCCTTGTACAATGTTTGTCTTGCTTCTAGTGCCTCACTGGAGTGTGCTGTAAAAGGATTCAGGATGTGGAAAATCAGACTGTTCCTCTTTGGTTTTTTGAAGACATGGTTCTTTAACCTAGGAAACTGGAATGGACCATCTTGTCTCAAGGAATATGACCGTTTGATTAATCTCTAGTGATTTGTGGCTGAGTCACCTATGCCTGGAATGGATGATGCAGGTTATTCTTTTGCTCATGGCTTTTTTCACTTGACACTAGGAGATGAATGGGAACCATCTTTAACTTGCCATGTCCTTGGTTTCCCATTCTGGGGATTTTATTACAATGACCACAGAGAAAAAGTGGGCACTTAGAGCAGTGTTCCAGTGTGTACCGATTTTAATGTTGTATGCTGAAAGTTCAGTGCCAGCCTGTGAAGAAAATTCAGAGTGTATTGGTTTGTGCTTTGGTTTTAATAAATGTTTCCATATTTTCTTTTTTATAGCTTCTTCAGCAGCTGAAGCGATTAATATGTGACCTCTGCAGACTATATAATCTTCCTCAGCATCCAGATGTTGAGATGTTAGATCAGCCATTGCCAGCAGGACAGGTAAAAAACAGCTATGGGTACCTCCTTATTGCAGTGAAGGAGGAGTTTTTCAATTCCAAGAAACAAGATGGTGGGAATGATTAAACCTTTTGTAAGCTAGAACTGAGATAGGAAGCGCTGTTGCTTTATGGTGTCCCCAGTCTGAATGTTGTTTGCAAATCCATGTAATAATGGTGTGATAATATTACACAATTTACTTTGCAGTTTCTGTATGATGGAAAGGTGTGTATGTGATACCAGTGCTGTCAGTTTAATTCCCTCATAAATACTGCTCAAGCCAGTCACTGTGCATTCCTGGTGCTTCCCAGATTTTTCCAAGGTGTAAATGTGATTAAACACTGTTTACTTTTTCTTGAAGGGTGTATGGTTTTCAGTGTGCACTTGAATAAGCTATGGATGTTTTTCTTCCTCTTCAATCCCTTGCAGAGACATGGGGTATCAAGACCATGTGCTACTTTGGGTAGGGAGTATCTGAAGTGCCTTGTTCACTTTTTGTGCACTTGACAAATTAAGAGTTGTGAAGGGCTGTGAAATGTTCTAGTTAACTAAAATGTTTTGTATTGTGCTGAAAACAGACCTTGTAACCGACAGTTTCTATTCCTTTTTGTATTTTTTAGTAAGTTTACAGTATTTTGGTTTGCTTATACATGATAGGATGACGTGATTTCTCAAAACTCATGTAGTGTAACAGATGTTTTTCCTGTGGTGAGAATACTATAGTAATGACAAATAACTTGCTTAATTTTGGTCATGTGTCAAATTGTAACCTTATGGGACTTCTCCCTGAGCCACCCACAGAGCAGTGCAACTATAAGGCAATAGGCCTGTAATGTTAGGAAGTAGCTTCCTTGGAGAGCCTTGCTTATGCTCTGAAAATCAAAACCAAACTCATGGCAGGTTTCTTAGCCATGAAAGTTGGATAATTTGCAAGTTCAATAAGAATCACCTTAATAAATCAGACCAAAGATCCCTCTAGTCCTCTGCATTGTTTACAGCAGTGAGATTTCTTCTTTGCCAAAGGAAGAGTAAGCAGAGGATAAGCGTATCAAAATGAATGGTTCTGAGAATTCCTGCAGCTCAAACTTCCTGAACTTGAAGTGGCATCCTGAAATGGAAAGCAATGAAAAAAGAACTCAACGTGTTGCTTTGGTATTCAGTCAAATAATGGAGAAACAGTGGCTATAAGGTGATAGTAGTTGTTACATAGGTGTTCTAGGTAGGGAGACAGAAATCCATTAGGTGTTAGAGGTCTAAAGTTCATTGAGTTTTTGATTTTTACAGGTCTGCCATGTAGAGCTGTGACCTGATTTTGTAGATCATGAGTTATAACCTACTTGATCTGTTTACTCTCTTTGTGACTGGCTCAGAACAGGATATCCTTGTCTGAATCCCAAGTTTCCTCTTAGAACTTAACATGCAATTCTTTGTGACATTCTGTTTATCTTTGCTTCATGCAAGAAATCTTTTCACTGTCGTACTCCAGGGAAGCATCTTTGTGTATTTTTCACATTAAACTTCAGTCCTTTGCAGAGCTTGCTAAGTGTAACTTGTGTGTACAGTGCTTTCTCTTTGATAGGAGACTTCTTGAAAGGAAAGAACGTATGCACGATTTATGCAGAAACCTCATTGTTGTGTTACAGAATGGAACAACAGAAGAAGTTACATCAGAGGAGGAGGAGGAAGAAGAAATGGGTGAAGTATGTGTATATATGAGATTGTTGTCCTAATCTAGTAGAATTCTGGCATGTTGCTCTGCAGTGGCTGCCTGTTTGTTAAGCCAAACTGTAATGTGTAATCTCCCTAAAGTTCAACACAAAAGATATTGAAAAATTAGGATGTTTACCTTAATGTCGGCTTTCACTTCCACCACAAACCTAGTGAAATTTTCTTCTTAAACCTAGATCTCAGCTGTGAGGTACTTGGATACAGAGAATTGGACATCTGTTTGTGCTTTAGTCAAACAATGCATAACCTTGTGTGCCAAATCAGTAAGTTTGCGCTGTTAACTCCTATTTCAAGCAGCATATGAACTGGCTCCAGTACAATTGAAAGTGCCTCCCAGATTGAAGCAGACTGGTTAAGAGTAAATCAGTTTGCTGATTCATGAAACAGGTGAGCTAGTTTTTAACTAGAATACCTTGAAGGAAATGGAAAGACATCAGAAACGGCCACACTAAACTTTAAGGGACTTAAGTCACTGTCTGACAACACAGTGCTACTCTTAATGAGCTTTGCACTGTGTGAGAACCACCCCTTTGACCTTACTTCTACAAGTTAGCATAGCTCCAGGATGCTTGCTTTTTAAACCACTGTAATAAATAACCTTATTATAGGAGAACGGTTCTGACTGCTTCACACTTAGGTTTTCAATGAAGGTGTGTAGTAAGAATGAATAACTAATTTTCTGAATAAAAGGTCTTCCTTTAGAAAAGATCTAAATGTTACCTGTGTTCTGGAATTAATTTGAAGCAGTCTGTCTTACACCATGTTTAGCCTGATCCAGATTGCATGTATTGGAGCCAGAGTTTCTTTAAAGGTAGTATGTTTGCTGTCCTGTCTGTCATTATTTATAAGCTGTCAGGTGGCACTGCATGTGGCAATCATATCTTCAACTTGTAATGTAGTCCCATTTCTAAACTGAAAAGCTTTTTACACTTTGTAGAGCTATTGGCATTATTTTGAGAAACATGAGCATTTTAAAGAATACTCGGTGTAAAATCTGTTGCAGTGTTATCATAGGAACCACATGGGTGTGTTTCTTGCTACGCAAGACATCCTTGAGTTTGCATTTATGGCCAGGTTTTCCTGCCATGCGAACAGATGGTGCATAAATAGTAGCCACAGGTGTGGTGGAGCACCGCATATTGGAGCAGATCTGAGAGTTGTGTACTCAGAAGTTGCTGGTGTGGCTGCTGTGGTGTTTCATTTTTCATCTCAAGGCATTTACATCCTTCCCCTCCTCTCCACAAATAGCTCTTGAGTCACCTTAGAGACAGTTGTCTTGAGTACTCCTCTGCAACAGGATAACCCCATCTCAGAATGCAGAGTGGAAGATTTTTCTGAGTCTTAGTCTAGAGCTCAGGACTGTAGTGTTAGCGTGTGTAATCAGAATACTTGACTGCATGAGTTTGTCTTGTATCTTAATTCCAAAATTGCTGCATCTGATTTTCAGCCGAAATTCACCTTGAATGAAGTACATGTAGCTTTCTAATGTTTAACTTTCTTGAGGGGTTGTGCTAGGCCTGCCGGGTACATTAATCATAGTTTGCCAGCAGTGTAATAGAGCTAGGATTCTCATGGAAAAGAGTCTGCTTTTAGAAACACCTTGGAGACACTCTAGCGTTGGGTACTTTTGGATTCTCAAGCCCTGTTCAAAATGCCTTCCTATTTTCTACCTACATTAATGGGCTAATTCACTGTATTTTTAGCCTCTTGCAGAGGTTTTACTGTGCTTGTTTCAGTGACCAGAAGCATGTTGTGAATTTGAGTCCCACTTGTATTGTGAAGGCTCCTTACACTTCCAGTGAATAATGTTGGCTGGGAGAGTGAAGTTAGTGCAAAATAGAAATGGCATCCAACAGTCACTGATACATAGTGCTGTGCAGTATGTGGCTGTATCCCCAAATGTCCCTGGGGGAGCTTCATTGAACCAAAAGCATAGTTAAGCTATTTACAATGAATTTTCCTTTATTCTGTATCCTGTAGGACATTGAAGATCTGGATCATTACGATATGAAGGAGGAGGAGCCAGTTGATGGGAAGAAATCTGAGGATGAAGGCATTGAAAAAGAGAACCTTGCAATCTTAGAAAAAATCAGAAAAAATCAAAGGCAAGATCACTTAAATGTGAGTTACTGATTTTTATGGCTTTTCTTTGCGATACTGCTGGCTTTGAAATAGGAATGGTTTTCAGCAAATAAAGCCTATTGCTATACACTAAGACATACATTAACCTGTAGCTGACTTCCAGCATAAATAGGACAAATATCTCAAGTTATGGGACCTAAATAGCTCTTTTTGGAGAAGTTTGAATAGGCCAGCTAAGATTCCAAGGTCATTTAGTAAATGGACTTATCTTTCATCAAAATCTTTGGTACAGGAAGTTAGTTGTCAATCCAGATCCCACAGAGGCACAAAAGCTACCTCAAAGCACTCTCATTCAGCCTAGGAGAATGCTATCTTAATTTATTTTGTCAAACTGGGTTGAGTTATTCTTGGCCTTTTGGATGAGGAAGCATCTTTTAGCTTTTCCCCAGAGTCAACTCCTACGTAAATCCAGGTTTCACACTTGTTAACAATATTTAACTGCCTGTCTGATTTCCAGAGATACCTATTTGACTGTCCTTTTCTCTTTGCTCAATGCCTTTGTTATCAACAGTAGTCCTCCTTGCAGAAACAGCAGAAAGCATCTAGGTTGTAAGCATGACTTTTGTTGCTAAGCCCTTAGTAAAATAACGAATAAAGCCATAAATAAAATTGACTGCATTAAAAGTCATAGGTGACTTAATGTAATTAGTTAAACCCAGGAGTTTGTGCTTTAAATCCATTTTATGTATGAGTTTGGTTTTCAGTAATATCTATGCCACGTGGAAATTATTGAAGGATGGGTTTGGGTTGTTTTTGTTTTTTGGCAGACATAAAGCCAGGGGCCTTCAGCACCTCTGTAGCTTCATCATCACAGTTTTCTGAGTTATCCTCCTAGCAGGTAGTTGTAAAAAACCTGTTTGCTCTCTAGAGGTTTAGCAGTGTTTTGTCACAAGTGCCAAGTTCCAAAGAAGCTGCTGCTTCTCAAAGGTGCATGTAGGAGGGAATGATGATGTCCTACAACCCAAATTTTATTAAGCCTGGCTTCCAGAGAAATCCAGGCCCTTTCACAGAGGCTTCACATGTGTAATGCTGAAATTTCAATACTGCTGGTCACGACCAGTTTCAGGCCAAGGTAAGGGGTCTGTGTTTTTCATAAGACACCTCTACAGAAAGAAGGTGCCTGAACTGCTGCCTTCTACTGCGTGACCTTTGTAAGTTGTTACATGCTTCTTGGCAAGTCTGTAGATGTGCAGATCATGTCCAGACACAAGATGAGCTATTTCTCATTAAACCGATAGTTGAAGATGTGAGCAGTAGTTAGGTACAGAGGAGGGAACTGCAACTAATTAGGGAAGGAGTAAGGTTCAGGGTTGATATGTAGGAAAGACCTAGAATTTTGGCCAAGGAGCCAGCTTTTCCTAGTTCTTACATTTGACTGTGGGTTGTTTTTGTTAGCAACTATTTTCTAAAAAGCCTAAATTGCTAGATTCAAGAGGATTGCTGTTGTAAACCTCTTTTGATTTGTAGCAGGAGCTCTATACATTTGAAGTGCTTAGTGCTAGTTGAGCCAATCTTGTAGTGCTGGATGTGCTCCTGAGATATCTGGTTATCACAAGAGTTTGGTTAGCAGGGTCTTGACTATTTGTTGCAATGAATTACTGGCCCTAAATAACTTTTGTTCAGGAAAAAATAACCTTTTTCCTTTTAGTTACTGACACTTTAATGTGGAGAAGGGTTTTAGTTTGTAGCCATCTGCTTTACAAAGGAAATAAAATAGAAATCCTTCAAAGTTCTTCAGCTACTGTCCCAGTGCTGTTCAGGTATGATTTGAGTGCAAACCTCTCAAAAATACCTTAGACTTCTGTTCTGCTAAAACAGGCAGTATGAAATAGTTTACTAGAGGAGACTGCTTTCAGAATTCAGTAGTTTCCTACCAGGTTGTCTGAAGGAAAGTGTACAGTAATGATCACCCTTCAAAAGAAACAAACCCCAAACCAACACAGTGACAATAAAAGAAACCCCAAACCAAATTAAACCCAAACTTGGTCAGCATTTCAGTGCTTAAAAACAGGTAAACATAAGGTGCCAAACTGCATTTGCTGTATAGTCAAGTCTTAAAACAGACAGTGATCACTTCCTGGTTTTGCTTAAACTTTAACATTCACAGTTGCAGAAGATGCATATTGAGATTCTCTGTATTTCTGTACTTATAACTCGGACCTTATGGTAACAACTCTTTAATTGTCAAAGCAAATAAATCCTCTTGCAGCCTGAAAGGCATGGGTTACCATCATCTAAGACTGGTAGAACTGGGAAAGGGTTTTTGTAGTTTTGGTGGTTTTGCTTGATGTGGAAAGCCTCCTAAACCTGCAGATTTCCTTTTGTTATCTGTTGGGTTTTTTTTTCCCTATTTGGCAAATACTGCCTTTCCTTTTGCTTTTTCCCCTCCACATCTAGTGGAGCTGAAATGAACACTGCTGCTTTTCTGTTTGACAACAGCAGATTCAACTTACATAATAGCTGTTTCTCATGCCAAGGCACTCTCGTTGACGCTGGTACATAAACAAGGTCAGCTGAGTACAGGGAACAGGGTATTCAACTGCTGCTGAGGAACTGTGGCATTTTTGTGGGTCACCAGAAATAGCTGCACTGCTTAAGGAATTTCTCAAAGGACTTGTGAGCATTTACTTTTAAGTGCTTGAGAACTGCAAGCTGGAGCTGCACTACTGACCTAGGAAAGAGCTAACCTAGTAGCACTTAAATGCCCCTTTATGCTGCCAAAACATGGGACTTTGAATAGAACATTTTAAAGGTGCTCTAAGAAAGTATCCTAACAGAGCAAACCTTATATCCGTACAGCCCTTCACGGTGAGTTTTCTTAGAGGGCAGTGCGAGTTCCACGAATGTAAATGTAGTGGATAAACATAGTCTGGTTTTCACACAAACTACACCGCTCTTTTGGTATACTTTGTTTCCTCATCAGGGGAAAGTAAACCACACCTGTGTCATTTGTACACTTGATGTTGGAAGAGGGAGCATGAAGCCTAGCACTTTGACTACTGCCCAGTGCAACCAGAAGACTTCTCAGCTTCTTTACATGTTCTTTGGCCCAAATCCATGGGTCCAGAGCCTCTCTCCCCTTGGCTGGAATGCAGGTTGAAGTTACAGATGATGCAGAAAGGCTTTTCCACAGGAAAGGAGTGCATGCAGTCCTGTTCTCTCATAATCCTAACAGGTTAAAGACATTTTTCTGCTGCTCAGGTCTTTTGTTGTAGGAATTTTGAGGGTTTGTGTGTTTTATAGTAGTTAGGAATATGCATCTACTAATTTTGTAAATGAGTTTTCTTCCTTGGCAGTAACTGGAATCCTTCTCTTTCTGGCATCAGGAAATATTTTTGCCTTGTGGTGCAGTATGTAACTTGAGAAAGCATTAATCCTCCTCTTAACATTGTAATAACTTTAAAGAACCACTTGTGTACTGGGAGTAGGAAAAAGAAAGGTCTTTGAACTGGAATCATTAACTTCAAATATTTAACAACTTGCTGCTGCTTGCTTTTCAGAGGTCTCTCCCCACAGTCATTTTAGAGATTAATGCTTCTTTTATTTAGATCATGCTATTGGCTTTTTCCATTTCCTACTGAGGAATTTATGCACTTTCCTCTAAAAGTCTCAAATGTCTCCACTTTCATCTTCAGATTTTATGAGGTCTGAAGTGTCATTTCCATTTTCATTCTAATCCTTGAAGTATGAATCTATCTTCTAGGAATGAACGTACTTCTGCACAAACAGTAAGGATCTTCAGTGGCAATAGAGCAAACTTGTATTCTTTAGCTCTTTTGGGGTCACTTTAGGTTTTATTTTCTTACCTTGGGGGAGACTCCATTTTTTGTGTTTTGTTTTAGCAAGTAATTTTTGGTCATGTGGCTGAGCTATCTGGAATGTATTGTGAGTGAAGCAATTCACTGTTTTGATGCATGACAGTATTTTTCAGAGCAGATAGGAAAAAGGCAGTTCAGTCTTTGGATTTAAAACTGCAGTGAACTGCACCTCCTACAATTCAGTTTAAGGAGCAGACTGTGGCCGTCTTTTGAGAGATGGAAAGGGAAAAGAAAAGGTCCAAAGGAGAAAAGTCGAGGCTGCAGAACCTCCTGTCTCTGGAGATTTAGTGCAGTAGGCAGCTAGGGCAGTGGCGTTGCTGTGCTGCAGTTAGGTGTGCCCTACTGACCTGCGAATGCAGAAGCTCTGTTCTGAAGTCCCAATTGTCTTAGAAGCTGCTTAACTGTTCTGTAAAGTATTTTACTGAAATGCATGTGTTTGCAATAAAATACTAATTAAGGGTAGAAGCACTTCTGAAAAATGTAATGCCTGTACTGACCTGCATCCGAGTTTCACGTTCCTTGCAGTGACAGAAGCATGTCCTTAGTGGACAAGGACAAGCTTGTAGTGATGCATCTGATGAATAGTTTTCATGTCCAACAGTTTTGGCTCTGGGAATTCCTGCACCAGGTGTTTCAGGTACTTGCAACTCTCAGCAGCTGGCATATAGATGTTTACCTCCTGTAGCAGGGATCTCTCCAGCTTATCTTGTCATTGTCCTGGAAGAACACAAGTATGCTTGTACAGGAGAGGATGATCAAGTGAGACTCCTTGTACCTGTTTCATTAGTTAACCAGAAAGAAGTCACCTGGGGCTTCTCTAGCAGCTCTGTTAACTTCTTCAGTTTACAGATCAAATGGCTATGCCTTTCTGCACTTGGAATCAAGCCCAGGTACCTGTCAGATCCTGTGGTTGACCAGTTATTTCTAAGGCAGTTGTGATTTTAATCTTGATTTCTCAAGTGGAGAAATGGGAGCTTTATCTCCCTTGGAGTGGTAAGTTCCACTTTTCCGGAAGGATACTCCATTATCTAGATCTGAATTCAGTCTTCAAAGTTATACTTTGCATATAGTGAGTTCCTGAAAGTTAAGTGTTAATTTTAGTGCTGGTATAGTCAAAACTGAACTCAGTGCTCAACTGTATCACACAATGGTGTGATGCAAGTAATACTCTCTTCTAAACTGTACTTTAACAGTAGTTGTAAAAACAAAAGTGACACCAGAATGGAGAGTTCATGTTTCAAAGCAGTGGTGTTTGGCATTAAGGTTACTATGAGGTATAGGAGTTAATATCTACAGCTTTGTCCAAGGGTACTTAAGAGCACAAAGTAAGCTTCTGTGCTAAACTTGTTAGGTTAAGCTTGCTAGCCTCATTTTCTTGATCATAGATTACTGGTTTGCGCTCATATCAGTTCATCAGAGTAGTGAGTCTAACTACCTGTAATGCTGCTGTAGGAGTGGGCACCCCAACCAGAAACTCTTAGGAAAAAAGGGTGCAAAATACTGTTACAGACTAAATCTACTGAGTCTAGCTTACACACACTGAAATTAACCTTTGTTTTTAAACATCACTTCAGTTTCTCATCAGTTAAAACAGCATACAGGTGTATGTGGTCTGGAGTTTTAAATTACTACAGTAGAGAAGATCCTTAAATTTTCATATGCAAAGGTGAGCTTCCAACTGTACGTACAGAAATTCAATAGCTTAATTTGATGGGAATAAAGGTGCAATGAGGAAACTAGTTTTCTGGAGGATGTCTTTGAGAGTCCAAGTTGGTTTTAAATTGCCTGTATTTAGAGGTTGATATTCTATGAAATATTTAAACCAGTTCCTTCAGTAAGAAATGCAGCAGATGAAGCAAGGATATTGCACAGCCTGCACAGAAGAAAGCTGGAATCTCGACACTTCCCTATGAAGTTTCCTCTGTATTCAACACTTTGAATCTCAACCTTAACACAGTACAGGTCTGAAAAAGCACAGACATTGTACAGAGAATGGTGCTTAACACTGTGTTAAGTGTGCTGCTTCCTTTTCCAGCCAATCTGCAAGTAGTATAAATGGTAGTAATTTGCAGGTAACTTGTATGAATAATCAAGCTGCTTTTTCCCATAAAAATTTATTCACCTGCTGTTAAAGGAAGAGAAATTCTTTCTTTGTCTGATAGTGCTCTATAGGCAGGGACTTGAGTAAACTGAGAAATGACTTCTCTGGAGCCCTGTCTTTGTGTAGCTTTTGTTTAAACAGATTAAAGGAGTTGCCTTTAATTTGCATATTTAATTAGAAAGTTAATTCTTCATACTGGTCTGTTAAGAAAAACTAGTGGAAATTCAGTAATCTGCATAGTTAAATCCAGAGGAATATGAAAATGAGTAGCCTGAAAGAGCAGTCTATAGATTATAGCATGAAGCTAAGCATATTATATGGTGCTACTGAACAGAGAAGACAAAGGAGTATGGGAAGGCTTTAGCATCAAGTAACTAGTACTGATATTTAATCCTTATTAAGAAATAATTTGATCCTACAATTAATAACTTGTAGAATATATAATGTCACTGTTGACTTCAGGCGGTCAGGGGTGATGTTTCACGTATTAAGCAATGGTCATTACTGCATCAGACTTCTCCAGAAATACTTCTCTGGCACTTCTGTCCAAGAAGAATCTGTTTGTAGATAGATGTGCATAGTGTCTGAAAGAAAACTGAAGAACCAAATCTCTCCCAGTTCACAGATGGAGTAGAAAAACAAGACACTTAATGTAATCATTCAGTATTTCATATAGAGAAGCTGAACCAAACTTTACTCTAGGTGAGGGCTTCTTCTGTATTTGGTGGTAGGGGTTTTCGCTTGTTTTCATCTCTGTTTTCCAAAAATCTTGAGTGTAAAATGGTATTTTGGGTGGCATATACCAACAAGGTAATCATGTAGCATCTAAGGTTTAGTATCAAAATCTGTCCTGCTAGTGTTGGCATTGAATTGGAGAGAGTAATGAAGGTATTTTTGGCGATCATGTTATTCTAAATAAGCACTTCAGTCTTGTAAGAAAGAAAGGTTCTGGCCTCACTTTTAAGCTCAAAATTGAGGCAAAATTTAATACCCAGGTCACAGAGCTGTCAGCTTTGGGGATGTATGCAGAATACATCCAGTGCAGCAGTTGTTGGTATTAAATAGACATCAGTTACTTGATAACTGGTGTGGTCATTAGTTTGTCACTAACTGGTGCTTTTGGGAGCCAGTTACTTTGTATGCATGTCACTTTTTTCCTTTTCTTTTTCTTTTTTCTTTCACCCTGTATCTCAGGCTAAAATACCAGGTTTAGAAGTGGTATGTTATTTTGTCGCTTTGAGATGCTGAGTAATACAGAACTGAGCTCTGAAAGAATAGAAGAGATTCATGCCCTGGTTGCATAAACCAGAAGAACTATGATAAAGCACAAGAAATTATTTGGTATTTTCAGATTTACTTACTTTATGCTTCCTCTGTGTAGGTGCTGGGTTTTTTTCACTCTGCGCACAATAGTATTGCTTTTGTTCTGCATTTTCTATGTATTTTCATTAGTCCTACTGCATCCAGATACTGCTCTGTGGCAAATACTTCCCAACTCCTCTACCTTTTTTGTAATCAAATAAAGATACACTTCTGAGAAAATGGTAAAACCTTATGTGCAGAAGCTTGTTCTTAGCATTAGTCTTTCTTTTCCTTCCAGTGTGTAAGAGTAGAAGGTAAAAGGAAATATTTCCCTATTAGATATGTACTGTGGATGCATCTTGGAAACAAAATGCTAGAAAGATTAAATTACTTAACAGAGAAGTATGTCTGTTGTACCTTGATTAAAAATTTGTATCACCTATACCATGTAGTAGAATATAGTAATGTGCTGCTTTAGAGGGTCTTGTTTCTGTTGAGTAGCCTTGCTCACTAGAAAATGCAAGTTTTCAGCAGCCTGATCCTAGTACAGAATCTTTGAGTTACTGTAACTTTGTAATGGAAATAAAGCTGTTTGTAAACGTTACTTTTCGCTTATTTGCAGTCTTTTTTTTGTTTGTTTCAGGGTGCAGTCTCTGGGTCAGTTCAGGCTTCAGATCGACTTATGAAAGAACTCAGGGATATATATAGATCACAGAGTTATAAAACAGGTAAAATGCTTCAGATTTCCCTTCTTAAAATAAGCTTTAAAAGTATTCTCTTGGTAAATGTGTCCTGCTAATTCTGTGTTTTGTTGTCATATGTATGTATATACATGTATGTAGGTATATGTGTGCACATATATAAAAATACATGGATACGTACATTGTATAGACTCTTGTTACATAAAAGTGTATCGGTGGAGAGAAAGGAAGTGAGGATACATATCCTCCTAAAATGTTCTTCCTTTTTGTAACGCAAAACTTCATTGAGAAGAATGCTCTCAGGGTGGGTGACTACAAAGAACAATTCAAGACTATGCCTGTGGGATTTCTTGAGATTTCAAAACTACCTGAAATTCAGCTCTCCAGGTATATAGGGCAAAAGCTTTGACCACTACCACTAGTGGGTAGTACTGCCCACAAGGATATGCTTGCTATAGGGAGATTCGTGTTCAACAGCAGAAGGATTTGTTGTTATACAGGATTTAACCTTAACTACACTGCTGTTACTTCTAT
This sequence comes from Pezoporus wallicus, assembly GCF_028554395.1. Lineage (NCBI taxonomy): Eukaryota > Metazoa > Chordata > Aves > Psittaciformes > Psittacidae > Pezoporus > Pezoporus wallicus. Next base: position 570,907 of record NW_026641531.1, on the reverse strand, counting down.
TGTGATGGTGTTAATCTGATCCTGAGCTCTATATATCCTTTGGAATAAGGATACAAATGGTAATTGAAAACAAGCTTGCTTTTTAAGTTTGTTTGAATAACGAACACTGATTAGTATTAGGTAGGTGGGTGTTTTTCTGTTCTATTTGCTGCATAGAAGGGCTGTACCTAAACAGCTCAGCAAAGGAATCAGTATATTGAATTGTCTGAGTGTCACCATACAAGAAATAGAGATAACACAGATTTCAGGCAAGTTGTATTCCTGTAGGTCAGCTGAGTAGACAACTCCACCACTGCAGCCGGATGTGAGAACCAGAATGGGAACAGAAAGAATGCCCAATTAGAAAATTAGTCTAAATTGTAATCCTCTGTCTCTTACTGAACTTCTGCCGTAGTTTGTTTCTAGTGGTCTTAAATCTCACTCAGTGGCTAAGGCATTTTAAAGGACAGAGTTGAAGAGACATTAAGCTCCTGTTTTGATTTGCCATATTTAAGGTAAATAGTTTTATGTGCTCAAGTACTGTGGACAGTGTCTGAAGTATAAATTTGATTAGGTAACCTAGTGTTGATCTAACGCTAGCCTACTTCTTTTAGGCTTTACTGCAACTGAGTGCTTACCAGTATGCCCTAATCACCATCTGTCCAGCAAAGAATGGATTACTGGGACTAAGGAAGAGCCTAGAAATAGATCTGTGTTAGTCACATGGGATGCTTCACTGCCCGTGTAGGGTCTTCAGGGTTTGTTTTCGTGGTTAGAACAAAGATTGGCTATAACAACTCTCCTCGACTGTAAAGACTGTGTGGTGCTTAATCCTAGTAGTACTGCTGGAGTCACCAAAGAGCCCCTGTAATAGGTGTATTTTGAGGAGAGGATTTGGGTTCCTTAATAATGCCATTTCTTGGCTTTAGATTAATAACGAGCCTTAACTAGTTGCAAAAGACATAAGTCCTGGTGCAGGAAAGCATACCCTGATGAGGAAAAGTAAACCCTGCTAAACTGGAAAGGAAGCTGAGATCCTAGGAAGGGTATAGTAACTTACTATTAGCTTATGACTTAGGAATATGTAAAAAAAGTACAGCTGGATGCCTTTTCCAAAAAATGTTGATGAAGTGAAGTGTCAAGTGGGGGTTGATGCTATAAAACCATGGCAGTCCTGCTTTGTAACAGCATCCTATTGCTACATTTATTAAATGGTGCCAGTAAATGATGTTGTTTGTTATAAAACATACCTAGATCCATTCCTTATGGCTTCTTTTAATCTTAGGACTTGAGTGAGTTTAAATATCAGCTCCTCTCCTTTGCACAAACCTCCTGCTTTTCTAGCCTGGGTCTGTGTTTAGTTGTTAGATAACTGCCACCATGGGAGCAGGGGCATGGTAGATCATTGGTTTTGTTTTTTTTTACCTGTGATCTTTTTCTGAGAACTTGCTCCATGGTCCATTTTCCCCTTAATTTAATTTCTTACCATTAACGCACAGAGGGAACCATTGTGAAACTTAAAGGTTCTGGTAACTGTTGCAAGGTAATTTTAAGTCTGTTTTCATTTTTGCTAATGTAAGCCAGAACATCTAAGGCTGCTTGTCAGTTGTGTAAGAATCACTTTAGTTAGGGTATATGAGGTTACATGTCTTCAGGATTGACAGCAGGACAGCCCTGGGGCGGCTGAAGCAGGTAATAGTTGTAGTAATAGTCCTTTAATTTTTTTCTTTTCTGTTAAACTGTTTTAATAAAAAGTAGCATTAAAAAACACTGCCAGGACTTCAGCTATGTGTGTACACTCAAAGTAGCGTCCATTTTGGAACTGAAGCTCCTTTACTGATTGAAATCCTATTGTTCAAGCAAAAGATGACAGCCAACTTGCTGTCAACAGGAAAGTTGCTTATCTACCTGGAAAATCTAAGTGAAGAAGTACCCTTAAGATCAAACAGAAAGCTCATTTTCTTATGAGCTAACAGAAGTAAAATACTTCAGCAGGTCAAGAGATTCTGCAATAAATTTGACAGTTTCATTCACTTGTTTTCATAATAGGAGTCGCAAGTCCTCCAAACTCAGATTATCACGGTTCCAAACATAAGGTTGGAGATTTGGTTAGTTCACATGGAAGAGTTCACAAGGGTTTTAATATCACTGGGGGGTGAGCATGACAGAGAGAAGGAAGAAGAGGGAGGAACAAAGAATTTGGAGATACTAATGGAAATATCTTCTGTTCATCTTTTTCACAACTGTTATTCATATGTAGTGAAAGTATATATAGAGATATAGTTCACTGCTGTATCTGAAGACTGTATGGGCTTTACTTCTAGTTGTAGTAAAGTTGCAATGAGTAAGACATTGCCTCTATTTTGGAAGGAGTTGCTTTTCTTCCCACCTCTTCATCTTTAATTTTTTGCTGGCTTCATGGTTCTGTGTGCTTGCGTTTGCTTCCATCACCTCTGTGGATAGCCCTCTGCCTAAATTGAGCAAAAAGTATATGAGCTGGTTCCAAAAAACACCTCTTGACTATTAAACACCCCACCCCTGAACTTCGGACAGTGTTGTTAACAAGCTTCTATACCACGGCAGAGAGCAGCCCTGCTGCTGCTGTTGCTGTTCCTGAGAACATACAGGTAGTATTCAGCTCAAAACGCAGGTGCCTGAAAGGCTGAATAAGTAGCTTGCTGTTCTTTTAAGGCACACCTTGTCAGTCCTGAGCTTGTTGGTGGCACTGTGGTACAGAGAAACTAGCATGATTTCTTTACCTGGTTTATTGAGTTTTGGAATGCTTTAGAAATAAAGGTGCCTGGGCACCTTGAAATGTCATCTGTACTCGCAGTACTAATGCTTGAAAGTTTCAGCTGCAAGGTGATCTACTCTAGAATAATAAATTTCAGACATATGAATACTTTAATTCCCTGGAGAGAATGCAGTGACTTCAGTCTGTTGCTGGTGGAGCCTTCAGACATCCTGGGCTGATTCCTCAGTTGCGTACATCTTCCAGATAATTACGTCAGCACCAGATATGCTGTTAAATATTAGCCCAGGTCACAAGTGTAATCATAGTTGTTCAGTGTGTATGCATGAATAGTCTGTGAGGGAAGAGATGAAGCTTTGGGGCATTGCTGATAGTATTATCTAAATCTTAAAGGGTTATTGTTTCTTCCTGGACTGCTTGTGAGCATCTACAGAGAGGAAGCTTGAAAATACAGGAGAATGGCAAATAACCTTTCATCCTTCCCTTGAGTGAAAGGTGTAACTATTATTTTACATGCTTAAAACAACCAGACCATTGAAAATCACCAGCTGGCTTCCAGAGACAGCTGTTCTTTTAGTGCACCTTTCTGCCGCCTTTGGCCAGCTGTAGGAAAGGCGCTTCCCCCAATGCAGTATCTTCTTTTCCTGGATTTCCCCTCCATGCACAGTCCTGTGTCCTGTCCTGGGGTGCCAACACTGCTGAGAACCTGGGAAATAAATATGGGTTGTGCTGCATACTCAGACTGTGTGTTAAGTGTTTTAAAAGCGTGTTGGTCCTGTACTGGGTGTAAAATATACTGAGTACTAAGCAAGTTGGGGTTGTAGCTGTGGGAAGTTCCAAGGGGACCTGGGAGCAGGGGCAGTGGTTATGTGTCAGAAAAACATTTGGATTCTATGTGGTTTTTTTTTTTTTCTATTAGAACTGAAAGAACTTGTTTCCTTATAGTTGCTCAGAAGTGCTTCTGCTATTGAGGATGAATGTGGCTCTATCAGTATCTTATCTATTGCTTACATCTTCTGACAGTATTTGTACTCAAAAGCAAACAATGTTTCTACTAAATTTTACCTTGTTAACTTTTTAGTGTGTAATTAATTCTATCTCATGTTTCTACAGGGATATATTCAGTGGAACTGGTAAATGACAGCTTGTATGAATGGCACGTTAAGCTTCTAAAGTAAGTCATTGAAGTTTTGTCATGTTCTGAAGAACCTGTTTTGTGATTCCTTCAGAGATTCTTATCTTTGATAAATGAGAATCTCTAGCCAGAGCATATAAAATAGTGTGTGGTGGCTACAGTTCTGGTATACAGAAATGTGTGCAGAGATTGAACTGGAGTAATTATTGAGCTGGCAAAAAAATCACCCCCCCTTTGCACAGCCAACAGAGTGTGTATTACTGGAGCTTTCATTACTGTGCAGTTCTCTTTCCAAAATGACTCCAAAATATGAAACTTTAATGCATTTTTTTTTCCAGAGCCTTTGTCTGGATGGTTTTATTTTGGTTTTTGGTTTTAATTTCAAGAAAATGCAGCTTCTAGTTTTATTCAAGATGTGAGAAGGAACAGAACTGTCTCAGTGTCATTGGTTCTTCATCTCTACACTTGAGCAGACACATAGGACTGACACTTTTAGGTATAACATAATTATGACTCGTAAGCTGTCATCTTTTATGTACTGCTTTTCACTACATGCACTAGACAACTCTTTTTGTTGTGTCCAAAGTCCAGTAACTTTAATTCTAGAGCTGTTATATTGAAATAATTCCTGATAAAGGTCATCTGCAGTCATCCTACAAGGTAAGCCTGTAGGAAGGAAAAGTCTGTCCAGGCTAGGTGGTAGCAAAAGATGGAAGGAATTTCCATCAATTTAGGTAGGTCATGGTGATTAAGGACGTAAGCTGTTTCAGCACAATGATTTACCTGCCTGTAGGAATTGTTGCCCTATCCTAGTGGTAAGACTTGAATTACTATGTCACCAGCTGCTGAAATAAAGGCTTTTTTCCCTTAGTGTAATCATAGGCATAGGAACATTTTGAAGCTGAAAATGGCAGCTATGACGTATATATGAAAAATCTGTGCCATATTACAGGAGGCCTTGTCTGTCAAGTGCTTCTGTAACAAAGTGCTCAAACCACTGTGAAGTGATTTGAACCTCTTTTCAAGTGCTGTGGACAGGGCTGACTTTCTGCTCTCAAGAAAGACAAAATGGAGTGCATGCAGAGAATGGCTTCCAGGATGACTAAGAGAAGAGAAGTATTGGCTTTGTCTATCCCATCAAAAAGCATCTGAAAACAAATGAAACGTGTGCAGACTATATGAGGGGGTAAATGTCAGAAAGAGGCTATTTGATTAAGAAACCATACTGTTACTAGAACAAGTAACAGTGGACTGGCCCAGTGCAAGCTATGGGTGCAAGTGATGGGTTTCTAAGCACTGGGAGATTTTATTCTGAATGGGCTTCCCATTGGTAGGAAGCTGCCCAAGTAATTCTGAAATAGGATCTATCAAGTTTGTGGTTTCACTTGTAGCAGAGGATTAGATGTAATAGCCCATCAGTCCCTTTAACATATGCTTTAGGCTTGCAGCAGGCATTTTTTTGACTGGGCTCTTCTAAAAGCTGCTGGGGTGTCAGAGCCTAGGTGGGATTAACCTGCAAGTGTCTGAATGAATGTCTGGGCTGCTCATCGCCAGCATGTTACAAGAAGCAGTTGATGAAACTGGTAGGCAGAAGCTGCTGGCTTTAGTACTTGTGCTGATGCAGGTTACTTTGAACAGCTGCGATGGAGCTAGGGTCACGTAAAGTAAAGGATTTACTGTGTACTGAAAACTAGATCACTACAGTCTTAATGTGAATTTTTTTTCTTCACCCCTCTTGTTGGAACATTTATTTCCAGCGAACTGTAGGGAATTAGAATTGCTGGTTTCAAATAAACAGGTTACTTTGTACTAACTGTAAATATATAGACAACTATATATAATAATATATAGTCATAGATGACTATGAAAATAACATAGCAATGGGAATGTAATGCATTGAAGCAAGCTTTCAGGCTGATCTCATAGCAAAGTGTTTACTTTGTAAAAGGAGCAGGAGTTTTCTACAGTTTACCTTAAATTGCAGTTTGTAAGCTACAAATACCTGAAGGAGGTATTTAAGAGTAATTACTCTTTACAGGTAGTGAAAATAGTAACTTCATCCAAGGTCTCCCCCTGCTTCTTTTATAGGGTTGATCCTGATAGCCCACTGCACAGTGATCTTCAGGTCTTAAAAGAGAAAGAAGGTGTAGAATACATTTTACTCAACTTCTCTTTTAAGGTATGTGTCTATGGGAAGAAATGCTGGGGTTAAATTTCTGCCATCTTGTAGGAAGTGACTGAAATGACCCTCAGCTGTTACATGGGTAAAGATAGAGCTGTAGCATTAATAAGAAAAAAGAAAAGCAACTTTATTTGCTACTGAAGCTTCCCAGTACTTGCTCTTTAGCCGGTACTGTGGGAAAGTGATTTCTACAGAACTGAAAACTTCTGCTTTAAATCTCATTTGCCAAATAAGGTGACTGAAACACTTCCTGGTTGGAAAACAGTGTCTTAAATAAGTATATTTCTTAACCTGGTTTTTGTTATGCTTTTCAGGATAACTTCCCTTTTGATCCTCCCTTTGTACGAGTGGTATCTCCAGTGCTCACAGGAGGGTAGGTTTGAGTTGCCTTGCAGAAATCTTACTTTGTGGTGAAAATGTTACAACTTGAGATTGATGGGTTGGGAAAGTTTTGAGACTCGCATGTAGACTTCTAGAAACTTCCCCTAAATATGTACCTGAGCTGCTGTAGGCCGTGAGTTTGGTGCAAAGCTCAGAGTGCTATATGCAGGTTTGTTTCTCAAGCTTTCTGAAGTAATAGCAGGCAAACAGCTGGGTGCAATTCCGCTTTGAATTGCTTAGTTTGTGTCTAGCTTTGAAAGGCTCTGTGCCTGCCACAGTGTTCAAGAGCTGCCCTCTTTTTGTGGATGGTTAACATCGCTGTTACTTCTGTTGCAGGGTGTTTTGAGTTGGTCCTTTGAAGGGGTCTTGATCCCTGTGTTGCCTTAAACTGTAGTCATGACTGGCTCTCTCTTGCTGGTATCACTGCCATAAAATTTTTCTCAAAAACATCCTTAAATGCTAGCCCCCAAATACTAAAATTAACTCAACACGATGCTCCAAAAGTCATGTAGAATGTTTGAAGTGCTGTCGGTGGCACAGAAACTTGTATATATCCTTGGAGAGCAAATTAAATTTCCCTTCTAAGGCTTTTAAGCATCTCCTGCTGACAGGAAATTATAGCTGTGTATTTGAAAAGGCAGTCTGTGATAGCTGGTGCTGATTCCAATTTGATTTTAATTGCTGTGTGTCTGTTTTGCATTCAAGAAATGGTTAGGGCAGGTAAAGAATGTTCGTGAGGGCTTCTGCTACCCAGAAATGAACAAGCAGTGCCAGACACCAGAAAGCTCATTTGGATTCTGATTTTGCTGTACTTGGACTTCTCTGGAGTGTGAAAGAGAGAGTGGCCCAGCACGTTCTCAGTAATTGTTTCCCTGTCTATGCTGGTTGAATGTCTTGATCATAGGAGAGGCTGCATTTTTGGAGTGGTAACTTCTATTCCCCCAGCCCAGGTTTTGTGATGACCAGCTGTTTTGACTGCTGGGTCCCAGTCAGCAGAATGCATGATGAAGTGTTATTGAAATTAGAAAGTGTTTTATAGGGGAAGAGCTCCTTTATCCCATTCGCCTACACCTTTGATTTGCAGGTGCACCTACAGTCTTTGGAATTGTATTCGCTTTCTTTACAGAAGTCAATTTGTTTGTTTCCACAACTGCACATCAGTATAGCACTATAGTACTGTATACACCATAGTATAGGTAGTATATGGTAGTACAACCATATAAAGCAACCTTCTTTCATGGTGTGTGTACAGTTGTGTAAGCAGTTGTGCGGACTAGCTCAGGCACTGATTTTAACTAAAGGAATTTAGTATTGTTAGACCAAAAAAAAAATAATCTTCTTTGCTCAAGTATAACATGGCCAGCTAGGTACAGTGTGTTACTGGTTAAAGGGCATTTCAGCTTCATGTAAACAACAAATTCACCAAACCAGCCTGCAAGAGCTTAAAGTGCTGTGAACTGTTTCAGCTTTTACCAACTGTTGATGCCAAATATATTTTCTTTCATGTCTGTTTCTAGGTATGTCCTAGGAGGGGGTGCATTATGCATGGAGCTTCTTACTAAACAGGTGAACACAGGCTCTGTTATCTGGATAATAACAAAGCATGCTTTAAAATCATGCAAATAGGTGTTTCCCCTGAGATGAAGAATCCCTGTGTGGAATCAGTTGCACACTCCAAAGGGAATATGGTGGAATAAACCTCAGTCCCACAAGATTTGCCTTGCTGATCTTGTGAGAGAGCTTCTTTTCTGCCTTGGATGGCTTACAAGAGGTCTGAAGAAGAGGCAAGAATTGAGAGCACATCAGCTCTGAGCTCTCAGAATTTCTGGGAGGAAGCTGGTGTAAAGAGTGAGTTCTGAGGAGCAAGACATGTTGTTTCACCCTGGAGAAGTGAGGAATGCAGAAGATTCTACCATGGATGACTCTTGTGTAGACAGTGATTGGTTTTCTCTTCAAATAAGTAAATGAATGAAGTAACCGTTTTGCAGGCTCTGGCAGAAACTTTTGTGAACCTTGGGAGGTGAAGCAAAGCCAGAGATGAGCAGTAACTTTCATGGGGCAGAACTGTCATAGCTCACTGAATGGCTTCATTGGATAGCAATCTTTGCTGCTGCTTCCAAGAAGTAATTTCTGTTGTGATGTTGCTGAAAATGTGTAAATGCTGTAATCATAGAGTAGTTAGGGTTGGAAAGGACCTTAAGATCATCCAGTTCCAACCCCCCTGCCATGGGCAGGGACACCTCACACTAAACCATGTCACCCAAGGCTCTGTCCAACCTGGCCTTGAACACTGCCAGGGATGGAGCACTCACAACCTCCCTGGGCAACCCATTCCAGTGCCTCACCACCCTAACAGGAAAGAATTTCTTCCTTATATCCAGTCTAAACTTTTCCTGTTTCAGTTTTAACTCATTGCCCCTTGTCCTGTCACTACAGTCCCTAATGAAGAGTCCCTCCCCAGCATCCCTATAGGCCCCCTTCAGATACTGGAAGGCTGCTATGAGGTCTCCACGCAGCCTTCTCTTCTCCAGGCTGAACAGCCCCAACTTTCTCAGCCTATCTTCATGTGGGAGGTGCTCCAGTCCCCTGATCATCCTCGTGGCCTCCTCTGGACTCGTTCCAACAGTTCCATGTCCTTTTTACGTTGAGGACACCAGAATTGCACACAATGCTCCAGGTGAGGTCTCACAAGAGCAGAGCAGAGGGGCAGGATCACCTCCTTCAACCTGCTGGTCACTCTCCTTTTGATGCAGCCCAGGATACGGTTGGTTTCTGGGCTGTGAGCGCACACTGAAGCCGGCTCATGTTCATTTTCTCATTGACCAACACCCCCAAGTCCTTCTCCACAGGGCTGCTCTGAATCTCTTCTCTGCCCAACCTGTAGCTGTGTAATAATGAACTGCTCTTGTTTCTGTCTTGCTGCATTTTGGAAATGTGTGAATCAGCCTTTCCGTGTTTCCTACAAGTTCTTAGTAGTAAGACTGTAATAGCACTTTGCGGAGTTTCTCTGTTGTTAACTGAAAACAAGTACTTTAAAAACGGAGTTCAGAAAAATAAACCTCCCACAGCACATATCCCAACATCAATGTGTAAGCTGAGCACAAGAAGCAAGTACATGTTATACAGAAATATTTCCTTCTTTCTCCAGGGCTGGAGCAGTGCCTATTCAATAGAATCAGTCATCATGCAGATCAATGCCACTTTAGTCAAAGGAAAAGCCAGAGTACAGTTTGGAGCCAATAAGGTAAATATGCTGTGTTATATCCGTTACAGAAGTTCCTATTAGGCTTTCATTTGTTTGCTGAGTTGCACAGAAGATGCTTAACACCAGAATTGTCATTGCATATATATTTGCATTTTGATTTATCATGACATCTGGTGCATGTGTGAGTATTTTATTGGCAGTTAACTCCGAGTTTGTTAAATGATGAACATGGGAGGATAAAACCTTGAGATGGGCAGGGTGTGTAAGCAGTTAGACTTGCACTATCCCTGTATTGGCAAGGTGGGGAAGGAAGTGGTATCGGCATTGGTAATCAGGAGTATTTGGAAATTCCAGATCTGAGAAGGGCTGTAGATAACAGCCTGGCTGCCAGGATAGCGTATGCTGATATTAAGGAGTTCTCCTCCTTTAGCTGGCCCAAGCACCTGCAAAGTTTCATGAGAGGGTGAAAAATAATGCCATGCAAATCCTGAGCTAGCTGTTCAGCATTAATGAAAATCACAGTTCAGTTCAAGTGGGCGTGCTGGTAACAGGCTGTAACTTCAAAGACTTTGAAGTATGAAATGCTGTTTCCAAAGGATGTTTAAATATTTAAGTGAATGAGACTGTCACTTGGATGCTAGTTTTTAAGCACTCCTCCAAGGATAGTCACCTAGGTAGGTAAGATGTAAAAGTTTATGATCACCATTCCGTCTAACCCAGTAACTGGTCAGCTGAGCAAGGCACGTTGCCTGAAGCCTTCATTCCAGTTGCTCAGATTCTTAACCCTCTCAAAGAAGGGCCTTTCCAGCAGTCAGGGTGTACAAATTACTGTTATGATGATGGAAAAGAAATGAGAAAATAAGGGTATTTGTTTTGAAAATCTTGTGCCTTAAATCCAGGAATGTTGTAACACTGTGCATGGTTTTTAATTGTAAGTCTGATGCAGAGTTTCGTTGTAAAACTGTTTTTAAGTCTCGCATGTCTGGCTGCCAGTTTTTTATGTTAGCTTTTTCTCCTTTCAGAATCAATATAACCTAGCAAGAGCACAGCAGTCCTATAAGTCACTAGTACAAATACATGAGAAAAATGGTATGTACATTCTTTTGATTTTTGTTCTTGTCTGTATAGCAACCTGGGGATTGATATTTGGCCTCAGTAAAACTTCTAAGTGCCAGAGTGTCTTATGTTGGCTTGGAAAGAACATACTGTGTTTCTTTCTCATCTTGCGCTAGGAAGACAACAGTGCTTAAAGTAACTTGACTAACAATCATTGCAACTTTTCCAGCTTACGTGGATGTTCCATGTGTTCCTGCTGTCTTTTGAAAGGTGGTTCAATTTCATTTTCGGCCAGCTGATCTAGGAACTTCATTGTTACTGGAGCTTTCAGAGTGTCTTAGTGAAGTGGCTGCTGGAGGTTTACCCCTTTCCCTGAAGGGGTTTGTTTCAATGTGGCAAGACCTTGCAGTAATCGTTAAGGAAGCGATAAAGTGGAAAGGAAGACCAGAGGTTTAGAAAATACAAGAAGTCCAAGTCAAGTGCACTGTCCGGAAAACTGTCCCAATAGAAATGGGAGACACATTTATTGTTCTATTTAAAGCCAGTTTATGGTCTCTTAGCTGCATGAAACAAGTGTTCAAGTGCTTCAGGTATAATTGTGTTCATTGTGCCAGGATGAGGAGACAACAAACGACCTGAGGCTTTAAAAGGTTTAAGTGACTGACATGTTATGTAAAAGTAGTCAGTAGAAGTGGTACCCTGGTGTCGTGACAAGGGAGTTAAGTCCACTTACCACTTCTGTGATGTCCTGTGGTCCAGTGTCTTCTGGGAACTGATGTTGCTGCGAACATAAGTGTATTTCAGTGTGGCTGGAGCGAGCACCTCAGTTTCCCTACCTCTAAAATTGAACATAATGCTTTCTCTACAAGGGGGAGGAAGATCAAAGATGACAACTTTAAAATGCTTTCCAATTTTATGGTATTTTGATTTTGCCATTAACCAAGCCTTTTGCTTTTTTAGTTCACTACAGAAGCCAGCATGGTGCTCTCTTTACTTCTAGCTATGTGCTAGCCTACAGTGATTACTACCATGTCACGAGCTGTACACAAAGCATCCACAGCATTTATAGCTGCTGTAAAAGGTGTATTTTTGCTACCTGTTCTCTGGGACAAAGTAAATAGGTTGCTTATTCACTGTACAAAAAAATCAGAGGAATTTTTACAGTAGCGGTTGGGGAATTAAGATTGGAGATTTGAAGGTGACTAAAAAAAAAACCCCTATGCACATTTGTTCAGGTGTGATTCAACTGCTAAACATTCCAAATCCAGTCAGGAGACAAGTTATTCAGCTGACATTTTTGAGCCTGTTGATGCAGCAAGACTTACAGAAGTAGGATAAACAATTCGAATGCTTGTACGTGCCTAGCTCTTCAGTATGGGAGGTGGGATTTATAGACAAATATCCCAGTGTAGTCATGTTTGTATGTCTGTGCGTTAAATGGCTGGAAGACTTGAGGGTTTTACCTCTATTTCATTTGGTTTTGTTACAGCAACGTTCCTTCTCAACAGCTTCCCCTGTTCATGTCCAGCTTGTCAACCTCAGGATAGCTGCTGCCACAAAAAACCCCAAACTTGGAAATATTAAGTTTTCACACCCAAATCCTGGGTGTGATCTGGGAATATACCATGTGCTTTATGTCCCACTGCAGACCACTAGCATTTTGGGCACTGGATCTTGCTGAGCTGGCCTTAAAGAGGGAAGGAAGGAGCCAGGTTCTAGACTTCTATCTCCGAGAAACGGAGTGTAGGACTGTCCTGACATAGCGATGTCGGTACCTAATGCATGTCTCTGTTCTCTGCAGGCTGGTACACTCCTCCAAAAGAAGATGGCTAATGTTGAGGACTGTTGCATACATGGACCAATGTCAACAAAACAAGCTCTTTTTTATGTTTTCCAACACACAGACTCAAGCTATGAGTGCCCCTATAACAGCTGTACTGAAGACTTTAGCTATTAGATAAGTTAGTGGATAATCTGTCAACTGACACGTAAAGTATAAGTTACAGCCTTACCATTCCGCTCTTCTTAGGTATCTGGACTGAGCAGTTTGGGCCTTTACCGTATTTGTTCTTATGGATTCAGCATATTTGGGCCATGCCCTCCCTTCTCCCTTTTTTATTTGAAAGTATAAGCTCCCTCCAGCAGGCTACTGAGTTACTGAAGATCATTCAAAAGGAGTGAGTTGTTCAACACACTTTTGTGTATTTCTTACCTTTTGCAAAAGGCAAACTGCAGAGACTTGCATTGTATCATTTTCATTTAAAGCCAAGAAGTTTAATACCTTTGTTTAATACTGTTTTAGGAGGTGTCAGGTCTTGCAAATCACAGTAGGTTTTTGGTTTTTTTTTTTCTGATCTAAAATGACAGCATTTGTAGTATTTCCAAATTAATGATATAGGAAGAACACATGTATGTTAAGTCATTAAACATTTTTCATGGCTGTATGAGAATATGAACTGGTTTTTGGAAGAGATGTTCTTTGTTTAGGTTATGTTAATTTTTTTCTTTTTTTTTTCCTTTTTTTTTGTTTATTTTGTAATTTTTTTGAAGCAGAGCAAGGCTGTGCCAATAAAACCTTGTAACTAGTCACTTCCACTGGGGCATCAGAACTTGCTGAGCTGTTCCTGCTACTTGTTGGCTCAAGCTCCTTAACAAGAAGAGCCGCAGTATGAAGCTTGAAGTTATTTAAAATACTAAAAAAAAAAAGAACCTTTTTAGGTGTTCCATTTTATTAACGGGTTGTTGCAATCATTTGTAAACTAATGAACTTATAAAAGTGATTGGCACAAATCGAGATGAAAGTCCTTGGATGAAATTTTTTATATAAAAGCTACACTAAAGTACAAAAACACGTCACCTGAGTCAGAGGTTTAAGAAACGTTGCCATAGTCATGACAGTGGTTTTGTGATGGAGAGATGAATGGGAACTGCTGGTTCTTTATTAGGAAACGAATCTGGGTCTGTGTAATTACAGTATATTTCATTGCCTTAACTAAATCGATTCTATTTTGGTTGTAGTACTAGCCCTTCGCTCCCGTGCGGGGCCGCACCGTGAGTTAAGCACTCTCTCGAAGCGCAGACGCATGTTTCTGTTCTGTTTTCAGTTGACTATCACCCCTGTGCTCTCTCCTCCGCCAGGCACCCGCGGCTCCCTGGGCGTTTGCTCCCACATCCAGGTTTTAGCTCGAGCGAAAGGATGGGAGAGGCTTGGCCCCGCTTCCAGCCCGCGCGGCTGCCCTGGTGCGCTGGGTGCCGCGCTGCCGGGGTTGCAGCGCGCCCAGTCGCGGTGCCGGGGTGGGGGCAGAGCCGGCCCCGGGTGCGGTTCCGTTTCTCCCGGCGGAGCGCCCTGGCAATGTACAGTAATTTGTAAACTTGCATCAAGTTTATGAATAAAAACCATTTTACGAAGTGCGCTGGGTCCGTGGTGCTCTGTGTTAAGTGTGGTGAGGAGCCCTCGCGTCCTCCCCGCCGCTAGGCGGCGGTAGCGTGGCTGCTCCTGCTGTCCCCGCCTCCTTGTGGCCGGAAGTGCGCCAGGGACCTCCGTGGCCGCGGCTTGGCAGGGGAGGCCGCGGCGGGCGGCGGCGCCGCTATGGAGGCCGCAAAGGGCGGGTTCGTCCTCAGCAACCTGGCCGAGGTGGTGGAGCGCGTCCTCGGCTTCCTGCCCACCAAGGCGCTGCTGCGCGCCGCTTGGTAAGGGGCGAGGGCCGGGCCGGGCGGGGCGGGGGGGGGGTATGAGTACTGCCGTGAGGGAGGGCCGGCCCCGCTGACCGCGGTGCTGTTGTTCGCAGCGTGTGCCGGCTGTGGAGGGAGTGCGCCCGGCGGATCCTGCGGGCACGGCAGCGCCTCGCCTGGGTGTCGGCGCTGGAGCCGGGCCCCGCCGACAGCCACGCGCTGGTGCGCGCCATGGCCCGCGAGCTCGAGGTGGGTCCGTGCGCGCGGGCGCGGCTGAGGGGCGCGGGGCTCGCGCCTCGGGCGGGGCTTCCCGCCTCAGGGGGCTCGCGCCTCAAGGCGGGGGCTCCCTCAAGCCCTCGTCCCGCCTGAGGAGCCGCCGGGGCCCGCCCTGCGGAGCGGGCGCTGGGTGAGCAGCCCTCAGCCTCCTGCTCTTCCTCCTCCTGCTCCTTCTCCTCTCCCTACAGAAGGTGCATGTGCTGCCCCAGACCGTGCTGTACATCGCCGATGCGGAAACCTTCAGCGGGCATGAGGAGTGTCACGAGCAGAAGAAAGGTAACACCCCCCCCCCCCCCCCCCCGAAATGCTTGAGGCGCACAGAGCGGAAAGCCATCTGAAAGGGAATGCTCCGAGGTACTCTGCCGTGTAACAAGTGATCTTAACCAGCACTAGGGCAGGTTTAGATGGAGCTGAGGAACAATTCCTTCCCCAGAGGGTGCCCAGGCATTGGAACAGGCTGCCCAGGGCAGGGCTGCAGTCACCGTCCCTGCAAGTGTTCACACAGCGTGGAGACGAGGCCTCAGTGCCATGGGTTAGTGGTGGCCTTGGCAGTGCTGGGCAATGGTTGGACTGGAGGAGCTGAAAGGGCTTTTCCAGCCTGGTTGATTCTGTGATTCTGAGTTTGAATTTCTGGGGAAAGTAGATATTTTGCAGTAAAATCTGCAACCATGTAGTATTGCACTTGCGTGAAGCACATCTCATGTTTTGTTACATAGACGAGTTGCTTTCCCACTCTCTGGGGGATACAGGTTCTGTTTGCTCCTCCTGGTTAGTGCAGGTTTGCCATGTTGTTAATGGGATAGCCACTGATGGGCAGCATGGGACTGCTGCAGGGTTTGTCTCAGTACCCATCAGAACAATTCACTTTCTTTCTGCCTTTTTTTTTTTAACAGCCAGGAAAAGAAATAGTAAAGAAACAGCAATTGCACTTGAAAAACTGTTGCCAAAGCGATGTCAGGTTCTTGGACTGGTCACTCCAGGGATTGTAGGTAGGAGGAAGATGTGTGATTTTGTGAGAGACACTTTGAAGGTGTTTGGTGTATCACAGCTCTCTGCCGGGTGCTGTTTGTCACAGTTTTCTCTGTTTTTGAAAGCATAGTCCTAAAGTGATGGAGAGTTCTCACTTTGATTTCCATGTTCTGCTCCCACCTCTGTCAGTGCTACCTTCGGATTTTAAGGAGGTCACAGGGTTGCTGTTAAGTCACGTGGAGCTTAAATTCCTACTTTGTCTGATGCCATTCTAATTAAAAGGGTTGATTTAATTGAGCAGCCAGCTTACTGCTGGCACCTTAATGTAATAGTTGGGTGTTTCTTGGATTTTTCTGTATTTTTCAGTCTCATATACTGTGATTAATCATATGGGACATCCTCAGTATGTACCCATGTGTTACGGTCTAACAGAGGGCATATTCAGTAACTCTGGACAATTCACAGCCTCCCATGGCAGTCTGTTTTCTACTGTTTCACTTGTTTATTATCGCAAAGCTTTTTCTTAGTTTTTCATCTCAAATTCTCTTCCCACAGCATACATAGGGTATTTGATTGTTGTTACTAGCATAATTCAATAATATGCTCCCAGTATTTATGTCAGTTTGCTCTATACTGTCATCACATGCTTGTGTGTTAAAAATCTGTGTGTGTTTGCGTGCCTGCAGAAGTTGGCAGGGAGGCCTGAGACAGCTGTATAGTACAGTGCTTGTTTTCCAACTGTTGTATATTTGCTGTGGCTGGGGGAAGTGTCTACATATATCCGTGTCTCTGTGTCCAAAGTGACTTGAGCACAATCTAGGACTCCTGCATGCTTCATCTTTCCAAAGCATCAACCAAAAATATCACAACAGTTGTTAATTGGGTATGTTGCTATGGAAATGAGCTGTCATATTTTACATCAACTAAGCTGTTCTGCCTCTTAATCTGTTTTAGTGTACATGAGAGTATTAGAATCACTCAACACAAGATGTCTGCTTTTGTATCTTTGTAGTTACCCCGATGGGTTCAAGCAGCAATCAACCTCAAGAAATCGAAGAGGGTGAAGCTGGGTTTGCTTTGTTGTTTCCCAAAATTGATGGGGTAAAAATTCATACCTTCCATTTTTCTAAAGATGTGAAGAACAGGGTCTTTGATGAAAGCAAATTTGCTGAAGCAGGTACGTTCTCTTTATTTGGGCTGTTCTGGATTACTGTATTCCTCTTTTGAGTGCCAGTTTGGAGTTAACACGTGGAACCAACAGCTTCTGTGCTAACTTCATTCATAGAGCACTCTGTAGGGCTGCAGCTGGTAATTATGTGTCAGCGTTCTTCCTGTCTGTGGAGCATTAAGGTCAAGTTATCCTGAGTATTGGTCTTGGATTACCTCACTTAGTTTGCCAGCGGAGCTGTTAAGTTTTGAGCAGTCTCTAGTCAGTAAAAAATAATGATTAATGAGTCTCTCCCCTTAGGAATGATTCCTGTCATTACAGTTTAGAAAGGAGTAGGCAGGAGCTGCTTCTCTTCTTCTCTGAAACAACTTTGCGTTTAGGTCATTTGGTGGTGTACCAAAGAAAGACAGAACAGAGGACAGCACTGTTAAATTCTTCACATTGTGTCCTTAGCAGGGTAGGTCATTTATGAAGAGTAATACAATAAGGGTTTCTTGAGTCTTCTAGGGGTCTGGCAGTTTCTACCTTGGGGTAAGCAACTGTCTGATGTGGTAATCTATTTAGTTCTCAGGTAAAGATATTTGCTGTGTTATGGTGGTTCTTGAATAATGTATAAACATATGGTACAGAAGCAGAAAGCTTTAGGAAGCAGATGTAGTTGTTTTTCCTTGCTAGATTCTGTTCAGAAATTCTCACTTAGGTCAGGAATGCAGCCCAGCTCCTGAATGCTGGGGCAGTTTCTATCTTGCTTTGAAAATTGCAGCAGTGAAAGGCCATTACTAAAGGTGTAATGTATCATTTGAGGAGACCCTGGGATGGTTGGCTTTAGGGAGCAGGATTTAAAAATGGTAAGAGGATTGGCGTTTGTGGTTTTGTTTGTAGGTCTGAAGAATAACCCAGATCTCCGGGTGGTTCTTCTGTTTGGCTACAACTCCTGGAAGCCTGGAGCTACTCGATTTCTGCATCAAATAGTCAATCCTTTGAATGAAAAAAGTATCATCCTGGCTGGGGGGCAAGTGGAGAGCTTTACATCATTGACCTCTGAGAAGTAGGTATCTTTCTCAAGGTAAATTGTAAAGATTTAAATTGGAAAAAAAACTCCAGAAGCCGTAGCCATTTAGTTATGTCATATTAGAAATGTCCATTAACAGCAGTAAAATAATTAGTTTTTGTGAGAGATGGAGTCTAGCTGCTACACTGTCATCTCACTGGAAACTTTGTATTGCAGACGGGGTTCTGGAAACACAGCTATGAGGAACTCCTGGCAAAGGAGATTGTCAGCATCAGCTGCCCTATGTGTATCACTTGCTGTTACAGAGACCATTCATGTGAACAGTTTGTTTCTCCATCAGCCTGGGTTTGGTGTGCTCCAGGAGCACACCTAATATGCCACCACTGCTGAAGGACATAGCACTCACAGCACCCGGCTAGATCTCATCCAGTTTAAACCGTTTCCCTTGCCAGGATCCCTGTAGGGCAGGTTTGGGCTTCCACTGCTACAGCTGCTCTGCTGCACAGAGTGAGCCCTTTGTGCCATCTGATGTGCTGGTGCATCCTCACTGGAGTGCACAGTGCTGGGTCATGCAGTGCAGACACAGACACAGGCTCCTCTCGTGCCAGCCTAGATCTGGACTCCATAGCAATACCAACATTTTTTTTGCATCCGACTTATGCTGGTTGTGGCATTGCTTCAGTTAAGAGAGCTGGCTGTATTTTCAGTTAGTGCTAATAAAGCATAAGTAGGTAACTGCTAAAACTAGTGTGTCCTGCCTAACCAGGCAGACTTAATGTAAATCTGAAGCCATTACCGACTGCTGCCCTGGATTGATATGTAAATGCTGAGTATCTTTGTGTCTGAAGTTTAACTATTCGTTTAGTTGGAATTAGAGAGCTGCAACATACACAAACTGCTGAATTTGGCATGTATTTGAAAGGTAGGCATATGCTTAATCCCTAGTAATGGATGTGAAAATTTTTCCTTGTGAAAAGTTATTAAAAAGGGGAGAAAAAAAATTCCAGACATAAAGGTTTTGATTTGTTTTCTGACTGTGTGGCTTTCACAGGATGTTGGTCTGCTTTGAAACCTGCTTCTGCCACAGCAGGGTTTTATTCAGGTCGAAGTGGTCTCCCTGGGTGTTCTCTAACTTGGTGCCTGTTGCCTTTCAGTAACAATGCCCAGCCCGGCGATGCCTGCGGTGTGGTTGGGCTGGCTTTCAGCGGTCCCCAGATCCAGAGTGCCACTGTTCTGTTAGACCAGGATGTAGCTGATGAGAGGACAGCAGAAGCCGCCATGCAGCGTCTCAAAGCAGCAAATATCCCTGAGCATAACACCATTGGCTTCATGTTTGCGTGTGTTGGCAGAGGATATCGGCATTATAAAACCAAAAGGAATATGGAAGCAGATGCATTTAGGAAGTTTTTTCCAAACGTTCCCCTCTTTGGCTTCTTTGGACATGGGGAAATAGGATGTGATCGAATAGTTACTGGGAATTTCGTATTAAGAGAATGTAATGACATAAAGGATAACCTGCTTCATGGCTACACTACCGTTATGACTCTTATTCATCTTGGGTCAGCTAAAGCAAACCAAGCATAAATATGTTTTTAATGTTTCAGTGAGCTGTTTGTTTCGCTCCAGAAAGCTGAGAAGCGTAGAAGAGTGGACATCTTGCAGGCAAAGCGCCTTCCAGAATGCAAACATCTTTTTGGTAATATTATCAAATCTTGTAGTTGGAATAGAGTTTAATATAAGATACCTGCAAGAAAGCTTTGCATTTTGTGTACACATCTGAATTGCAGGTGAGTTGTATTTGATGGAATTCTGCAATTGAAGAAAGCCTCTTTCTTCCCAAGTGGAGATGGTTTGCACAAATGGCAGTTGGAGTCCAAGTACAACATGTAGAATGAATTGGTACTTTGATGTGCTCTATTTATGTATGTAAAACAGTCCAGAAAAACTGCTGCTGCACTCTGAAATACTGATGCACAGAATCCACCATTTCCTGGATTTTTTTTGCAAGAGAGATGCACAACCTGCCAGGAATCCTATTTACAAACCCAAATGGTTTTGTTAGATAAAATGAATGAAAATCTTTAGAGGAAAATAACAAAGTGTTCATTAAATAAAGATGAAACTACCTAAAAGTATCTTGCCCTCCATTCTTAGAGAAAAAGCTCTGATTTAAGGAAATGTTGTCCAGTTACAAGCTCAACTTGTCTCACCAACTTGAACTGAATTTCAGTTGTCTTAAATAGTTGGTTTAGAATAATGTCTGATACGTTGTGTGTGCCAGCAGTTTCAGTCATGTTGTATTTAATTTTACACAATCAAAATGTACTGGTTGCCTTTTAGATTCTCTTGCGGCGTGATGCTCTCTACTACAAACTTACAAATCCAGAGTGCTAAAAGTTAAGACATTAAGACTACCTGATATGTTTTAAGTTGCTTTAAAAAGTTGGTTTACTTTGAAATTGCAGGGCATGCACCATCTGGCTCTGTTCTGTTAGTATAAAGCCTTTAAACAAGACTTGGGCTTTTCCATGTTTTTCCTGTGCTTTTACACCAGGTTTGATTGCTGCAGCTGGAATGCAGTATTGCAGAGTTCAAGTGAGTAGATTCATTATAGTCTTACTACAGCTAATAATATATTTGGTTTTTAATTCTTTTCTCTCTTTTATTTTCACTTATTAATGAGTTAGATGAAAATAAGATCAGTTCTACCACACACAGAAATTCCAGATTGGGCAGCTGGCCTCTTTTCAGCATAGTAAAAAGAAAGTATTTAGCTGTTGTTGTACAATAAAATAACAGTATTTTTCTTTAGATCTAGCAAGTAAGACCTCAGTTGGCAATTTTTTTGCCCATATGAAGTTAAAACTTTCCCTGACGCTGGCCTAAGAAGCTGAGGTAGAAGCCTGTCTGTCCTGAGAGTTGCCTTCAGTGGGTGCTGCCCACAGGCAGCACTTTCCCATGGCTAAGTTGATGATATTTAGGTTTTTTTTCAATTAGAAGACAGAGAATAAGTTGTGAATTCCCCATGGCCTCCTAGGTGTAGGAGATTAGTAAGTGTGGTGTGAGCTGGGAAACGTTTAGTTGCTGCATTTATTAGGAAAGGTATTGGGAAATGGAGTATGCTTGAATAGAAGCCTCTCAGTGGGAGGTGGATATGTTTTTTTAGCATAGTCAGAATGTAATGTCCAGCCCTTTCTGTCTGCATAAGCTATGTGTTTAACAGGATTCTGCTTGCCATCAGCAATGAGTTCAGGTTAGTCAGCATCACTACCAATGTAAGCCAATGAACTTTAACTAACTTTTTGTAATAGTACAAGTGGGTGAAGTATGATCAACCACGTGTCCTGAGCAACAGTGCAGACACATTCGGAAGTGTCTGAAGAGGCAGATGATGAGCTCCAGCAGTGGTGCAGTGAAACAGGCAATGATAGTTTGGCTTGAAGGGACTGATCATCAGCAAGGTCCTGTGGCCTCCCAGTCCTGTAGCTGAGGACACTTAAGAGGTAAACATACAGTACAGAAGAGATGCTGGGTGGTGGGGAACCCCAGGAGCCAGCATCAGAGACCCAGATCAGCTCCTCTATCTTAGGGAGTGGGGATGAGCCATAGGGACCCCAGAACCATGCACTGCAGGGCTGGAACTGCTATGCTGTGCCTCCCAGACTGCGTCATGTCCTCCAAATGACAGGGAAGTAATGTAATTAATAAAATTGCAACATCTGTGATTAAAGTGTTTCGTTATCCAAATTCATTTTGCCTCCACACTGTCATTTGCAATTCAACCACCACAACTGACTGAAAGCAAAATATATTTGCTTAAAGGGTGCACTTATCAAAAGGCAGAGCTTTGAACCAATAGAACATTTTGCAGTGCAATAATTTATACCTTTAACATTCAAAAAATAACCTTGAGGTTTTAAAGTGGACAAAGCTAGTTAAATGAATATTCAGCAAGTGAGGCAAACATGAATAGTGGGACTGCTCTAAAAATAATTGTCTGCAGTTACAGTGCTGATGGTAGTATATTTCCACCAAGAGAAAATAATCCCTAAGTGACAACAACTGGATTTTGTTAAGAAAAAAAGTCACAAGACCTGCAGGGAGGAGTGATGGTTTTGCTGACAAAAGGTAAATGACATTCTTTTTCCCCCATATTTTGAATATGGATAATGTTTCGTTGCACATTTACTTTTTTTGCACATCATTCAACTAAATGGACTGTATATTTCAAAGTACAAAAAATAACAGGCAAGTTGTGTGGTGTATAATCTCATACTTTTACAACCAAAACAGCAATTGCCAAACATGCAACTATTACTGTAATTTTTATTTTATAGTTACTAATCCAAATAATCCCCTCATTATAGGATGTTTTGCTAATGTGCAGTTGTAAGAAAGCAAGAATAGTTTGATAAAGAGGAGGCAAATTATGCTATATTGTTACAACTGTACTGCCAGAAAGCAATTTCAGTTGAGAACTGCAGAGATAATTAACTTGAGGTTTGTTAGTCTCTGTGCAGGTTTGTTTTGACCAAAGTTGGTTTTGGAACAAACCTTATTTCAACAGATGAATGACACTGAATCATGCCCCTGGGCTGGGAACAGTTTACCAAGACCTGTAAATATGCAACCCAACTTTGCATTTCAGAGAAGGCTGACAAAAATATTAAACCTCAGACTGAATTTTGAAAACACAAGTGGTTACATACGATTCTTAATATTTAGTTAAAAGTCTACCTAGAAACTCTCTTGGCTTCACTATCCCTGCCTTAGTTTATTTTTGTCTGTCTAAAAATGGAGAACTTATTTCTACTAGAAGTAACTCTGTTGGCTTTCATATTTATGAAAGTTCTTTTTCATGTGAGATACTAACTTTGATATCATCCCAAGTTCTTTGAACACCTACTGTCTGGCCAAATGAGAGAACAAGCTAAAACACCTTTGTTCAGATGCCTACTTTTGTGTTGCTCAGTGGAATGACACAGGAAAATAACATTCGAGATCTGGAAGTTTTCATGGTTAGACGTTACAGATAGTAAACATGTTAATTTAAATGGTCTTTTATTGGGTCTTTTATATTATAATCTCTGAGCTCTCTGCAAACATTAAGAAAACAATCATCTCCCCAGCTGTCTGATTATTTTTATTATAACATTATGGGGAAGATTATTTTTTCTACTGTATGGGTTTTGTGTATCTCTAAAACACATTCCATCTTAATACAGCTGTTGGATTTTGTGTTCGCAAAAGTAGATGAGGTAACTGCTAGGCTCTAATTCTGTTGTTAATGGAACATTATTCAAATACAAACTCCAGCACATTGTCATGTGCTTTACTTTTCAAAATTTTGAAATGAACTATTGAATTTCTTACTTGAACTTTTCCCTGTTCCTAAGCCCACTTCTCAGCCAGATACAGGCTCCAGAAGAGGCTGTTTTGGATTAGTCTTGAGGGTGTTTGGAATGTATCTTCTGAACTGCAGGCTCAAAGGTATGCAGCCATGTAAACAGCTCACTTCTGCTGGTGGTGCTGGTGGTGTGCTTTGGGCCTGGACCACAGTTTTAAGTCAAACAAATACAAGTTCACACACTGAAATTATATTACCTAGCTACTTACATCAGAAGTATTAGCAGAGAAATAGCTAATAGCTAATTGGCTTGTTTTTTTTCAAGTACTTCGATAATTTAGGAGCAAAAACTTTGTTCCCAAAATTGCCGTCGTTACATTTCACAGCTAGATCCTCACTGAGATTAGCAGGTAGCACAGACTTCTCAGAATGTTTTGGAGTGATTCACATCACTAAATCAGCAGTGGTCATGTCACCTTTTCATGATACATTTTCACAGCTGTAAGAGTTGGAAACAGCTTTTTTAAAATAAGCTCATTTGAGCTGAGTTCTCAGTATGGCAACAGTGAGAGCAAACAAATCCTCCCAGAACCAGAACTCTCCTGGGATCTCCAGATCAGGTGAAAATGACTGAATAGTTTGAGTTCTGTGACAGAGAACATACAATATAGATTCCAATTACACAGTCCCGTTAGGAAATGCCACTCACCTGCGTTTTTGCAGCCCATCATTTGCCTGTGCGGAAGTTGTACTCAAAATACCATCACTTACATTGATAGGACAATTTGAAAACAGTCTCTTTTAATGTGCATTGAAAAGAATGTTCATATTACACAAACTGACAAAGAGGTGCGTTTAGAAATTGGTTGTAGTTTTAACTCGGGGGATGAAAACAGCAGTAGCTCCTTGTTAGTTTAGGTTCTGCAGCTGCAAGTTCTGTTTACATGTCCTTAGGTAGCTACAGAAATAATTCCTGATGAAAGGTTTTGTGGAGCATCTGTCCCAAACCATGGAACTGTGTATGTGGCCACCGGCCCGGCAGTGTTTCACAATTTATATTTGGCACTTTGCTATCCTGAAATTGATCTCTCACGTTACGTACAGGTTATGTTGAACAGGTTACAATCATGAGAAAAGCAAGAGCAGCTCTGGATAAGCACAAACAGATAATGTTACATGCAAGAATGAAAAGGGCAGGGGGTTTTTTAAACATGCGTCATGCTTGGGAATTTTTGTTTGCTCATTTTCCCCCAAATAAAGCAAATAATTTATCAGGATTCTTTGGATTATTCTGTATAATCCATGATGTGGGAATATTCCACCTCTTTAAGTATATAGATGTCAAAAGAAGGCATTATAACTAGGACAGATACACTGAACGTGTGCATCCTGGTAATCTAAGTAACATTGCAGGAGAATTGTAACACAATTTAGGTCTAGGTTTTCTCCCCAACCTTATGCAGATATGTGTTTAAATATGAGCATGGCACAAGTGAAAACTCTGGACCAAAATAATACACAGTCTTTTCAGGTTTCACTCAACATAGCTTGATGTCCTTTAAATCTGAAAGGATGTTAATACCAAGGGAATTTAACTAAAAGCTTTCTTTCATTTTTTTAATGTGAAAGAGTTGGGTGCCCGATGTTAAATTCATAACCACAATGTCAGTTTTGGCTAAAGCTCTCCCTCTCCCTGGGCAGTTCCTTCTAGGTACATATTTCCTGACACAGAATATGTTGAACACGTAACAGCCTTAGCCTTTCAGGTAAGCTCAACTGCTTTCCTTTTCTGCCTGAACTCTGCTCCCATCAGAACACTCACAACAGAAAGCAGTGGCACAGACACCCTATCTATTGGGATAAATTCTCTCACCCATTTCTTCTGGTTTGTTTTTTTCTGCAGTAAATTGTGAAGTGGTTGCACAACATTGAAAGTACCTTTAGAACAGGCAGTACTGCCAAATGTACTTCCCCTTCCTGCTTAAAACTTAATATAAATCAAAAGACTACACAGCAGAGAAATACTCTTGTTTTCTTTGAACAGCCGTTTGTGCTTCTCCTTTAGCCCCAGTGTTTGGTTGGGCTACTAATGAAATACCATTATATACCGAGTAACATAAAAGCAACCTCTTACTTAGGTCTATAAAGAGATTTCCTGGTAGTGGCTGGCATTCCGTTCTGAAAGTCATCAAAAGATTTTTGCAGTGCATTATGAAGAGATCTTTGCTACAAGATTCTGGAAGGAAAACATGATCCTCAGGTATAAAAGAATTTTTGCCATAACTAATAATTGTTGTGTAATTATGTTAGCGGAGGTTCCTAGAAAATCAGTCTTTACTTCCCTCCATAACCTTTTAGCTGGTGGAGAGGTAATTTTAAAGACAAGAGGGTTTATGTCTCATGAAAACAGGAGTCAAGCAGAGAAGAGGAACCCTATTATTCATCCCTGCATATACACATAACGCTTATTTAGACTCCAGTGACTCCAGCCACAAGATTTGATCCATTGGCATCAGTGTTTCCTTAGCTTTATTGCTCACAGGACTGCTTCCTTAATTTTGTAAGCAGGAGTCACTAGAAAGTGTTGTACTCTTTTATTAAATTATATGTAATATTGACTACCATGTGCTTTCTGTGGCATTTGACCACCTTAAAATGGATTTGTAGCCTGATCTCATTTTGACCTGAACATCATATTCACAAAGCTTGTGTATTGAAATAATTTTAGAAGCTGAAATGTTCTCCAATGCAATGGGTTTGAAGCAGTCTGAATTGCTAATAGTATCTGCTTCAAAGATAACAGTGTTTCATAAATCAGCTTGCATTAAAGCATGGGTTTGGTTTATTGATTCTCACTTTTTGTACAAATTGTTTCCCATCTAATGCAAACAAGCTTGGTAACAGTGAACAACTACACCATGTCTGTCTAGAAAGCTGAGGGGGATCTAAGTGTTTCTAGAGTACATCTTCAGGCCATTTATTTCTTATATCTTCTATTAATATTTCTTTCCTGAATTTCTACTTAAGATGGCCACAAGCCTTTTCCTTCTTCAATGAAAAAAGTATACCAGACTTGAACATTATGAAGTCTGAACATCTCATGATCAATAATGTATGGAAGTTGTCTAACAGCAGTCGTCTCTGACTACTTTTCACTGAGGCTGTGCAAAATGCTTTAGGTAATACTGATTCTAATGTAGTTGTCAGCACTGCTACAAGTCTCCTAAACTCTCTGTTTAACAGTGGCATGTCCCTGTGTGATGAAAAACTGCTTTCATCTTTCCTAGTCTTTAAAAGACTATTATCAGCTTTTTTCAGAGTATCTGCTAAATGTTTGAAGTCCAGGAAATAGCATATAGAAATGGCTAATTTGGAGAGAAAGTGACCTTTTAGTGCTTTATGTAACTTAATCTCTGGATCAGGTCCTCTACTTGATTTACTGCCCTCAGTTTCTCCCTTCAGATGCTGAATTATAACTTGGACTCCAACTTCTCTGCCATGAATCCTGTGAAGGTAATGTATTTTCCTGTTTTGTTTTCTAGTAGCTGTTATAATACAGATTTCACTTGCACTTCTCACTTTATACACTGTAACAGCATGTCTTTTCTTCTCTGCCTTGCTGTGATTTTGTTTATATTCATATAAAATACCCACTAGAGCGTGTAGTAGACACCCTAGGAATAGAAGCTTGTTCCACATTTTCTGTCTCCTTATACTTTTATACACCTCCAGACTCTTTATTTCAGACATAAGAAATCTGCGTCCTGCATTTTCTCCTCTTTGAATTCCTGAAGTTTTCTCAGTTAATTTTCTCTTCAATACAACCTTAAAAATCCAATATAGTGAGCTGCTAGGTAATGTGCCATTATGGAAACATTTCTGATTTATGCTGGTTTCAACGTCCAGTGCTAGAAATGTGTTGAAAAGAGAATCATTCAATTCACATTTTCTGTGCCTCTGGCTAACCAAACAGTCCTTTTGTGTTGTCAAGGCAGAAAGAGAGATGGACCATGTTGTTTGGCTGCTCTTTGTCTGAGTAAGGGAATCCTGTAAGGAACCAGAGAGTGATATATAATATACTGGGATGATCAACAAATGGTTATATGAATAAAACAAATAAATCTTTAGAGAAGGCAGTACTTGTTCAGCCAAGGCACCTGTCTGGGTAATATTGTGTGATGAATACAATCCCTGACTTCTAGTATCCGAAATATGAACTGGAAAATTTAAGGTAAGGTTTAAATCTCCCTCAGTAGGGAGAATTTCAGAAGAAAGTAAGACAAAATTAAAACCATCAAGGAAGGTGCCTTGCTTAATATTAGGGACATACACCAGACAAAGGGTAAATACTCTGCCTCGGAAACTTCTTTTAACCATTGCCAGTCTCTTTTCTTAATATTTTCTTAATTTGAATTCAGATCTTGTGCCAGCAAGCTGGCCAATACACTGGAAGTGATACCTCAGCCTCCTGTTTTCTTACTATTTAAATTAAAGAGAAAGTCAGAAGTAGTCACCAGGAGAAAGGTACTTTTCCCCCTGCCCTACATCTGGTAAGTGCATCTGAAACAAGCCAAATTCTGGACATGTTTCACAAGTATAAACTACTGAATAAAGACAGTCCTCAGCTCTTCTGGGGAAATACTGTGAAAAAGGACAATCTTATAAAAAATCAGAGTAATACATCATGCTAAAACTGCTCTCATTATCTCATATTATCTGTGCAGTGAAAAAAAATTATTTCATTCTTTCCATGCAGTAAAGCCTAAGATTATCTCATGCTTCTACCTCTGTGGTGTTGAGAACAGTAACTTGCCATGAAAAATCTCACAAAATGCAAAAATAAATTAGTGATTTCTGTATAATTTTATACACCTTCAAAAAAACACAGAAACTCAGGAAGTGCAACTTTTTATATCTTAGTTTGTCTTCTCCAACATGTGAGTAAGCTTCCTATTTCAGTCTACTTTCTTCTCTCATCTTCCTTGTGACATCATCCTCTACAACTATTGTGTTCTTAGGGTTGCTCTGCATGTTGCTTTCCCAGCATTCTTCCACTCTAAAGCTTTACTCTGTTATTATTTCTGAAAAATAAACAAAACACATGATTTTAATGAAAGAAAACATCCTCCCCTGCCTTCGTTATGGAGTCCAGTCGTTTAACTTTAAATGTACTCACTGATGCAGCCATTACTGCTTGTCGTTTCAACCAGGTTGGCACCATACTGTGAGGAACTTGTCCTTGGAATGGAAGTTTTCCTGACCATATGAAACAAGAAAACAGGTGTCAGGGAGGAAAGTTATCTAAGAAGAGACAAATGAATTGAATGATGCTTCCATTGGAAAAAGGGGCATGGATCTTCTGCAATTACTTTCAGTTAATACTCAACATTTTTTAGAAGCACATATTTGAGGCAGAAAAAGAGAGATTAGAGGCAGGAACAGCACTCAGCACTACATGTCTTCTCTCCTGAAGTTCAAGTTCTTGTTTGGTTTCTCAGGTCTTTATTTAAGCAATTAGTAGATATCACTGAAGTATTTATCATGAACTCTCTTAGCATTTGGAAGTGAAACATGACTAAGGTGTTATTTTCCACACTTCCCTGAGGAGAAACAGATCTTTTAAATAGAGCTGATCTCTTGCTGTCTCTTTCCTTTTCTTTTAATAGTAATTAGACATCTGCTCTCTTGAGAAGAGTCACGAGCTATCCTCCTTTCTGTCCAGTTTGTGTCCTGTGGTGATATACCTCCTCCACAAAGTCTGTTGTCTTGGACAGCTTAAATGGCTTTAATCCTAGACCCTGTTGTTCTGCCTGGCTGAGTTCCTGTTCATTAATATTACGCTTACCTTACAGGTAATGTAGCATTTCAACATGGACTTACAGTAAGGTACAGAAATGAACTGCAGATTTATTTTAGTTTTCCCTAGGGTTTTCTCTATTCCTCTAGGCTGTGGCATTCAGGTCTTTATAATGTTTTTAAACAAAAGCTAGCTTATGTGAAATCTATGCTACTCAGCTATCTTTCTTATCGTTCTCCCAGGAACTCTTGTACAGTATGTTTCTGGAGAAGGCAGGCCAGATGGACCTGCACTGATAGGTGAAATGCTTGTAGCAAAATCTGCCATTTCTTACCACAGTAACAATGTAATAGCAAGGATTTTTGCACACTTTCCTGTTTTCCCCAGGTTAAACTGACAGGCTTTATCAGAGCCACTGTCTGATGGGGTGCGTGTTTGTTTCAAGACAGAGAGTGGCTAGAGCTGGATTTCCTCTGCCTCCATACACTCTGCTCTGCTAGCATGTTATGCAGCTCCTGGGCCTAAACACACACAAAAGCCTACTCTAATCCAAGGCATTTTTTAGTGTTGAGCAGCAAATCACTCTCACAAAATCAGTTCTGATTTAAAATATGTATGTGTGGATAAGTTTTACATTCACAATGTAAATATTTGACTGTCTTCATTAAAATGAAATTGTTGGCATGATGCTGTCTTCTAGCGAATGCCAATAGTTAGAAATAGCAATAGTTTTATGTGCTGAGCTTGTGCGGAGGGTGGCAAACAGAACTGAACATGATCTTTGAAGACTGGGATTCTCCCTTTGACAGAGAAGAGATGTTTATTGCCTATGAAATAACACATTCCTGGAGAAAACATGATGAAGTAACATAGGAAGCTAATGTGCTGAACTGGTTTTCACCTTGATTTTGGGTGACAGTACTGTTCTTATGAATTCCTGCTGAATGATACACATTTGTTTTACAAGACTTACCTTTGAGGAGATACAAAACCAGGGTCTTTTCTTTGCAGCAACATTCCTCATCATGTTTTCAGAAAGTCAATTAAAGCTACTCAATTCACTACATAAATAATTCTGTTCTCTCAGCCTGAGACTAAGATAGCTCAACAGCAGCCTTTCCCTCAGTGGGTTCCAGTGGGAGGTTTAACCCGAGACTACTGTTTATCTTTTCCAGTTTTAAGCTGCTTTTTTTCATCACCAGTCCATGACCACTTCTGCCTCTCCCTTCCCTCCATTCTCTGCTGTTCCTTTCTCTCAGAGCTTTGGTTCCTTTCCCCTGTTTTTATTTTGTTCTGCTTTCCATCATTCTCACTCTCTAGCCCTTTTAAATTCTGGTTCTTCATTATCCTTGATTCTCTCTTCTCCTTGTAGGTTTGCTTTCCCAAACCATACAATCTTGATGAATCCTAGTAAATAATCAAATACAGCATGAAATCAGCTTAACAGCAGATTGCTGATGGATTGGAAAAAGGAAATCCTTGCCTGATAAAATACGTGATGACTCAGCTAAATATAAAAGGAG
Source organism: Pezoporus wallicus (assembly GCF_028554395.1). NCBI lineage: Eukaryota > Metazoa > Chordata > Aves > Psittaciformes > Psittacidae > Pezoporus > Pezoporus wallicus. The sequence continues at coordinate 540,453 of NW_026641531.1, read as the reverse complement.
AAATTTCCCACTGTTCACCCAGAGCTTTTTCTGTGCAGCCCTTTTCTTTTATGGGTTACTTTCACTGTTATGATCTGGTTATATAAGTGGAGCAATGAAATCTTTTCCCTCCACCCTCGTATGCTGAATGGGTTTGTTTGTAGGGAGCATTAAATGCACTTGCACATGCCTGGTCCTGAAATGTGCCCCAAGCAGACTGAGAGGAAGAAAGCTTAGAAGGGAAATACAGGGGGATACAAGTGATGACAGGGACAAGAAAACAGAGCACTAATCTCCTAAATTCTAAAAGATTTTATGTGTAATTTTAGAGATTCCATTTCTGTACCTTAAACTCCAATTAATATCTTCCTTTTTGCACCCCTCCAGCTTGTATTACTGTGTACACTAAAACTGCACTAGAATCCTCTGCTGAAAAAGCCACAGAAATGCTTATTAACATGCAATGGTGGGGGAGAAACCTCTGCTTTCCGATTCTGGATCGAGCATACTTGTTAATCAAGTGTAATAGTGGAAACCTGCTGGCACGATATTTCTCTTAACATTTTAAATTTACTATATTCTTTGAAGAGGACAAGTCAAGGATGACACAAACTCACAGTTAACCCTTACAAGCCTCAATTCCACCCTCTTCCAGAATCTTATGATTGTGCTAGATCAAATTTTGGAGGAAAAAAATATATTAGTGACAGCTGCTAACAACAATCCTTGTTTATAGAGCTGAATAGGCTCAAGCATTCACTTGAGACTTGTATGTTGGTCACTTTGGCCAAGAGATAAGGACTTTTACATGTTAAGTGTTTCTCTTACAGGTGAGTTCTCTAGCAGAAGATGATTGTGCTACATCAACCTCTGAAGTGTAAAGGTAAGACAAAACTTTTAGCCACTAATGTTCTTTTATAGAATAACAGAACGGTTTGGGTTGGAAAGGACCTTAAGATCATCCAGTTCCAACCCCCTGCCATTGTCTGGGATGTCTCACACTAGACCAGGTTGCTCAAGGCTCTGTCCAACCTGGTCTTGAGCAATGCCAGGGATGGAGCATTTATCACTTCTTTGGGCAGTCTGTGCCAGTGCCTTACCACCCTCATGGTAAAGAACTTCTTCCTGATATCTAATTTGAACTTTCCCTGTTTAAGTTTAAATCTATTACCCTGTTGCTACAGTCCCTGATGAAGAATCCCTCTCCAGCATCCTTTGTAGGACTGCTTCAACCTGCTGGTCACATTTCTTTTCTTTAGTATAAAGAAGCTGAACATGGTTTTATGAGATTTCCGCAGCTAGTCTGGTACGTAAGAGAGGTTCAAGGGCAACTCTGTCAAGACTGAGTTGCTGCCTTTGTGTTTCTAATAAAGAGGCACTGCTTCTTGTTCTGCCAGTTAGGTAAAGCTCGAGTAAATTGATTTCCTATGAAGAAGTAGAGTACTTGGGGTTCATCTTCCAACTGTCTCATAAAAGACTTGCACAGGTCTGTCATTGCTGCTATTCTCAGCTTCTGTACTTTGTAATGCAAGGCTCTTTGCCTGTAAAACTCAGTAAATGTGTCTCCAGCCTTCCCCTAAGTTTACTGTATGCAAGAGGAAAGGAATCTTTTAACAGATTACTCTCTGAAGTCTCTGCTCGCTGAAGGCTATTTTCCTCTTCTCAGAGACAAGCTTTATTTCTAAAGAAATACTCTCTGTACCTCTGTGAGACTTGAGTATTCTTTTTCTTTAGTTAAAGCTGTATTCCATTCTAATAACTTTATAGTAATCTGCAAGTGTTGTTTAGCGAATTGCTGGCATGGTGTTGCACAGCTAAGACAGGATTAATTTAACTAAAATGACTAAGTGGGGTATCCTCTGCAATGAGGGGTTTTAATACAAACTCTGTTTTATCAAATACTCTTGCTTCTAAATATATTCAGCTATGGGAAAAGCTGGCATTCAGTGGGTTTCCATGACAGCAGCTGAGGTAAAACTAGACCAGCTATTCCAAAGGTCGCTCACTGAAAGGCACTGATCAAAGAGGTTGATTTAGCAATGTGATTATGGGAGAGCAAAGAACAGAATTGCAAGAACCTCAGGGTATCATAACCAAGGAGAAATGCAGCACAGGAGAAAGAGGAGGTGGCTGCAAGTCTGTGATAGTTAAGAACTACAGGGCCTAGTAAGTTGCCTCATAAAGGCGTATTAACAGTATATGACGAAATGAGCTCTTACAAAAAGTGCTGTACTCAAAAAACAAGAGGGGATGTAGGAGGCTGATTTACACACATGAATGCTGAGAGTAAGCGAAAACAGTAAGATTGTTTGGGTTTGGTATAAGTGTACTCATATTTGTACAGCATCAAATGTTGACTTAATCCCAGAAACCACTTGTGTGTTTTCACTGGAAGTCCTAATATTCCTGAAATTCTACTAAAATCAAAGCTGCATCACTTGCTCTCTAGCACTGATGTTTTATTGCTACTCAAACATGCATCATCCTGGACAAATGAGTTAGTATTCTGATTTGTTCTAGATGTTAGTTAGTTAATGAACATTTACCTGGGTTTATTCTTGAATTTGATTTTGCCTTAGTTTTCCTTTCTAAACCAGAAGTTGTAAAGGAATTGGGAGCTAATGGCCCCAGTTCGTTTGGCTGGCAATTCGATGCAGTGGAACAGTTTCTGATCTCAAAGCACTGCAGTAATTTGCTTCTACTTCTCAATCTTTGAACAATGTAAGGGTTGTCTAACGTTTTGCACTGTTAGCACTAGCTCTAGGTAGACTGTGAAAATCTCTCAGAAATGGGTGTGCTGCGTGTCTTTTTTACGAAGCAACTGAAAGTACTAGCTTAGAAAAGACATTGAGAATACTGCAAGCCAGTAAGTAAAATATCACAAGCAACAGGTTGAATAATCCACATTAATTATGCTGAATAACCATACAAACCTTATGGATAATTCATTACATACTTTTACATTCAAATAATTAGTACATGATTACCAGAAGAAATTTCTACTTGATTAAATAGCTTCAGCACTCTGAAGCACTTTTACCTGCAAAGGAAGTAGAATGCTCCAATTACAAGAACTCCTAGAAGAAGCAGTGAAGCCAAGAAAGCTGCAAACAGGTCACCTTTAGCTTGAGACTTGATGCTGGGCAGCAAAACTTCCTCACAGCGGGCTCCTGTGTAATTCTCAATACACCTGGGAAACCAAGTTTTATTGGGATTAGATGGCAACTTGTCATCTAATATGAAAAGCACAAAGGCTTCTTTTGGTCTTAAGTGGGGTTGGAACTTGTTACAGCGTAATTGAAGGTCTGTATTTGCTTTGCAGCAAGTTTTCTTATGAAATTTCCACTCACCTCTCATTTCTGGAACAAAGGAAATGGGAATGTTGGGCATCAAGTTTACATTCTGATCTATACTGTGTTTATATCTTAAACCATATCTTTCTTAATATGTTAACTGGATCAGCAATATGCTTCACAATGGTGTACCTGGCAGTTACATCTGCCTCCTCCACTGGCAAGTTTAATTAATCAAATCCACCTCTTCAGTATTAACTGCACCATCCCACTGGTTCTCATGCAGTGGTCATGCTTTCTTTTCCCTCTTTCATGTAATTTCCTAGCTTTCTTTTGGGGAGAGCTAGTACTGTCAGCTAAATAGATCAAAGAAATAGGAATTCATCGGAACACAGTACACATTAAATTGCTGAAGTAGTTTATGCAGTGTAATATTTCATGCCAGAACATGTTACATGCTTAGTGAATGACCCTCTCTTGGAGAGATGTAGCTGAAAGTCTTCTCTACAATGCCTCTGAATGCCTCTGAAGTCTTCTCTACAATGCCTCTACAATGCCTCTGAAAACTTTTTCTGAAGGAGGATTAAAATGAATATAGTATTTTGCCATGGTAAAATGGTATGATATTTTATTAAAAATAAATAAAATTCATGGCTTAGTAATTCAGGTAGAGTCAAAAATAGATAGGTTGAAGTAAAAATAATCATAGAATTGTTTAGGTTGGAGAAGACTTTCAAGACGATCAAGTCCAACCATTAACCCAGCACTGCCAAGTTCACCACTAAACCACATCCTTAAGTGCCACATCTTCACGTCTTTTAAGTATCTTCAGGGATGGTGACTCAGCCACTTCCCTGGGCCAGCCAGTGTTCATTTGTCTTACATTTTGCACTTATTCTTCTATGTTTTCTTAAGGAATTTATAGCATTACAGAAAACGGGAAGCACTTCATTCAATAACTGCATTCTCCATATATCCTTTGTGTATGTAAATTTGCTTCTCTATTTGTATTGCTAAAGATCTTGCTCTTTCTTGCTATTTCTGGCACTGAAGTCATAATAATCGGTGACATAAGCAATTGCATTAGCAGCTGCAAGATATAATTTCAGATGAGGGATAAGAAGGTGGAGTGGGGAGGAACTGCCAAAAAGAAGAAAGATGTCTAGCATATCTAAGTAAGAGAAAGGCATCACCTTGAGTATACCAACATGCATGCTTGATGTGACTCCCAGCATTGCTTCCAGTACACTGACCACTATCTCAGTGCTACTGGTCTAAACTATTGCACGGAGAATTACTACCATTTCTTTTTGGAAATAAAATGGGAGATTTAGACACTAGTTAAAAAAGAGGTAATTATCATCATATATTAAAGCTGTGCAAGTGATCAAACAGCCACCATTTGCTAAGGATGATGTGAGACTTTTCAGAGTTACTATATTTGACTGCTGGGAGAAGGAAGGGTAGGCAGACTGCTCTGATTGCTGGAGATAATGTTCCAGATATTTACTGTAGGTATAGTGGCATTTCAGTGGCCTATTTCTGAAATACTGTAGAATACTTTAAGAATAGAAGTGTAGTTTGAGTGGGGCATTGTTCTCTGGCAAGCAAGAGAGAAATGCTTTGGAGAGCTGAATAGGATAACAGGGACAGAAAATGGAATATAAAATTCATTGAAGTATTCTTGAATACCAATGAAAACTGGAAAATGATGTAAGTCTAAAATGATACAGGAAGAAAAAATAAATAGGTTTTGGCATCAGATTAAGGCTTATGGAAAAGTTCTAGAGAATGATTGTAAAGGGTAAGTCAGTAGCCTAAGAGAAAACTGAAGCAAGAGGAAGAAAAGGCAGTCCTCCTGGCTGGAGAGAGTTGCATATAGGATTAGGTAGAAGGTCAGGCTTAGAGAACTGTTGTGATATGTGAGTTGGCATGAGCAGTGCATGGAAGCTATATTCATGTCCTGGTAAAAACCACAGGAAAAACTGGGAATGTGATGACAGTGTAGCAAAAAGGTCACTGAGATTGTAGCCACTTTCTACTAAACAGAAAATAGAACCAGATGTTTAAGGTAGTCACAAGTCTTTGAGAGGGAAAGAAGCCACAAGGCCTAAGACGGTAAGAGGCAAACTATAGCCAGTATGAGTCCAAGGTTATAGCAAACAGGAAAAGACCCACACTAAAACTTAAATGTCCTGAGTGCTGAACGTATTAATTCTTCTGGGATGTAACGAAAAAGTGTTCTAGAACCATGGTTTCCATGACTTGCCAGTCCAATAGTATCTGACTGTGTTCAATGGATTAGGGATTACAAAGCTTTCCAGCTACTTTCTTTAGGCTGACCTGTTGATGTGTTTGCTGAAAGTGATTCCATGCTGTGTAGAAAATATTTTCATGTAACCCGAAAATGATGGAGGTTTGCATAGAAATGGGAAAATTGAAATGAGGTGTCTCTTGGTAACATTTAAACAAAATTGTAGCTAATATGACCTTAGCAACAGGCTCTGCTACAGTATGGGCATTTCTGAAAATCCAGGTGTTCGGATATTCGTCATGAAGTCATTGATGCTAATGTATGAACAGGGGAGTACTATGTTCAATGTAGAAGCAGCTGATGGATTAAGACAAGTGAAAAAGGGAAAGGTTTCTACTGTAAGTCCTTTCCTAAAACCAGTGGGAAAGAAACTAAGCAGAGTTCGATAGTTAGCAGTGGAACTCATTTATCCTGTTGCATTAGCAGAGCTCTGATAATTTCAGTGGAGTTACAGTCACAATGACTGTAAGCAAGACAGAAAAGCAGTCTCTAACAAGCAACTGGGCTGTGAACATAATCCAGACTGATGATATCTATAGAGTGTCTCATAGAGGCAGTCAGTCTTACTATACACAGCCTTAAAAGTCAATAGCAACTCAGTTTAACTTGTTTAGAATGGATGCCAGGAAGTAGAGCTCAAGTTAACCATGACACACTTGTAGTTGTTCATGTGGCAGGCAACTGTGTTTCTGCACTTGAATGAATGAGTGCAAAAACCAGAAGCCTGCTTCTAGGCTATAGTAAGGCAGAGTTGTGCTAATCTGAGTCATCTGGCCACTAGGCCAGGTATTGCACAACATCCGCATGTTCTTAGCCTCCTGTTTCAGCACATGCTGTCTGTTGGCTTTAAAAGGAACTATGCAGCATTCCAAAGTTGATTTCTAAAATGGAATAAAGGTCTTTCCTCCTCTAAGAAATTTCAATTTACTGTTCAATCAGATTCGAAAGACAACAGCCTCCAATGTTTGAGGTAAAGCTGTGAGACTAGAAACTTCCTTTTGCAGACAGCATCCAGATTTCTGCTTTCCCAGGTGCCTGCACACACCCACCTCTTGTCAGATGAGATGAGCCAGCCTTAACTGTTGTATACAAAAGTAGGGTAGGGGCTGTGCTGGAGACAAAACACTAACATAATACATCTAAAGAAATCCACGGAATCTTTCAACATAGGTTGTTAATCAAAACTACCCTTATCAGCATCAATGCAAGGTAGAAAGAAATAGACTGCATTGGATGAGGTGTCAGGAGGTGACCAGTGGGTCTGCAATTATATTGATCCTTTACAATCTGATCAGTAATTAAAATGTAAGTATAATAGCTCTCCAATAACACAAGGCATTACTGCTGTCTCATTTGCAGATGTGGTTCATGAGACAGTGCAAGTGTCTGATTTATGTAAGAAGGTTTCTTTCTCTTGCAGACTCTAAGGTGGGTGTCATAAGCGAGTACCTGACAGACTTTAAACACGGAAGTAGGATTTGAGTCAAACGTGCACACAGACTCCCATTGCTTAAGACTGTACTACGAGAGTCTTGATTTTAGTTTTTGTTTAGTCTTCCTTTAGTCAGGAAAAACCTGGATGCTTTTTGGTATAAAAATTATTTGCATGTAAATATAAAGCTCTAAGCAGAAGAAGACAGCTGAAAAATTATCTGCTTGTCAAAGCAATTCAGATTACATGGCTGAGAGCTTCAAAATCACCATAATCTTCCATCTGTAGCAGGCTCCTAAAAATCATCCTATTCCATACACTTATAAGGGCATCATGTATGTACTTGCTATCTTTTTCACAGCAAGTATGAAAAAGAATTTAAAGCCAAAATGAATAAGCAGTGGCAAAGTTAACTGGAAGCCCTAAGCAGCCTTTAAAAAAGTTTTCTGTTCAGAGGAGTTTCAAAACTGTTACTCTGAAGCTGTTAAGGAGTTAAACAAAAATGCTCGAGAGAAGTTTAAAGAATGGGTTTCTTTCCCCTAGAACTGCCTTAGCTATGAGTTTATATGGCAAGCTTTAGTGTATCTGGTAGTGATATTAATTCTGATCACTAATATTTTTCAAACATATAATGTTCCATTTTATATTTTATGTCCCATTAAAGGTAGATCTTAATAGTGGCTTTTTTTGGCTATACTTCTGGTGTGAGTTCTGACTTCCGTTCCTACCTTTCAAGCTAAAAGCAAAACTGAAAAGTACTGATTGGACACTTTGTTTTCAGAAGAGCCTGGGGTATGTGAAAGTGTAGTTTGGGAGGCAGGGAAAGAAGAAAATCCCAGATGAGTGGGAAGCCCTTCACTGGCAGCTTGCAGTGGGTATATTCTGAAGGCTGACAGCGCAGCAGGTGTGTCATCCGTGGGGATGTTTGAAAACAGAATGAAGGACCCATCTCAGAGAAAGAGCCAGACAAGGATATACAGAAAGTGATGGAAAGAATTTGTACAAGATTTATTGGATTAGTATAGGAAAGAGAGAGAAGAGATTTGATTGGGGTAGAAGCAAAGGAAGGGGAAAGCAGAGATAGCCCTTAACTGTACACTGGAATTCCAGGGATATTTCCAAAGTGCCTCTTTCTCTTGCAGTACTGAGCCTGAATGCACTGCCTTCTGTGGAGTATGATCCTGTCCTCAAAAGGAGAGCATTCACTGTAAAGTTCTGTGTGTACTGCCCTCGGAAGCAGAGGAACTGTGCGTGGCCTTGTATCATCTGTACTTGTCTGAAATAAAGAGGGCTCACAGAAATCAGCCATTTGTAAGACAAAATGGAAGTAACAAAGCTTCCCCTCAGAGAACAAAATCTTTGCTTAATTCTGCACTGCATTAATTAATGGGACAGCTGTGCATTGGGTGCTGAGGCTAACAGCTTTCAGCTTCATGTATTATGATACACCTGAGGCAGCTGCTCTTCCATCCTTCTCCATTCTGCTGTGCATTTGTTTAGTACATTTGAGCATCGCTGGGTTTGAAGTGCATCTTGTTCATGGTGACAGGTGTGTCTTCTGCTGCTGAGAGCACGAGCTCAGTGTTAGGGAAGGGATGAGGGAAGATGGCAGCTGAGCAGCTTCATGTTCTAACACACATCAGCTCTACTTAAAATCTGCTGATGTTGCACAGGGTAGGGTGGGTCAGCTATTTCTGTTAAATCTCCACCTTGTGCATATATTCATTTCTGAATGGTAAAAGCAACTGAAACTCCAAAAGTAAGCAGTGCCTCTTGATTTGCTACCATGCTACAAAAAGCATATTTCTGAGGAATGATGCAATTTTGATCGTTACATTGCGAAATTACTTGCAATGATGTCACATCAAGTAATCTGGGCTAACTGTGTTCAGCACAACTCATTTGTGTAAACAAGGAGCATGTCAAGGTAAATGTGTTTTAAGGTGTTCTTACAGTTTGTTAGTCTGTTCTTGCTCCATTCCCCCCATTAATCAATGCTGTACTGATGACCATTCAGCCTTTGATTCCAAAAGTGACCCAGTTTTTCCATTGATGGGAGATGAGCATCTGAGGACACTTGGAAGCTTTAGGGGGTATTTGGCAGAAGCCTGCATCAAGGAAACTTTGCACAACCACAGGATGATGCCAGCCTTGAAGTTCCAAAGCACCAAATATTTCTCTGAATTCTGCTGAATAGAGATGCATTTTTTCTGTTGTTTCTATTCACATCACTGCTGATTACCAAGATATCTGTGTGTAAACAAAACCTTTCTCATCTATAATTAGCCTTCTCTGACTGATTAAGGAACATGCTTAGAATGAGGACATGCTTAAATAGAACGCTGCTATTTAAACCCATATAACTTCAGAATCAACCACTAGATACAGAAGAAAAATACTTGGCAATTTAAATGCAGTAAGATTGCCTGAGTATAACAGAAGTGCTCTGAGGATGTTGCTTTTCTGCTTCAGCAGATTATAAAATCCTCTGGTACCTGAATTACAGATTTCTTCATTTGGAGCCCTTTTAAAGTGGAAATTATCCCTAGTGACTAGCTTGTGCTCCTGAAGAATGTATTGTTCTGAGTATTTGTTACCTCATATTTACAGTCACTGCATCAAACACACCTTCCTCATAACACTGTCTAGCAACGGTTGAGAGGGTGCTTTGAAATTGTGTAACTGATGCTGTTCAGTCTAACCATTGTGTTTTCACCTAAGTATGTTAATGTTGTAATATGGGATTCCTTCTAGGACAAAGAACATGGAAATGTCAACGTTTTACTTTTTGTGGGTGTGGTATTCATTTTACATTGCATAAGCTTGCAAGGTTTAGCAGTTAGAATAAATCATCATCATCATACAGCACTTCTGAGCTTTACCCTCACTTCTGGATCTGATTCACTGTGTGGCATTGGACAACATGCCTAATGCCAGTAGTGCGCTGTGTGTATCTTTCACTGAGCATTTACCACAAAATTGCCTCTTCTCTCTCATTTACCAGATGAGTTTACAGGCTTGAGTTTAAACGTTTACATTGAACTGTCCCAAACAAAAGAAAGAAATACTTTAAGATTAGGCATCTTAGAAAAGATTTTTGTTTCCTCCTTCAACTGTTTGATCCAATTATCGTTAGTTGTAGCTCAAGATTGACGAGGGAGCAGCAGTTACCACAGAAGAAGAAAAGGTAATATCCTTAGTGTATGTAATACATGTCTGAATGCCTGTTATTATGTTAAGTAAACCCATTAAATTGACCATAATTTGTCCTGAGGAATGGTAACTCAGAATTAGGAAATGCAGAACCATGAAAAATTACAGTTTGATTTAGCATCTTCTTATGTGTTGGTAAATGAGAAAGTAAAAGGATAGGGTTGTATATGTGCAGGAAATGTATCCATGTGCAAGATAGGAAGTACTTCTTTTCCAGTGTGCTACATGGGTTCAAAAAGAATGGTCCCATAAATGAATGGTATAAGAAATGTCTGTATTTGCTGCCTTGATGTTTCTTTATCCAGTGGTCTTTGGCTGTCACTGTAAAGCTGCCCTCTGAGTATTTCAGTGAGATTCGGAGAACACGGGAAGTCCTGAATAACATTCTTTTTTACCCCCCTTGAAAGATAATATTCCTTTGTGTGCCTCTTCATTTTGTTCAGGTCAAGCCATTTTATGTTACAAGAATTTCTGCAATGTAATTCATCTGAAAGAAAACCAAGGAACATGCTTTGCCTCTCTGAATGCCTTTCCTACAATCTATCCTCCGAGAGGCAAAGGGTATTTTGTTCCTTTCTGCATTATAATGAGAGGAGGAAATACGGCTCTAAATATAGAGAGCATATGAATGCATACGTAACTGAGTATTGTTGCACCTGTCAAACAAATATACACCGAGTATACACATTTATTGTTCTCATATTGTCATGTCTCTGCAAACTAAATAAGTAATCTGAGCATGAAGTATTGGATATGGAACAGCCATAACTAATAGGTATTTTCTTTTATATAACATTTTAAGCATAATTCCTTAGAGAAGCAAACTGGAGAAACAGTCTTTAGACAGCTGCTGGCCAATACTTAAACACACACATTAGTTTCACTGACCTGCAGAATGGACTGGGTACAGTAGGAATCATATAACAAATCCCTCCGTTTAGACAAAAAGCTCCATAACTGGTGCCACAGAGTTCTTCATGATCTTAAAAATAAAACCAAAACAGACACAGAGAAAATTGGAGACTGTATTTTTATCAGTGAAAGGAGATGTTAATCGGCCTTTTAGGGAGGGAGGGTGGCTTCCTTAAAAAGATACAAGAAACCCCCACAAAAACACCACCTCCCCAGAAAAACCAAACAACCCCTCCCACACGAACAAAACCACCCTATGAGCAAATAATGTATCAGTCTTGCCTTCCAGGACAGCTACATTTAACACTCCCTATCTTGCAGAATTGTTTCGTGTAATGACATGCAAAAAAACCCCATAAATTTATCACTATATCAGACATGAAGCACCTAAATTTTATTAATACCTGCAAAATTTCTCTTGCAATGAGAGGGAATTTTGGGTTCTCCATTACTTTTGGCTTTCATGACCACAAACTGTATTGATTACAGTGATTCACATCATGACCCATAGGAAGTCAGGTTTGTTCCGTTCCAGTGGCACAAACTATCTTTAGCTTAACTAGCTTCTGGGAGAGAATCAGTCAGTACACATAAGCCCAGAAGTGTCTCAGGTGTGGACTAGGGCACTCTGAGCCTGCTTCAGGCTGTGTTAAGAGCTGAATCATAGCACAGTAGGGCACCAGCAGGTTTTCCCACCCCAGTTTTTCACCATCAGTGGAGGAGCTAGCCTATGAAGTGTCACTTACGTAGAAAACTGCCTGTTACAGTGTCATTTCCACAGATCTCACAAAGGCTTTTTCCTACCTCAGTAAACTTATTGTATGAATTGTTGGTGTGTTAAACACAATTGGGCATTCTAATAACACCCCAAATACAGGATACTACTGTTGGCACTTGTAGCAGGAGTTGCCCATTTTGTGCTTAAAAGTAATACCTGACTGTAAATTTGGATTTATTTATGATATTTTTGATGCATCAGTAACTCACTTTTTATATATGCATATATATTTTTACATATTTCTTCAATCTTAGGAAACCACAATACCTCAATCAAAACAAAACCAGAGCAGTCTTCTGACACCACAAGTATGAGAATCATGTGCTACCTCACACTTCAGGTGTTGGTTTTGCTATTCTTTCTCCCAGAAGTTCTGAAAATAAGAATTCTGCTGTCTCACGATTTATGTATAGAGGGCACGTTCTATACAAGATATAGGGTTGTTTAAGAGGAAAAAAGATTTTAATTTTCTTATTTTTCCTTTTGGAAAAAAGAGTTAGGGTTCATTCCCCTGTATTCCTGAAGAAAAAAAGTGAGGAGTGTGGCCATAAAGCATTCTACCCCTGAGGGAGCTTCTACAGCTTTGTAGAAACTGGCTTTCCTAAGAGTGGCAGAAAAGCTGAGCTACTTCTAACCCTGTGCAACAAGACCATCACGCATCCTGCTGTCCTCTAGACCATCTCTAGTAATTCCATTCTCCTGGCTTTTCATACATCCTTCCATTTGTATGAGGGCATATCTGACATAGAAGGGTGAGTTACATTACATCGTTTTATCCTTAACCCTTACATTATTTTAAGATGAAGGCAGTTACACAACAGAGCTCAAAAGGAATTCAGTTTCATGGTCACGTCATCAAAGTGCTAGCACCCAAATGGTAGCTGGACCTTTTTGCATGTGTGTAGATAAATTAATGAGTTGAAGGAGAGGGGAGGTAAGGCTGAAAAGACCAGGCTGGATGGGGCTTTGAGCAACTTTATCTAGCAGAAGGTGTCCCTGTCCATGGCAGGGGGTTGAAACTGGATGAGCTTTAAGGTCCCTTCCAACACGGATTCTATGAATCATGCTTGAATTCCTGTTCATGTTTGACCTTGTTACATTGGCTCAGGATGTGGCACAACAGAAATGTCTGTTCTGCTCTATCCTGTTAGAAGGTAAATGGAAATTAATCTTAACTCTGATGCTTTCTGTGCTTGTCTACTGGCAATTAATTTACTGCAAGGTCACTATCAAAAGATTTTTTATCTTATTTTTGCATGCATAACAGTATAACTACAATAGGAATAAAAAGGTAACAGAAAAAAGCAAGAAGGATTTTAAACAAGAACTGTGTTTTATTTTAGTCTATTAAAACCTAACAGTGGAACTTCTGTGACAGTGTAATGCAACTGAAGGCTACATCCTTTCTTAAATGAAGGAACTTTGACCTCCTCTAAACTCTTTTAAGCATCTGAGGGAGTTAAGTGTTGTTGAAGTTCTACCAGGTGGAAAAGTGAGTTGATGGAAGGTATGCAACACAGAAAGATCCTTTTAGACAGCTCGTGGAAAGCCTTCAGAGAAATTCTCATGAGAATTAATGAGAACTTGTTAACCTCCTTAAAATCCTGCCTTAGTTCTATTTCTTCATCTTTATGCAGAAATAGGCCTGTCTCATTCTGGCATAGTGGTGTAGTACTGAAGAAAACTAAATGCCTCAAGTCATTCAGGTCCCAGAACATTTGGGAGAATGATTCTCTCACTGTTCTGCTGTGAGCTGTGTATTAAGGACCAGCCCTGCAGCCCAACCAGACGTTTCTGTTCTGGCAGAATACCTCAGGCACTCTGCCTTAGGCCTATTAGAGAAAAGTGAGAGGAGTGGAGAGAGAGAACAAAAAGTGCCTAGGAAGCCTTCAAAACCCTTCTGATTGTAATTGCAGACAATTTCTCTACAGGCTATTTCTTTCTAGAGCTAGACTTCTTTCCAGTGCTAAGGGAAAAATTGTAACCCTAATTTTACCAGTAATGAGATATTTGAAGAACTGTCTGTGTAGATCAGGTGCCCCATTTTCCATCCAGTTGTGCTTTTCATTAGTTCTATTTTTTGTATTAATACTTTGTTACTACTTATTGAAAATACCAGTATAAAGTAGATGAGAGAAATATGAAAGAGAATAAAAGAAAACTGGGGACACTCCAACAATATAAGAAAATATTAATTACTGGTAGTAGTGGGTTTTGATACAATAAAAAATATAAATTATTGTATCCATACCCATTTGACTGAAATGTGGTAGTCTGGATCAGATTTGAAAGCTACAGCTCTATTTATAGACAAGAAAGCATGAAAGCAACAGTTTTCCCTTTGAATTTACAGTCAGTGATGCAGAAGAGTACACTGGAGAATCAGAAGGGTTCAGTACAAGCCAAAACCCAGTGACATGGATGTCAGTGAATGTGTTAAGATTCTTTATTAGGTAAGACAATACATTATATTAATCTAAAAATGCAAATTGTATGCTTTGAAGGTGAACTGTGTACTACATTCAGGCTACCTAATCAAGATAGAAACGTTTTAGTAAGTCAAGTGATGATGGGCAATTACACAAAAAACTAAAAAAGATATAGCTTTTCAATTAATACAACTGTAGAAACGTTATCAACTCTATATATTCTACGTAGTGTGTATGTATGTATTTTTATATGTCCTCCTATGTGAGAGAGAAAATAATGAGAAGCAGGGCACCAAAGTTACTTTGCAAAAAGGTAGGGGTTTGGTGGGAGGAGAAGTGAAGAAGAATGAAACAAGATTGTTCTTTCTAACACTAGACTGTGAATACTTAAAACTGAGAGGCAGAGGTAACAGCAGCCTTTAAATACACTGAGTCTCCATTATTCTTTTGAACACTGCTCTAGAGCCTGTCCCTAAACTATCTTGTCTGTTTGCGTTTAAACTTTTGTAACCCGACTGTCCTATCTATTAAAAAGAAAGACAAATAAAGGCTCGACACCACCTTAACCCCCAAAGAACCAAGCCAGCCTTGGTAATGCACGTGTTGACCCAGCTGTCTTGCCTAGTCCAGAGGCTAAAATACTACAGACTGTCTAATCCTGAAGTCTGCTGCTTTCCAAAAGGGAAGGGGGAGGAGTGGGAAATGTTGACAGAAGATAAAGGGGCTGGCGCATGCTTCCTCACTTATAAGCAACTTTGGACTGTATGCTCATCAATCATGAATAGTAGCATTGATCAAAGCAAACACCTTGCAGAATTTGTACCACTGACTGGTGAACTCTGGCTTGCTGACTAGTAAGTGATGACAGCCCTACTCAGCAGTTGTGACAATCCCAATGGCAGCTGTCAAAATCACTGCAGTTTTAAAGAGTTCTAATTATATCTGGGTACACATCCAAGTGAAGGCTTGCAGGAAATTACCTGTTCGCATATTATTCCGACAACACTTTTGGTTCTTGGTCAGAGGCTATTCTTCTAAACCGGCACCTAAAGACAAACATGTACATTTAGCACATCATTTTTAACCCAGGTGACTTTTCTTTGAAGAAATAGCTATTGGAATGCAGTGTTTCTGCTGAGACATTTGTTGTACTTTGATAGTAATGCACTGTTATACGTAAGTTCCATTAATTCACAGTTAATGGAATTTAGCAGAACTCAGCAAGGCCAAGACTTGTACCATTGTTTTTAAAGTATGGAATAGAAACTTGCTGCCTGGGCAGAAAGCAGTCTTCACTTGACACTGTGAACAAGAAACTTATACTATAGACATCCCAACTCTATAACCACCTAACATTGCTATATTCTGATTTCTTCAAAAGTATGGTCAAGGTTTAGCATACCAACTAGGTTACTGAACAAACCTAATGTGATAGATCTTATTTTTTTAATGTTTGCTCTTTTTTGTCTTAATTATACTTTAACGTGTACGTAGGGTAAATATTTAAGCAAATTGTCCTATATTGGAAGAAAGATTTTTTTTTCCATTAAATGATCAAATAAATCATCAACTGTATGAGAAATAATTCTCTGTACTTTAGCTTTCAGTAATAGAAAGGCAACTTTCTGAGGAGGCCCACTGCAAAAGGTATGATGCAGTTGTACTTACTGTATAAGCAGACAGTTCTGTTTTTCATGGGACCTCACATAGCTTTTCTAGCTCTTCAAGTGTCCTGTCCATACAAGAAAGTCTGAAATGGCAGTTCCCTGTGACACGGGGCTGTAACAGCAGGATCCCCACCCAGAGGCTGTCCTCTTGGGCTGTCTCACAGATACGCAACTTTGCTTGCTCTGTGTACACAACCAAGTACGGTTAACATAGCATGTGGCACAAAGAAACACCAATGTGATTCACTTCAGAACTCAAACCCTGTTTTTCAAAGGAATCTCATCCTGGAAGTGGTTATTTTTAGCAGCCGAGAGCTGAATTTTCTCTATGTGCTGTTAAAAAGTCTCCAAGTTTACATATAGTGCAATGTGGGTGAGGTTACAACAAAGACAAACACACATGCAGAGGCCAAATCCAGCATAGGGTAACACCCTGTTATGCTCACAAATCACTTGCAAATTTTTCTAAGGTTACCAGTGCTACAATTTATTGCTGAATTCAAAGCATTCACACACTGCAGTATGTAAAAGTTGCATCATGAAAGTATGCAGCAGCCAAAAATCTAATGTAAATTTTTAGTTATTGGAGCTAGCAGTCCTTTTTAGTTTTCTTTCCCTTTTGTCAGAATGTTCCACAAAACTGTGTAATATCCAGTAGCTCTCGTAACAGAAAATACAAATAGTAAGTATAACCTGTATTTCAGACTAGCTCTTTAACTGGATTTAGTTAGGACACGGGTCCTTGAACAGACAAAGTAACTTGATTTTGCTACTGCAAAAAGGAGTTCTCCCTTCTCTTTTCCTTATTGTCGGTATGCATCTCCACCATCTCCCTGGTGCTGCTACTGGTGTAAGTTGAACTTCTTCAGGAGATGATTGAATCCAACTATCTGGCAGAAAATTCCTTAGAGAAAGCTGACAGTTTTCTTCTGCATTGGTGTGTTACATGGATGTGCTGTATGCACCTCATCAGCTGTTTGGACTAGGACTAATTGTTACGTGTACTACAAATTGCTTATAAGCTGAACTAAACAAGACGGTTTGAAGCAGGCTATGAGACTTCTAACTGCTAATTTTCAAACATTCTTGTTCGTTTCCTCCTTTTATTCAGGGAAATGGGGGGTGGTGACGGAAGGGGGTGAAAATACTTCCTAAGCAATTCAAGAGGATGTGTGTGCATATGTAAAATTCTGCTCTTTAAGTTCTGACAACCTGGGTCTGAAGATCACTTTGAGAAGAGGTGTTGCTGACAGCATAGATAGTTGTGGCTTTGGGTTTTTTTTTTCAGACTGAAAACTAGATCATTAGGGAGTCATGTATTTGTAAGTAAAGGTTTTCCTCTGAGATGTTTGCACTCTGAGCAGAAGTTCAAGTATGTATCAGTGTCCTAAAAAGAATAAATTGGACTCTTTATATCATTAGAGAAGCAAGATGATAGATTGTAAAGAATATTAAATGCTATAGCAGAAATTGTTGCTAAACATGATTCTAACTTGCTTACATCTATCTCTGAGCTGAACTGGTAATAGAAACACAAGGGATCATTTGCGCAGCTCCCTAACCCTTTATGAACTCCATGTCTCATAAAATATTCTGTCCCCTATGCTTGCAGAAACTAACAGTCCAGTTCTATGAATGCCCTTCATTGTTTAACTTGGATGAAACTTGGGAGTTTGTGAAAGTTTACATTAGTATTTTAATCTGAAAGTCATAATATAGCCTATTTTGTTCTGTGCTGGCTTGTTGAAAAAATTCAGGTCAGTTCTACCCTTCTCCCCATATCATTGTCATCTAAATTGATCTCAGTAATAACAGTACATTGTTTGAAGGATTACAGTTTACACACTGAACTGTCACCTGGGTGTACTGATCCATACTAGTATTATTATTCCAGCCTCTTCAATCACGTGAAAGTCCTAGGCATCTTTATTTTCATATTCAAGGGCTCCAGTTCAGGAAAGGATTTACATCTCGTGGTTAGAGTTGCCATATCCTAAATTACTAAATTAAAGCATGTTCACGTACTTTGTTGAATGAAGCATAAACTCTGTGTGTATTACATGTGTGTCACACTGAATGCTACAAATACTGGCTTACTATTCTGCAGCAGAGAACCCACAGGTAAGTGAGCCACACAAGGAAAATCCACACATCCTCGTGCTTTGTGAGCACTAAAACACTATGGAAAGAATACATTTGGGGGGGGGGCAGAGAGCTGCTATTGGATTTCTGGGCAAATTGAGCACTTAGACACAAAACTGAAACGGGTTCATCTTTTCAGCAGAAATATGTGCTAAAATCTGGCCATATTAGAGGCTGGCTGGAAACAAATCTTTTGAAGTCATTAGATTTGTCTTTAAATGAACCTGAGTTCTTTACTCCCCAAATACTTAAAACAGAATCCTTATTCCTACTTATTTTCCTGTGGTTTTGATGCCTGACTATTCTTAGCATCTACGAGATGCTGTATCCCCAAAAGATAACTGGAAGTCTTCATGAGCACGTGCAGATAAAAAGAAAGCACTGAGTAATGATTTGGGGTTTGGTTTATGGTTCTTTGCTATTCAAACCTCCTTAAAATTAATCTCTGTATAAATTCTCCCCCAAATTAAAGATCATTTCAGTCACGTGGCTATTTCAAATATACATTGTTTGTTCATTTAGATTAGGTTGCACCTTACAGCTGTCTGCAAGGATGGGATTTTACTGCATTATACAGTCTTCTGTTAAAATCCAAAAGAGCTAAAATCTCATTCTCCCCCAATAGTGAGCTCAAATATTTATGTCATGAAAACGATGAAGAGGAAACCTTCATTGGTTTTGCACTATCTGCTTAGTAGATGAATTAAATACAAATTTTCTTCTAAGACGTGTCCTTGATACCTACTAAGCAGTTAGTGGTCTACACCTCCTGTTTCTTCCCAGAGTGAGGAACTGTCCTGCAGTCTTCTTACAAGGAGTCTGTTTATTTTCTTATCTAGATTATAACTTCTAATACCCTTACCCTTACCTCACAACTCATTTTAGCACAGAAAATTATCAGACGGCAGAAAAAAATCCATCAAACAGCCTGAAACAAATGGAGATCTCAGTAAGGAAGAATTCGAGATGAGACACTACACCAAAGTTGTACAAGGACAGCATGCTGCTCGAATTTACACACTGGAAGTGTCTGTCAAGACGAGATGGCCAGAATGTGAACTCTGATAAAAGACAGCAGTGGAAGCAGATGCCAAGTCAGAAGTCTCAGTGTGTTTGTGACTCAGGTAAAGTTTTAGAATACAGTTGTTCAAAATTCTTTCCATTGCAGTTTTCTGAAATGACAACAAATAACTGAGACCTCTTGTCTTAGGCATGCCTACACCAGAAATGTAGGTTTGCATTTTGATTTGATCCACTGACACATATCTAGGAGTAATTATGTACTATAACAGCTTGCAAAAGCGTTGTCACAATGTTGAAATCACAGTTTGTGATATTACAGTAAATTTAAGCGAAACCTTTCCATTCCAGATTTTGTAAGTAGTTGCAACCAACTGTAAATTCCCACCTGAAACTCCCATTGTCATGTATGAGATTTTCATACAGAAGCTGGCAAAGCTACATTTCAGTTGAGGCTTCTGTCCAGTGTAACTACTACATCACAGAATCATAGAATAGTTAGGGTTGGAAAGGACCTTAAGATCATCTAGTTCCAACCCCCCTGCCATGGGCAGGGACATCTCACACTAAACCATGTCACCCAAGGCTCTGTTGAACCTGGCCAATTTTGAGCTGGAGATTCCAGTCTCGAGCTTGTGCATGCTTACATGGGGGAATTGGTAAATTTTAGAAGATATTTGTGTTAAGAAAATTGCTATCAAGCTTGAAAAGAAACCCAAACCACCCACAGCACTATTCTTTCATTGGTGTGCTTACTGATTTCTTCTGTGGCACTTTTGGTTCCAAGTTTCATCCCTAAACTATCAAGTGAAATGTAATACAACTTGAAAGTTCTCACTGTGGGTTCTCACTGTATCTGCCACTGAGCTCTCAGTAATTTTTGCTCAAAGCTCAGTAGCAGATACAGTGCTCGTCAACGTCAGCTCTCAAATGTCAGTAATTTCAGAGCTAAAAAATCAGAACTCAAAAATCTCTGTTACAAACTGGCAGACAGGGGGACAGTATAGCACGAGCACTAATAAAATAGACCGGTAGTCTTAAATAATTTTGAGATACTAAAGATATATATATATATCATTAGAGTTTACATATTTGCTTTTATATGGTAAAGCAAATGTCACCAGTCGTCATAATGCTGACTTGGATTTTGTAACACTGAGCTTCCAGCAGGCTATCGAGTGATAACCGATTGCTGCCAGTGCCAGCTGTTCCACAGCAGCTCAGCATATGGGAGGGAGCCGATAAAACTGGAATTGCAATCTCTAGGGTTTATTTTGTCCCTTCAGGGCACGTTCTTAAACCTGGGGGTTTGGGGGGGTTGGATTTGGTTTCTTTTTTCTCCTTTTTTTTTTTTTTTGCATTTAATTTCGCACTGAGTTACCTTGTTCCGCTAACCCCCGTCTCACCGCAGCAGCCGGGTGCCCCGCGCTGTGCTGGTGTTACCCGACTCAGGCGCGCAGAGGGCAAGCTGCGGGGCTCACCGTGCTCTCTATAATGTGCGTACCGCGATCCTGCCTCTGCTCTCCGCGCTCGCTTATGTAACCCCGGGCTCCACACAAACCAGACACAGCCCCGCTGTAACGATCCCGTTGTGTCCGAGCCCCGCGGGCACAACCGGGGCTCACCGGGGCCATGTCCCGACGGGCCGGCGGCTATCGCGACACGGACAAACCCTCCTCACTTATCTCCCCCCTCCGCGCCGGAGAGGAGAACGGAGCGGAGCTGTGAGGTACCGGAGGGAGCGGGCAGCAGGTATGGACCGTGCGCGGCCCCGGGGACAACCTCCCCCCCCCCGCCGAGATCCTTCCTCGGTACCCCCTGGGGGTTGGCAGCCCCCCCATGAAGGGGAAGTTTGTCGGTGGGCGCCGTTTGTCGTTAAGCTCCCCGCCGTGGGGCCGGGGTGAGGGGGGGGGGTCTTAGGGCGCCCGGCCGCGGGCGGGCCCGCGGCCGGGCGCCCTAAGACCCCCCCCCCTCTCACCGCGGTCCGGCCTGCAGCGGCCCCGGAGCAGCCTCCCGCCGGGGCAGGTCTCGCCTGTGGTGCGCTGCTACCCCCTGAGGTGAAGCAGGGGGAAGTGATGGGGGGGGTTCACCCCACAACCGGTTATCCCCGGCCCAGCACCCCATATCCGTCAGTTTCTGGCTTGCGGGTCCCCGCGGACAAACCAACCCGGTAACGCCTCAGCGTAAAAGTGGCGTTTGTTCTCTTATCTCGGCGTGAAAACCCGCCTAACGTGCATTACCTCTGCGATACGGCCCCTGGAGCAGCGTATTCACCGAGTGCTATAAGCGTATGAGATGCTGCGGCTCTTTTTGGAAGCCCTCTGTCTAGAGCAGCATCAGTGCTTGGGAGAAGAAGAAAAGGAGCAGTAGTTTCTTGGTTGAAGTTGAAATCCATTTAGACTGCTCTTAACTGGGGTTTACCTTCCATAAAGATGTAATAAACTTAATAGGCCTTTTTTCATCTATAGAGGTAAAAATCTGTAGACTGTGAGGATTGATGTGCTGTGACAGAGTGGCATGTCACGGTAACTTTACTGAAGGAAATAGAAACCACTCATGTTCATGTACTAAGTTTGCTAACATGCTCGAGTTAGGAAAAGGATCTGCTAAATGCGTCTCCAGCAGGATTTCTGGGTGCTTGCATGTGGGTTTGAGAGCAGACTGACCTAGAAGCTCTCTATTAAATAGACCATGCACCTGACACCATTGCAACAGCTGCAGGAGATGATTGTTTATATAAAAGGAGTGAAACGAGTAATGATGTTAGGTATTTACAGCTGTGAATGTGAGTAGCAGAGAAGGCTCATTTGTGCGCAGGGCACCTGGCATGTTAGAGGCACACAGTCAGAAACTGCTCTTTTCTGATGGAGTTGTCAGGAATCCTAGGCTTTTCCTAAGACTTCTTACTGGAATTTGCACAAAGAAAGAAGGGTAAGCAACCTGTCTGTTTTTAATGTGCTGTAAAACATTGTTACCGCATTGTGGATTGAGTTGTATTGATACTGAACGGTTTTCTGGTAGCTCCGTGAAGATGCTGCAAGTTCCTGCAGGACACTTGTAAAAGGGTTATTAATAGCAGGATCATATTACTGGAGGATTATTCATTTGACCATACAATAGTAGCATGCAAGTGGTTTGCAAAAAGATATTGTGGTTAACATTCTGCAACAATTATCTTGTATGGGAAAAGCTGTCACTTGATCTCGTAAACAGTATCTGTATTGTGAGGCAGTTTACTCAGTGCAGAGAAGGGAAGGAACACTTCTTATTTGCAGAGGATGCAGAGTAAGAAGCAAGTGTGTACTGCTTCAAACGTGTTACGGTTCCTAAACACTGTGGAGAGTATGCTTACACCCAGCTAAAGTGACTGTGAGTAGAGCCTGCTCTCCTGAAACAGTTCATACACATACTCATTCCTGGATGTTTCTGAACGAAGTGGAGTTTTTGCAGCTCTGTCCTGATGCAATCCCTTGGATTGCAAAATTGACTTGCCTCTGTTTAGTGCAAGGTGAAGGGTGAAAAGAGGTGCAAGCTGTACAAAAGGTTAGATGTGGTTAGCTAGAGACAGTGGTGGGCAAAGAGAACATGTAGTGAGAGTACACATCAGCTATTCTAGCTTCAGAACTGGAGCAGTAGGTGAGGTGAAGCCCTTAATGCCAACCAGTTTATGAAAAGGTCAGTAAGAAAATTAAGATGTGAGCTGTGTATGCTTGCAGTGCCAGTACTGGGGCAAGCCTGCTACTCAGCTGAAGTATTTTCAGATTGTGACTGACAGCATAAATGCAGAACATAATGCGCAGTGTAGCTGTTTTCCCTGTCACAGTGTCTGTTCCCAAAGCTTAGTTAGGTGTATCCGAGATTACAGTTCTGAAGGTGCCCTGTAAAAGATACGTACTGCTCCTTGTACTTTCCTTCTCCTGGCCTTGGGTACTGTTGTGCTTTTAGTCCAGTTGGGATCAGTGGTGACTCCCTGAAACCTGGCTACCTGGCAGTTTGCTCTTTTGTTTCTGATGGTCTGTACGCTGCAGTTTCTGACTCTGCAGTAATGTTGCATCACAGATTACTTTTAGCATGGAGGGACAGAACTAGCAAAACCTCAAGCATCATCAAGAGTATGGTTTCAGTGTAACATGGGATTACATCCAAGTTAGGAGGAGAATCTGCATGGCCTCATGAGATCCTGATAGGACTGAAATTCACCTGTAATATATTACTGATATTCATTTAAATTAGTTGCATTACCTGGCAATAGAACAATTAACTGCATTGTCTTACATTAGTATAAGACTATCTGCATACTCTCAGTGCAATAAATGTGGGGTTTTGTCAATATCGTGGTGCTCAACTCATCTGCTTCCTGGACAATGGATTACTTAACAGATACAAATCCTGTATCATTGCGAACACTGCAGAGCAATATTGACATGGGGGAGAGCTGGAGTCCTTTCTGCCTGGTGTTATCATCAAAAGTGTCAACTAAGTGCTATTTGCAGAATCTTCATTGCTAGTTAGTACATGAGGGGAAGATGGTGATTTGATTTCTCCTTTTCCTCTCCTTGCTAGTTCTAGCCTGATACTGTGAGGTACTGGAACCCGTTTGCCATGCTCTAAGCCTGAAATCTGTGGTGTTGGAAAATGGGGAGTTTGGGATTTTTTGACTTGGAGAAAAAAAAAATTATCCAAACTGTCAATATTTTCAGGAGTATTTTTGTAGTGTAGGTGGACATGAACATGCTGAGTGAAATTCCATCTTCAAGAGAAAAATAAGAAAAAAAAAAGAAAAGTTGGTTTGTTATCACTGTGGGGTAGAGCTTGGCCCTTGTGCTTTCTTTGGCTCTAAAGGCTCCTACCCAAGCTTTTTGAATCTGTTTTCCACCAAATTTGTGGATGATGTACTGGGGGCAGAGGCTGGGTGAAAGATGGTGGAAGGTTTAGTCCAGTCTCTCTGTCATGTTTCAATCCATCTATTTGTTTGGCTTAGGATTTGACAAGAGTGATGTATTAGGGTTTAATTCTTAATTTAGTTATAAGATCACAGTGAGCTCTGTTACATCCACATAATCCTGTTGGAATCTCTGGTTTTGCATGAGTATAATGAAAGACAGCCTTTTGTAAACTCGAGTAGCAATGGAGGTTTTCTACTGGTACTTTTGTCATTAAGCATTATTAAAGGCAATATTGGCTTTTTTCTTGCTTTAATCAGTATTCTCATCATAAAGAGTTTCTCCCTCTGTCTCACTTTCATTTTACTTTGTCTAGGGTTCAGTGTTGCTTTGATTTCAGTTGTAAGTTTTTTGGGGTTTTTTTTTTGGTGGCAATTACTGTACTTTTCCTTGCATTACGTGGAGCGCCATGTGCATCTATTGCATTAGACACAAATGAAACCATGCTTAAAAATATATGTTCAAATACTTTGATTGCAAAGTCAGACCTGTAAGGTGCAAATTATCTGATTTAGGGTCACGCAGATAGAGTTCTGTGTTGTGAGCCACCTTGTCCACTGAATGAGCTGAGGATTTGCAGAGAAAATAGTATGTGATCTTAACAGTTAAAAAGAGGATTAATGCAAATGGAGCTTAAGTCATATGCTGTTTTAAATATGATGTTTCCTAATTTTCAAGAGCTTAACTTTCAACCCAAATAACCTTGCAAATTAGTTTTTAACATGGAACCTCTCAGTCTTGTGATTTTTTAATAACTTTTTTGTTTTGTTTTTATTTATTTTGGTAAAATGATATAATAAGAAGGCGTTGACCTTAACAAATCATTAAGTGGGATCTGAGCCTTCAGTAGTAATTTTCAATTCAGGTAATTGCCTTACTTGGTAAGGTTGTTTTATGGTGAATGAGGAAGGACCTTAAGTGTCTGTGTTTTGTCTGAAGTCTGACCCATTTGGTCCTCCTTTCTGCTGCCTGCCCGGCCACTCTGCTGTTCTGTTTCAGCAACCTGGAAGTGGTCCCTAGCACACTGCGTGCCCCTGCGCTGTCAGAAATGCAGTCTGCCCAGCTCCTGTCGACATGGAGCTCACCTCTCTTACACTGTTGGGCTTTGTTTTGAGCAGCCACCAAATACTGAATTTAAAAATCCAAGCAGGCATAAGAAAGCAGTTCAGTTTAACTTGAATGGATTGCCATGAGACAAAGAGCATCTCTGCTCTTCAGGGAACTTCAAAGGCTGCCTGCAAATGAGGCAAGTGCCAGAGCTTCTCAAAAAAGTTGCAGAAGTCTTTGTAGTGGAAAGTGTTACCTGTCTGATATTTAAGGGTGCCTGAAAAATCATACATAAAAATAGGAAGATACAAATTTTATTGAAGTTGGTGAGGCTTTTGCAATTATTTTATTATTTTGCCTTAAGTACTTTTGTTCAAATCTATCAAATAATTCGTTATGGAATTATAGACTACCAGGCAATTTAGGCAGTGGTACAGATTTAAAGAAAGCTGTTCTTTAAGTGAGCTAGATAATAACTAAAGTTAACAAACATCCAGGATGCAAACATGATGCATGTAGTGTGTCTCAGCTAGCAAGTAGTCCGTAATTTTTCCCTGTGTGTAATAGCTGCCTGGATTTTCCAACCCCAATCTAGTAAATAATTACATCCTTATCTGGAGTGATAAAATTAGACAGCTTTGAAAACAACTTTTTAACAGTAAGGTGAGATGTGGGTCAAGGCTCATATATTAATTTGCGCAAGTGTCTCAGAAAGCAACCTCAAAGGCTTTTCTTGCACATATTTACTGCTTTTCTTCTTCTGTTACCAGCTGCCTCCTCCAGCTGAATGCTCCATTTTGGGTTCTGTACTTTGTTGGGGTGGGGTGGTTGTTGTTGTGTTTTTTTTTTTTCTTGTGTTTTGTGTTAAGAAGAGATTTCTGAGGAGGCAGCAGTAATGTAGTTAAATAGATATGTTTAACTTTGAAAGGTGTTATTTTTAGGACCAGCTCAAAAGGGCGGGTACTCCTTGGAGGCATTGTAATATAGTCAGGTTGTCTGCTCCAACTGAAAGAGCAATGCAAGGTTTGGGTAGCATGAAAGTTTACTTAAAAGTTTTTGACACGTGTTGTCTTTGGGCAAAAAGGAATTCAGAGGAGGCAGAAGAGTGGGCACAGCTCCTGAACATCTATGTTCTCGGTGCTATGCTGAAGGAAGGGTCAGCTTCCAGAGAGGCTGACCCTGGGGAAGCATGTCTTTGTTCCCTTAACTTTGTTATGGCCATAGTGATGCTGGTTCTTTTCCCTGTGCTTGTACGGTGGCTTTTCTTAGGAATGCAGCACTGTTGGATCCTGCACAGATACGTACCTGCCTAGCAAGATTTATTCTGGAGACCATTGCTGTTGCTTCCGTGTAATTCAGGTCTTAAAGTTTAAAGAACAGAGAAGTTTGTGTATGCTTCTGGTAGGAAAGGGTGGTGCATGAATTCATGGGCATACTGCAGAGATATGTCTCCTCACTCTCCTTCCTTTTTTTCTGACTCCTGTTTGCTCACTTTTCCACCTTTCAGCTGAGGGGACCATATGGTAGTGTGCTGTCCATCTGGCTGCCACTTACTGTGAAATCATTATGCAGACAAATTTGGCCCCATCTTGAATTACTTGTGTAGGTAAAATTGCTAATAGAATGACAGCTGAAGTGTTTGTTCTGAACTGCACATGGGAACTAAGCACAGAGAATGAATAGAAAGATTGCTTTCCAAATATTTTCAGTCTTCTACAGTCAAAACTTACTTGTGCTATGCTAGTATTTAAAGCCAAAAAGACTGGGATCTCCAGTCTGTTCAACTATGGATAAAAGGCAGGACTGTCCCAGAGGAGTTGCAATCTAAATGTGATAGATGTTTAAGAAAACATTAGATATAAAGGCAATGCCATAAAAATTTCTGCTGATGTTTTTGCATCCTAGCAGAAGCTTATAACATAGATACTAAATTCATTGGTCAGCAGTAGTTTATTTTTTTGAGTGATTAAGTGACACTTTAAAGAATCTTTGTTAACTCAAGTCTTTGAGGTTTAGCTATATCCAGATCCTTCTGTTACCTATGTTTCAAGGATCAACAGTGGCAGAGGAGTCTTACTGCCTTTGCCAGCATGAGCAAGTGTACTTTTTTTGTGGTCGCTAGATGTCACATTGCTAACAATGAAATCAGAAGAGCCTCATTTTTCCATAATATTCTGAGATCTTGCCTGAAGATGAGTACCTCCAAAAGTAATTTTAAAATTTCATTTGTCTGATACATTTGCCAGGTAACTTTCATATGCTCTCTGCTTTGCCAGTCAATAGCTTGCTTTTCATGTTTTTCACATGGAAAAAACTGTGTTTTTTTTTAAACTGGAAGAGCTTGTTATAAAAACAGAAAATGGGAGAGTCAGAAGCAAGTAATTTACACAAAACAATCTTGTTTAGATCAGGGATCCTCACTTTAGATGGTTACCTGCGTATTTGTTATGTAGGGCAGTGCTGTGGTGACCCCACTGTGATATGCAAGTGCTTGTGGACTAGTAAGAATAGTTTTGTGCTTGGGGAGGAGGGTGGCTAGAGTTTGTTCACTGCATTCCCTAAAGATTTTGTTTTGTTTTGAACAGAAGTGCAGCCAGACTTTTAACAAAGCACTGGGACTTTATGCCTGTTTTCCTGCAGGAGTCAATTTAAAAGTCTAGATAGCTTTCCAGAAAGTTTTTGTCCTGTAGTGAAACAGGCAATGGGAAACAAGTTCATTGTAAGTTTTCAAAGAGAACCTGAATTTGAGGCTTTGAATGAACTGGTTTTGAATCTAAGCATTAAAATGTAAATCCAACCCTCAGTACACAGCTGCGAAACTAGGCCGATAGTGGGAATACTGAGCAGTTTTTGGGAGAAGGAGATATTTAATGGCTTCTGTTACAGTATCATGACAGCTGTGGTCTATCTATTGGTGATCTATAGCTGAGTCTGTAGTAGTAGTAGTATGACTGAGGAGAGGCAGCTCTGCTGTCTGAAGCTGAATTATAGGGTATGTTAAATCACTGCTGAGCTGCACCTTGCAGTACTTTTTTGGAAGACTCGTGTTCTGTGGATTTTTTCCAAATCAAAAGGAGAAGAAAAAAAGAAGGCACAGAAAACCACGAGGGTTTGCGTTTAGCCCCCAAATCTGAATTAAACTTCAGAGACTTGTTAGCGTGTAGTGCTTGGTTGTTTTTTTTTAAATGCACAGTGTTGTATGATGTGTATGTGTTCTGAAATATGTTATTTAAATATTCAGGAGCTTGTTGAAGGATAAATCTGTGATGGATGCAACTGTGGCATGCTCAGGTTCATGGTTCTATTCACCCAAGTTAGCTCCCCGTTGTTGTTTTCTAATGTGTAGATGTGGCAGAATTCCTGTATTAACCTGCTGCTTGTGAGACAGAAATAGCTGGTAAGGTAGGCTGTCTATGATCTTTATACCTGGTGGTAGATGGATCAGGTCACCGAAGTGAAAAGGTGGCTAGATTTAGTTAAAGATACTGAAGATCTTTAGTTTAAATGTACTCACCATATCCTTGCATCTGTTATTCTGCTGTAGAAAACAAAAGTGGTGTGCAGGTAAAATAACATGGTTCTACCTAAGCAAGAGATTATAACAGTTATCCTGAAGTGCTGCCTTTAGCCTGGTACCCAGGTTCTGTATGGTGCTAGAAAGTAGAGTTTTGATGTGTAAATGAAGGTGTTCTTTGAAATGCTGGGAAGGGCTGGTGTGTGAGGCAAAGGATTCCCTCAGCAGCTGGAGGAATAGGAGCCAAGAGACTTACACAACCCTTTGGATGTTGAGCTGCCAGTCCAGTTGTAAGGGTGTTCTTTGGTTTGGTTTGTGGTGTATTGTTTGTTTGTTTTTTCTTAATAACATTCTCTTCTGATTTCAGATGCTTGTCAGTAACTCTCTTGTATTCTGAAATTTGGGAGCTATGGACAGAAACTTGATCATTTTTCCTTTAGTGGCTGGATGTTGCACCCAGTCTGAATGCACTGTTGTGGACTGAAAGTTAGGTCGGCTAGTTGCTTTTGAAGAACTTCTTTCAGTCTAAGATGATTTCCCTTATTTGAGGGGAGGAGAAAGGACTATAGTCAAAGTAGCTGGTAGCCTGCCAAGGCCTGAATACAAAAAACACTGGGTACAGTGAACTAGCAAGCAAAGATTAATGGGTTATTTGTTTGACACATTTGGAAATGTGGCTAGTTCTCGGTGTCCCGAGGTGACTGACATCAGCTTGTGTCTGATTGATATTTGAAGTTAATGGGTTAAATGAAGTAAGTGTGTCCTCTAGTGAGAAATGATCCTCATCCATCTAAAACCACTATTAACTAGTGCTTTCATGTACTGCCTTGGTGGAGAGATTTCATAGCCTGGATGAACTCTCTTCTGCTTCCCACCTTCAAATAAGGATTAAGGTACATAGGACAAATTGACTGGGAAATAAAGGCTTGCACAGTTGGCTCTGTTAAGAGAGAGAGGACTTTGTGCCCTAGTGCCTGCATATTTCACAGGCTTTAAAATCACTTTAAACCATGTTCACTTTTTGTTGTTGGCTGTGTAGGACAAGAGCTTGCTCTCCAGGTAATGTCTAAAGTCATGAAATACTTATCTTGATTATGATGCTATCTTAAAGCAATGCAGCGTGTTTTATCATATGATGAAGATAAGTGAAAAGGAAGGCCAGAGTTCAAAATATTACATTATAAAATGGAGAATTTGTTATTGCAGGCAAAACAGGTAGTGGTGGTGGTACTTTCCTTCCCTAGAAGGGCATCTGACTAGTTTAGTTTAAATGATTTAACGAAGCACTTCAGTCTGCAACAGACTTTTCCTGTTAGTTTCAATGGGTATATAAAGCATACTGCATGGGCAGCATATTTGGCAGCTGAGGAACATAATGTATCTGAAACCTTTAATTATATGCTGTAGGCATCTCTGTCTAGGTCAGAAGACATCATATTATCAAATAACATATTATAGGCCTTCAGAGCTTTCATAGTAGCTTGATTATTCATTGAATAATTGGTCTTTGTGAAGGAGATAATGGCACTGTTTGCATTCAGAGTCTAGGTTTAAAGTATATGACAGAATATTTGTATCTTAAATCATCTGTTATCCAGTTGATGTAAGAAATGCATAGAACAGAGTTCAGTAACAGCTTTTACAACAGCAAAGACTGCCTATTCTACTGCATGCATCACACTTCTACTTGGTGTATGCTACCAGCAGTTATGAAGGTGTCTAAAAGATTTTTTTTGTTTATTGAATTTAATTTTGTATGGGTGTTTGTCTGCAGCAGCACTTGGGACCATGCACACTGGTTAAGCATAGACTGTATTAAACCTCAAAACAAACAGAAAATGCCCTGAAGAATGAAACAGTTTAGAAGGTTCCCAAACTGTTAAAGGGCAGAGCGGCAGGGCAGTAAACAGTAAAGTAGAATAAGTGTATGATTAAGGCATGAAAATAGGAGTTACAGGAGAAATGGTATGTCTTTCTCTGTTGCACGCTGTACTCAGCTGTAGAAGAGAAGATATTTCTACCTTATGAATAATTACTTAGGCTTTTTATGCTTTAGGATCCTAAGGTGGAATAGGAAATTATTGACTGCAGTGTCAATAGCTCATAATTTTTGCAAGTATGTCAAAGTATGATCTAAGGTAGGTTTGCAGGTCCCTCTGGGCACTTGCTTATGTAAGCTCAAGCTTGGAGGGAACTATCAGCTTGGTAAAATCCCCAGTTGCTTCAGTATTCTCTTTTAGATGGGCTGGCGAGCAGGTAATGATGAACAGACCTTTTTCCTCTAGATTCATCTTGCTTGAGACAAGCATCTTATTTTCTTTTTCCCAAGCTGGAGGTTAAAAGAAAAGCAATAAGGTGATAAAATTATTGCCTTAAAGGACAACAAAAGAGATAAAACCCACTCCAAGTAATGGTTTTGTAAAAAGTGCAGCATATTCAGTTAATCAAAACACATGTTCTGTATCTGTGACTGTTCAGCCTGCAGAAGATCAGTTTGCCTTGCAGTAGAGAAGTTGTATTTTCAGTATGAGCTGCATAACCATTTGAGCTGTGATCAGCACTCTTTGCCTTCCCTAAGGAAATGGCAGTGATTGTAGCATTTATCACACATAAAGGAATCTGTCTTGCTGTATATAGCCACCAAAAGACAGGTGGGAAATAGGGATGAAGAAGGTAGTGTCCATGATCTCGTTAGCCTCTCAGACCGATGGTGAACTAAGGAAATGGCTTTCTCACTTCTTACCTGAACCCAGATTTATTCACAGGAGTTGTTATGAGTTGAGCTGATTTGGTAGCTTGTCTGTAAAGGAATTTGCTAGCAGAATATTGTCTGAACTGCTGGTGCAGTGGTCTGTGCATTAAGCTGTTGCCCCTTGCTGAGAAGACGTGAACCTCTGGGTGAAAATATGTTCTTGCTCGCTTCAGAAATTAAGTACGTAGATAGAATGCTGTGGCTTACATTAAAAATAGTTACTTGAAAATGAAGTGAAATGATGGGCAAGAGTTTGAATTGTTGGTGTTCAAGGAAAAAAAAACAAATGCATACCAGCATTTTAATAAGAGGTGGAAGATTATTTAGGATTATTTAGGTTTGAAAAAATCCCAGAGTATAATGCATGTTATGTTACCGTCAAGAAGCCTTGTGACTGGAGCAGAGACCTGAAACCAAGGGCAAAAGTTCTCCTGTTTAGGGAAGGAAAGATGGAGCAGACTGAAGTGGTAGAGCACTTTTCCAAGGAAAAACCCTGAACATTTGAACTTTGCTTTTATCATCTGCTCTGTAACATGTAGTGAAGATGCTGGATCAGTGGTTCTTCTGACTTTGCAAAATGAAGGCTGCTTTTTGGGAAGTGCAGCAAAGCAGCCTTAGAGGCTGCTCTGGGGATGCTTACAGATTTGCACTCCTATGAGAAGTATGTGCCTTTGCAGGGGACGGAGAAAGAAAGGACTTGCCAAGCCAAGATCAAAATAAATGCATAAAGGTGCGGTATGTTACTTGTTTTTCAATTCTCTGCTATAGGCAATGAAGCTACATAGTACTCAATTTCTAATGACTTTCCTCATATCAGGCTAAGCATTTTCTGCCTTTCTCCCTGAACTGTAGGGACTCTTGTGATTTGCACAGGGAGAGGCATGTATAGCAACAGCTACTGTACCTACATGCTGGACACAGCTGCTCCCATTCTTGCCTGTCATGCTGTTTGGTGGCAGTGGCATTCAAGTTCCTAATTGAACATGCAAATGACAAGGTGGATGAAGATATGGGTACGTCCATAGCTAGACTAGATGTATTCCCTATACAAGGTGTATGACAGTGTGATATCCAAGCTTAGATTTTTGTCAGTTTTGAGATGGTTTTGTATTTGTTTTAGTGCATGGATAAACGCATGTTTAAACTAGTTCTCTCATCTTGTCCCCAAGGTATAGTTTTGCATTTTTAATCATTTGTAACTGATGTGTTGGAAATGTTTCAGGCATGAGTATTTAATAAATTAAGATCTAGTATCTTGTTCACTGTTGCAATTTGTTTGCCTAGAAAATCCTACCAGGTTTTTTCTTAACTAAGCAAGTAAGATCTTTTGCCCAGTTTTGTACAAATTTTGACACCATATCCACTAAAAGAGTGCATAGGTCAGGTTAGGAAAAGCACGTTTGCCTTATGGAATTCTTGTCAGTCTCTAGAGTGTGTGTATGTACATGTGGATCCTGTAATTTTCGTGCCTTCAGAGCTCTCATTCTGGTCATCCTGCTGCAGAGGCTCAAGTTTGATTTGTACTTTACACCAAGTTGTCTCTGGGACAACCTCTCATCTTGTTGATTTTCAGTAATGTTTTTATGCTATCTGTAGCAAAAGGAGAAAATGAGAAGTATTTTAAGAGTTGTAGATGTACTTTTAATCTTTTGGACACAAACTGGTACAGTAAAGGGGAGAAGTCAGCATAATGTGACTAACCATCACTAAGCTGTCGATGGAGCACAGTTTAAGAACATCTGGACTGTAAAAGGCACCTCTTGAACTTCCATTGATTGGTTCCTTGGGCTGTCAGCCATGAAGTATATTTTTAGATACTTGCAGCAAATCTTATTGCATGTGAAAGAATGCCAAATCCACAGTTTGTCAGCTGCCGTTTTTCAGTAAGTAGGGAAAAAGGATTTTGGTTTGAGATCCTTTGCTGCTGCATTGCAGGCTGCAGATTGTACAGCTATACCTGGGTTAGCTTTAAACTAGGCAGCCTGGCAACTAGAACCAAAGTCCAGCTGCAGCAGTGCTAGCTCAGCAGGAGCTACTATAATTCTGCTTGGCCTGGACACAGGAAAGCAATCTTTTCTTTCAGTAAGCCATTTCCTCCACAAGCAGAGAGGGGAAAAATCTCTCTGTGTGTGTGTATTTACTTTTTATGGCTCATGTTTTACCATGTGTCTTTTTTTCCCCCTTCCTTTCTTTAACAAGAACAAAGGGAGGCATAGTAATTAAATGGAAAATGAGTGTGTTGACTTCTTCCATGGGTGAAATTTTACGCATGCCACAATTACATCTCACACTTTAGCAGTGGCATTCCTTGGGACCTTTGAAACGGGGCATGCTCTTGCCAAAAGGAATTAGTTCTGCCCTATAAATGTGTGCTGTGGCTGCCCTCTGCAGCAGTACAGGAGTTAGTGGTAAAATGCTTTACAAGTACACAGCTGCTTGAACTGATCTAAACTCATTGCCTGGCTTAGTCCCATTGTAGTCAGAAGTTTCTGCTCCTGGATGAGGGTGTGCTGTTTGGCCTGCCTGTACTTGGCAGACTATTTTGCTAGCCTTCGGATGCTGCCTGACACTTCTTCTCTGAGTATTCTCTGAAGCTCTTTGCACTTGTTTTGGACACCAGTCTGCTTTGTGCTTAGTAGAAGGGTGTTCTGTATTACCAGCTGTTAAAAAAGGGTATTGTACATCTAAAAAAATTACTTGTTGATGGAGTTGGGTTTTTCTTCTAAAACTTGTTCATCTTTGATTCAAGACTGAAGTTTTTCTTAGGCCATCCATGTTTCTCAGGCTGTCTATCCTTTAGCTTTTCCTAGAGGATCTTGTATTCAGTATCACAGTAAGTACAACAGGTCTGTTAAACCAACCTGTATTTATAAACTTTATATATGTATTTGTAGAATCATAGAATGGTTTGGGTTGGAAAGGACCTTAAGATCATCTAGTTCCAACCCCCCTGCCATGGGCAGGGACACCTCACACTAAACCGTGTCACCCAAGGCTCTGTCCAACTTGGCCTTGAACACCACCAAGGATGGAGCATTCACAGCTTCCTTGGGCAACCCATTCCAGTGCCTCACCACCCTAAAAGGAATGAACTTCCTCCTTATTTCTAACCTAAACTTCCCCTGTTTAAGTTTTAACCTGTTACCCCTTGTCCTGTCACTACAGTCCCTAATGAAGAGTCCCTCCCCAGCATCCCTATAGCCCCCTTCAGATACTGGAAGGCTGCTATGAGGTCTCCACGCAGCCTTCTCTTCTCCAGGCTGAACAGCCCCAACTTTCTCGGCTTGTCTTCATAAGGGAGGTGCTCCAGTCCCCGATCGTTCTCATGGCCCTCCTTTGGACTTATTCCAACAGTTCCATGTCCTTTTTAAGTTGAGGACACCAGAATTGCACACAATACTCCAGGTGAGGTCTCACAAGAGCAGAGCAGAGGGGCAGGATCACCTCTTTCAACCTGCTGGTCACGCTGCTTTTAATGCAGCCCAGGATACGGTTGCTTTCTGGGCTGCGAGCGCACACTGAAACTGGCTCATGTTAAGTATTTTATCGACCAACACCCCCAAGTCCTTCTCCACAGGGCTGCTCTGAATCTCTTCTCTGCCCAACCTATAGCTGTGCCTGGGATTGCTCTGACCCAGGTGTACTTGGCATAGTTAAACTTCATATGGTTGGCATCAGCCCACCTCACAAGCGTGTCAAGGTCCCTCTGGATGGCATTCCTTCCCTCCAGGGTATCAACTGAACCACACAGCTTGGTGTCGTCGGCAAACTTGCTGAGGGCACACTCAATCCCACTGTCCATGTCAGTGACAAAGATGTTGAACAAGACTGGTCCCAACACCAATCACTGAGGGACACCGCTCATTACTGGTCTCCAGCTGGACATTGAGCCATTGACCACAACTCTTTGTTGTGTGTGGGCATCGAGCCAGTTCTTTATCCACTGAGTGGTCCATCTATTAAATTGATGTCTCCTCAATTTAGAGACAAGGATGTCATGTGGGACAGTGTCGAACGCTTTGCACAAGTCCAGGTAGATGACATCAACTGCTCTATCTTTGTCCATCAATTCCATTGCCCCATCATAGAAGACCACCAAATTGGTCAGGAAGGATTTCCCTTATATATATATTTAGTATATACTTATTCAGAACTGTGTAGTCTTATTCCTGCAAATATTGTCTCAGATTAATTACTTTGGAGCACAGTTTATGTCACTTCAGAAACCACCTTCTGAAGTACTTAATGGGTCTTGAAGTAGTATGTGAATAACAAAAGCCAATTTGTCTTGTCCTGAAAGACTGGTTGTTTCTAGGACCTTAAAAATCATGAAATTCTGATTGTCATCTTGGCATCTTTCCTGTCTCAGTCTTGTCCCGAAGTTTACAGTGGATGCCTTTGATTATGGCCTGAGAGCATGTTTGATACCATCTGAAAACTTTCTATCTTGTGTTTTTCAACTGTTATAGTCTCAACAGGTCATGAACTATCAATTGTCAACATCATGTTTGAAATCAGTATATTGAGAATGAGAAGGGCAACATGGGAGAGCAACATTTTCATAAAGGACTGGTGTTTTGGAGCTATGAAGGTTAGCAATGAGTGGTCACAAGATACTGCCTCTTTAAATCCCTTATTGGTCTTCACAGCAAGCAGTTTGTCTTATTTCTATTGCTTGTTCTTAAAGTGTTGAGAGAGTAAATCTCTAACCTGAGGCCAGTCTAATCTTTATTTCTTGCAGATTTTCATGTTTTGTTGGAGAATATATATTGGGTTTTGTGTGTTTATATTTCTGACTCAAACAAGACTTTAAAACAAAATTAATCTTACTTTTGGAAGATTTTATGTATGTATTTTAAAAACCCCAACAACCTACGCTTATAATAACAGAGGCTTTTCTTTCTATGACAGTGGCATTTTTCACTGAGTGCCAGACCAAAAGTCAGAAAGATTAGTTCTAATCCAGACCCTGGCATGTAGTTGCTATGAGGTCTTGGACTTTGGGTTTAGTTAGGGAGTATGCACTCATTAGTTTACTTAAATTTCATTGAAAGTGCTAGGGAGCCTTTGGTTGGAGACAGAAGTTATGTGGCAGGTAGTGATTGTGTTGAAGGGGTTAGTGCGACATTGATGGTTTGAATAAACTAATGGTTTGACCAAACTAATGGTTTGACCAGCTAGTCATGATTTTAATCCAATAGTTAATACAGATACAGCTTCCTTGCTCTCATCTGGTTGTCTTTGGACATGTTTTTCTTAGTTTCCTACCTCCTAGAAATGTTAATGTATATCCTGGTGAAGTTGGGGGGGGGTGGGGGGGTGAGGCTTTTTATTTCAATAAAGGTGAATTGATGAATCTTAACAAAAGCCTGTGTTTGCAGCTGTAAGACTGGTTCAGTTTCAAGCAGCTGCCTGGTGTGTGTTATAGGTTTAAGAGCAAAAATGTGGTTTATTTATAACTTAGCATTTGCTTAGTGTTTTGGGACTTGTTTTGCAGTACAGATCCCTTGCATAACCACTGCTTGAGAAGCATCCTTTTATCTCATCAGTGTATTAGACAGAACCTCCTTATTGGATATGGGTCATGGGACCTGAAGTGCTAAATAAGGTACTGCTAATATAGAGCTGTTAAGGGTGGTGTGGCAGGATGACTGCTGTGCTGGGTCACACAGTAGTGGCCACAGCTTCATTAATTAGCAGTCAACTGTGATAGTGCTCAGTTTTACCATGTGTCTTTAAGGTGCTGATTCAAAGTACATCACAGAAGCCTGTGAGGGAATACAGAAGTAAAGTTTAAATCTGAATCCCAGAGTACCATCGTCATTGCTTTACAACATGGATTTCTTAGTATGTTAGCAGTAGCACGAAATTAGTGTGCCACAGGGAAAACTGGTTCTGTGTGCACAGTGATCACAGCAAGATTAATTTCCTAGTGAAGAGTCAACTTTGTGAGCCCTTAGCAACCGAGCATTTAATCTCGAGTTTCTCTGTGATACTGATGCTGGCAGTGGAAGGGCACAAGCTGGCAGTTCTCTGCTTTAAAACAAAGGGAGTTCATGGGTGGCTGTCCTGCACTGTTTCGCTGAATTTATTCAGTAGTTTGTGGTGCCCTTCGTTTACTCCTATCAGTCCTCTGTTCTGACAGAGCTTAAAAGAGATGAGGGCTGGGCAGGGGTAGTGATGTTAGTTACATATTCTTGAAGGAGTGTGAGGGAGATCAGTTTGACATTTTTACTTTCCATGTGTGGTGTATAATATGACCAGCAGCCAGCTGCATTTTAATATGTATTTGTATGAATAAGCAAATAGCTTCTTCCTGTAGGAAGAATTCAGCATGCCTGTGAAGAGCAAATGCTTTTCAACGTTTCCAGAAACTATTTCTCTTCATACCTCAGTGACCCTTCTTGTATTCCAAACGAAATAACTAATGGATCAATAGTCTCTAGCAAGAGAGTTCTGAAAACTAATGCTTAATTAAAGTTCCATTAAAAAAGGCCAATAAAATGTTTTTCTGGTGTTTTGTTTTGGTTTGGATTTTTTGTAAGTAGCAAAAATAGAGCCTTAAAATTCCAAGGCATCTATTTAGGTATGGATAGTGCCTGAAATTATTATTTTAAAATGAAAATACTTCTTTTTGAACCCCAAAATGTCTACTTTAAATGCACAGTGTAAGGTGGAAATAAAAGTGTAATTACTCATGAGGTACATATAATTTGTAGTTTTATATTAAACTGGCCTTAGGGGTGTTGCTTGTTTGCTGCATGAATTCCTCACCAGGCCATATCCTGGGATTTGGCTGCAACAAGTGTCAAAGCAGATTCCCACCTTTCTCTCTCCATGTATTTTGTTGCTGTGCTGCTTTTCATAGAATCACAGAATAGTTTGGGTTGGAAGGGACCTTCAAAGATCATCTAGACCAACCCACCTGCAATGAGCAGGGCATCCTATTTCCAGGTCCAGTGGGAAGAGTTGTTCTCTTACCTATGCAGCTCACAGAAAACAGTCTAGGCAGACTCTAGATGTACACAGGCCATGTATACATCCCCTATGGTACCTTCTAGAGCTCAGTGAGAAGTGAGGGGGGGGAAGTGCAGGCCTGGTTACTAAATGTGGAAATTACTGGCTAGTTGATGTGTGCATTGGGTGGGCTGTTTCCTCCAGATTGTGTAGGACTGTTGGGGCCTGCATATCACAGCTTGGGCACATGCCCCCACCATTAGTGTTTGGTGGCAGAAACCTGGCCTATTATATGTAGCAAGTGCATTCCATCACCTGCTGAGGGGTTATACAACTAATGCACTTAATTGTATGTTGAAATAATGACTATCAGTATGCAGTTAAATGCAGTTAAATCTTGCATTTTAGGCTCCCAGTGGTCAGGAAAGATTTTCCCAGCCACAAATAGTACAACTGTTGTGTCCACACTGTGTGAAATCACTTTTCTCTGAAAAACCAGGCAGGAAGTGTAAGTTCAGGAACTTTATTAGCTGTTTGCTCTTGCAGGGTGAGGTTCATCCTGCATCACCAGGATGAAATCTGCAGCTATTTGTAAGTTTACAATCAAAACAGCTATTTAAGCTATTTGTTTCCAGAAACTAAACTACAAAACAGAGTGCTGTTTGGGAGAAGAGCTATGTAGTTCACATCAGTGGACTAATTATTATATACTTGCTCTTAAGATACTCAGTCAGGCCATGAATTTATACACATTTATTGCATTTTGCCTGGAAGGCTGCCCGTGATACTTACCAGGCAGGACAGGACATAGATATTTCTCAAAAGTATGTTTGTAGTATAATTGGTTCTTAGAATGAAATCCTTACTTCCAGGTGCTGCATGTGACTTGTCCAATAGCTTGACTGGATTTAGTATCAGTCTGCTTAGGTTTGTTTTGATCCTGTACTGCTGAAATGTGAGACAGAATTGGTCTAAAGAACTTTTTTCTCAGTCTCCTTATATAGGAATATAATATTTATGGATCTTGGAGCCATAATGGGTAAGATGCATTGAAATCCTCAGCTCCAAGAGACTAAATGAATGCCAAGAATTTCTCATGAGGTAGTCTCTATACTTTCACCTATTCTTATTGTAGTGTTGTGAATCTTCTGTGTTTTGGTTGACGTGAGCTCCTCAAGAAAATTAGAGAGGACTGTTGCAATGTTCTAAAGGTGTTTCAATACAGAATCTGTTAGGCCCAGAATTCTAAAGAAAATAAAAATTAATAGCTTGAGGAAGAGTCTTAAGGCTGAAGTCTAATGGCTGAAAAGCAATCATCAATTTACCATAAGCTAAGGGTATGGGCAGATGCTCAATTTGTATTTATTAGAAGGCTACACTCCAAATAAGATGAGCAGCAGATGTTGTGGATGGAAATTAAAAGGTAGTGAACTTTCACCATTTTCTTGGCAGACAGTGGTTGACCCTAGTATTTTCACATGACTAAGTGTCCCCTAAAACACGTTGACAGTGTCGCCCCTCAATAGAGATATACATTGAACTGAAGGACATCTCGGAGCAGGTTGGCTCTAGTGTTTGTGTTGCTCTGTCACTAGTATTACAAGTCTGAGTGAAATTCCAGCTATATGCAAGTAATTTTTGCTGTTGGATTCAGATGGACTTGCATTTTTACCACAAAAACCATTAGCAGACTGCAAAAATTAGGTGGACATGAGATTTAATGCAAATCTAATCACAGAAGATCTGACAGGTGTCTGTATAGAACTAAAAAAAAACATTCATTCTAGCATGTTGGAAAATGTGTGTATTTTTTCTTTGGTATTCTAGAGAGTGGCTGGACCCAATTTGCATGTCTTGAAAACAACAGACATGGCTGCAGGTCTCTGAGTGGCTTTTCACTGCAGTTCCAGGCAGTAAGAAAAGGAGAAATAGAAGCAAAATCCAAGAGTTGACTTTTGATAGATGCAAAGAGACCAAACTTACTTAAAACTAAACTGGTGCTTGATTTGCTTCCAATAGTAATCATTTTGCTTAATATGACTCAGCTATGTTAGCGTCACCCGCAAACATGTAAAATTCAAAAATGGAATTGTTGTTTAGTTAAGCAACTAAAAACATTGTTTGGGTTTCAAATTTAATGTTTTAATATTTAATCCAAAGGAAATTGGAGTTATTTTTTTTTTTTCCTTTTAAAAACAGAATTTGTGGCACAAAAAGTCTGTGTTGGACTGGGGGAACACCTGTGGTATGAGATTTGTCTAAATGACCTTTTAACCATGTGCTGGCTGATCCCAGAGTCATTTCCAGCTTGGAAATAAACAGATGTTTTCAGCCCAGTGGAGCCATTGATGCCGGGCTTGTTCCTATTGACATGTGCAGTGGCACATGGCAAGTGCTAACAAATAACTGAGCTTTCCAACTGAGAGCCCAGAAGCAATATACACACAACAGTCTGCCGAAACTGCCTGTGGTCCCTGTTGTATCCTTGTGCTGGGCCATAAAGAGAGATCACCTCTCTAGGAGCCATGTCTGGTCTAAGTGGTGCTGCTCTGTATGTGTAAGTATGGCTTCACTTTTCTCAAATGAAAGTGCCAGCATCAGCAGTGGAGCAGATGTTGAGACATGCAATAAAATAGCATAAACTGGCAGCCCTGTGCCTAATGCTCATGTGAAATGCCCAGTGCACTTTTGTGGTTTCCCTTCTTATTATGCAGGCCCAAACTTTGAAGATTAGACAAATGTGTGAAGGGACCTTTAAAATATGTGATTACTCTCTTTTGTTCATTATCTGGACTTGAGAGCCTTATAGTGTGGGACTTTCTTCTTCCACTTTAGCCACATGGGGAAGCTATAGAGAACTACTCTATACTGGTAGAGTGTTAAATTGGTGACTTTAAATTGGTTGGGATTGCCAATTAATTACAGATTAATGGGGGCAGCTTGCAAAATGGTAAATGGTAAACTTGGAGTTACTATAGAATAAGAGATCTAATGAGTAATCTAAGTGAATGAAAGCACATTCCTTACTAAGAAGCTAAGAACAAACTTTCTATTTAAGTAGCCTGGATAATTACTCAGTTCTTTCAGCCTTTTGAGGTGTCACGTTGTTCCCGTTACTTGCCACAGTGTTAAAATTTGGCTAGGAGAAAGCTACATGGTGGACTGCTGTTGCAATGCCTGCTGATTTTGTGCCTTTTCTGAAAAGCGTTGATAGTGTATCAGAACAACTGAATTTCAACAGTGTCAGTGTGCCCTGTGTAGCTGGAGTGGCAGCCCACAGGAGCTGTCAGGGCAGCACTAGTATGTGTTGGAAGTGTATTCATGCTGGAGTGTTTGCGTATCACAGAAGACTACATAACCCCTCTTTTTTCTCCCCAGTTTCTAAGTGAAGAGACAGCAGAGGAAAGGAGCATGGGTGGAGTCTTTTCATAACCATCCCAAACAGAACGGCTCCTCCTCTTTCCTTCTGGCTGGAAGTACCACGTGCTGCACATCGGCAAGCTTTGGAAGAGGGTGGGCTTGACTGAGCTCTCCCGGGAGTTGGTACTGTTCTAGTCCTCCTCTACAGACTTTCTTCCAGCTAGTGGTGTTTGTCCTGTAGTCCAAATTTGAAGTACTGAAAAGTTGAAGATTTGACCAATGATCACGATGGATTTGAGGAGAGATTATGATGATTGTGCACAAGATCATTGGTCTCTTTTTTGGCTTGTCTAAACTTCTCTCTAGAAAGTAGGAGCTATACTTAGGAATAATGAGACAGTATTTAGCTTGATGATTATGTGCTCCTTTTTTCCCCTAACAGCATTCTGCTTAATTTCAGCATACAGGATGATCCATAAGGGGATAGAATTATGGCTGCACGAGCAAGTTCAAATCTGCTATTTCATAATTTGTGAATGGCTACATTTTTTCAAATCCAAATACTTTTTCTGGGATGGAGGGGTTTCCCTTTTTTTTTTTAATGTGATGTATTTGAAAACTTTACTGTAGATCCCTCCGTAAAAAGATGCAAAATTCAGTGTCCGCTCTTCCTTGAAGTAAAAAGCTGTATCTTTTGTACCTCTTTACTTTTCTGGGTCTGGCATGGGAATGTTTAGATATAG
The DNA here is from genome assembly GCF_028554395.1 of Pezoporus wallicus. NCBI lineage: Eukaryota > Metazoa > Chordata > Aves > Psittaciformes > Psittacidae > Pezoporus > Pezoporus wallicus. The sequence continues at coordinate 497,958 of NW_026641531.1, read as the reverse complement.
GAATGAACTGGGAATCTGCAGTGTTAATATAATACATATCAAATGTACTTGACTTGTTAAGGAAATGAATTTGCAGTTTGTTTTCTTTGTAGCATCTCTGCATTCATAAGATTTTGACAAACGTAATTTTTTTTAACAAAAAAAAGGAAGTGTTTCCTATTCACTATGGAGAGCCAAATAAACGAATACTCTATCAAGATATCGTCTTAAATAAAAGTGGGATTAGGGATGTTCAGTTATGGGAAAATCCCTCCAATTTTGTTCAGCCTGGGACCTCTCCTGCAGATTTTTCTGGGCTTCCTCTTCAGAAGTGCAGGTTGCTGGATTTCTGAAGGAAGCAATTCTGACATACATGGCCAATAAAACTTTCTGAATGCAGTGTGTGGAGCTGGTTAAAATTCTCACTGAGGTTGAAACAAAACCAGTGGTCAGACTTGTCAGGCTGCTATCCTGGGGAGCCTACCCTAGTTTCAGTTCTTGGAGAAATGTGACTTGCAGTGGTAGAGATGAGCAATCGCATCATGTTCATGCTGATCCTCGGGGTGCTATCAGTGGTGTTAATCACAAAAGAGATTTGGCTGGTCTCATTCACAAGAGCTAAATCTAGCTACCTCCAAATCACACTTCTTTCTCTTTGAAAGCTTTTTGGGTAATGTCTGGTTACTCCTATTTCAGATGATTCCCTCTTTCCCTGTTTTTCTCAGTAGGTCTAGGAGCTCCTTAGGATTGCCCAGTAGGAACCTTAGTAGCCATTATTTGCATATGAACTTTAGAGCATGTAAGTATATTTATAGACTGAAAGAAGAACATTATTGAACAGAGGAAACAACATTCCGTTTCCTGATGTGTACTAGATTCAGAATAAAACAATAAAAAGCTCCAGCGTGTTGTAGAAGGAGAAAAAAACACACAAAGTCCTTTTCATTTTCACCCCTTCCCCAGTCTGTTCCGCATTTTCAGGTTGGATGCTTACTGCAGTTGAATATTGCCAAGGGTGAGGTGTCAACACATTGTCTTTGATTTGAGTGTTTCTGACCTTAAGGCTTTCTCCACCATACTGTTTATTCCTGTGGCTGTGCCCCTAGTGCACTGCCCTACCTGCTCAGTTTTGCCGACATAGCTATTCTTGGAGCTGTACTGTGACCTGCATCATGGAAGCCATCCTGCAGGATGCAGTGCAGGAAAAGGAAGATAATGCCAGCTCAGTTTCCTGGTCCAGCTCTCAGTCATGGCCCGTGTTGCAGATGCATGGCTATGGTATGGGCAGAGGAAGGAGCTGGGCAAGACTATGCAAAACCTGCCGTCTGGCAAATGGTTGTGTTTCCTCAAGTGAGGCCTATTGCATTTGCTTTGAATGCAAACTGGGTCTGAGCTGCTGTTGAGGGACTGTGTGGAAGAATCGTTAGTTAGCAGAACATGTCAGAATTGGGTTTGTAGCTACTTGTAAGTACGTAATCTAGAGGTTTCAGTTAGTGCCTATATTTTGTACAGGGGCTTACAGCTTCATGATAATACTCCTCAGAATGTGAGCAAATGCAACAAATGCCTCCAAACTGGGTGGTTTTAAATTCAACTCCATTAGGGCACAAGTTAGTAGAAACTTCAGTGCAAAAGGCTTAAATTGAACCATCTTCCTACTCCCTAACCCCGGTTGCACCCACTGCATTGTGAGATGTATTTTGTAAGACTGCTTAACTCAATGATAAGAGTCATGATTTTCATGCGCAAGTGGAGTACAAATGATTTTTAAGGTTGTTCTTGGGGTTTTGTTTTGGTTTTGCTTTTTGTTTAGCTTGGAATGTATGTACAAACATGCTATGATTTAAGCTATGTTTTCCAAACTGGGTTCTATGTTTTGTGTTGTTTAAGCTGGACTTTATCTCCTTATTAGCAAGTTACAGCCAAAGTGTGGTGGCTGACAATAGAAGGTTTATCTAAACATTAACAAATTAACTGGGGCAGGATGTGTGCTGGGCAAGGGCAGCAGCAGGAACCTTTGCTCAGCTAGAGCGCATGACCAAACTTCTCAGCCTGCATGGTTCTGAGCATAACCTGTGAGCTGTGAAGCAGTTGCTTGCTGATGTCCCCACAGGGGAGGGGGTGAAAGAAACTGTAAGCAAAGGATATCCTCAAAAGCTTTGAGGAACGCTGGCGTGTGTAATACCTGTGCAAAGAACAGAGGAAAGCTGAGGGGATTGCGAGGCCAGTACAGCACTTTTCAAGCCCTTTGAAGGAGCTCAGTGAACTGGGTGCAGCTTACTTTGTCTCCTGCAGAGGAGTGAAGAGCTGAGTCAGCTTTGTTGAGATCTGAACTGCGATCCCCCACATTTTAAGCTGAGTTACGGGGCTGCAAACCTGACTCTGTACAGAAATCCAGCTGCAGAAATACAGTTCCCAGCAGATCGTGCTGTCCTCTTGATACATACAAGACACTATGTCAGTCATTTAGTCCAGTGGGTGTTTCTGGGCTTTATACCACTTCAAAGCTTGCATTAGAAACCTTTTGGGACTATTGCTTCCTTTCTGTCATATCTCCTTTTCAAACTCATTCTGTTTAACTTTGGAAACTGTGCTCCTTCTACAGCCATCTCACCTTGAAAACACACCATAGAACAAACAGAATTACTGAATTCTCCCAGAACCAGCACTGCTCCTACTCACATGGCAACTCGGTATTCACCGTGTGCTCTCTGATCTCACTTCCAAGAAGGGAAGGAGGGTGGGGGGTGTAATTTCAAAACAACCCCCTGGAACTGTTAACTAATTCCCTTGGATGAGACCATGAGAGATGAAGCGTTTTGTCTACCAAACACTTAGTAGGATAGGTGTGGAAAGGACTGTATGGAAGAATTTCCACTTGGGTGGGGGTGGAATACCCAAAGGTTGGCCTCTCTACCTCCTGCCCATCTCTGTTGGTAGGGATGAGAGCCACATCACTGTTCTTTGCCTAAACTAAATCCTACAGGAATGCCAGTGAGATACGTGCAGAAGAATAAAATCTCCGTGCTCTAACTTTCCTGATGGAAGTTGGAAGTGGTTTATGCTGCTACAAAAGTTGGGATTTTTTTTTTTTTAAGGAAGTTTTGAATGTAACAAATGAGGTGGAGTGAATAGAAAGAATAAGTTTCTGCAAAATATCAGTATACGGTAAGACGTCTCTGTTGCTTGCATTAAGCCTAGAAAGAAGCATGAATCATAGTAATCCATTTAGGATATAGATATACAGAGCCTATTACATCTGTTTTGAAGATTTTGGTTGTGCTGCCCTCTTACTGTACATATCAACTATTTGTCTTTTTAATTCATTAGATCAGCTAACACATTAGTTATCTGCACCAGAATTTACTCACTTTTTGCCACTTTTTCTCTCTGGAAGGCTCCACTGAGTCCTTTGGAGACTTGACTCCCTCTATCTCCTTCCAGGTCCCACGTTATTCGTCCCACCTTTGTGAGCACCTTATGTCATGGTAACAGTCCCTTCTGCTGAGGCGGGTTGGACTCTGCTCCCTGTGGAGCTATCAGAAGAGCTGGCTGCAACTTTCTCCTTCAGTCCTGGTGGTGAGGAATGTTATCTGTAGAGCTGCCAGCTCCAGCAGGTCTGGCTTATCGGTCAGATGGTGTTGAATTGTAAAGCAAAATCCTGTCCACATGTGAATGTATTTCCAGCATGAGAAAAAAATCCCACATTTGGGCTGTGTTCTGGAGAGGCAAATATTTCATATCCTACATGAAAGAACTTTATAGTGTTGCTGGCCCTACTGTTTGACTTCAGTTCCCTCAAAATCTAGAGATTAATTTAAAATAAAAGATTATTTTTTTTTTAAATCCAGCTGTATGTTTTTGTCATTGTTTTGCTTTCTAAACCCCCTCTGGGAAGGGGAGGGATTGTGTGTGTTAGCACTGTGCTGTCTCCCAGAGAAATGGTGAGGTTTTTAGTAAGAAATTCCCATCTCTACATCTGTTTGCCTGTCCTCTGAGGCCAATTCCCATCGGTTTTATTCCCATTTCCTAATTTGGCTGTATCCCTATTTACCTTCTATTCTCCAGGCCTGCAAATGCAGTTCTAGCAGGATTCTCAATTTCCTGAGTCTCACAAGAGAGGTGCACAGGACCTTTACCATTTTCTCAGGCCGAGTGCTTAAAACAATTGATTTGGGTAAAGTTCTTCACTAAAAATTGGGGTTTCTTTTAAAGTGTTGTAAAATGTCAACCCCAAATGAGCTATCAGGGAGCTGCCATTGCGAAACAAGGCTGGTATTTATTCCTTAGTTTTGTGGTGCTGGTAGGTGTAACAATTGCTATCATGAGGCTGTCAGAGGTGCAGATTCACCAAATCCCTTCAGTGTATAATTTAAACACGTATAATTTTAGGCAAATGTTTTAGTATTTTGCTACCTTAGCAAATAGGATAAGATGAATAATTCAAGAACTGCAAGGGGCAGAAAAGAGACTCCCATTGATACCGAATGGATGTTGAATCAAGTCTCTGCTGTGTCAGGGAAAGTTTATCTGAGAAAAGTTTGCTGTGTAGTCTGACGTTAGCAGTATCACAACATTACAGATGAATGGAGCGTGTATGTTTTTGTCTGTTTTAAAGTTGGTCATTTCTTCATATGAATAATTAGATTGCTTTTGGCTGACTTACTTACCTGAGGAGGGTGATCACAGCGTAGGCCCTTTCTTTTTGCATACCCAGGCACATCATCTGGAAAATGTGAGAAAGCCCTGGCCATGCTTTACAAGACAGGAAATAAAGCCTTGGAAATGGCTCTACAAAAGAAGTAAGTTCAATGTTATTATTCAGTATCAAGTGATTGTTAAGGGTCATGCTCTTGCTACATTCATATGTCTCCACTGTAAATACTTGACCAATACTAACAGTTCAGCCTGGGACTTCAGTATAAAGTTTGGTATGAGAAGCTTTTTCCATTACAATGATTTTTATTTTTATTTTTGGTATTAGTGTTAGTGACAATCTAATTTGCCAGTGACTGTTTCTGTTTAACAGTATGCTTTTATGTTACTTTTACAAATTATTTAGCATATAGTCTTGACAGTGGCTCTACAAAGTCTCTCATGATACCTTTTTCTAAGAAATTTTGTTTCTTAAATGCTATTCTCCAGTTTATATTTTTACAGCTACCAAAACTTGCACATCAGCAGTTTCCATTCTCACAGCTTGTCCTCTCCCATTCCAGTTGCCGTGCACTGAGACGCATAAAACACAAGTGGAGATTTTGCCACAAGCAAACGCGGTGCCTTTTTCAAATGTGTTCATGGGTTTTGATGATCAAAATACTATCTGGATACCAGCCCATCTGGAATGTTAGACAACATGAATTAATTCTTGGAAGAGCTTTTCTAGCAAAGGCAGTCAGGAGCACAGTTCCAACCAGAAAATGGACAAACCCCTGAACCCTGTTGACAGAGCTTTCTTTGAAAATCTGCTCCCCACTCTGATCTTGGATATCTTTCTCAAAAGTCTAGTGGTTTAAAGCAAGACCTGCATTCTTGCAGAAGTATGTATATGAGCAGATGTCCGTGTGTAAATGCACTGTAACTTTACAGCTTCCCTACTATGAACAGCAAACATCAATGCAGCCGTTTGGAGTTCTTTCAACCGTGTTTTAGATAACTTTGTTTTGCTTCTCACAGAGAACTAATCTTGGAAGGCTAGAACTTCTGTGCAGAGCAGTTGGAATTAATTATATACTGGAACCAGAGCTGATTTGGTTGCATCCTCCAACATGACCAATCCTCAGTAAGTACTATGTGAGGATAGTTACAATTTACCTTAAATAAAAGGGAATAGGTTGCTACTTGTAGGAGAATGATGTTGTGACATCACAAGGGTTCTATCAATATTACTGGAAGGAGAAGTTGCTATTTTGAGGAGGTGTAGGATATGATCAGTTGTTTAAAGAGTGAATTGGCAGAAAAGTCGTGAATGCTGCAAACATGTCTGATGTGTTATTAACAGCCAGTGGCTGGGAACTACTATGTCATGTTACTGTCGGATGTTTGCCTTTTTTCTTTACTGCCACCAGACCTTGTCCCAAAACTGTTTCCAGCTCAAGTGTGTTGATTTGGTTTGTTTTTCTTTTCCGTCAGATCAGACACTGTCTGTCATTTAGTCTGTCTAAGGATGCAGAATCTAAATACTTTTGGGAGAGGGAAGGCTGCACCAACCCTTTTTCCTTTATAATACTGGAAATTGGTTCATTGTATTCTCTTCTGTGCAAAACTGAACCCGCTTGGACTTGTAAGAGTAAATGTCCACAGGATGGCACTAAAGGTGAAAATCAAAGAAAGAAAATTCCTGCTAAAATTAGCTCTTCCCTCTGGGCTTCTGATTCAGGTTGTTGACAGAGCAATACTGTTCTGTTGGAAATGAATCTATTTACTTTCCATTATTAGTTAGACTAACAAGAACATAAAGTAAGCCTTTAGGTTGTTCAAATAGTACTTTTTTCTACCTCTACTTTCTGCCATAGTATGACCCAGTTGCAGCATTTCCCTGCCAAATATAGCAGCGTTTTGTGATTTTTAAAATTACTTTCTTGTGTAATGCTGGCAGCAGTTAGCTCCTTTGAATTTAGGAATCATGTTTTCTGCCCCAGAGGGTTAGTCTAATGGTGAGGCTCTGACCAACAGAATCTGTAGCTCTTTCACATAGAATTTTAGTTCCTTCACCCACAGCTTTAGACTTACAAGTTGTACGAGTTAAGAAATTCTGTACATTTTTTATTTTTTATTTTTTTTTTTTTTTATTTTTGGGGGGGAAAAAACCCCACACCAAAATAGCTGATAATCAGGTTTCTTTAATAGCTGGAAGATTTTAATAAGCTTCTCTAAACCAAAATCATCAATATAACTTCTCCAGTCATATAACAGAGGGAAGTTAGTGCCAGGAACTTTTTCAGTATAGCCTTAAGGAAAGAGAGTATCTTCGCTCCTGCTGCAGAAAACCTGAGACAAGTAGCCTTAGATTTCTTTAGAAGTTAGCAAGCTCTCCTGGATGAAAGCTGGAGAAGTTTATGCTTGCACCTACTGTGAATCAAATGGAGCTAGCAGCTTGACATGCAAGCTGTCTCCTATAACAAAGCCATCCTTCACATGCACTAGATGATAAGTTGCCATCCGTCAAAACTATTTTAATATTGACCCACAGTGGAAGAGGGGTCAAACTGCATCCACTAATGAACAGTTGCTTTGTATGAAATGATTAATAAGCTGAGCTGCTCATTGCTCACTGATGTAACTCACAGAGCAGTGAGGATTTAGTTGGCACAGTTACATGCCAGCCTTCTGTTTTGCACAAATATTTTATTTGGATTCATGAAGACAAATGTGGAGAGATTTGGTTTGTCCTCTCAATGAGGACACCTTCCTCCGTGTCTTGGCAAAGGCCTTTTAAGTTGCTGGCTTTTAAGGATTCTGCAAGTTGTTGTTCTAAGTTATTTTTATTTGCTTGCTTATTTACATTCATTTATATTTATATCTGTGGAGAGAGAGAGGGTTGGTTTTATTTTGCCTATTACATTTTCAGGTCTACAATAGAAGGTGGTGTTTCGGAAGTTGAAATAATTTCACAACAAGTAGAAGAAGAGACCAAAAGCATTGCCCCTGTGCAGCTTGTCAATTTTGCTTATCGAGATCTACCTTTAGCTGCACTTGATCTGTCTGTGGCTGGGTCCCAGCTTCTGTCAAATTTGGATGAGGAGTACCAAAGAGAAGGGTAAGTACAAATGACGTGATTTTGTTTCATAGTTTTATGTTATGTGAATTTCATGGCTTTGTACAAAAGAAAACCTTGAGCTGGAGAGGTGCAGCCAGTTGTCCTCAAACTCTTCCGTCCTGTTACAACAGTTTTAAGAAGAGAACTTTTCTAATCTAACTAATTGTGCTGGTTTGGGGCTCTTTACACTTTTAAGTGATTCATAGTTGCTATTTGATCACAGTCTGGAAGTCTTCAGGGAAAACTAGAGCAGGCATCTACCCACCTGGCAGGCAGAATGGCCTGCTGAAGGCCCTTTGTGAAAAGGGTTTTCAGGGGGAATTGCAGGCTGACCGAGTTGGCTACTGTGGTTCTTGCACATAGTTGCGCATCTCTTGACTGAGAGATAATGACATAGTACTGCTGATTCCTGGACAGACTGTATACTTTTCACAGAGTGATTTGAATAGCTTGCTTGTGTGAGAATGTTGTCTTTGATAATGTGTATGCAAACTACTCCTGTTTTCACAGAACAAGTAACTGTATTTAACATGAAGAAGAGACTTTCAGGGGGTCTTGTAAGAGACTGTTTTCCTCACCAGAAAAAGAATAGTATATTACTGATCTCCATGGTGTTTAGGACAAGAAGAAGCTTGAATTGCAGCAAAAGAGAAAAATGAGGGTAGTGAAGTGCTGGGATAGACAAACTGGTATGGGAGGAGGGGAATGGAGTTGCAGTTGCTAGGTGTTGTGAAGATGTGTTTGTCAGGAATGATAACACTCTAGTTTAACATCCCTTGGGACAGAGGTGAGGTGAGTGCTTATGCCTAGCCCCTCTGATTCTGTGATTACTGTGCCACTGTGTGTCACACACTGAATGTATATATATTCCACTGTTAGTAAGATCCGTCTAAAAGCATTTCACAGTAAGTCAAATAGAGCTCTCACTGGTGAAGACATTAGGCTTTATGTAAGCCTTCATTTATTAACAGCTCAATGGGTTTTCACCTGTGCTCAGAAATCAGCAGAGAGACCTGCTTGATCTCTGCTCAGCAGGTATTCTGTATGGTAGTCAGGAAGCAGTATGTGGGGGAAGGCTCTTGCCTTTAATTTCTTTCCAAATTGGACTTTATGAGACATCTCCAGAAAGTTGTTCCTCCAAACAAGGGGAAATACATTTCAAGTAGGTTATATAAGTATGGTACAACTGTAACATAAAATACCCTGCATAGCAAAGAGGTACTTAAAAATTAATTTGAGTATGCAGGTGTAACCCTCAGGCTATTTTGGTGCTGAGTAAATACCAGTTTAGTTCAGATATGCATTTTTATAGATTTTCATGATCTGAAACTCAATTCTTCACTGTGCCAAAGTGCACAGATCACTCATTGTAACTATTTGAGCAGCTTTGCAGTCTTTAGCAGGAAAATAGACATGTCATTCTTCTCCTCATCAGAGATCTCTTCCTTCACATAGACTGCTTTTGTGGCTTTATCAGTCTGAACGGAAATAAGCAGGTGCCATTCAGATATCCCAGCTGTAGAGTGGATTCTCTGAAGAAAATTCTGAGCTTTGGTTTGTATGTCTCAATGCATTTTGGCTGAGTGTGTTCAGCTCAGTCCCAGGATTACATCTGCCTTGTGGGAATGGCAGCTGCTTCCTTTCAGAAGCATGTAGCACAACTGATGCCTTGTGAAGTTCAGGAGCAGAACTCAGCTCAAGAAGCCTAGCAGTGAAAGTAAAATACTGTCTCCATACCACCTCATGGCTCTGTTGGGAATATGTCTGATTTTATGAATGTGGTTTAATTTTTTTTCTTATGGCCTTGCTAGATATTAAATCTTAGCCTTGTTAGATGGCTTTCACCAGAGTAACAAGGAGGTAGGATGTGTCACATCAGTTTGGTACAGGAACTGACAATTTACATCTCCCTCATGTGCAAAGAGTGTTGTGTGGAAAGGGCAGCACAGGACGGGGCAGAAAATATTGAAGTCCCTGTAGTTTCTGCCAGCATTCATGTTCATAACTGTGAAGTTATGGACTTCAGTTCATGAAATTATGGCCCTGTTACCCCAAAGCTGCCCTGCAGGTTGCCAGTGGGGGTATCAAAAGACGCTGCCAATGCCAGAGAGTACTAAAAGGTGATGTGAGACTCCTCTTCCCATCCCTGACAATCTGTCTTTGTTGTAGACTCCAGGCATAACATTCTGTATGCTTTTCCCTGAGAATTTCAGGAAGGTGCCAACCTGTATGACCTGCACATATCCTGTGTGGTTCTGTTGTTCTAGATATACAGCTTATCTATGCAAGTTGTAGTTGGTGTAACTCTGAGGCTCTGCAGCAGGAAGGTCTGGTGCATCCCTGCACTTGGAAAATGCTGGGTGGTTGTGACAAGCTGCATCTGTCCCTGACCTTTTGATTTTCAGCATAATGGTGCGCAGTCCCTAGTTCCTGATATAGGTTGTAGCATTTCATCACTAGTCAGTCTTCATCTCCTTGCATAGAGCAACAAGAGAGACATCAGACTAGAGGTGAATGAGTGGGCAATAAAGGATTTCTGCATCTGGCTCTCCTCTTCCCTGCAGTGAGGCTGATGTGCCTGATGTTAACTGAGCTGTGTATCTTTCTCTGCAGAAGAGGAAATGTTCTGATAAATTACACTAATAATGTAACTAGAACATTTTGTTTTATGTGACTATAGCAATTTCTATTTATAAAGGTATGGCCCTTCGACTCTGTAGCAATGTGAAGAAATAGTAGTTTGGTTCTCAGAACCACAATAAGAATGATGTTCATTGTTACTTATTAGTCCTGCTGATCTGCCCTACAGTTAACTTCTTAGAATCCTCTTGCTGTGCACTGCACCCCATGCTTAGACATTGCAGAAATGATTGAGGCATAGGCTGGAGGCACGTAGATAAAAAAACGTGCCTTGGATGCCATGGAGGACACATGGTGTACACTTCTGACATCTCTGTTAGAGAGTAGGTGAGACTGGTATACAAAAAGCAACAGGACAGTTGCTGATTTTCTTCGTGTCTGCGAATTTATTGAAGAGGCTGTATCTGAGTTGAATTTGGCATTCATGAAAAGAATAAGTAAACATTTTTTTTAAGGAGACTAATCACCCAGAAAGCTCAGGGGATTTTTAAATGTTAACATCAGCTTTAAGTGCCACTCTCAATTTCTTTTTTCCAGTCAAGTGTTCTGTTTTCAAAAGAAAAAAATAGTTTCTCTCTTCTGTTTTTGCATCAATGACTAATAAATGTGATGGGGAGTAATTGGAAAATTGATAACATGCAGAAAGTGGTACCTGTGTCCTAACAACAAGCGGGGATACGGAGAAGCTCTCCTTCCTGTACTTTCCTTAAATTCCAATTGGAGGGAGCAATCATTCATGATAGATATCAACTGCAATAGAAGAGTTTACAGACTGTGAGCCTGGCTCTCCAAGACCTGTTGGTTGGGAAGCAAGGGGAGAGATATACCCCAACTTGAAATTATTTCTTGTATTTGTTTTAGATTGCATCTCTTGAACTTCTGTATGTTAAATCTGAAACATGAAGGTCCTTTCAAATACTGTTTTACATCAACAGCCGTAAAGGTTGGGGGTTCATACAGTTAATGTGTCTTACTTGCCATTAGCTGTATATAATTGTGCCATTGTAATTTGATAATTGATGATAATCTGTTCATTGCCTTGAATTTGTTTGGTTGCAGCTAGAAAGTGGATTAAACAGGAGGAAACTAAGAAGAAAACTATAGGGTATAGAGGGGTATAGAGAAAGAGGGATTAAAGGAAGGGAAACCAAAACTGAACAGAGATTCAGAAAAGAACACAGGGAGAGTTTTCTGTTTTTAATTTTAAATTGGTTGCAAACCTTCACTAATGAATGTGTTTACCCATCCTGGGAGAAAAGGATGTCTGTTCCTTCAGTCTGTCTTCTGCAGCTGCACCAAATAGATGCCACTATTTCTGGGTTTCATATTCATCTTTCAGTTTTCATTTTGATCTCTTGGAGGTATTTTACTTGTGTTGCCTACAAAGCTTAAGGTACTTTAACTGAAAGAACTCAAATAGACCAAGTTCTTGCATTTCTCTTCTGCTTTTTCTTTATCTGGCAGCATAATTAAAGTCCCTTTTCTGAAAAATTCTGAGTGCATGGTGCTGATACACGGTGAATAATGAGGTCCAAGCTCAAGATAAAGTGCAAAGTTTTTGGAGGACAGAACTATTTCATGTAGTGAGCCAAGCTCCTTGTATTTACAGAAGTGACTTTTAATTTATTTGTAGCTGAATCCAGAAAGATAGTGCAAAATATTAACAGCAGAATCCAGTGAATGAGACTATAGTGCTGATTTGTTCTTTGTGCAGTACTACATCACAGCTATTTTCTGTGCTGTGGTCCAAAACTAAGACCTGCACTGCAGCAGAAAATGAGCATTCAGCTTGACAGAACCTGTGAGGTGACCAGCTCTTCACTAGAGAATGCATGACATTTTGGGCTATGTTACAAGGATGTTCAGTGATTTAGAAACTTTTGTACAGAGCATTTTAAGTGCTTATCTTTGTAAATGTTGTTTTCCAGAATATCTCATTACTGTGTTTATCCTAGTACCTAAATCCTTTGAGTTTGTCCCTCTAATGTCTTTTATCAGTAATAGCAATTGGTAGAGGGAGCACTGCTATGAGTAAAAAAAAATATTCATTTTCTAGCTCAGCGATTTGCAGACTCTTTTGGTTTGTAGATATTTCTGTATTTTTCCAACAGAACTTGCTTTTCCTAAGTACTTTCCGTTGGTAGATGTGTAGTAGTTGTAGCCCGTGGACGACTGTTTGCAAAGCCCTTTATTTGAGAGTGGAAATGACGTGGTTCTGATTTATCTGCCTTAACGCTGGAATTAATTTTCTAAGAGTAGGTATGGCTTGGTGTAAAGCTTGAAAGATGGATAAGCAAATGGACAAAGGAAAAATGTGGAAAAGAGACATATTAGTTCATGAAAAGGTCAGCTAAATGCTGAGCAGCGGTCCAAAAGCAAATCACATGTTAGGACTCATTAGGAAAAAGTAGAGAATAAAAGAGAGGCCATTCTTGTGCCTCTCCAATATCCAGGTTTTGCCTATGTCTTGGACATGAGTGTATTCTGGTCCCTGTGTAAAAGGATATGGTAGATAAAAAGAGCTGGAAAAGAGTCTAAGGAGAGCAGTGATCAAAGATGTGATATGCCTGCCATTGGAGATGACTGTGTAAGCTGGAACTCTTCAGTCTGGAAAAGAGAAGGCTCACATGAGATTTGGTTGATGTGACAAAAATCTGACACAGGTTAAAATAAGGTTTGACATGACATCCTTCTCACACACCTCCTGATACAGGTGCTAGGATACAGGTTAAGGCCCAGTTCAAAAGAAACAAGAAAAGGTTGCTCTTTGCACAGGGGGCAGTAGATGTGTGGGACTACTTGAAGGATGTGTGGCTGCTAATAGCTAATTTAGCCTTAAGGGGAGTTCAGCAAGTTTGTGGAAGAGGAATTCATTGGCTGTTATGAAGTAGAATCCAAGAAACCACATCTGTCTCAGGAAGTCACCGAGTTGAAAATGTTTGGATGCTGGGAGAATTTTAAGGGGAAGTTTTATATTTTTGCTGTGCTCTTATTCATCATGAGACATCTGCTCATGGCTGCTATTGGAGACAGAATACTAAGCCTTTTGTTCTGAAGTAGTATGGCTGTTCTTATGTTTCTTATAGGTTGTTTTTGATCATTATGTTAATTTTTCTAATGAGAGGAGTAATATACCAGGTAACCACAGGATATCTGTGAGCAGTGTGGTGTGCATCTGTGAAGAAGGCACAGATGATCCTAGAAAGCACGAAGTACTTCAAATAGAACTGGGAAGCATTTATGTCATTAAACCTATTCCAAAATATTATGTACCATTCTAGCTAGCTATTCACATGCAGAGGGGACTACTAGGACAGTTATAGAAATTGAGTGTTTGCTTCACAGAAAGCATGGGCTTTAATTAAATTACAAGAGTGGATGCTATTGCTGTATATAAATGTATCACGGACAAAATGCCAGCAAGGGAGAAGAACTAATCAAGCTAAAGAACTATATTGGCATAAGAGCAAATGCATGTAAACTGGTGATGTGTGAGTTTAGGCAGAGAACTGGGGGAATCTTGCCATTTGAGCACCAGAGTTTTGCAGCAATCTTCCAAGAAATGCCATGGTGTTTAAAGCAGAAAAACTTCAGGGGGGGAAAGGATGAGAAGAGCTCTCGGTAGCTGACTTCTCTAGTTGAACTAAGAAGTAGGAGAAGCCCAGGAAAGGGCTGCAGAGCTCTCTCTATTCCTTGGAGTTGCTCAAGGCCTCCAGCTGCTCCCTGTAGCCTGCTGTGAGGCTCTGCTGTCTGTTTTGTTTCAGCCAAATTTTGTACTGTTATGTAGCCTTTCTGTGTTCCTGTCACTTCCTGACCATGGCCTTTCTAATCCTTCAGGTAGTGATTTGGATCTCATCCATCCTTCTGTTTTCTGATCATAGCCATCCTGTGAAATGCAAACAGTTGCTGTTTAGCCAAAAGAAAAAAATAAAAAGAAGATGACAGGGTAAGGTATAATGCAGATTTCAGGGTATTTGTTTGCAAAACCAGGAAATAGAAACAGTGACAGCTGTTAACAGCTTGAACAAACTGTTTGTAGTGGTTTCCTACTTGATAAATATGTTAAACCTTTCCCAGTTTTGCCTTATGTTCTTTTATCCAAGCTGTTTATTAATAAAACTAGCAGTGATGATGACAGATTGGTTTTCCACAAAGCCATGTGTGAAAGTATCTTTAAAAATAATTGCCCCTGGTAAAATTCCATTAAATATATTTTTATGATAGAATCATAGCAACTTTACAGCCCTGCGTCACCATCTACCACGGAATTCCCATGCTGCTACATTTATTTACTCCATCCAAGCGTTGTAAGAAAGGCAAATAATATTCCTGCTCTAGAGATAGAGTAACTGAGGTGCCTAATGAACCTGTTTGAAGTCGCACAGTAAAGTTGTCCCAAGTCATACTTTACTTGTACCCATGTAGTGCATGGCATCCACAGATGACACCAAAGTCAGCAGGACTACTGATACTACTGTACTAAGGTTACAGGGTTGAAGGAGATGTGAAGATCTGTGTATTAGGAGTTAGTGTGGTTAGTATGTTAACAGGTTTAGTTAAAATAGTTCCTTTGATTATTTAGGTACATCCTTTGCATGAGGGTAAGAAGTAAAAAGAAAAACCAACCAAAGCAACCCAAAACCAGCAACCCAAAGCAAGATCAGGGCTCTTCAGAAGTGAACAAGTAACAGGGAACAAGCTAGCTAAGCAGCACCCAGGAAAGAAACAGTGTTATTCTTGATATCAGTGGATTCAGAGGACTTAGAGGAGGTCTGGGAAGGGGTCTGCTGGGCAGTGATGCTCATCACTGTCCATTCTCAAGACAAGTGTTGAACAAATAAACCTTGGTGTAATAAATTGAGGTATGAAACAAGGTGGTTTCAGTTCTTAAATTTCAAACACTTGTGTCCTTGAAATCAACTTCTATATTTTATGAGTGATATATAGGTGTAAACATGCAGAGGATCTGCACTTGACCTCTGAAGTTGATTGCTTTTCCAATCATAAACTGATAGTTTTGTTCAGAAGCTTTTTGGAATCAGTGGAATATTAGTACTGCACAGACAGAATAACTCCACATTCTTTAGTATTTTATAAGCTTGAATAATGATTATCGTGGCCATATGTAATGTGTGCTGAGCATCACAGTTGATATATTCTTACTGGTACATTTGGTATATTTGAAAATCTCAACTATGTAGAGCTTCTAAAGGAATGTACTTAGGCCCTCTACTGATCATTCTGGGAATAGGAAAGAGGAAAAACCGCCCAGCAATATTAAAATACTGGCAAAAAGGGCCTTTTTTGGAAAAGGGAAGATAAATGTAGGGAAATGTAGGATAGAATAAAGAGCTGTTCTATTTAAGTAAGGCCATTCACTAGCATTATTTTCAGAAATATCAAAAAAAAAAAAACACCAAAAACCAAAGGACAAAATAACAGTTTCAGTGAAGACAAGTTATTCTGTTTTGAGCTGCTGTAAATTAAAATCTATTGAAAAATCAAGTTTTGCAAAAGGCCCTATGCCAATGGCATTTTTTGCCTTATGTTTTAAAAATACCTATTCAAAATCTAGTGCATTCTGTATTCAGGCTAGAACCATAACGAAATTAAACTTAGGGCAAGTTCCTCATAGTAACACTTGTCAAATCTTCTCTGAAGGCTTCAGAGGAAGGTCTGTTATGGTCAGGTAATGGGACAATCAGAGTACAAGTATTTAGTTCATATGCTTTACCCTGAGAAGCTGCTCAGAAGTGTGAAGTCTCTGAGCACTACTTAGCATCACTTTCCCCCTCATTTTTGCATTGTGGGTGTATCAGGGAAAGTTTTGTGATGTTTTTCCAAGTGTTTGATCATAACATGAGTTACTGAGTCTAGAGCTATTTATTTGGAATTGATCAGTATCATCTTCTTGTGTACCATTGATTTCTGTGTATCGATATTTCAGTTCAGACAGTGTGGTTACCACACCACACTTCCGTGTGCTTGCAGCTTCTTTAAACCCTAGTTAACAAATCGTGTCAGCTCTGTATTAGCTAATGGATATTTACAGATCTTTGGAAATATAAAGTGTGAGGCAAGCATCAGAACTTTCAGAGGTGAGCCAGTACCGGAACATTACATAACACTGTGATGAGAAATGATACTGAATTAAAGTGAAACTATGGGGGGGATTTTAGGAGACAAAAAGTACCAGGCTGGGCTGTGTGCTTCTGAAATCCATGCTACTGCCATTCCTATTGCAAATGTTTTCAAAAGAAAAGAAAAAAGAAAACTCGTATGTGCATTTAGCACTATGCTAGTGCAACATTACTGGTGCATCAACTGCCTTCCAGAGGTCTGCTCCTCATAGCCTCCTCACAGATCCCTTCATCTGCTTTTTCCTCTAAAACAATGTGACTTCCTCTAAGCTGGGTATGGGTGCAGTCCCTGGCATATGCTGCCCCCAAAACTGTGCTATCTCAAACTCTGGAAAGTCGTTTTTGGCCTGGGCCATGAAGATTTTAGTGAGAGTGAGACTAAATGGACAAGCGACACAGCCCTGGCCAGTGGCTTGACGCTTTGTGTTTGCTGGTGTAGGTGTAGCTGTGGAGTACCTTAGCTCGTTTTCCCATGATGGCGTGGACTGATTGTTGCGAACCACATTTGGCAGCTCTGGTCTGATTTGTTTCCTACTAGTACAGGAATAAAATTCAATAGCAGAGAAATTCTTACAAAACATCATTAGCTTTTAGACTAGTGGCAGAATCCTGCTATGCTGTGGTAGTCCCAGGTCAGAGAAGGCAACATGTATGTCAAAATAAAACCACAGGGAAGTAGTAGGACATGATCAGGCTTGTGTTACTCTGTGCATTTGGATACCAGTACTTCCCAGAGGGCTGGAGATACACACAAAGTCCTCTGGGGCGTGGGTTTTGAGAAGTATTTTTCTTGGTAAAAAGTGAGTTCTGCAAAGTCTCCATAAGTTGTTACTGAGTATATCCGTAACAACAGAACTTGTAATTCTAAGCTCATTGCTCTTTAGCTCTCTGCCTTTTTCACTACTTTTTCTTCTTTTCTTTTCTTGTTTTTCCTCCCAATTTTATTTCCTTAGATCTAACTGGCTAAAACCGTGCTGTGGGAGACGAGCAGCTGTGTGGCAGGTGTTTTTGCTCAGTGCAAGTCTCAACGGTTTCCTGGTAGCCTGTGTAGTATTGGTGGTGATTCTCCTGACTCTGGAACTCCTAATAGATATAAAGCTTCTCCAGTGTGAGTAGGAGGATTTTTATGTTTCTGTTCTGATGAAATAAAGGCTTAACTTGCTGGGAGATGTTTGAAGGGGGGAGGAGGAGGATGCTGGGGATATTTTTTTCCTACCATTTAGATGATTACTAGGCTAGGCAAGAAATATGGTTTTGTGGAACCCTGGTATAGTGAAGTCTATATATATACAATAAGGTCTGTTCCTTATTTTGCTGACCCAATTCAGTGCTGGACAAATTTTCAAAGGACTCGAGCTGAGTGTACATGCAGAGATCAGCTCTTGTTATCATTAGTACTTAAAGTCTGTCCTTCACTGGCACACTCTGTATACACAGGGGAAAGATCATTTGTGCATCGTTAATGTCTGATACTTTTCACATGCATGTCCATAGGCAGAAATGATGGACTTGCTAGGGTATTTGATGCTTTTTTATTAATCGATTCCTACTGAGGTTGGTAGGAATTGAAATTGCTGTTTTCTATCTTGTAATGCACCCAAATGATATAGAACTTCATTCTACTTTGCTAACACACTGGAAGCCAAATGATAGCTTAGGTGAAGTTTTGCTTTACCTGAATTCACTCTACGCAGGTTCCACAATGGAAATTTTAATGCTGCTGATTTGCTTCCTAATTAATCTTTGTGTTTCTAGCCCTCTTTTCCTCTATTCCCTTTTTTCTTTTTTTCCTTTTATGACACAAAGCTAACATGAGCACAAATACCTTTTTCTTATGCTAAACACTGAAGGACAGCCTCTAGCATATCTGTAAAATCTCAGATACGCTGAAATGGCAGTGATGGGGTTCAGCCAATCTAATAACTGCAAGAATACATAGCATGAAAGAGGCATGGCCTGGTATCTTCTAGAGCAACTTTAAACTGAGCAAACGATCCTTGTAGTCCGTGGAAGTCCTTTTATTTTTGTGATTTCTCAATTGGTATTAGTGGAGGCCGATTCACGGTAAAGGTTTAGGTATTGCGTTTGGGTTTAGATTACTTTAGGGGACTTCATTGGTAATTGCAGTCATTTTATAAACACGATAAGATAAAGGAATGACTGAGCTGTCTTCCCATGCTGTTGCCACCATTTACACTCCTGTCTGTCCATACTGCACGCACTGGTCTGAGCATGGGCACTTAGTTACATTTGTAGTCTGTAGCAACTTGCACTTTGGAGGAGGAAGCCCAGGATTTGGACAAGTCTGTTGCTTTCAAAAAATGTCAGGGATTCCAATTATGGGTCTAAGTCCTTAAGTGAAGAATTTAAACAGTATTCACTGAGGTGCTACATCTTTATGTAAAGACTTGTCACTACTGTGGAGCCAAAGAGTTTAAATGTTTCTGTTGATTTCTCTTTGATTTCTAACACAGTTTTGGATACTTCCCTTTGGAAGCACCAGCTTTCTTACCATTTATTTTCTGAAAAATCTTCTAAAGGCAACTTTATTGTAGGGATCATTCTTCCTCTATGTGCCTAGTGCATGATACTCTTAAAAGCTCTGCATCTTGCACCTTGTATGTGACCTATAGGTGTTTGGTAGAACCAAGTAATTTCACTGTTCAGAGGCTGCCTACACTGATTTTCTCAGCACCCGAGAAAGGACCCATTCCACTCTTGTGTTGCTCCTTTGCATTGTAATGAATTGACCCATCAGGCTTCTTACAGTCATTAAGTTGAATAACTTCTATTTTGTTTTAAATCAGATAAAACCTATTTTGGCGGGGTTGGTACAAGTACTGCAGTTGTGCCATATGAGGAATGGCTGCAACTTACATTAAGATTTTAAAAAGCCATTTAGGCCATACAGTTTTAAATTATTCATTATTCTATATGAAATCAACCAAATGCATTAGGATGTGTTACAGCACATCACTGCCAATTTTGTTCACAGTAACAACTGCTAATCCACATTATAGACTGTAATTACTTAGGAAAACTCCTTTATTTTTACTTTTAATAGTGTTTTTCTTGGCTTTGACATTTTGAGAGCATCATTTTCCTCTCATACTTTTAGTGCAGGCTTTGATTGTGCTGTGCACTTCTCCCATACACAAAACTGTCAGTGTTAGTGATGGAGGCTGAATTTGCAAATGTGTGGATCACACATGAAAAGGACAGAGACCTTTTAGGGTATTTTAGCACAAAGCATATTCATGCCAGAATTAGAAACCCCAGAAAGCAGGGGACATGTAATGGGTCTGTTTTTTATAGGTTTCTGTCTTATAATCACCTTTTTTAGTCCTGTCTTCAAAGCTCTTCATATGCATTAACAAAATAAGGTTTCAATACCTTGTGATGTTCTGCAAATGCAGAAACAGATGTGTATTATGTCACTTGCACCTCATCTCAGGGGAAAAAAAAAAGGTTCTGGCACGTTCCAATCCCCGCTGTCAGAAATACAGACCATGCTGCCCCTTCCTCATCTTCAGTAGTTTCAGGGAAAGCAACTCAGAAAATCATACTGCCATCACCTTCAGGTCTTCCTGAAAACTGTGAAGCTGAAAGGCTCTGCTCCTGTCCATTTGGTTGCTGGATTGAAGCCCTGTCTGACTACAGGCCAAGCTGTGCAAAGAAGATGCACATTGTAGCGCAGCAGTGCCTCAGTGGCAGTGGGTTCAGGGCTTGCCCAAACCATGTAGGGAGCATCTGCTATCTGATCCTTGCAGAAGCAGTAGAGTTTGTATCTCTCAGCAAGTCATCCTCAAGAACAACATTCAAGTGCTGATGGTGCAAGCTTCTGTAATGGCCACTCAGGGTTTGTCAGGCTGTGCTCTTCAACCCTTCCCTCCTGGATATCCACTTTGAAGAGATGGGAAGGCAAGGGAAAGGGTGAGGAGGAAGATTGAGGTTGGCTGTACTCTGCATTTTATGCTGAATCATCTTCTTCAAGACTAAAAAGCATCTGGATTTGCAACCACTTCTTCCCCATAGCACCAGACAATTAAAATGTGAAATTAAGCACAACTTTTTGGTTTTTAGTTACAATTTTTTATATATATATATTTTTTTTTTCCTGGGGTATGTGGGGGTGGGTGGGTGAAGGGGGAGAAGTTACAAGTTCAACAAGTATGAAATTCTGTCCCAGATGAAAGTAGAAGCCGAACAGCTTATGTGCTTTGTCTCAAATCGAATCCCAGTGATGTATCCTAACCACCACAGAGCAGGGATGAGCACCTGTTGGAGAAGACTTGTTTTTTGTAACTTTTGACTGCATATTTGGAAGGGAGTGTCTTGGAAGAGGCAGATATCCAGGGTCAGTGTATGGGCTGGTGATTCAGCTCTTGTACAAAAGCTTCTTGCTTGGAAGGCATTTTCAGATTGACTGTTTTACTGGCAATGTAACTGCATGCTGTCTGGCAGCACGTCCACGACTCTGCCGCAGTAACTTCAAGCGTCAGAAGATGAGTTTCTGTCCAAATTCGTGGTTGTTGTATCTTTTTTTGTCCACTAAGGGGCAGCTGGAGCCTTGTATGTCAGTCGAGAGCTGGTTGAAAAATCCTTTGTGAATGGTTTCCATTTCTTGTTCTTTATGCCACCCTATAAAGACAGCGTCTTGGGAATATATTTTGCCCATTTGTTTCATCTTTAGGTAGCTCCTCTGCTGTACCACAGCAAACCCTCTCTTGTGAAGCCCCAGGTGAGCTTCAGCTGTGGCAGATGAGTTTTCTTTGTATCCTGCTTTCTTACCTTATCCCTTCCCCCCCTTCCCGTTTTAAGCAGTTTTAGTTTTAAAATAAGTGCTTTATTTAGTGCAAGCCCTATATGTTCTTGGGACTTAGTTAATTCTGCCAGTCTTGTGTCTCTATTCACAGAGTCACTGATTGCCTTAAACTTTGCTTTGAAACTGCAGGACTGAACAGGCTATTTTAATCTGCCTGTTGCAGGGGTGGTAGGCTCACAAACACCCTGAAGTAAAGAGAGGATGTCTTCTCTTCATTCTCTTATTTCAATCTTGAGAGCATGTGACCTCCAGAGGAGGAATTGCCAGCAGTTCTGATACTGGACCCTCTCAGCTTTGCTCTGTCAGCAAGGAAGAGAACTTTGGTTACAGAATTTCAGTTAAACTTACTTATTAAGGAATCCTCCTGTTCTCAAGACATTCATTTGAGCTCATGCAGATAACCTGTATCATAGAGCTTCTTAGGCAGTCTTGCAGCAGACTCATTTGTCTGAGTTTATTTCAATTTACCTATAAGCTAAACAAATTGAACCAAATAAAAGCCTGATTTAACGCCAGTGAGTGTCTGTCAAGGCTTTAGTACTCTGTAAAATTTAATGAATTCAGATATGTTTTCATGAGTGTTCTTCCCAGTCGGTTCCTGAAAGGTCTTTGTTCAGTCGTTTCACTATGGAAGTGGACCAACTACTTCAACAGTTGGTGTGCATGGAGAGTACCGATATGGGAAGTTGGTGTGTAGAATCCAGAGTTTCATAAATTACCACTTTAACTTACCCCTTACAGACCTCTTTTCATGGAGGAGTTTGAAATTAAGTGAACATAAGTGATTTTGTCACTGTCATTCTGAAGAAGAGTGCTTACAAAGAAATTGTGTGGCTCAACCGACTACTTTAACTGGAATTATTATTTCATTTACTGTGACTTTCTTGAGTGTTCTCATGAAAACTTGCTTGAAGACAAACCTGTCCATGTGACAGCCACCCTGCCTGAAAAACACTGTACAAAAATAGTCACATTTTATTTGTTGTACAAATTAGAATTGCTGACATTTCACAAAATCCTTAAAATGAGTATATTAAGATTTGATTTTATTAGCAGTTAACAGTTATATTGACTCTTTCTGTTGCTTCTCTCACTATGATTTTCTTAGAATCAGACTTCACTCCAAGAGGAATGGGGTCCTGAGCTAGTCCTGGCTGTTCATGCCACAACAGGAGACCTGTACAAAAGTCTACCTACCTAGGTTATTTATTTAGATAATGGGAATGTATGTTTTTAACCCCAGTTTAAGCAGTAGTTTTTAATCATCAGTTCCAGACAATTACTGATATTCTGGGCTAAATTGTCAAAGAATGAATATGAGGAATAATGTGGGGAGAGTATAGCATTCTGTTTCCTTACAGAATTCTGGCTCAGGTATACAGGATTTAGTTATACATCCATATGTAAGTCATAGCATTACTGGTTATAGTAAACATAAGTTGCATTCTGCTGCTGTAATGACACTTCATTGTATTGTGTTAATTGCAGTTTCAAGTGCTTCACAGTTTGCGGGAGTAATTCACTGGATCAGCCTAGTCATCCTGTCTGTTTTCTTTTCAGAGGTATGTATAATCTAAGTCTTTTACCACATACAGAACTGCAAAGTATTCTTATACTGTCACTGGAATTAGCAAGAGTTTAACAGTAATTTGACTGTGAATAAATGTAGCACAGTGTGCTTAAAAAGCTATTAAAGAAACCCCAAAACAGTAAAAATCTTGTTTAGATTAGTGCTGTTGCTCAGAATTGCTGCCTGGAATTGGTAAGAAACATGGAAGATCCTGTCTTCCAAATTATAATTGGAAACCTGCAAAAAGAAATCTTCATCTCCAAATCCATACAGGCTCAGGGTAGGACTAGTTTTAGGTTGGTTTTTTTTTTTACTAAAAGGTCTGTTGTGAGAATGGGATTATCTCCTCTCACAATTTGTGTGGGTAGTTTTGATGTTCTGGTTTGCTGCATATGACACAGAAAGAGAATGAAACAAATGGTGAATTTGTTTTCAAAAATGGTATGGCTGTATTGTGCTTTGGAAAAGGCTATAGCCATGATGTAACAAATGACCAGACTCAGATAATCGGTTATCAACTTTATTCCAGAAAGAAGTCATTTAGACTAGTCCTGAAATATCCCAAAATACTTTCAAGGCTGTTTTTTTTGAGGTCATAATGTGTTACTTGTCACAAAAAAAATGTCCTATGTTTGTGAATTTAGCAGATAGCTTGGACTTAAGTATTTAAATTACTTTTTCTAGTTCCATAGGAGAAAATGTCATCCAAACAGATGATCATTCATCGCCCTGTGGTAAATTTAGGTGAAGGTTACAAAAAAAAATGAAAAACCAAGGAGCTGTGATACCTGCAAATGAGTTGATAGATCACTTGTGTTGAATTGACGCTCATTATATTATACCACTCTTTATTTCCATGGGTCTGTTTATGAAAGACATGTATTTGCATGTATCACTTTGTGTTTCTGCTCGTAACAGGGATTTTCTAGCTGGTGTTGCCAGACTGTCAGTGGGTGCTTTCTGAAAGGAGTCCTTGATAACAGGCAGGGTGATTGCATCCTAACTGCCTAGCGCTGCAGTTAAACAGAAATAGGATTAGTGTGCCCATCCTTTGACGGTAGTTGTGGCTTGTAGGATACATATAAGATGACTGATAAAAAATACCTCTAAACAAAAAATGTTGCAGCTCATCTTTCCCTTTTGAATTGCACATCCTAATTCTCAAGGGTTCTACTCATCCTACTCAGGATTGGTGGATGGACTCCATTCACTATGAAGAAATTGCTTCCTGGAGCTTGTTTCACAGAAGACTTCTCCTGTGGTCCTCAATTTCCTCCTGCTGGGGTGTGGTCTCAAGTTCTGTTTTCATTCATTTGCACTACCAACTACTCTTCTCAAACCCTAGTGCAGTGCCTTGTAAGCTTCTATATCCCTTCCATAGTTCGGTTTGTATGCTGGCAGTTTTGGGTTGGTTGGGTCTGGCAATGCAGGCAGATCCTCAAGGCCAGTCAGTACTCGTCTGTCGCAGGGAAGAAATCAGTTCTTTCAGTTCGACTGAGATAGAGTACCCACAGAAGTGGATAAACTGATTCAGAACTGCTTTGTGGGAAAACAGGAATAGAAGTACATCACAGAGCCCAGACTGGTTGTCCCCACTAACCATACTCAGTTTTGGATCTGTGTTGGCTTTCCTTCTCCTCTCTATATTAGGTTTTTGGAACTCCTTTTCTTTGTCCACTTGCTGTTCTCACTTTTTATAAACCTCTTACTACTCACTTCTTTCACCTGTTTGATTATGGTCTGAATTTATACTGAAATAAAATGAGGCCACAAGGCAGCCATGTAAGGTGCACAAAGGAGGGTAGGGTTTTGGAAACTGGTTCATTAGACAGCTCAGAGTCCTAGACTGGGCTCAAGCAACAGAGATGGCTCCACAGAGCAACAGGATGTACTTCAAAACCCACAGAGATGGAAGAGAATGAAGGTGTGCCTTTCCTATGGGCTTTGCTGGAGTGGACTTGTGAGCGAGAGCACATCTGTTTATGTTGAAATGCATCTCAGCAGAGGAAAACCAAAAGGTTTCATTATTTTTCAATGACATCAAAAACTTTGCTTTTTCAAGAGATTATGAAATATTACAAAAATTGCAGATCACATTATTTACCCTTTTTGTGCCTTCAGGGGATTATTTGCCCACTGATTCCCAGTGCCATGAGTCAGTGGTCTTTGTTTGGAATTATTTGTGGGGAAGATCCTGTGTTATAGTGAGATTTTGCAGTCTGTGAGTATTCATTCCAGGATGATTTTCCAGAGATGAGCAGGATTAGTTGCGTTGCTTGGATATAACAGGCAGCTGCTGAGCATTGATTAGTCTTTCAGTGAGTGCCTTTTCCCTGAAAGCCAAGGATTTGGGGTTTCTAGTGTTCAGAAAGTGGTGTTTCTATAGCAAGTACCATGGCCTAAGGTTGGATGTTTATTGTTTCTTCGGTAGTTTGATTCCTACTAGCTGTATATGCGAACACACAATTCTTCAGAAAGGCCTCAGCTCAGCCTTAGAGAACAAATAACATGAAGTTGTAAAAGACTAACTAAAAACCAGAAAGCTTTCAGCACAAAATCTGTTTGGAAAACCATGACTGATTAAAAGCTGGTGCTGTAAAGGTATCGCAAGTAATTAGACTCTTATCATATTAAAGAGGCACTAGCTTTTTGCTTGGTTAAAATGAAGGGGACAAACATGCCAGCAGCTGGCAAATGCCAGCAGAACAGCTGCCAACAAAATTAAATAGCTACTCTCAGAGCACCTTCCTGCTGTTTCTATGCTTGTGATATAGCTACAAGCCTTAAAGGAATTTATTGCACTCTGTTAATTTTATGTTCTCTGTCACTGACTGTGACATTACAATGTTAAAGCATCCGTATTCAAGTGAAGTGCACATGAGCTCTTTTTGCTTTTTTCCTAGTATTTGAACAGGATTTACTAGTGGTAATGATCATGTATGTTTGTCTCTGTTTACATACACCACACCACTATGATTTGTCTGTGCACCAAATGTTACCCAGATGTTAAGACAGAAGAAAAGAGAAAGGCACGGGGGGAGAAACCCCGGTACCAACAGCAAGGCAAGGCTGGGGTTACACCCTGTCAAGAGAGCAAATTCAGCCTTGGTAATAGTTGGCTGAGAAAAGGAAGATGGGGAATGTCACAGTTTTGGTAAGTGGATTGGAGTCTGCTTATGTTTTAATAGTCTTATCACATTGCCAGAAATACTTGATTCTGCAGCTGTTGTGAAGTTCTGCTTTCCCACTAAGATTGATGAGACTGTTTGCGTGCAAGATCTGAGTTCTTGAATATTAGTTTTTTGCATTATTCTGCGTGTGCTTCAGTCAACCAAGCACTCAGGCATTCTGCTAGCTTTCAGCACTTGTGTTCCCATGGGATTAACCAGGTCTTCCAATGTGCTTAGAAGTTAGGCAGTGTGTCCAGGAAACGAGTTCTCAAATTGGGTAGAGTAAGTCTGGGGTCTGAGCTGATAAAGAATTGTTTCATTAGCTATGGCTCATGAGTGCATTTAGATTTTCACTTTCAGGGGAAAAACCAAACAAGCAAAACCCAACAACAAACCAAACAACAGGACTTTCCTTGCCTTTTAAGTTAAAGGGAGGAGTCCATAGTAGTCTGGCAATTCACTCCTTGCAGTCCTTGGATGGAATGCAGCCTCTTAAGGAAGACCCTACTATTTCTGTTCTGTTAAGACGAAAAAGATCCTAAATGACAGAGCCAAAAGAAAATACTGTATTTTCCATATAGATTTTTCATAACAAATTCATAATACTAGAAAAAACAGTTATATTAAGTTACATTTTTGTGAGCTTCAGACAGTTGAGCAGAAAGAAGATGATCTTCTATTATAATACTTCCATAAGCTGTGGCTTCTTTTACAGGCATTTTCCTTCATTCCACGTACACACAACATTTCTCATTGTGCATAAATGCATTGCTTGCTGTGTACATTTTGAGTTTTCAGGGGTTGATTAGGGGCATTACCTAGGAACAAAGGTGTGGATTTTACATACTAATGTAAAGGTAAATTTAAGTTTTCTTCCTTGCCAGTGTGCGTATTTAATATACTGTGAAATTTCTAACCACTTTTCTTGCTTCTCAAAAAAAAAAGTAGTTACCAAGGAAAATGGTTTCGTAGAGGTCTAGGAATTAAGACCTAGCAGACACCTTCCTGAAACACCAGTGTGACCGTGTCTTTTATACGGTGTGCTTTATCAATGCTTCATCTGTGCTTTCATTTCTTGATAGTGGCAGTCTAGCACTTTCTACACAGTGCATTTCAGAGATAAGAATTAGTGCTAGTGTAATCATGCCTAGAGGGAACTTCTGATCCTGGGTTGCTTAACACCAGTTTTCTCCAATCTGCATGCACCTTATGGTAGTACAGTGCATCTCTTGTAAGCCATTTCTATTTCTGAAAAGTCCTTTCAAATCTATGCAGAATTGTCAGTTAAAAATCAATTATTGTTCTCCATATTGTAAGAACAAATATTAAAGGAGAACAGAAGAACAAATAGAACTGCAGAGTTAATGCAAAGGTGCATTTGGATACTACATGATATCAAAATGGTATTGGTGGCAGTTAATGAAAAAGAATATACTGCATTCATGCCTATTAGTGCTTTTGCACATAATTATTTCTGTGTGACCACGTGTGCTAATGGAGCCAAAGCAGTTCCAGAGTGCAGTACATGGGGAGTGTTTTGTACTGCTAATATGTGAGGTGAGGTCAGTAGTTACATGTTTCCTTTCAGAACCTTGACTGAAGGAGAAGCTGTGTGTGGAGGATGCCTATCCACTGGAACCAGAAGGGTGTCTCTGTTTAAAGGTGCTAACATGTTCCTTCATGTTACTAGTGGCTGAGGATAGCGTGCACTAGAACTGCCAAGGCAGTATCTCAGAACAGGCACACCAGATGATGGAAAAAGATTGTTTTAAGTAGTGAATGAGTGAAGGCCTTTGTGGAATGACTCAAACCAGAGAGGTTATAAATTACAGATTGGGTACAAGGTGTTCCTTCTTGGAAAGATTTCAATAAATATTTGGTCTTAAGAGATACAGCCAAAAGGCAGAAGCTTAATCTTCAGAGTTTTTATACAAGCCAGAGGTAGAGACTTTCTGTAATAGATTGATTAGTTTTGTGGCAGAGGAAGGAAGGAAGGGCTCTTTTAAAGACACCTTTTCCACCCCACTCCATCCTGTCTATCTCTTGTACAATCACTACCCCATCTCAAAGTGCAGAGTTGCTCTCCTTCGCTGTTAGCTAACCCTGGTGGGTCAGCTTCACCTCCTGCACTGCCTCCTTTTGGTTTCTTAACACTGTGGGTTGATTTGGCACAGTGAGTCACCAGGAATAAATTGTGTATTAACTGTGCAAACGAAAGAGTGTTTAATGGTTGATAGTGTTCCACCTAATGTGGGCTGCAGTCAGGTGACAAATGTAGGCTGGCTCATAGAGACTGTGAGAATTCATATGGCTGGCTGGCTGTCTGTGTGAATTCCCACAATCCCTATGAGCCAGGAAGCCAGAAGCAAAGGACTTGGCCAAGTTTCCATACAAAATTAGAGAGAAAACCTGCAGCATCACACAGTTCTTCATAAATTTCACTGCAGACAGTTAAAGTTGTTCAAACAATTGGGTGTCACCGAGGGACACTGTGAACTTCACAATTACATTTCTGTCTCAAAAATGGCTTAAAATTTTACCTTTACCTGGGTTTATTCCAACTTAAATTAACAGAAGTGTTCAGTCATTTACCTTTTATTAGTGCACTGGGCAGGCTTTTATGCAATAGCTTAGCTTTTCTCAGAAAACAAAAAACTTATTTCTGATATAAAAAACATATGTGTATGTTAAAGGACTTTCTAATGAAAAGCTTTCCAGTGAAGAAATGCTACAACGTTCTTTGTCAAGAACAAAAACCCAAGCTGGCAGTAGCCTTTAACAGGAAGGTACTCACACTGATATTTGATGTTGGCTTTCAAATCTGTGTTCCAGAAATGCAGAATGCCTGTAGTTTGGTCCATCTACACTGTGTAGGTTATTATTAATTTCTGTATCTGGTTGTGGCGTTTTCTCAGCTTTTGTGCAGGGTCTGCTTTTTTACTTTCTCTATTGAGTACACAATCAAATGCAAGATGTATTCATTTGAAAGATATTTTTGATTGCTTAGGAAAAATGATAAAATGTCATTGACAAGTAACACCAATGCTTTCTTTCATTTCAAACTCTTTATCATGCTAAACAGTCAGGGAGGTTTGACCAGTGAAGTCCAAATTTGCTTGGTTGAGACCCCTCTGGGTAGCAATTATGGCAATGGTAGTGGATGTAATCTCATGCTCAGTACAAACAGGGGGGGCAGGGAAAGCTAAACCTAGTTTGGAGTTGCCGCTAGTGAAGACTGGAGAATGGGCAGTAATTGTGTAGCACCTGGGTCTCCAGACATACTTCCTTGGGGTGTCCAGTTCCTCAGGGCACCAAGGAAAAGCTGCCTTACCTGGCTTTTGTCACTTGAGTGCTGCTGTGGGGATTCTTGTTAACAGTGATAATGCTGGTGCATAGGTTTCAGACCTTCCATAAAGAACAAGCCTCAGTTGTACCCCAGTTTGTGCTGAAGAGTGCACCTCTCAGATGGGGAGCTGGTTCATTCCACCCTCACACTCTCCTTTCCTACAGTGTGTTTGCTCTAGCTGAGAGCAAAGATGCTAATCATCATGGCATTGTCTGTGAGGAGACCTAGGGGTAGCACCAGCAACCATTACTGCATCAGACGTCTGCTGAACAGACTTCCAGCCCTTGCTGACTTGTGCTGATTCACGCCAGCAGACTGAAAACGAAAACATTTGTGCTAGCTTCCAGCCCTTGGAACTGCTCAGACCCCTTAATATGAAGTAGCACAGTCTGATTTGAAACACTACAGTGAGGAATTAAGAAGGCAGAAAGGAAAACCCTTTTTATGTTCCCTCAGCAGCCCCACATTAAATCATACTTAGAGTATTGAGACACTGTTTGTTTTCTTTGTGCAGATATGCCTTAGAATTTCACTGGAAATACCTTTGTGCTCACCTGTCCAAAGGGAGAAAGATTTTCACCGTCAGTTACTGTAAAGATGTTAAGTGTTCAACCATCCTTTAGTTGCTTTTTGACCTAGCACTTCATAAATGCTGCTTAAGCATAGTAGAAAATGAGCCAGATTTCTCTATGCTGTCAGCGGGGCTGCTGTGGGAAGGGTAGTATCCCAAGCTTTGAAGTAGGCACTGTTTTTTCTCATTCATTTCCAGATGGCTGCCTGCTGTGGAACTTGCTGGGGTGGACCCCAGGTTAACCAATGTGGCTGAACTTACGGGCTCATAAGTAACTTGTACTTGCTCATTTTGTGCAGCTTCTCAGTGGGGAGTGAGGGAGGTGCTTACAGAGGAGCTGGGATGCTTTTGTCCCAAAGCGTTCTGCTCAGGGCCTGAGCTGAGGCTGCAGAAGTGCCTTGGTTGTACAGCAGGAGGTGTACTTACACTTTGTGCTTACATCACATTGTGCTTGCAAATTTGGAGACAGAGGGATTTAAGGAGCTGCTGTTGCTCATCTCTTCCTCCACAAATAGGTTAATAAGAAAATTGCTGTGAGCCTTATTCCTATGCTGCATTTGTAAAATGCTTTGAAAGTAAAATGTCCTTAGGACTGCAGACCAGCAGCTTTAGCATTTCTTGGTGTCTATGCAGAGTCCTGTAATCTTTTGCAGCGTAAAGAGCATGCTGCATTTTCTCTTCTGGCCTGTGACTGCCTTTCTCAGCCAGACTTGGCCAGTGCGTCAGGGACACCATTTCTGAGTCAGCAGTGGCTGGGTCACTGTCCTGCTCATTGACAGTATGAGGCTGGGCTCTGAAAGCACCGTATTTCCCACAGGAATGTCTCCCTCTGCCAAACAGGATTAAGTGCTGTTATCAAGGTTTAGAATGCCAAGACAGAGCTCAGCGCAACCATCCCGGGCCAAGTGAGGCAATTGGGCTCATGGCGTTTGGCAAAACCAGGCATGGGAACAGTACTGAAAAATCTAGTGTTGTTCTACAATTAGTTAGTGCTGGTATGTTTGGCTTAATATATTTGTATTTGGAATGAAGAGGAGGTACATGTATTCATCACAGTCGTTTTTTCTGCACAGTTCTTGGCACAATCCCCCCTCACACATAGACCTGCAGAGCTCTCTGTCATTAGCACTGTTCTCTAATGGAGAAAGTAGCATTTTGATCTGCACATAGCTGCATTTGGACTCTTCATGTCTGTAGTGTCTGTCAAAATCTGACCTTGATACTGCTCTTGGCAGAAAACATCCCATCATGTGAATTCAATTTCAATCTTTAATTGGCTGACTCCTTTTTTTTATTTTGATCTTCTGACAGCCAGGTAAAAACTGAGGAAAAGTGCCATTGGATTTTTAAATGGGAATTCACCATTGGTTCATTCTCCGTTATTTCTCTTTTTTAGCTACTGGTGCTACTTTATGGCTGTTGTGCTTCATAGTGGAGGATCAGAGAGAGATTTATCTCTCCCTTGTCCTAACTGTTTTTCAATAAGACAACAGCCCTGTAGTCCAGAGAGGGAGAATTAGAACCTGTGCTCTTTAGATTGACAAAATGTCAGTATCTTTAGGCATTGAGAGGGAGCAGTGCCTCTTTTCTTTTTGTAGAAAATAGTAAGCACAGGCTTATCAAAGGTGGCAAGAAAAGAGAATCTTTTCACCTTCCAACTGAGGAGGCCCAGCAGTGGATGTTACATAGGCTTGGGTCAGAGGTTGGGCTATGGAGGGTTGGCAATCTAAATCTCACCAGTCTAAAAGCAAAACTTTAGGAGGATGGAAGGATTGCTGCAGATCTGAATTGGAACTTTTTAATGCAAGTTTCATTGAGCAGGACAGTGGTTGGGAAGCAGTACCTGCTTTCATAATACAGAAGTGCAGCTATTTCTAGATCCTCATTATTATTCAGAAGAAAAGCATAATGCTTATGTAAGACAAAAATATGATCCTATAGATAGATGTAGGACTAAACATTTGTCTAAAATTACAATAACAGTCATCATCTCCCCCCCCCCCCCTATTTTACTAGACTATTTTGAGGATTGTGGTCCTTGGCATATGGGATTACATTGAAAACAAAGTAGAGGTAAGCACTCTTACTCTTTGTACTCTTTTCCAGGCAGTCACAGTAAGAATATTAAGCACTGCTTTGGGTGGGTTTTTTATAGACCTGATGTAATACAGCGTCTTTTAAGTCAGATAAATAAGCTTATTCTTCTCATTCTATGTATGTATATATAGCTGTATGATGCAGTACCTTTTTCTGTGGGAGACTCAGAGTGTGACTTTCTGGAATATTTTATGAAGGGAAGGTTCTGTCATTTCTTCTCTTTGGGACTCTTGTTTTCTTGTTAGAGCTATGCTAGTTTAACTTGATATCTCTACCCTGAGATAATGAACAGTACAGGTTATATGACTTGTTATGTCATTGTTATCGTTATGTGACTTGTGTAGCCCCATTCCCATCATCAGGTTGAAATTAGAACCAAATTACAAATTCTGTGTAGTTTTGTGATAAGAAATACTGGTTTGGCAAAACGCTCAATTTTCTTGTGAAATCATTTTTTAGTTAAATTGAATTCTGACAGATACCATAATTTATACCTCAAATTAAGAAATGAGGTAGAATGCGCAGGCTGTTGCAGAGGCAGATAAAGAAATGCATGTGTTTAAATAACTCAATCTAATTCTGAGCAAAAGTGTGAAGATCAGGAAAACTAAAAGCTCTTTGTTGAGTCTGATAAACTAATACTGCACAGGGTGCACCCAAAGAAAATGTGGGTTTTCTCAGAGCTGAAGTGAGTCTAGGAACCTGCACATTTTTGTAATAAAGTTGTAAACTTTTTAACTTTTTTTGCTAGAAAATTTACATGAAACTGAAGTTATTGATTGGGAGACTCTTATTATGGAGGCTAAATGCAGCAGTTTCTGATAAATAATTTTGCTGATTTGGAACAGAGCAATGTCCTTTACTGCCCATCATATGGTCCTAGTAAGAAGTGTTTCTTTTCAGTACACTGAATTGTTATGCACAATTCTGAATATATAGTGCTTATCCAATCTGATGTCTTGCCTCCTTATGCAAACCATTAATCACTGCTCTTTGGCAGCAGGGAAGGGTCTCAGTAGGAATGAAAATGTGGTATTCTGTTCTACCCTGCTAGGCGAGTGTAGGACAGACACAACACTATTGCCAGTTTGCTCTGAAATGTCTTTACTCATGCATTTCTAAAACGTTGCACAATTGCCTTTTCTGATCTAATCCCAATGCAACCAATGTCATACAAATCATTCTGAATAGTTCCAGTTGTCAAAACCCTTGAAAACCTAGCTGCCCAATAAAGGTGAGAGCAAGGAGTCTGTCTGTCTTGATGCATAGCCATTGCCACACACGTTGCATAGTCAGGATGTGGCCAAGAGCCATCAAGTCTCTTTGCTCCATCTTTTTCTGCTTGTCCTCTTGATCTCTTCATTTAGACAGTATGATCTATTGGCACGGACCGTATCCTTTTTTTGGGATGACATTATGCTAAGTAACAGGTAATAAGTACCAATGATAATAAAACTCTTTGGCTGTAATAGCATTTAGGCTATCACTTCTGCTTGGAAATTTTGGCCAGTATTTCCAAATACCTTTTTCTCTCCCTGTCCTCCTACCACAGTTTGTGTCTCCTCACATCATAAAATGCACTAAGGAATTCTGTTGTGCTGCCTAAAAAGGATGCAGCCTTTCTGTGGCTTGGCCACTTCTCGTATCCCTTTCAAACATATACCATAATTACATTTCTTTTGGGCAAATTGAGCCCAAGGCAGGAATGGCAGGGCTATGAACTCTAGGAGAGCTTTGAAAAAATTGATTTCTCTCTAGGTGTTTGATGGTGCTGTCATAATCTTGTCCTTGGCACCAATGGTGGCCTCAACAGTGGCTAATGGCCCCAGCAGCCCATGGGATGCTATCAGCCTTATTATCACACTACGAATCTGGAGAGTGAAGAGGATCATTGATGGTAAGTGGTGATTCAGTTTGGGGCTCCAAGAATTACCTGGCAGGCTGAGGAAACAAAAAAGACATTTTAAAACCATGTAAATATTGTTTGTCACCACTGTTTCTATCATTCTCCTTCCTCTTATTTTTAAGAAGATGGAACAGAAGACGGTTATGATTCCTATGGATGCAAGTAGGTCTCCAGTTCATGGCTGTTCCCTAGGAGTCTTTATAATTGATTAGTTTATCTTTCTGTTGAGCACCTTCACATCCCCTGTCCTGTAAAGCAAATGCTCTGATCTGCTTCCTCTCTCCTGCCACCAGATATCATTCCTGATTCTGCAAAATAATTGCTTCCAATCTGCCTTTCTGAATACTTGCTGCACCCTCTCCATTCCCTACAGCTAGCTCTGTCTTGGGGCTTTCTTTTCCATGTTCTCATCTGTAATACTATTTTTATGTCAAATTCCAGGAGCATATTCTTACCATGGGGGTTCCATGCTGAAGGTGCTCTCTGCAATGGTGGTGCTCTGCAGCATAATACTGAAGCATGTATTGGTGTTGTTTTGTACAGACCTTGGTGGGGGGAGCACCAGGGGAGATAAGAAAGCCCCAGAAGTGAGGGTTCTGGAGAGCAGAACCACTGACTGTTGAGCAGTTTGAGGCATTTGTTTTTACAGGGAAGAGAAGTGGAAGAGGAATTAATGAAGGGTCATTTTGCTCATGGAGAAAGATCAGAGTCAATTCGTTATTTTGAGTTTAGATGCCCAGGAAACCCTGTATTCAGAGTTGTGGAAGGGTCGTAGCCCTCTGAAGTGTACAAGAGAAATTGAGGATCTCGTGCAGCTTCAGAAAACATCAAGAGTTGCAGTATGCATTGAACATCTTTGCTGGTCCGTCAGAGTTTGCCATAGTTATGACAGGAGCAAAATTTCCAGGGGCTTTCAGAAGAGTTGTTAAAAACTGGGCTGTAGCTCGAAAACCAATAGAAGATAAATGCCTTTTTGTTTTTAAAATACCCTTCTTAGTCTGCTGTTTCCATTAAGGACTTATTTCTTACCACAAAGTCTAGGAATTAAATGCTTAGGGCTCTGGAATAGTTCTTTTCCTAAGGGAGCCATGCTGTTCAGGCTTAGAGGTGATGGGTGTAGCTCTAAGCAGAAAATCCTTCTAGCTAGCAATTCAGGAAATGTGGGGTAAACACTGGAAAAGATCTGTATGAGTGCAGCAGAAGCTAGGAAGAGCATGCAGAGGATGCATTTCAGCTCAGCTGGGGAAATAGAGGTCTCACCCAACAAGACCTAGATGCTGCTGACCTGCATTTCATGTGTTGGAAATCCTTCCCCAGAGGAAATACTCCAGTGCTATTTCTATAAGAAATACTCTAGATCCAAGTGAAAGGGGTGACATTCATTGGCCTGTAAAGGGTTTTTCTCTGATTAAGAAAAAAAAAAAAAAGACAGCTGTGTTACTTTAATGCTTATTTGTGTTTTCCAGCCTATGTCCTTCCAGTGAAAGTGGAGATGGAGATGATGATTCAGCAATATGAGAAAGCAAAGGTTATTCAAGATGAGCAGCTGGAAAGACTAACCCAGATCTGCCAAGAACAAGGGGTAAAGTTCAGTTACGTCTTTATTTGCATATAGCTTGTCATGGCAAATCAAACAGTACGTGTACTTTGCTGCAAGCTAAGGTTTGAGAAGCATCACTAGGACATCTGTTGTAAGGTGACAGGTCTCTGTTAAGCATTAGTTGCAGCCTGGATATTGTCAGCATGCTATTTGTCAGAAAGCAGTTGTCTCCCTCTGCTTGTATGTTTTTTTTAAGGTGAGTATAACAAATGTGAGGAAGAGAAAAGGAATTCTCCACGATGTAACTTACTGAATGAGTACAAATAACTTGTCGTAATACTAAGAACATGAAAAAGTCATTGCCTTTATTGGAAACTGCAAGAATATTAAGGCCTTATTCCCAGGAAAGGTATATGCAGTTGAAAGCTAATGAATCTCCCTGCTTTCAATGCAGAAGGCAGCTTCCCTGTAGGTCAGTCAGAGGCTATTTTGGCAGACCTGGAATGTTGCAGTAGAAGCTTCCAGTTCCTGGAAGCAAGTCAAGATTTAAGACTTTTCCCAGGCCCCCAAATATTCAGTGATTAAGTCTTGAGGTAAGGGAAGGTGAAGCTTAAAATATGTCAAAAGAATATATATACATGAAGAAAGTGTAAAACCACTGCTAGGGCAACGAGCTAGGAGTTTTTGCAGTTTGTCTCATGCAAATGAGTTCTTGAATAACCTGCTTTAACGTAGAAACCAGGAACGTATGTTGAGGCCCAGGCTAAGGGAGCATTCAGATGACCTTCAAACCACAACAGAATGACCCTCCAACTGACTTCTTGTTTCAGCTGTAAGGGTAACTATGAGGTGTCCAAATAAATCTTGAAGATTTCTAACTTCAACTCCCACTCCCCACTTGTGGTAGGTGCTTTCCAAATACAAAATGAGGAGATCTCAAGGTATGAATAGCTCAATCAGTCAAAAGGTTGAAAGGCCTGAGCAGACAGCAGGAGAGGCAACTTTTCCCAGAATAAGACCAACTGCTCAAAAGGTGCCTAATCTGAAGCAGGGATTTAGGTGCCCATATTTTACTAAGGAACCTAAATTACTTGTGAAACCATCACTATTTAAGTCCCCACATGGCTTTTTAAGTTTAGTTCCAGGTCTTCTGGGTCTCAACCTAGAATTCTGCAATGAACTCTTGGTGGCGTTAGGTTCCCTTGTCTGTGTAATGAATCAAGCATACCTCTTGACAGTGTGCGTGTCATTTCACACTGATTTTGAGTCTCTCATATTAAACATGTCAAGCACAAGCTTTAGAAATTTGTTTTCTGCCAAAAATCAGTTGCTTCCAACTATGTATCTTCAATGGCAAAACTGCAGTCCTCTTCACACAACTTTACACAATTACATTAAGTGATTCATGGTTCTCTCATGGTTGTGAACAGGGAATTGGTATATATCCCATTTGATGGGGGAGATGTTATCCTTTGGTCAAATGCACTAGGCAGATCGGCGATGTCTTGAGTCCTGTGGCAGTATTTTGCCTGTCAGACCATGCTATTAGGCTGAAGTTCTTGACAGTCATCAGTTTGAGAGCATTCATGTTTAGGAAGTGTATTATGCAGCCAGATAACGCTCACAATCTCTGAACAATTTTTGGTGTTACTTCATGGTCTTCGAATAAAGGTGGGCTCATCCCAGAGGGGGTTCAGGAGCAACTTTTGCTGCTCCTCATTCTGACCCATGTACTCCTTGTCTGCATGCCTGCCTTGCAAGATGTCTGAGCATAGTAGCCCTAATCAGAACTCTGTTAGTTACAGCATAATTGTATATCAAGCACAAAGAAGTGCTGTACTGGTAAATGAGTGAATCTGTGAAAACAGAGCAGGTTCTCTCTTAGCTTTCAAATGTCATCAGCTATGGGGGAAAATGGACTATAGAAAAATGACAGCATGCTAATCCCTCTTATTCTACTGTCCTGACTTCCCACCAAACAAATGTCTCAGCTGTGTAATATGAGGTAAATGCACTAATTTGCTACAGTTAGCAATGTAAGACATTGATACAGGTACTGCAACTTCCCTTTGTAAATTATTAGCTTCTTAATTCAGTCAAGAATTTTAAGCATTATAATATTCACGTTAACATTGGGTACAGTATCTGGTGGGAAAAATGTCTCCTAATGGCATTTAATGCCTAAAATCCTGTTAGGTTTTTGCTTTTTCATTTGATGATCTTTCCTGACCTTTTTAGAGGATTGCTCATTCACAGAATTGAAGTGAGCATCTCTGTGGTTTTGAGTGGAGCTTTGCCTACAATAGTCTGGCTGTTCTCAAGTCTGGATCACTGGCAGGCAGGCATTCCAGTTTGCCTTGTTTGTATGGTGCCACCTCTGACATGGGCAGATAGGATAGCTGGGAGCTACAGGGGTTGACCGCTTGCCTCAGACCCCAGTGCCAGCCCAAATAGGGAGAATGGGCAAGCCATCATATTTGCCTCCATCCCAGCAGTGGATGTAGATGCAGCCTCAGGATGAATCAGTATTTTTGTGACCACACTGATGATTTGCATTTATTTAGTAATTATAGAGAAGGCTGAAAACATTCCTGTTAGAAAGATTTCCCACCGCTTCCTTTTCTGAGATCCTGTGTTCATTTCTGACTGCTTTGTTTCTTGTCAGGCAATTGGGATTGAAATTCTCAAGGTCTGGCATCTTCTGCAGATGAAATGATTTTGAAAGTTTCAGACAAAATATTCCTTATTTATGAAGAGGAAATGGGGAAAAAATAATCTGTTTTGTTCAGCATTTAAAACAAAATAACTGGGGACCAGCTCTGTGAGAAGTCCCGTGCCCGCCTGTATGAAGCTGATACTTAACACAAAAGTAGAGTTATTGCTTTAAAAATACCAAAAGCAGGGAAGAAGCAATCTCCCTTCATCTTACTTTTTGAATGCTGTTTCTTTTGTCAGTTGTATATTTTTTGGCCAGTGGTATCACAACTATAAAGTACATTTCCATTCCTGAATGACATTGGAGACGTACTTTTGCAAACGTGCAAACTCTTTCCAGATGTTGATTTTTGGCTAGCTATACATTTGAAAACCAGAATATATTTCATAAATTATAGTTGCATGGACCACCACTTTGTTCTATGTAGTACCCCCTGAAACTGAATAGTTTGCTTTTTATTTATTCTCCATTGGCCAAGAAAGAAGTTGTTAAAAGGGAGTGGAGCATGAGGGCGGTCAAGGCAGAAAACACTGCAAGGGCCGAGATACCTGCACAGGACTTCCCAAAACATGAGAAGCATTAACAGTGACAGTAATGGAGATTTCTAGCAATGGGTAAAGGTAAAGAGGTCTCATAACAATTACCATCAAAATTATTAACAGAGTGTATTGCTGATGCTATTGTTTTATCAGATTAAGTTGAACTGCAACACAAAATTCCAAAGTTCCATTAACAATGCAGACTCCAACGAGGGAAAGATTGCTTTTTTCCTCTGGAGTCACCTGTAAAGGAATTCCGATTTCTGATAATAGAAATTATTATCCTATTATTAATATACATATATAATAGAAATTATACTTGCATGATCTTTTCTGCTTAACTTTCACAAGATCATTCAGCCAAGCACAGAGCAGGCAAGACTGTATGTTCAGCCTTATCACAAGAGCTCCTTTTCTGTCAGCTCCTATAGAATTGGGGTTTTCATCATTCTCAAAGCTGCAACAACTATGGGAGCTATAATTTCTTTTTTATCTTGGAATATAATTTGTACAACAGCTGCTAGTTTAATGACAGGGCTATTTAGCTGGTAAAATTACCTATTGGAGAAATAACTTATGTTATCCTTTTGCAATAATTTTAATTTATTTCCAACTACCAGTCATTTTCTTGGGCAATGGAAGGCAGCCAAGGTCATTCTGTGTTTCACTCTGCCAGTAAATCATTAGTTTGCAACTGTCTCCTGATTTTTATTGTTATCAACAATGTCTAAACTAATGGAAATAAACATTGGATTGTATCCCAGTGGCAGATGAATTTTAGGGCAGGGCATTGTGTACAGACAGCACTAATAGAATTGAGCAAAGTTACTGCTCCTGCATTAGACACGAGTAAGCTTCTGGATAAAATGTTCATTGATCTTTCTGAAACTATGTCAGTCATACTCTGTTGCTAGACCATTACAGGCAAGTACTGTATGATTCACTGCTAAGTCCCTTTTTGAGTCTTACATGAATGTTGTACAGTACCAGATGGGTGGGTAGTGTGTAAACTGAGATGTTACCTGGAGCTCTGGGTAGGTCTTGGTCAGTTTACCTGCTTATAAACAATCACCTGATGCATTCTTTGAGCGAGGAATTGTACAGTGTGCCCCATAGTTCTTTCTGCTTTGTTTCCTGGCAAAGTATTGCTAAGTTTGTGCTACAAGAGGACCCGTAGCACTTTTTAAAGTCCTAAGTAAGTTTAAATTTCCCATCAATCAACTTTCT
Source organism: Pezoporus wallicus (assembly GCF_028554395.1). Classification (NCBI taxonomy): domain Eukaryota; kingdom Metazoa; phylum Chordata; class Aves; order Psittaciformes; family Psittacidae; genus Pezoporus; species Pezoporus wallicus. The sequence continues at coordinate 457,933 of NW_026641531.1, read as the reverse complement.
TTTCATGCCTGACAATCCAGTTACTCCTTACATGAGACGCTCTGTATCGCCCTTTTTCTTGGTAATAAGTGTATTTTCATGCTAGCCACATGTATTCAGCTCCCTCATGGGAGGGTATGGCCATGCTCTTCTCAGAGGTGCAGAGTGACAGTGCATAAGCTTCAATGTCCAAATTTCCTATTAAATATAAGAACAAACATTTTCAGTAGGAGAATGGTCAGGCACTGGAGCCCACTGCCAGAGAGGTTGTGGTATGTACAACATTGGAGATACTCATAACTTGACAGGACAGGCTTTTAGCAACCTGAACTAAATGGACTTGCTTTAAGCAGGGTGGTGGATTAGATGACCCTCACAGGTCCATTTCAGCCTAGATTATGCTGTGATTCTATAAAGTTTTCAAATATATTTTTTCCATTGCAAAGTATGTTGGAACTTCCTGATGAAGGAACCCATGAGAAGCTACCAAAGTCTATGTGATTAAAGATAACGGGCATTGTATGTGTCCTGGTAAGTAATGTCAGTAGGGGTCTCAAGTGGACCAGCACTCAATTTGTGATTATCTTGAGTCGGGAGATGGTTTGCTTTAGGATCTGTGACCACAAGTTATCTTATGCACAGCAGCATTATTTGCCCACTGGTACTCTGTGGGAATTACAAGGCTTTTAACACAGAGATGGTACCTTTGAGTAAGTCTTAATTTAAACAAATCAAAGCATGCGTATCAGTTCATGTGCTTTTTTCCCCTCAGGATATGCATAATATGCCCCCTTCCTTTACAGACTGAAGGAGCTTCCTGCAGTACTCTGTTATGGAGGCTCAGGTCTACATTCAGGTAGCTACATCAGCTCCTACTGCAAATAGAAATTTCATGTGTTTAACTTGGCCCAGAATTTTTAGTTAAAAAGACTGTTATATTTTATACCTTTTAATGATTTATTTAACCTGCCCTGGACTGCATGACATGCAGTCAGAGCAATCTCATTAGCTCTTTTACACATTAGTACTGCCTGAGGTCAGTGTTCAATATAATGTTCAATAGATACAAGCACTTACAGCATAATTTGCTCAGGCAGTCTCTCATTGAATTACACCTGTAAGGAACACCCAGTTCTCGTAGAGTTAACTTTTGTTTTTAGTGGGTTGCTTTTAGTGCCCTAAACTGTATTCCAGCTTCTACAATATCTTGGGAGAATTTGTAAGTAATAATTGGAAACAAGTAATATTGAACTGATCTCCTGAGTAGATGCATGCCGAAGATCTGTTTCTTATTTAACTTTTCCTAGATATTTTATTGAAAGTCCTTTGCATTTTCTTAAATCAATCTTTATGATAAATGGTGATTTTTCCACCCAGTCTCTTTCTGAACATGCTAGAGGCTTTAGAGAGTTTCAGTTTGCATTTGGAGGCAGCATATTCAGTTTTGGTTCTGTCTTACAGTTGGTGTCTGTGGTAGTTACAGTTCTGCATCTCAGTGGAATACGTTGTGTGGATCACTTTGTATTAGCAGCAGTGAATGCGGGAGTGAGACAAACACCATTATTTCAATGAGTACCCTCTTCCGTGTCAATAAAAAAATGACAGTTACACACATGATAGCATTTAAATCTAACTTTCCACTGTTTTAATGACACGTATACTTCAGGGCAAACATGAATGGAACCTGGAAGCTGACCATGTGAGGTAATGGAAAAGTGGAAGGGAGAGCCTGTGTTAACCAGCTGCAGCTGTGTGGGTTTGTAGGCAACGTTAGTTTCTGCTAATATCTTTCTGAACATCTCTGCATGCTATTGTTCACCTTGCACATAATGTTGATGTCCAGCATAGAGAGATGCTTTACTGTGCCTAGGAATTCAGTCCTCAGATCTGCTCTTGACAGTCTCATGTTCAGCTCTAGATTTTGGACCAGCTGAACTAGCTCAGGGTTAAGAGCTGAAAATAAGACAAACATGTGGCTTGTGTTTGCAGCTGGCAATAAAAGAGTTCGCATACCACTTAAGTGTATGCAGGACTTGCAACTTTTTCTAATCCTCAGGCAGCGAATGAGAGAAGCATTGCATGAGCCAAGACATCAGGTCTTGGTTTCAGTTTCTGCTAGAATGTGACATTACTGCGATCTTCACCAGCAGGTGCTTCCTCTGCTGCTGCAGGCACAACCGTGTACTTCTGTCTTTCAAACATGAGATGGCAGCAAAGCCCCTTCTGTGTTTTGACGCTCGTACTAGCTGTTCCCCTGAATAACTCTGGTAATCATTTTCTCTGTGGATTCCAGTTTCTCATGCTGTCTGTGTGGCTGGGATTCACCCAAGATGTGATTCCTCTATAAATAGGGAATCAAGAACTGCTTGGATAAAGTGTGGCTGTCCAGCATGGTGATCCCAGCAAGCAGCTGCTGCTGCTTGGTCCAGCGTGCCAGGCTGAGTAGTTCATGGGTTGTTGGCAGAGCCATATTAAACAGTACAATCTATTAACTCATCTACTGCAAACTGGCTGGTGACTGAGCATGGAAATTGTAAAAGATAGACAAGACTGTGGATAGTTGGAAGCGTTTGCTTTATTCATTGGAACGTGTGAGTGGGCATCAGGAAGTCTGGACTCTTCCCTCCATCTTTGCTGTAGGTTCACTGGGGCAGGAAGGATCACCTGGTGTGGTGCCTTTTTCACATCTGTAAAATGTACCGATTCCCTTCAAGCTTTGGATTGTTACAAGGTTCAGCCAATCATTGTAAATGTTTAAGCTGGTTAAATTGAGTGGCAGAAATCCAATTCTTGAGCTGACTTTTAGGTAGTTTTATCTGTTTGTGTTATAAAATACCTGCCAATTTTTTTTACTCTTCCTTGAAAAAATACATGGTATCCTGCCTCTAAGCCAGAATTGGGCATTTTAGTGGCAATATTTCTTTTTCTGACATGCAGAAACATTTTTGAAGGGTGAAATGTAGAAAGCCAGTAGTGAGGCCTAATGCTTACTGCTTTTCAGTTTGAGCTAGACAGGTGGATATGGTTACACAATCATTAAAAGAACAACCAAAAAGCCTCCAGTTTTATCTCATGCTTATCATGTTTGAGAACATTTTTTCCCTTAAACCAAGGGAGTTTCTAACAGGGGAACTTTCTCCCTGTGACGGTGAAATGCAAGATATTTGGAAAATTTTGGGATTTTATTTTTTTTTCCTGGAAGCCAAGGGTAAAACTTGAAGTTCTCTGTGTTGTAAAGCTGAACCTTTAAAGCTGAACCATGACATGCAGTCCTGTCATGGCTAATTGACATGTTCATATTGGCATCTTAAGCCTCAGGAAGCTTAGGGCTGGCTGGGAAAAGTTAGCAGCAGTTTGCTGCTGCTTCCTAGCTGATAGGTTGACACAAAACCCACCACCTGGGATCTGCCATGGAGGTGTCATTGAAGGAGCAGGGCTGTATTTTGTTGTTTGCTGATACTGATTCCTCTGACTGCCACTGTCAGAAGAGCCTTGGTTAAGAGCAATGAATGTTTCATGCAGCCAGCTGTCTGTAGCTGCCAAACCAATGTCTCTTGATTTCAAGACGGAGAAAATGCTGTGTGCTTTGTTAGATCCCTGTATTAGGTGGTTTGAATGTGATCTGGAAAGCTTAAACTGTCCTTTTGCTCCCTAGATTTGAGTCTTGAAGTGGGTCTTACAGTTATTGGTTCCTTCCCTTAAGCTCTGGAAAGCAGACAGTCTCCAGATGTGACAAACTGGAATCCCTTTTTCTTTCCTCTTTTTTTCTTTCTCAAATCTGCAGAAACTGTCTTGTTTCCCTTCCAGTTGCTTGCACAGCTTGGAGGAACTGCCGGTGCTCTGCAGCATGCCTGAGCTTCACACCATGTCTGATGTGGACCGCAGTGGAACAAACTAGGCCTGCTGATGGATTCCAAAATCTGACAGTAGAGTAGCTTTGAGTCAGAATCTGAGAGGCAAGAGCCAGAACCAGATTCATTTAGCCTACATGCTGTTACACACCAGTTCTCAAGCATCGAGGTGCTAATTCTTATCTCTGTTGTAAATGCAGAGTGATGGGTGCAGTGTGGCTGGCTGTAGCATCATGCTTTCTGATGGCTTTTCAGGCCTTGGACTGTGGGAGGCCCAGCAATGCTAAATTTTAAACACCTAAGCCTATTACTTGCCTCATTTGCTTTCCCCTCTCAGGCTCTCTATAATTAGACATGAGTTGGACACTGCTGTACTACTGATCCTAAAAAGAGTTTAAAAAAGAGAGTCTCTGCCACACAGCCCCACAGCTGTGAGGGGAAGGGATCTTGTAGTGCTTTTATACGGGTATAAAGGGTCTCTGCAGTTTCTCTAGAAAAATTATTTTCCTTCTTGTGTTGTGGAACACCCGTGGCTGTCAAACACTAGGGACACGCGCTGTGTCCATCAACTGGGTTGTACCTGGTAGCTTGTGTCTTTTTGTCAGATTTCTGCTTTATAACACCAGTCATGAGGCAGATCACCTCCTGATTGCAGAAAGTCATTAGCTGCCGTGGCTCATATGTCTGAGGAGAGCAGCCGGAAAGGTGGCAACCTTCCCCAGGGTTTTCTGCACACTGAGTACAGAAGATTTCAAGCTGGAGGAGGACTGTGGTGTCCCTCCCCCTTGCCCAGGTAGTGGTGGAGGACCATTCTGAGTACTGTTTAAAGAACCTCCCTCCTCATTACAAAGTCTAGCAGGTTAGGGATGTTTGTCATGAACCTAAATCCCTAGACGCCTGTTGAGAGTGGTCTTATATGAAGATTTAATTTGATCTGGCAGTTTTTAAATTGTCCCAAATCATATCTTCAGGATGCAGACATGTACCACATAGAAAACCAGGATGAGGCAGTCATTATTTTTGGATTATGTGAACAGCAGTCCAGCTCACTTGGGCTTTAAGAGAACATCAGCAGCTTGGACTCGCGTCCCAGCTCAGGCACATTTAATTTGCTTTCACCAGTCTGTGGTTTAGAGACAAAATGAGTAATAGCTCCCAATTGTAGAATAGAGACTTCTGACTCTGCTTACATGACATAAGTATGTGGTGTTGTTTTTTCCTATAGTTTGAAATCAGGCAGCTGAGGGCCCACCTTGCTCAGCAGGATTTGGATCTGGCTGCAGAGAGAGAGGCTGCATTGCAGGTCCCACATGTGCTGAACAAGCAGAGCAGCAAAAGGTACAAGGTGGTACCAACTGAAGATTCAGATGATGAAGCCACTGAGAACATCACTGAGTTGCGACCTCCACGAGGTGAGTGCTGCCTGTGTGCTGCTACCCACTGACACAGCTGATCCCTTGCATAGAGCTACTGATGGCACTCAAATGCCTTCACTCTACCAGTGGATTCATTACTTTCCCTGGAGACTGTATTTTCCCATCTTTGCAAAGAGGCTGTGTCTGCTTTGAAGTGGCAGGGGCTGTTGTACTTGGGAACAGATTCTGGACAGAGCCAATAAAATGACTTGGGAAGAAAATGACTCTGATGTACCTTCCCAGTGTCTTCATGATTATATCCTTTAAACACTAAAGAAGCAGCAGCTAAATCAGAATTGGCAAAAGGATAATCACTCAGAGGTAGAAGCAGGGAAAATGAGAAGAATATTGAAAACCAGTTTTGGTCTGTGGCCACTTGCATTTCTGTGCCTTAGAGTGAACCCGTATGTGAGCTGTGCAGCTTTTCTTTGCCTAGGGGCTGTGCTCTCACCAGGTTGCTAAAACTTGCCGGTTCTGGCCAGCCCAGCCCAGCTGTGCTTGGGCAGGGCAGCTCTGGTGCCAGAAAAGGAGTGATGTGCTGTGTAGATGGTGAAGAGCAGTCCATCGTCTGTAGCTGTATGTTGAGCAGATGTGTGGTTCAGGAGAGTAGCAACAGTTATTTATTTGGATCCAGTTTTATCACAAAAGTGCTAGACCAGAAGTGATTTTGGAAAAAGCATAGCTCTTTTTTCCTGTGATCCCCCAACCCTAATGATGGAGTGCAGAATGTGTGTCTTGATCTTAGTAACATCTGATGTAATGTTCCAGGGGAGACAATGCTTTCTACCTTAGTAGTTCTTCCTTGGACATCTTTGCTTGATTGTCTTGGGAGATGAGCAGTATGTGAATCTATCTGAATTAGAGGTTTGCATGGTATCTTTATTTGGGTCAAATTCCTTAGAATTCAAGGCACAGAAATACTTTAATCAAAAGGTTTAAGAGAAAAAGCTGACCAGATATTTTCAAATGTTAATTCTTTCCATTCTCTACACAGTAACGGAAGTGTATAGAATTGATTTTGGTTTTCCCTTTTTATAATATCTAAGTGCTAACCACACTTCAGCCATTAATTATTCCTGATTTGAAATTGTATTTAAAAGCAGACAGTAGAGCAGACTTCCTCCTAAAATGCGTTTCCCCCTTTTCTGTAGTATTTCAGAGGTCTCCCCAGTGGATACGTTATAATTTATGCATGTATTCCTTGAGGGTTACATTTGGAACTGCGGAGTGTTGTACACATTATAAGGAGGTTTGCTGAAAGTTTAGATTCATCTGAAAGTTCTTCTATCTAAGATACTCATTCCAACATCCAGGTTAACACAACTGAACTGATCATTAGTTGGATTTCCCTGTAAAATTCTGGCCAGCACATGCAATGAAGTAGATGCACAATCTTCAGGATTGGTTCCTACGTTCAGGCGAAGGCAGTTTCCCCTGGGGAAGGAGTGCCATGAGCCAGCCCTGCCTTTTTTTTCTCCTGTCCACCTCAACTGGGTCATTCTTCTCCAGCTCTCCCAGCAATGTGCTGGCTGTTGCTGCAGCACCTTTCACCATTATCACTTTGGCATGCTGACAGCATTTTCTTCATCTACACTGGTGGCTGATCTGACCAACAAAACATGAGCAAAACCTGAATGTGGTATGTCAGAAAAAAGAAGAGCGTGTCTTAGGTGAGGATGCCTCCGTTTGCAGTGTGGAGGGGCTATATCTGGTATGTGTAGAATACTCCTGAGACATGTCTCTGCAGAGCACAGGTGATCGAACCATTTCCTGTAGGTCATTTCTTTATCCTCCCGCTTCTCACTTCTCACATGCTGTGGTGACACTGACTGTGCTGTCTTCAGGGCTTTCCATGTCACTTGCTCTGCCTGGAACTGGAAGCTACCAGTGTTTTAACTCCTGACTTTTGGGTCAAGGGTTATGTTTTGCAGGTTATCTTCTGTGTCAGACCACATTAGGAATTGCTTTGCATCCATTTTCTCTAAGCTGTGTTTTTCCTCCTTAAAGATTCCTGAATGGTGACTGCAGTTAATCTTTCTGTGTGCCACATGGCATTTGTGAGCTTGAAAAACATCTGCAGTTGCCTATTACACTGACTAGCTGGAGGAGAAATAAGGGACCAAGTTGGTAATACTGTTAAAAGAAAAGCTACAGTTCAAAGCCACAGTTCAGCTGTTAGGCAGAACAGGCTCTGATGTGCTGTTCTCTTACGCGGTGGCAGAACATTAGCCTCACATATAACACCTGAGGGTAAGGTATGGCATGGAAAGCATGTGTTTGTGCCAAACTTAACTTTGTTAGCCTTCAAAAAATCACTGGCTTCAGAGAGCCCTGAATTCTGCCAAACCAGCAAGCTTGACTTGGCTAGAGTACATACTGCATCAGAAAATGGGATATTCCATCTCAAGCTAATCTTATTTCCCCCTTCTGTATTGAACAATGGAAACATTCAGTGCAGAATACTTTACCTCCAAGGGACTATGGAATAAGAAAGCATTGAGACTTTACTCATTTCCCTACCTGGGAGTTTTATGGGATAGTGTATAAGTTAAAGCTCCTCAGGGGCAGCTGTAGCTTGTAGTCTAGTATTTACACTGGATTTTGTGCAAGCATTTACTACAGCATTCACTAAAGTTAGTCAGGTAACCACAACATCACATGGTACACACAATGTCTCAGGGGATTTGTGCCGAGAGGCACACGCTGTGGCCTGCACCAGGAGAGCTGTGTGTGCTGGCTAATTTGGTAGCTTTCAGTACATGTTTTCACCCAGCTTTTCTTTCTGCAGATCTCTTTGTATCTGAAGTGCCTTAATTGCTGGCACAAGACTGGGAAAGGCAAGAGCTCTAATCAGATGGTCACCAGGCTCTGAAAGTGTCCCATAACTGCCCAGCTAGTATTTCATGCCTTTTCTTGAAGGACCCCTTCTCCAGGCCGCTCAGTGGTAAGCTGCTGGAGGCCTGGGCAGCCCTGTGCTAATTCTCTGAATAATGAGCTGATTGCTGCCTCACACGCTTCTATCTGCCCAGATCAGTTCACCAAGAGACCTCCTAACATCGTGGTCGTAACTCTGGAAAACGTAATGGATACATGGTATTTTCTAATTAATTTGGCTAAGAAGTGGGGAAGTTTTGAACGGAGGTTTTCTTTGTCTTGCCAAAAAATTGATCTCCGGAGTAGTCAAATATGAAGGCTGAAACACGGGCTTTCAGCGTGCAAGTCAAAGGGTACCATTATCAACAGCAGAAAGCTGATGGACTCAAGAGAAGGGCATGACTCTAGGAGCTATAAACCCAGGGTAGAGCTGTGACATCTGCTGCGCTGTGAGCACTTCACTTAGCTTCTCTGCCTCAGTTTGTAAAGAGCTTAGGGTAAAAGCTGTTATATGCGAATGCACAGCTGCATCCCTAATGGTTTTCAGGACCATTGTGGTCAGCCTTTCCCTAAGAGAAAGGGAAGTATCCTAAGTGCTGTCATCTCCTTTCTTCTTCCCAGAGACAGTTACCATTTGACATAATGGGAAATATTACCCTATCTGTTGATCTCTAAATTATAAAGGAGGTTTTTTTTCTCTTGCTGTCTTCCTGCCTCATGCAGCCTGTAACTGGTCATGGTCAGAGTAACAGCTAATGTTTTTTGCTCCTGTACAAATCATTTTTAGTGTTTGGTATACAAAGTCTCAGGCTTCAGGGAATGCCAGGTTCACAGTGCCCCATATTGCCATTAATACTTCCTCCCAAAATTTATTATTCTTTAATCTCTCCCATAATATATGAATTAGAGTCTCTAGTGGAAATCCCTCATTTTCCTGCATATATCATTCCAGGTTTTGAAACTCTACAGTGCTGCCATAGTTTAAGATTAATATAACCACCCTTCTACTCCTTTGAGCAAGAGCCGGATTCTAGCTCCGTTACATCGGATTGCAGAAAGCTTATTTTAGCTATCCTGAGTCAAATTTCCATTTTTATGGAGTTAGCAGTAAGTCTGTTGCTTTGGAGGACTGCTGCAATTTATGATCGTGCTTGGAGAAAAGTAAAGCTTGCTCTCCCCAGTGGTACCCACCATTTTGGAATGGAAGGATGATATCAGGAGGGGATCATGAAAAGTTTTGGAGTTTCAGAGGCTTCTCTTATGATTATTCATAAGCTGTCTGGGAAGACAGAGCACAGCGCTGGAGGGTTTTTGTCAGTTGTTGCCTGCAGGGCAGTCTGAGCTGGTTGAACACTTCTAAAATCTCAGACAGTTTCTTTGGTGATCATCTGTTAATGCTCGGCGAGCCCTGTTACTGCACAACAATAGATAAAAGTAGTTTATGGTTATTTTCAAATGTTGAAGTGTATCTACTTTGAAGCCTACTCCTGGAAATGGTTATGTCTTAAGTGCACTCCACTTTCTGGTTAAACTCCATGGATCTGTGGAAGAGTGAGGATTTGGCTTTTTCTAGGTGGGTGCCTCTTGCAGGCTTTGTGGTTCTGCACTGATCATTCAGGCAGAAATCAAAGGAATTAAATGTTAAGCAACACTTCCATCAATGTGTGTGCAGTTAGTGAAGCTGGGCTCTTGAATTTCATATTCACCAAATGGGTGGGGTAGAAACTTTTGAGTTCCAGAAGTGGTGAGCGTACAGTCACGTGTGTGAGGGAGAAGTTGTCTCCCACCATTAATGTAAAGAGGTGTGAAGACGTGGCTGACAGGTAAAGGAACACAGATCTGGGACGTGTTCCGCTGTCCCAAGTATGCAGCTTCTTTCACAATAACCCCTTTCATAAGCAGATCGTGCTCCGTGTGACAGCAGGGAGGTTTTCTGCCCCCAGCCTCCATCCCAACACTGCTCCAGCCTCCATCCCAACACTGCTCCAGCCTCTCCCTTTTCTAAACTTTTAGAAATCTTTTCCTAATTCCCAGTCTACATTTATTTAATGCCGATTTGTAACAATTGGTCTTCGAATCCTTTCACTTAAATTGTTCTTCTCTTTCCCTGATGTTTACCCAACAAATTGTTGTTTTGTTGGTAGCCATATTCTTTCTCAAATTTTGATTTTCTAGGCTCAGCAAATGTGTCTATTTCACAGGAACAGACCCAAATTCCTCTGTGTTTGCTTCAGGCTGACTGTAACAAACCAATTCAGCTGTTGATCTGCTGATCCATATTCGTAGAGAACAGGGTTGGAAGGAGCACTGAGAGTTCCCCCAGGCCATCCTCTCCCCAAAGCCACCAGCCATGCTGGCACAAAGATGTCTTGCATCTCAGCCACGCTCAACTCAGCACACAGTGCTCTTGCAGCATGATCTGCTGAAGCAAGGGCCAAAGCCACCCTGTTTGTTGTCAGTTAAGAGTTTTGTTTTTCTGTCCCACCAGCATCTGCTGATCATGGAGCCTGTTGCATATAGCAGGATTGCCTTCTGCACAATGACTTCCATCTTAGGTTGATTTCTTACTTACAACCAGGCTGTATCTGTTGCTCTTTGTTTGATGCAAGGTAACTTTGGTTCCTCTCGAGGTGGTTTACCCCCTTGCTCAAGCATCCATCCAACCTGTGCAGGGACTGGATGCCCATGTGGATTGAACAGTTGTGTGAGCACTGCAGCTTGCACTGATGTGTCACTCTGCCTTCGTGTGGAAAGCAAGGCAAGTCCCTTGGAAAGTGCCAGCTGGCTGTTTGTGTTTCCTGTTGGCACAAACTTTCCATGTGGCTAGAGGAAAAGGGAGAGAGGCCTTCTAGGGCCAGCAAAGCAACTGGATAAAAACTTTGCTCAGGCCGTCTTGCATAAGACCAGGATGGTTAATCAGATGGTACAGCACAGTGAGCTATGCTTGGACTGCTGAGAAGGAGCTTAGATCTGGCTGACAGTTTCATGAAGTTCAGGTGGGTGAGGTCAGAGAGATCTGGAATACCAGGGATTGCAGGGGAAAATTCAGTGGGCAGTTTGCCCCTGTGGATTGCCGCTTTACAAACACTTATAGATGCTTCAAGTACATTCTGTCATCTTTTCTTACTGCACTGCACTGTCACACTAGGCAAAGTCAGGCTGTGGCAGTGTCACTGGCTGGTGTGAGAGCAGCGTAGCTGCCATCGCTGTTCTTATTTCTAGGAGTGTTTAGAGGACAATAGCTTGATCTTGTAACTTGTGCCTTGAAAAGCCTCCCTGCTGAGAGTGTATCTTAGTGTTTATTGCAAAGTGTGTTTCATGCTACTTTTCTTTTCCAAATGTTTCTAAGTGTTAGTGGTACTTTAAGGAGAAGATGCCAGTGTCCGCTAGCAGTGATGGAGATGAAAGACGTGCTTCTTTGGATTGCTTTCTGGAGGAAAATGGGAGTAAGACATTGCTCTGTCCTGAGGAATCACATCCTCAGTGGGAGGCAGAAAAAATAACGCTCCAGTTCAGAAAATTCAGCCTTGAGAGACAGAAGGCAGTAAAATCAATGGCAGTAAAAAAATGAAGTAAAAATAATAATGAAATATTTTAAAAGAAATCCCGTTTTTAAGGCCTCTAACCTAGAAGATGTGCAAATGGTATTTGTTGTATGTGGGGGGAGGAGTGTTGCAGACTCATTCACTGAAATCATTGATGAAATAATTAAAGGTCACTGTTGAGGGATTATAGAACTAAAAGAGAGATCTGCCTTGGGTGGAATGTCATTTGTGTGCTTCACCAAATTTATTAGTTTTTTATAGGGCCAGGAGAGAGATTACAAAATTCTCTCTTGGGTCAGTTCAGATTATATGGGACTGTGCTCTAAACAGTTTATTACTCCCTGAGCCATTTTAACGTGTGTTCTGAGTCTTTCAGGGGGAGAGCGGGCAGATAATTGGAAAACCTTCATCAGAAAGAATCCAGTAGCTGTCAGACAGATCCTGACCCAGAACTGCACAGTGACAGAGGTTTGGTAGCAGGCTGAGAGATGGGACTTGGTTTGCCTTCACTGCACTTACAGCCTCACAGAGTTACAGTGTCAGGAAAAGCTCTTTTGGTTTTGGGTGAGATAGGTAGGAGTCTGAGCAGCCTTCCCAACCAGACGTTCCCTCTGTCTGATGGAAAGCCCTGGTCATGCTGGATGGAGTCAGCTCTCCTGTCCTTTCGTGGTCCTACGTTACTCTACTGCTCACCTCTTACAGTTACATAATTGGTGCCTTCCACTGGTCCTGATGCAGTTCCAGATGTCTCAGTATGTCATGTTGTTTTGGCAGTCACTCGCACCCCCCCCCCACACTACTGGAGCAAATAATGCTCCTGTACCACAGAGAACAGCCTGTGCCTGACTGCTTCCCATCGCTCTCTTTCCAGGGAAGATTGTAGAGCCATCTTTGCTCACCACTAGGTTAGGATGCGTTTTTGTGTAGGGAAGAGCTGGGAAGAGCATCACTCTTCCCATTCTACCTTCTCGACTCACAACTACTGGATCTTCATCACCACACTCCTGGGGGGTAAAGGCTTTTAATTCGTGACATGTAGATGTAGTGCTTGGGGACAGTCTGGTGGTGGACATGGCAGCATTAGGTTTACATTTGGACTCGATGATCTTGAAAGTATTTTCCAACCTAAATTACTAATTCTGATTCTTCCTTGGTGCACCTAGCAAGGAGGTCCCAGTCACCATCCATGCACATTTTCCTAAGGTTGCCATTTCCAGGGGAAATACAAACAAAAAACTTTTTCTTTCTACTTACTGCCAGTTCCTCAATAAATACCATTTGGGCATCATTATGGCTTAAGAACTCCTAAATGGAAAGTTCCTTTTCTGGAAAAGGAAGTTCAGGTAACATTGCTGTGTATTTGGAAAGATGGGTTTATTTCCAAAAAACGAGGAAAACTGAGGCTTCTGGATCCTGAAAATTCCAGTGTGGCAGAAATAAGAAAAATAAGAAGATACAAACCAACCAGGGCAACTGTGAAGAGTGAAGTGTTTCTTGGGACAACTCCCCTTCTGGAGCCCAAACTGAAATACGCTGACAGCAGAAAACACTATGTAGAACTTAAATAACATTAGTCTGACCCTCCTGTAAAAGCTGGTCTCCCCTGCTTCCTGTCTGCCCCAGTAGTTGTGCTCCTGATCCCTTTTGACTGCACATACTGAGCAGCAGGGACTTCATCTCACTGTAGATCACCAAAAAGTACTGAAGCAGTGTTGTGTGGTAATGTGCAGTGCTGGAGTGTGTATTTGTATTTGGAGCTTATTTGTGTGTGTTTTATAGGCAAAAACAGTTGTGTGGTAGTGTGCAATGCTGGAGTGTGTATTTGTATTTGGAGCTTATTTGTTTGTATGTTTTATAGGCACAAATAGTTGCTTTCAGTTCATTCAGTGTATTTGTGGCATTTTTTTGCACTCCTTGCTTTCAGCAATGTAGAATATAATGAGAGATAACTGGAATTGTTTATGGCCTTTTCTCCCCAAAGCAGCTGAGGCTCCCATGTGACTAAGATGAGTTTGTTAATTGTCAGTTTGCTTTAATGTAATGTTTCAGAAGCTTAATCTGTTGTTGAAATATTTATTCTGCTGTTGTTGTTCCATTACTTTCCATTGTCTTTTATTCATAGGGAACTATTCCAAGTGAAAAAAGTATATACGTAAATTATATTTTACATGCACATGTGTGTATATTTAGAGATAAATTGATAGGCAATGTAAAACAAGGACATTAGTAAGGCCATCCCATAATAACATAAAACACCCCTTAGCATTGGCAGCTTTCCCAAGTCCTGTCTGCAGATGGTCCCAGGTACAGCCAGGACAACGGGTGATTTTCCTCTCCACTCCAAGGGATTCACATGGGTGGGTGCCTTACAGGATTTCCTGTGCAAGGTGTTGGCACTGGGCTTTGCAGTCTCCATGTCGCTGCTAAATCGGTTTGAAAGTACCTGACTGGTTTGTAAACAGTGCCCTGGTGTTCTGTGAGCCAGCAGGGGTGGCCAGGCAGTCATGTGTGCAGTCCTGAAAAGACTTGGTTTGAGCCTTGCTGTAAGACACAACAGGCAGATGAATAACTGTTCCAAGTTGTATTCTGAGTTCAGTGCATAGCATCATGGCATTTGGGGCAGGCTCTACGGGAGGCAAAGGAAGCGAGAACACCAAGGCCCCCATTCCTGCCCGGAGCGTGGCCATGTGCTTTGAGGGGTGGCCCCGTGTGCAGAAGCTGCCTTTATCCTGGCCCAACTGTGGTTCTGTTTTTGTGTGGCTCTGCTTAGAATTAGACTGGAAGTGTGCTCCTAACAATACAGACAGGTATTGTCTGGTGGTTGCTGAAGGTTCCATGCCTGAACAAGAACCTGTATCCATACAGGCTGGCAGGTTTGGTGGCATTGAGAGTATAAATTATGAATGCTTGAAATGAAGTGTATTTTAGTAGCAGATAGCTGAAAAGCCTTGCAATGTACTACTAATTCAGTGGCATTGCCTTGAGCTGCTCCGAGGCCTCTTTTTTAAATTCAGACATTAGCACAAAGCACACCTCTGACTGCAGGCATTTAAAGATCAACAAGGGCCGAAAAAGCTTTTAAGATCCAGTGAAACCAGGAAAACAACCATGTTGCCTTTCAGTGTCAGGTTAGATTGCCTTCTTATGAGTGCAGCTATTTCAGGTACAGAGTGCTTGGTGGTTTGGGTCTTGTTGTGTGGGGAAAGTGTTGCCCAGAAAACATCTGTTTCCTTCACCTGCAAACCACAATGTGCTGTGAAGAGGCAGGACTGCAGCCACAGAGGCCCAGGGGGACGAAGGAAATCTGGCTCAAAGGGATAAGCATGGTTTTCTGAAACACGGTATCAAAAAGAGCACTTAAAAGGAGAGAATACATTTAGAGCACACGATACGCTGCAAATTGGGGAGGTCAGATTGCTCTTGAGCTTGAAATTCTTCCTGAGTTGCCAGTGCTGTTTTCTTAGCAGCAATATCTGTGTCCTGCTCAGAACTGCAACGTGAGGAGTTTGTTTTCTTCTTCAGCAATTGTGAAATATTCTGCTTTTCTGTAAAATAACAGGTTGTCTTCTGCATTGTCGGAACTCTGCATGAGCAGAAGAGCTGCTGCTTTCCCTTCTGTGCTCATGTCGTTGTTTTTATCGTACCAGTACTGAAGTTCAGATGTAGCTCAACATACGTACTGCAAGTGCAGAACTACACCCTTGACTTGTGAAAACCTGGATAGTATATTTTAAACCAACAGTAGTGTATTAGTGTTGTGTGTTGCCAAATCCCACCTGGTCTTCTGGCCTAAAAATACACAAAAGGTAATGCTCTGGGCAGGGTGGAATTTCAACCGTTTAATCAACTAAATGGTCTTCTAACAGCTGCCTTTTTGTTCTTTCAGAGGATGACATGAATAATTACATCAGTCGCTACTACAATGAACCAAGCAGTGGTAAGTTTTGCTTGATTCTTGTAAATGTGACCTGTGTTTTTACGCTGCCCTGTGTGCTGTAAACCAGGTAAGGCTGAACAGTGATGCAGATTGATCCATCAAGGATCCATCCTCAAAATGAAACCCACCATGACATCTGTTGGTTTGCTCCATGGAAGATTGTACCTGAATAGTAATTCTCTAGTGGCTGAAGGCCCCAAAGTTTGCTCCTGCTGAAGGCGTTCATGGTAGCTTGGAGCTCTGGGAGAGGTTAGTTCCCCCGAGGTAGGCTGTCCAGGCTGCAGAGAGGTACAGATGGACCCGAGAATGAATGGCAGGGACAAAACAAAGGCAGAGAAGTGGAGCGGTGCCTTAGCCCGGTGCTGTGCTGGTTGGCCTGAGTGGGAAGAGCCTCAGCAGCGGGCATGGGCCCTGACCCGAGCTCCAGTTCAGCCCCTGTGGTCCTGCTGGCACAGGGGCTCTCGGCAGGGCTGTACAGGCAGCAAAGTGGGGAGAACCTCCCTACCTATAGAACACTTACTAGAGAGAGAGAGAAGTGTGTGTAGGTATAATGTATTATTGATGTGTATCTGCACATATACACAGGGATACATAAAAAGTATGTCTGCGTATGCACACACACATATGTCAAATACGTATATGTGTGTACATGTATGCATATAATGTATTATATGCATACAGCCCATACATACAGCCCTATATGTAGTATGTGTACGCACACTGAAATATAATCATATATAAAAAGATACATATATCTATATAAAGATGTGTCTGTGTATAGACATACATATTAAATAGAATAAAATGTAGGTATATGTGTATGCATATAAATCTATAATGTATTATATTTTCCTATCCTACGTATATACACAGAAACCCAGATACAAGTATCTATATATAAAAAGATGTAAGTAAAAATACATACTTTTGTACATATACTTGTACAATGTATCTCCAAACACATGCATCCCCATAAATCTGAGAAGATTTATACACACAAAACAGGTATGTGAGTGACTCTATATACATATAAAGGTGTGTGTGAGAGGCTATGTCTGTATATACATAGATATTTATCTAAATATAAATATTAAATACACTAAAATATATAAAGATATATGTAAAGGGTGGGGTTGTGGGGGAGGAGGAGGGCTGGTCTCATGTAAAAATGTATGTATATGTAGAATGTATTATATATTTATAACCCCATGTATTCATGCACACACAGATATATGCATATCTAGAGATGTATACGTAACATAAGAATAAATGAAAGTGTGTATAAGTGTATGGTAGTTAATATATATGTGTATAATGTATCATATATCTATATCCTGGTAGATATATCACATTGATATACAGGTGGAGATATATATATATATGCTTATTAGAGACATCTGTTTTTTCATGTATGTATAAAAATGAGACGTGACAAGTGTCTGTGTGTGTATGTATATATGTATTATGTATTATAAAATCTGAATGTATGTGTGTATATATATAGTTATGTCATATATATCTCCATATAGATGTCCACATATATTTGTAGATATATGTGGTTATACATTGAGGTATATATGTCTACATATGTTTCTATATATGTAAAGATCTATAAAGGTGTTTGTGCACAACTGTGTATATACATATTTTATAAGTATTATAAATATGAATATGCATTTAGATATGATTTATATACATTGATATATATACATAAATGTCTGTATACATAAGTCTAAAGATAAGGGGGGACTGTGTATGTATGTATAACCGCATATGCATAGATACGTTGTTAAATACAATAAATATTAAAAGGTCTGTGTGTCACTGCATACTTCTATAGTATGTATAAAGTGTGTGTATACATGTAGAGGTATTATGTCTGTCTCCATATAGATCCATGGGGTTATAAAAACACATTTGTATGTGAAGATATAAATACATGCATGAGAGGAACTGTTTATCTACAGATATTTAATACATATAAAAAGTGTTTAAGTGACTGTATATACATGTATTTTTAATATGTACAATATTCTTTACTGTAAGGGTGCTGAGGCACTGGAATGGGTTGCCCAAGGAAGTTGTGAATGCTCCATCTGTGGCAGTGTTCAAGGCCAGGTTGGACAGAGCCTTGGGTGGCATGGTTTAGTGTGAGGTGTCCCTGCCTATGGCAGGGGGGTTGGAACTGGATGATCTTAAGGTCCTTTCCAGCCCACACCATTCCATGATTCTATGTATTTCATACAATACAGATACATACATGTGTGTATCGTGTATAGGTATAATGTATTTTATATATATAGGTATAATGTATTTTATAAATATAGGTATAATGTATTTTTTATATATTAATTCCCTGTGTAAATATTCCCCCACAGAAAGGAAAAATGATGGGGTGTGGGAGTGTGTGTATATATATCTTATTTTAAAATTAGTAAGTTTATATTTTAAAAGGGCTGTGAGAGAGACTGTTCCTGTACCTTTTTAATCTCTTATGGAGCAGTGTTATTATGTATAATCTGTATTACGTGTCTAGTTTATATGTAAACTGTATGAGTGTAGGTATATGGTATTTTGTATGTAAGTATATCCCTATACAGCCCCTTATATGTGTGTGTATAAAGCCATGAATGTGTGTGTGTATGGAGCCAGATATGAACTTAGATAAAAGATCTATGTAGCTATATGGCTATTTTATATATGTATAAAATATATGTAAAGCTGTATATGGGTGGGTGGGTATGTGAGAGCCTCTGTATACATGTGTGTAGCTTATGTATTAGAAAACCCATGTGATTTGTGTACCTGTGGTGATGCACCCCCCATCCCTTGCGCCATGTCAAGCTCTCAGGAATTCCTATCAAGCCTCTATGTGAGGAGTTGGCGGTGACTCAGCCCTTGACCATAGCTGCACCTCCTGCTCCCTGGCTAAGGCAGGAAGTGAGAACTGGGATAACCAGTCACCGCTGGCCGCCCTGGAATACTCCTTCCGAGTGGAGCCTGAGTGGAAAGGTACTGTTGGTACGGGAGGTTTGAAGATGTCTAGTAAGCACTAACTGGGGTTGTGGCTGGGATGGGAATGCGCTGGTGACTAAAGCCCATCATCTTGCAACCCTGTGAACCGTGGTGGCCTTTACTGCTCTCCTGGAGCACATCCCCACATGGGACCATGAGGACCATCCCTGAAAGACAGAACCTGAGGAAGTCCCCCACTTCTGGAGACTTGGCCCTTTCCCCCTGAGGAGAGTCAAGACACAAGAGGAGAACATTTCACTGACTGGAGGGGAGGTTTTAACAGGTACCTTATATATCATCTCTATGTATATATGTGCTTATGGATTGTTACAGCAACTGCAGCAAATGCTGTTGACTTATTCAGATGTGCCTTAAAACTGCACTCTGCTGACACCTGTATCCCTTCAGATGTAAACTGTTGTCCGAGACTAAGATTGGATCCAACTCACCTGGGCTCCTCTGGGAGTTTAGAGGGCAAGGGAGTCTAGTCTGACCTTGTGACTCAACGGGAGGGTCTCCCTTACCCTTTGTGCTCTTGGTCTGTGTCAATCATTTTTAGCTTGATTGTGTATCACTGTTCCTCGGTGTGCTCCCTCCAGGCAGTAACAGGGTGAGCCTTGCTGTCCCCTTCTGTGACCTCACGCCTGTATCCATCAGTGAAAACTGCCGTTTCCATGATGCTCAGCTTAACCACTCCTCTCACAACACTACCTTGTATTATATGTAAAATGTGTGTACATGTTTAAGTATCTCATAAATGGGGGCACTTGTATATATAAAGATGTGTATATAAAGCCTATATACACACACACACATACATAAGATTGTCTCTCTACAAATTTTAAATATATTTATAGAAAATGTGCACGCATAAATTTTAGAGGTACGCAGTATTATTTGTATTTGTGTATCCCTCTGTATACATCCCAATTGTATACATTACATGGCCATATATGAAGATATATGTACATGCACACATGTATGGCTGTTTAAAAATGATAGATGAAAAGGGTGTGAGTGACCACAGCTGTGTATATACATGCGTGCATGTTCATAGGTATACTCTATTCTGTATATGTATATCCCATATATACATTCCCCATGTATATACAAATATACACATTTATATATAAAGCATTTTATATATAGATATACACACATTGTGTACTATATACGGGAAAGATATAGCCAGACACATATTCCACATATCTATCCATGTGGATAAATCTGTATGTGAAGATTATGGGTATGCACCTGTATATAAACCTCTCTAGTTAATAGGTATGTGTGTGTGTGCACATTTATGCATAGGTATATGGTGTTGGAGATGTACATCTCCATATACATCCCTTAATACAGATACAGAAAAAGGTGTGTATACACATGATTATGACATAATTTATATGTGCTTTGTTTTATATATTCCTATATTTACATTCCCTGTATATCTATACAGAGTAATGTATCTGTAAACATAAGTATGCACATGTGTGAGAGGGAATGTGCAGGTATGTTCTTTGTAGAGCTAATGATACTTATGTAGAAGGGTATGTATTACATAGTGCATGTGTCAAATGTCTGTGTGTACATATATGTCTATACATGGGGCTCCTTATACACACACATTCCCCATACCAGTAGGGATAACCTCTACAAATATTGCATGTATATAAAATTTGTGTGAACAACTATATATAGATACACAGATATATGGTACTGATGAGGTGTGTGTGCATATATATAGGTAGGTGGTAGTATTTATAGACATACAGCCTTCTGTGTTAATCCCCATTATACAGCTATGATTATATAGAGATGTGTATATATGTCAGTAAAGGGGGGAGCCATATACAGGCATAATGTATTTTAAATATATGTATCTATCTGTACACATACATGGAAAAATATAAAGGGAATGGGTGTGTTTAAGAATAAATCTGTATTTAAATAGGGGACTGTTACAGAGAGCATGTCTGTGTGCATGTGTGTGCATGCTCATGGCTGTGAACACACATGCACCTGTGTCTCTGCATGTCTGTTTGCCTGTGCGTGCATGTATATGCGCGTGTTTGTGTCTGTATGCCTGCACGTGCCTGTGGTTGTGTAAGCATGCGTACATGTCTGTGTGTGTGTTTCCATGCGGCTGCAGTATGTGTGCATGTGTCTGGGTCTGCATGCACCTGGGGTTGTGCAAGCGTGTCTACATGCATGCGCATCTTAAGAGTCTGTCTCCCTCTGTCTATCCATGTGTGCTTGTCTCTGTGTGTGTCTATTTGTGTCTGTCTACATTATTGGTGTATGACTGTGTCTGTATACGCATGTGTCTGTGCATTTACATGCGTGTTTGTCTGTGCATGTATGTCTGAGTCTCTGTCAATCTGTTTCCATCTGCTGTGTGTCTGTGTGCATGTCTGTGTGCGCACATGCCTGTACTATCTGTGGCATTGCATGTGTGCATGAGCATTTGTGTGCTCTTGTCTGTGTGCATACGTGTCTGCATGTGCCTGTGCATGCATGCCTGTAGTTGTGCAAGTGCCTCCGTGTATTTGTGTCTGTATGTCTGCACGTCTGTGTTTCTACATGTCTGTCTGTGTGTCTGCCTCTTCATGTGTCAGTGCACCTGTGTCTGTGTGTGGCTTTGTGGGATGCGGAGGACCTGGGAAAAAAGGTAAACACCATGGGCTGAGGTTAGAACGGTTGTTTAATAGTGGCACAAAATATCACAATATAACAACAGTAGTAATGAGGGGAGAGGGAGAGAGGAGGAAGAAATAAACCCCCACACACATATGGGTATATGGATAAATCGCTATATAAAGATGACGTATGTATGAAACAGGTGTGGGTGGGTGAAGGAGGCTTTGTACATACACTTATGTATTACACCTTGTGTGGATGTGCACATACAGTGTTAGCTGTATCTATAGAGATATCCCTATAATCTACTTAGAGATCTATAAAAAGGTGTGTTTGGGTACAGATTTTATATAATTTTATATGTATATAAATGTACACATACATATAGGTGTATAAATACACACATAGATGTATATAAATATATGCATATATGTAAATATATATAAATATATAATTTTATAGTCAGGCTCACATATGACATAGCTATCGCTGTGTGTGCTCAAGTGTAGTATAGTACATATCCATATATATGTATACTCCATGTGTAGCTACACACAAACATTTATATACAAAGATAAGGCTGTGTGTAGTCTATAGCTAATAATACATAGGTAAAAAGGGGAGACTATTATATAGGGTATGTATCAACTCTGTACATATGTATGTATATCATGTCACATGTGGGCCTCCTAACACACCCCCCCCCAGTATCTGTATGGATAATTTTATACATGTGTATATGCAACGTGAGAGACGGGGTACAGACACACACAAACATATATCGTATAGAATGTATGCACATGCATATAGGTATACAGTATTGGTTTAGATGTGTATTTCTCTGTAATTTATCCCCATTCTACATGTGGCTATGGATAGACATGTCTGTAAGTGTGTAAATATATGGCTATACAAATGGGGGGGGGAGGGGGGGCTGTTCCCATATAGGTATAATTTTTTTTTATCTCTTAAATGTATATGTGTGTGTATATGTATATATATACACACAGAGAAATATACACATATAAAGCTAGACAGGGTGTGTGTATTCTGCTTAATGAGAGGCAATTATATGTATTTAAAGGGAGGACAATGCATTGTATTGTATATAAAAATATCTACATTTATAGGTATTATACAAGGGGTCTTATATACACAGACACATTCCCTTTAGCTATATGTATCTCTTTATACAGAGATATCTTTGTATAAAGACTGTATATAAAGGGGAAGGTCTGGGGAGAGGAGAGACTATATATATATATCTCTCTATGTATTTTATGCATGTGTGTACATGTATATAGGTATATGATAGAGATGTGTATATATAATATATTGGAGCATACATATATGGATACTGCATCTGCACGTGTGTATAATTTAAAAGCTGTATAAAAAGGGGGGTTTGTGTTCATGTATAGATATGTGTAATATTTGTATATCCCTTTATATACATTCTCCATTTATATACATATACATAAATATTTCTAGATAAAGACAAGTGCAAAACAGAGCAAGTGCATGTATATTCTGTTTAAAGATAATTAAATGAATTTAAAGGGGGGACTATGTACTTTATATGTGTGGGTATATAGATATAAAAGATGTCTGTACATATCTAGGTATAACATATTACATATGGGGATTATAGAGACATATATTCCTATATAGAGAGATAAATCTCTGTATGAAGATTATGAATATATAAAGGAGGGGACAGGGATTGTGTATCTTAGACACACCTATATATTATGAAGTACACATATGTATATTAGCCAGATTAAAAACTGTATAAATAAGGGGAGCATGTGCATTCATATATAGGTATGATGTATTATATATGTATATTTCTCTCTATATATATATATATACACACATTCCCATGGCTGTAGACACTTATCTACAATATGACAGTGTTGTGTGTGTAGTCTAACAGTAGATAATTACATGTATTTAAAAGCGGGACACTGTAGTATACTTATCAAATGTTTGTGTGTACATATGTAGATACACCGTATTCTATATGCAGTTCCTTATAACTATATATAGAGTATGTGTGTGTGAGCAGCTTGTGAAGATACCTACATTGTCTGTGTGTGTGCACGTGTGTGTATACGTACACATTTGCTTAGAAAAAGGAGTATTCAATGACAAGTACATGGAGGTACTTGGAGGGGGGAGAGAGACCATGTAATTGTGTTTGTGAAGGCAAAGAAAGATCTGTGCATATATCCATATAGGTTTAATGTATGATATATAGAGCTCCATTATATATACACACATTTCTTCATATCTATATGGGTATATACAAAGATTGTGTGTATATAAAAATGTGACTGTCTGTGTGTGTATATACATTTAATACGTATCTATGTAAACATTTAAATAGTATCACATACGTCTACATGTTAATAGCCCTCTCCTACATCCTGATTGTACATGGATATACAGAAGATGTGTTCATCTAGGCCCAGGGATATATATTTCTTTTTAAAGCTGTATTAAGTAAAGGGTTTTGGGGTATGTAATAATGTATAGATATATTTTCATATATATACACACACACTGAATTTATATACCTTATTTGCATAGACACACAACATGTATGTATGTAAGGGGTGTGTGTGTATAGTTAGAGAATATATAATTATAGATGTGTATGTATGCACACTTTATATAATATGTATACACAGCTGGAGGTATATTATTTATAGATGTATATACCCATTTTGTATATATGGCTACATGTGTCTGTAAAGCTGGGTGTATCCATATGTGTGTGTATCTACATGCATATGTATCTAAAGCAAGCCCTGTAACTAAGGGGGAGGTGGTACGTACATAGCTATATTACGTAGGTAAGTATGAAGCAGAGAAGCTCTAGGTGAGGGCAGTATGCACTCTACTCACGGGCTGTGGCCCTCCCCACTGGCAGTACTCACTGCTCTCTGCTCTCTTCCCTGCAGACAGCGGTGTCCCCGAGGCAGCCATCTGCGTGGTCACCACCGCCGCCATTGACGTCCATCACCCCAACATCTCGTCCGACCTCTTCACGGTGGAGGTGCCAATGCGCCTGGGCAGCACCGGGACGTCCGCCAGCGTCACATCGGGCAGCGCCTCGCGCTCCACCGTCAGCTCAGGCACGCAGGCCTGCAGCGAGAGCAGCCAGACACTGGGCTCCTCCCCAGACTGCAGCACGGCCTGCGAGGACACTGCTGAGGCTGGTGCTGCCCCACGGGCTGACCTCGCGCCCACGCGGCAGCGGGTGGCCCACGCCATGGTGCAGGAGCTGCTCTCATCCCTGTCGGAAGAGGCCTGCCTGGCGCAGAAGGGGCTGGATCCTGTTAACCTGAAGCTGCCCAGCCCGGCAGGCTCGGCAGCGTCCAGCCCCAACCTAGGCCACCGCCTCAGTGTCTACAACTGCAGGAACCAGGAGAGCCTCAACGTGTTCCAGCTCAAGCCACTCATCGACTGCCCACAGGCTGCCCCACTGATTGATGACAAGTTTGGTGCACTCGGGCCCCCAGAGCCACAGCTGGGCAGGGTTCCCAAGGCATAAGGAGAGGCTGGGGGCAAGGGACAGCTGTGGGGACACGCTCACTGTGCCAGGCCACATGGCTGCCACAGGCAAGGTGGCACTGCTGGAGGCAACCTGTGGCATCTCCTGCAGCTGGGGGACGAGCCACCCTCACTTCTACCTGCCAGTGCTCTGATGGTGCGTGATGGACCTGCCATGCCACCAGCTCTGGGCCAGCTGCGACCTACGGTGTCCTCTGGGGCACAACGGACCTTCCAGCAGTCTTGGGCCAACACAGTGCCTGCGGAGATAGACAGACAGTGAACCTGGCCCAGGGGCAGGACAGAGCTGCTGGACAGCTTGGGCCCAGCCTGGCCCCCAGCCTGAGCACGGCTGGGAAGGGGAATGGGGAACAAGAATAAACACTGCGAAACAGACACTGCCTCCTGCCTCATATCCCTTGTTCCCTTTCCTCCCTTCTCTTACCTGCCTTCCCTGTCTTCCTTTCTTCCACTCCATGCACCAACTCACTGTCCACCAAAAGAAAGAACCCACCACCACAGTGACCCCACCTCTTTCCAGTACAATCCTTTATTTGCCCTTATTCTCCACCCCAGCTCCAGTGCAGGGTCCATCCCCGTCACTCACTTCTTCTTCAGGAGCTCCGTCATCTCTGGCACCGCCTGCAAACACCAGTGCTGGGGTAGGGTGTGCTCTCCCTCTGAACACACACACACACCCCCCCCCCCCCCAAGTTCTCCCCCTGCAGCACCCAGCCCCCCATTATGCTCCCCACCCTCCCACCCCTCATGCTCAGCACAGCACTCCAGGGGCTGTGGGTCACCCCAGCTCACAGCCCTCCCCACTTCTCTCCTGCTGAATAAAGCTTCTTAATTATTTAAGAGCGCTGCATTTCCATTAGGTGGAAATAATGCATTCGTACAAAATTTATTAAGGAAATTGTCTACATGGTGTTTCTTCAGCATGCGACTCTGGCTCACAGGAAGGCCTGTGCTCGCGCCGAGCCAGCGCGCACTACTGCGGCAACGGCATTAAGTGCTGGCAGCGGTTCTGCCCGCACCGCTCACCGAGCCCCGGCACGCTCCCGCCAGGCACACGTGTGGCCGTGTGCACACACGTGCCATAGGCGGGTGCGCATGGGCTGGCTCACAGCACCGCTCTCTGAGAGCTGCGAGCTCCTCACGAGCAGCAGCCCAGGCAAAAGTCATGACTGCGCCTGCCACCAGCACTGCGAAGTCGTACTTCATGAAGCTTAAAAACAGATGCGAGCACCTCACGGCCAGGAAACTAGAACAGAGCAGCCTGGCTGTGACACCCCCAGCGCACCTGACTGATGGCTTCTATGTGCAGGGATCCAATTTTAAACATGAAAATAAATCAGAAAGGAAATTCTTTACCAAACCCACCTAAGGCAGACTTCACAATACAATCTGGTCAGTGATATCTGAGCATTGCTAGCACAATGAACCAGTTATCCCACACAGCTCCGTGTTTAGCCTCACCTGAAATAAGTCTGCCACCAGGCCAAAGTCTGCCACTTGGAATATTGGAGCTTCTGGGTCCTTGTTAATAGCAACAATGGTCTGCAAGAAACAGTAAATCACCATGTGAAAGTTATATATAGATATGAAAACAAAGAGATAGAGATTAACGTCTAGGGCTGGCTCACATTGACAGGCCTTATTCAGGAAGCCTACAAGCCCCTACAAGCAGAAGACAGGGCTAGCAGCATTTTAACATCTTCTCCTCCTCAAAAAAAAAAATTAACCACCAGCAACAAACACATCCCCCCGCTAAAACTCCATCTCAGCTCCCTGCATACATCAGGGCTATCCTCCCCCGTTGAGGAGTCTAGAAACAAAATACTACAAATGATTACCTGCCAGCTCTAAGCACCATCATCACAGAAATAACTCATTTAAAACCAGCACAATATAAACTGTGCCTGAAGGGACACATCATTTGGTTTGTCGCACAGCAGAAAAACGCAGATGGTGGAAACCCCAATGCATTGGTCCAGGTAAACGTGTCTTGGTTCAAACTCTGCC
Source organism: Pezoporus wallicus (assembly GCF_028554395.1). NCBI lineage: Eukaryota > Metazoa > Chordata > Aves > Psittaciformes > Psittacidae > Pezoporus > Pezoporus wallicus. Next base: position 431,094 of record NW_026641531.1, on the reverse strand, counting down.
ACCCAGGTAAATCATTCTGTAACTTCTGAAACAGCGTCTCACAAAACAAACACACACGGGAGTCCCCTCAAAATCTATACCAGGATGGTGAGCACTCCATAAAGGATGGCGGGGGGGGAGGACAGGAGCTTGTGAAATGAGCCTTGCACCAGTGTGGGGTGAAAGCACAGCACTCCACTCCACTGCTGCCTTTTCATCCTGAGCTGCTTTGAGCTGCTCCCAGCCTCTTCAGCCAGCTCTAGCCCTGCAGCTGTGTGTGTGTGTGACACACACAGACCTGTCCTTCCCAGGCAGCCACAGCTCAGGCCTCTCCCTCCCCTGACTGTACTCATGCACCAGACCCCACAGCTCAGTAGCACACACCTCATGGCAGTCACTCAGAGGCAGAAGTCTGCAAACCCTGTGGGGTTAGGCCCCATAAACGTTTCTTTTATTCTCAGGCCATCTGTACCCTGTGACTCGCTATAAAGAAGGACCACGGCATAATGCAAGAAGGAAGCACCTGCAGCAGAGCCCTGCTGCTGCCCTCCTGCCAGCTCGTACGCAAAGACCTGCACACTCTGCAGTAATGCTTCCCCCAGAATCTTCTTCCCGAAGTTCATTGGCTTTAGTTCAGTCCCCCCCTTTGTGCACTCAAGCCTCCCGTGACGGTTCCACAGCGCAAAGCAGCAAAACCCAGGTGGTATCTGCTCAATAAAGACCTGAACTATCCTCTGAGGCCCCACCATGCTCTGCAGAACCCATCACAGGGCACAACACCCAACGCTGAGGGAAGGAGGCCACCTGGGGCCTGCCGCCTCTGTCCTCGTCACCAAATAGGCAAAGACACCAATTGCTTGTAAAACTGTTTTCATCTTTAGTTTGGCAGCCCAGTTCTTCCTTAGTCTCCATTCATTAGCTAAAATAACTTCACATGAATGGCTTTGGATGGAAAGGACCTTAAGATCATCCAGTTCAAGCCCCTGCCACCTGGTTCTCCACCTCATCACTAGATCAGATCTTCCATAGCAAGAAGCAAATGCATCACCCTGCTTGCAGCTGACCTTTGCGAGTTACATCTGTTAGAAAGAGAAGCTGCTGCAACTGCCCCATGAGGGAATGGAAAACGAGGAAAGCAAGCAGCGCCCATTCTCCATGTCTCCTCTAAAGCTGCATTTCCTACCTTGCTGTAAAAGGACAAATAAATTATACATCTCACTTGGCAGAAAGCATCTGACGTACCCTGAAGTGTCCAAATTCACAATGCCAGACAATTCACAGTGCTGAGGGAAGAGAGGGGGACACTCCAGAGCTCTCCCATGGCTGTGTAATGCTTTATGTTTGTAAGAGCTGCATCTTTTCAGTAACTACACATCTACGCTCTGGCTAAAGGGAAAGCAAACACAATTCAAACTGAATGTCTCAGTACATTTGTTTACACCAGAAAACCTATGAGATACGGGAGCAATGGAACCGTTACGTACGGATCCCATAGCCACACACTCCACGTGTCCTCATTTCCTGTGAGGGAACACCTCAATATCCAATATGGAATTGGAAAAGCTAAAAAAAGTAGAGGTTTCGCTATTACGCTACAGGACAATTATTGCTGCCCAAGAGTTTCTATTCAAAGGTAATTCTGGCACCTGAAGTCATCTATTCCTGTAACAGCCTTTACTGCGATAAGGCAGGAGGCGAGTACAGAAAGGGTCAGATTCCAGTTTTAAGCAGCTCTGAATGCACATTTCTCAGGCAATGGCTGACACTAATCCCCGCTGCCCACCTTCTCCCCCACCCCAAAGCACAGCTGGAGAACACGCATCTCAAAACAAAGACACTCTTAACAATACTGTGGCTCATCAGCCCTGGATTGGAGGATCAGATGGAGGCTCCACAGGGGTGCTGTACCCCAAATCCAGCTCTCATGATTTTCCCCTCCAAAATATGTAAAGGATATATGCGAAAAGCACTCAACCGTAAGGCAGCACAGACCATCCCACACACAGGCTGGCTTCTGAGAACAACCCCAGTCCCACCCAGACATGTAAACTCGCTAGTCTGTCACTGGTTAAATGCAGGAATCTGCCTGTGCATATCTGCGAGCCTTTTCCTCAGCTTTAGAAGCTGTTCAAAGTTCTGGGCTTGGTTCCTGCCAGAAAGCACAAGGTCAATCCCTGGAAATAGAAAAAACTATATATCCTCTTTCTAAAAGGATCTGTGGGAGGCGAGGACAACCCACAGGGGTTTATGTCTGGCCCTGGACCGTGTGATGCAGCAGGTAATTCTGCTCCTCTTCCCCAACACGGCACCGTGGATCCAACAGGCATCTCCCACCCCGCATTATGTGCTTAGGCAACTAATGAGTTAAACCTTTTAAAGTTTTACTGCCGGTTTATAATAGGTTTCCATTTGAATGGCTAAATGCAGGAATGTCAGAGACGTCTTTTTCTTTATGGAATCCTAAGTTCATGATTCAGATTGCACATTGTTATGCATGAATTACTATGTCATCCTCTGAAACAAACACAACTGGAGCTATTGTATAGAATTCAGGCACACATGGGTTTGTTGGGTTTTAAATAAGCAAAGTCAATTAGCTGCTGCTACTTACTGCTTTGGGCTGTGGAGCAATGCATTTCCTGGTTAGGTGTTTTCCACAGTATCTGGTTTTGGCAAGGCTGAGAGGACTGACATATTTTAAAGCAGACAAACTGGCTATTTTAACGCTTAAAAACCTGGAAAACTGGCTAATGTACTGATGTAAAAGCAAGGAAGTCCCCTCCTTTCCTTGCTCAGCAATCTCTTCCAGCACACCCATCTTTACATACCTTGCTGTCTTTCATTCCAGCCAAATGTTGGATCGCTCCAGATATTCCCACAGCAATATAAAGTTCCTAGACAAAAACAAAAGTGAGACATTTTTGGTACCCGTGACAGTTTCCTTCAGCTCTCTCTCTTACTCAGCACCAATTACATGCAGTAGTTTTTACATTACAGAAGGTGTCAGTATTACAGGCAGTTGATGACTGGTTCCCTTCCCCACTTGGGGATTCTCCATTTACAGTTGGATCCCAGAGGAGCAGCTGGCAAACACTGGTGAGAAAAGAAAAACAGGTAAAGGCTGCATCAAGCCTAAGACACTGCTCAGTTAGCAGACGGCACTCAGTGCTACTACCCATGACCCTGGTGATTCCCAGCACAAGTATTAACCAAGATAACATATGGATAACGCAGTTGCCTGAAGAGAAACCCTAGGCTTTTGTTTGCAGCCTTTTGGATCCTTTAAATAAGACAGAATGCATAAAGCCGAAATCCAGATGTTCATACTGGCAGGACAAAACACCTCAGATCCTGAAGCTGGCTAGTGCACTTGTTAGTGACAGAACCACAGAATGGTTTGGGATGGAAGTAACATCAAAGCTCATCCAGTTCCAACCCCCTGCCATGGGCAGGGACACCTTCCACTAGAGCAGCTTGCTCCAAGCCCCATCCAACCTGGCCTTGAACACTGACAGGGAACAGGCAATGTTCCCATGACCTAAAGCTTTTCTTCCCCTAGTCGCCATCAGCTCCTGGCACAGGATGAGTAGAGAAGTGCTCCCCAGGTAGGCACCACCACTTACACACTTTGGGGCTCCCAATCTCTCATCACCATCAGCTCCTGCACAGGATGAGTAGAGAAGTGCTCCCCAGGTAGGCACCACCACTTACACACTTTGGGGCTCCCAACCTCTCATCACCAAAGCGACTTCAGTTCAAAATAAACATTTACAGGCAAACAGACCTACATCTACAGTTCTAACTCACAGCACAGAAGTCTCTTTCCCCTCAGACTGACAACCGCCTATCCAAGGCCAAGAGTGTTTTCAGCTCCATGACAGTCTTCCCACCACCGCAAGCCAAAGGAGCAGTCAAACCTCGGCTGTTTAACTACCTAATTTTACAGAAGAAAACCAAAGTATTTTTCACCAGCTCACCCAATGAGAGGAAACTTTAACACTCAAAACTGGGAGGGGGGGGTGGGGGGAAATCATGTCAGAGCTGATGCAATGTGGTATTTCTATACACTTAGAAAAGGCACAACCTCAAATACTAAAAGAATTTCTCTTTTCAGAATACCAAGGTTGGTCCATAGTTAAGAACGTACAAATCTAATCCAAGACATTATTTTGGGGGCCAGGCAGGGTAAGAGGGTCAAAAACTCTTCTCCCTGCGCAACTGAGGATGTACATTACAGTTAAGTGGCTTTTAACATGACGGAACAAAGCACAGCTGTGAAACAGGCACCTACAGAAGAGGCTGGCAAATGAGGCTGTTCAGCCACAGAGACCATGCAGACTGCTTTTGCCATACAGACCTAACAGTCATTGTATCAGTTACAGAAAGAAAGATTGCTTTCTGATGTTTCTATAGCTACAAATTTTACCCACCACATTGGTTTTTAAACAGGAATAGATAAATAAAAGCTATGAAGCCTTCCTACACTTTTCTACAAAAGCCATCTCTTGCAAAAATTGAAAGAGAAGGAAACCAGCAGGAACAAAGTATTTCCTATGAAAAAAGCTTGCTTTGAAACTGAAACACAGAATCTAGTCTATGTATTTCCACAAAAACACACAGCTGTTGGAGACACTCAGAAGCTTTTTAGCCTCAATAGCTTTTTACTGAGTAGATTACTATTGGAGGTCAATCCATTTTAGCCACAGCTGCAATGTAACATAATACGCCCATGTAAGAGCTCATGGTAAGAATGCAATATTTTCATTATACCAAATAAAAGAGCAGATGTTGCAGGAGAAATTATTCTAACCTCATATTGTCTTTAATACAAGCCCTTTTTAAAAACACATTACTGTAATCTCATTCTTTTTCAGAGCAATTCATTAAGTGCCAGTCATCCAGACTACCAGACACTCTTATCAGGCTGTTTAACATTTGAAGTTCAGTCTTTGGAAAGAATCCAGCTCGCCAGGAGCCAGATGCCTATGTATATATTCTATTAAAATATCTCAGAAAGACAAGGATGTTTCATTAAAAGGACATTTGTAAATCACCCAGCTTGTCTAAAAAGCCTTTCTCATGCATCTACACCATGCCCTTCTAGGTTACGTACGTTGGGCTCTCTGGCTAAGGTAACTACTCCATTCACGAGTGGTCTCCTCAGCAAGGTTGTCATACAAAACACACAGGACAGCATGTTTCTTATCAACAGTTCCATACTGCAAGATCGATCTGACTGCTTAAATCTTAGTTTAAATCTGTTGTACAATTTAGGAGGGACACAAAGGACTGGCAAAGTCTGAACAATAAAGATTCAGGACAGCTCAGTGCTCTCCAAGGAAAGGATTCAGCTGGGCATCCAGAGAGGTCATAAAGGACTCAGAAATTCAGATCTCCCAGTTGTTATCAGGATGATACCCTCACTTTGATGATCACCCTGCAGTCTTTAACTTCTAGCACGCCTTTTGCTGGGTCCTCTCTTTCTAGCGTGTCAGAGTTTAAAGTCCCAAGTCAGGACTGTGAAGCTCATCTACAGAGCAGGCCCACGCCAAGGCACCAAGCAGCATGAATGAGAGGCTGGACTGCACCTCTCAGGTGCCAACAAAGATGGCTTTACACCAGCTCCAGATTCCTGCTTTTTGCATCCCTGGAAGCTGCTGCAATTACTGCTGTCAGGTGTCCGATCCATAGCCTACAATTACAGGCACTTAGGTTAAAGTCCAGGATGTGGTGGGGCACGTATCAATTCCCTGGTGTTTGCACACAGGCAGGTATTCACCAAAGGGCTGCTGCCTGCACTGTGCCACGAGGGAATGGCATAATAAAACAGCACACACTCTGTACAAGAGGTGCTCGCTGCACTGCCTGATACAAATAAAGTCCCAAAAGCCATTAAAGTCAAGGAAAGTGAAAGTTTTGGTGGCATAAAGGCATGGCACCAGATCAGGCAGTTGTCTTACCATAACACACCACCCAGGGAATGATTACTGTACATACCTTACAGCCATGCCACAGATTTTTATGAAGTACACAGTGGACACCAGCACAAGGGAAGAGACAGCAGAGCAGAGCTCACAGTAACAAGGAGCACAACTAAGGAAACACAGCGTGGGAAGGCAAATGGACAGAAGAGCCTATGAAGCACAGGGCAGGGACGCACAATCAGCAAGTACTTAAAGATGTGCTGTTGCCCAAAGGGTCCGGTGTGTCAGTCATGGGAACATGTTGTTGTGGAAGCATCCCATTCAACGTACCCACCAGGCTTTGCACAAGGCCTATAGCAGCAGCCAAAGCCGATTCTGCAGCATAGTGGCAGGAAGGCCAAGCATGTTTTGTCTGGCCACACAATATCCCAGAAGACTCCAAGACCTCAAAGTTTGTAAACACAGCTATGCACCACAACAATCCTAAAGAGAAACAAAACTCAAAGTCCCGTATTTATTTTATTCAAAGGCAAGATTCCAAATCAGGAATCCAACTTCTGCTTTGCTATTTAAAGTATAATCTAACCTTGTACTGCTTTTTCAACACACACAACTGTGGTATGTCTTGTCACTGTGAGTCACTGTCTGCTAATCATTAAAGTGAAAAAAATCCCTCTTAGCCATCCCCATTATTCCCATTTCCTCTTTGAATGTCCCCAACTTACACTTTAGTATCTACAGCAAGTCCACGAGACTTCACGTTTGCACAGCTGGCTCCAGAACCCACACAGCCAGTTACACTCTGGATAAATGTCACAAGGATGCTATACATGGATGATTATAACTACCAATATACCAAAGCAGTTATTTTCCAGGCCATACTGACTCACCAGTTACTTCTAGAATAATTTGTGCATTATATTAGTACCTCATGTTTACCTATACGGATATTTTAAAATGCCTTAGGCTGCCTTGGGGCAGCAGTTAGGTACATCTGCTGAAGAGAACCACAAACACAGTTTTTAGTTGAAACTTACAGTGACTCTGAATGCTGCTGTAAGAGACTGTATAATGCTGTGAGCATCCACAGGTGCAACCCAAGATGAGGTAGTTATTTTGCAAGCACACCATCAGCTACTATTGATTTTTATGCCAATGTTTGAATTATGCTGAAAACCTTCAGCATACATCAATTTATCATCCTACCAGTGGCATGCTTTTAAACAGGCTGGTTTAATAAACCCCTTTGGCACACATACTCTTCTTAAAGGCAGCTCAAACGTTTTATTTTCTTTGCAAGAGTGAAAGGACAATGAAATCAGAAAGAAATCTTTGTAATCAAAATTGCTTCATACAAGATATTCCTTCCAATTACAAGCTATTAACCCAATAAAATATTTTCTGGCTTGACACTTGTTCACATATACTCTGCTGTATATCAAACAATTATCCAGCATGGACTGCTTTGATGCAGTTGAGTACGTTCCATTCAAGAAGCACATATTACTAAACCCCATCCCAACTACAGTTTCTTTTTCACTTTAAGAACCTTTGATCAGCCAAGCCATGTAATTACTCTTAAGCGTGGTTAGGGTGTCTGCTGGAGTGCAGGGCCATACAGCAATCTTTTTCTCACTAGGGAAAAGCACATCAATTGCTTTCAGCTAAATGCACTCACATATGAATATTTTAGTACAATTTAATGTTTCTGCACCAACCCCAAAGGAGCAGAGCATCAATTTGTGAACATAGTTTTCTTCGAGTTAAAAGCTACACTGGATAATGCAGGATGAAAGGGGTTGTCAATCCTTCGCTTTTTAGCAAGTCAGAGAAAGGTAGTCTGTAAATTCAGTCCCAGCTGCATAGACAGCTCTCTGAAGTTTGCCACTATAAAGCTACTTTCCAACAACAGTGAATTATCAGAGGAGATATACTGCAAAATAAATTTCCCAGGCACAGACAGTTTTCCCAATACTACTCCCATCTGCCAGGTACCAAAAAGCACACCTGCTGGTCTGTTAGCAAAACCCACCAACATAACATACAAATAATGCATTCCTACAAAGAAGCCAGTTAAGGGTAGGAGAAATACAGTTATCTACCAGGTGTTCCAACAGAGGAACTTCAGCATCTCAGTATTCTCTTGTATGTGTAACGATTCAGAAATAATGAAGATCTTACCACTGATAAGCAGAACATATTTTAAGTGAGTACAAGCAAGATGACAGGACTGACACTTCTGAAACTAAGGCAATTGGTTAGTTCCCTCTGTTTGTAGTTTTAGGGGAGAGCCAAAGAACAAAATGGAACATAATAGCTGGAATAAAATATACCTGGTTTCATTTCACTAAGCTTCCCCAAAGAATGAAGAGAAACAACACCTGACAGATACAAACCCAAGGAAGTCAATGATCCCTAAGAAAATAATGGGAAGTAACAGTGAAGAGCTAGTACCCACCTACTACACAATGAAACCAGGAGTCACTTGTGAATTTTAGAGAAAATAAAACCAGGCCAGGCGAAGTATTTGCCTGCTTTGCCACTGCACACACAGAAATACAAAATACAGGAATAAGGTAAAGAATGTGACAGTTTTTCTCCCCTCCTGCTACTCCAAAAGCAGGACAATGGCTATTAACTGCTACAAGGCCACTCACTGCAGTGAAAGGGGCTTCCTAGCACAATACTGGGGCATACGCAAGCTTAGAAAGCATCTCACCCTGTTGTAAAAAAAGAAAAAGTAGAGCAACAGGAGTTCCACTGCTCTGTAGAGGAACATTCTGCACCCTTATGTCTGCCTCTGCCAGGAAATGCCTCCTTGCCATTCATCTTTCCTTTTCCTGCTCCTCATTTAATCCCACTCCTGCATTTTCTGCCTAATACAACACCTTATGTTATTCCTATTCTTCCACACCTCTGGTGACTTTCAACTGAACCAACATCTCGCTTCAGCATCTCAACTGAAGCTGCACCTCTTTAACATGCCTCTTTTCCCCTCATTATTATTGTCAGTTCCTGACTGTTGGAAATTTGCCTCATTTTTTAAGCTCCTGCAATTCATTACATCCAGACAGACCATTTGGTATGAAATCTAAGCTTAAGCACTGAAGCTAAGCAAGTCAGCAAGTTTACTCCTGTCGATCAGATCAGAACTACACTGAATTCCCACCTGCCTCCTCCACTTGAGGTTTCTCAGCACATGCAATATCCAAATGCATCTGCCTCCTGTGCAATCATATCACATTTCTAACACAATCACCTAATCCACTGTCAGTTATTCCTGTATTTCTCAACTTCTGCCTGCCTGAGCTTTCCACCTCAGTTTCTTGTTGCCTGGTAGGATTTTGTGCCTGATGCTGAAAGTATCAAGAGAGCAACTGAACACCAAAAAACCAAAAACCAGACCAAGAATTGTGCCTAGCTGCGCTTTCCCCACCGGATGGGCCCTCTGCACTGTACACGCCTTGAGAAGGAAACCTTACAATGAAGTCTGAGAACTACATACAGTGCTTAATCTGAGTACTGAATTTCATTTTTGTGAAGCCTGCATATAAGAAATAGCAGGAAGCCCCCAGCTTCTAATTTAAAACTATATGCTCCTAAAACAGTTGTCACTGATTAAAGACATCGAATACATTTTTTTAATTAGGAAGGTAACATTTTATATTTTAATCCATACACTTATGCCTAAAAATTTCCTTCCTTCCATCTCCCCAAATAATACAAATCAGCCCTCTCTTTCATAAGGCAGAATGCTCAAACAGGAGCTTCAATTACCTGAAATTAACAGGTAAAAAAAAAAGCTACTAATAGAAAGACGAATAATACATCAAACATTTTAACAGCTGGAATAAAATTATACAAAAGAAAAATTACCAAAGATCCAGTCAAACACTAACCCCCTCCACCCCCCTCCAAAAATGCATGAACTCCAACACGAACAAGAGCTTGCAGTTTAGAGATGAGGCTATTTTGGAAGTGGGGTGTCCTGCACAGAACTAATTCTCAAAGGTAAAATTTGTACTCCTTAGCTGCATTATTTCATTACTTAAGCAAAATGAACTACACTTGCTTCTTGACTGGCAGTTTGTTCATGTATTGATACATCAGCATTTCAGGAAAGCTGCTGTGCTTGCGAGGTTCTTGTGTCGTGAACTCTTTAACAACTGAAGCCAGTCACAGAATTACTGGAGGACCAATGACTAAAATTAACCCTTCCTTCAAATCCACAAAGGCACATAGGAAGAAATAAGCAGATTTTTCATATCGTTACCTTCTTACCCAGTCCTCAGCAAAGAGACTCTCCCCCGTAGTCACACACAAAACCCAGAAAGCAGCAGAAGTACCTCCCCTCTTCCTGAGCTTGTAACTAACTCTTCCCCCTCTGTAGTCTCCAAAATGACCCAATTCAAGACCTTTAAAACCAATGCATTCCAATCCTCCACTGAGACTGGGCAAGATACTATTAACAGAAGAGGAAGCACATACTCTAGGATTCTTTCCCATCAGAAACCAACAGCTGCATAGGAGAGCAAGTATGGCTCAAACTCCAAGATCCTTCTCCTGCTTAAAACCCAGGCAGTCAGGAGTGTATGCACCATGTCCACTGCAGTCCAAGCTAAACACCAAACTCAGGTCTCAGTGAGTACAACTAACCAACGTACAAGGCTGCTTTGCAATTTTCCAGGTAAAAAGTCATGAGCTCTCCCTGATCTATACCAAGCATACCTCATAGGAAAAGCAGGCAGTCATCATCTAGAGGACTGTTAAAATAGCCGGTGTAGTCTTGATCCGACCAAGAAAGTTCAGTTCTACTCCTTTATATGAAATTTATCTTCCACTACACAGAATAATTTTCTAGCTAAACACCAAAAAGATAGCGAAGCACAATTAGGAAGGTGAAGTTATGAATTTGCAGATTTAAACTGCCTCCTATTTAAGATATCTATCCCAGCACACTGAATACCCAGCCAGCAACTCAACTTACACTGTCAATACAATTAACAGAATATTTTCTATACTTCTAAGCCACTGTATGCTGTCCTTGTATGTATTTTAAGATCCACAATACTTGAACAATTTGAAAGAAGGGGCTTACAATTTTCAGTACTTTGCACCACCCAATACTTAATATTTGTTAAGAACAGAGATGAGAGAGAAATGCATCAGCCTGCTGGCAAAACAATATACCACCATGCAACTGTGTGAGTTCAGATCATTTAAGCATTCTTTAGTCAGTCCCAACTCATGGCTATCTTATCTATCCTCTAGAAGATGGCAGTGATGACACTGATGGGATCCTATGATGTGGCTGCATGTTCTGATGACTTTCAAATGCTGCCATGAGTCATCTGTGGCAAGTTATAGCACTGTATCTTTGCCAAAAAATAGCCTTTTCTGTTTCAATGTCATTGTTTATATGCCATTGACTCTGCAGTGTTCATTCTTGAGCCTCAAGACACACAAACCAGAGATGAGCTGTCTTCAATTTAGCATTCTCAACTTCATTAACAGCTCTTTGGGTAGTGAAAAAACAGGATGGTCAGTCTCATCTCATGCCCTTTCAAAATATGAAACTAAATGACACTTAGCTCACTCCCTGGTTTTCAAAGGGTTGGTTATGTAACAACCAACTAAAGATGCCTCATGTTACCAGCTCTGCTGCTTTCAGAACCTGCAAACTGCACGTGTGCTACAGTTACATTTACTGAGTTCGTGCAGATTAGCTTGCTGAGACCTACAGCTGCAATGTTGCACCTTATGCATACTGTGTGATCTAAAGAAAGTGCATTGTATTTAAACACAAAAGTTCCTTTAGCAAAGAGGAAGTATTAGCTGTGGGATACAGCTGTTTTGCACTACGTCCAAAAAACCTATAACAACTGCATACTATTCTCTAAAGAAAGATATCACCAGAAAAAAAGAGTTAGGGTTGCATTTATCATCTCTAAAGCCTCACAATTTCCTTCCAGAGCTGAGGTTAAAATAATTGTTATCAAGATTTTGGAAGGACACAATATGCAACCAAATGGACCTTAAGTCTTCTCAATAGTTCTATTTCTCAGAAGCTGTTTTTCATAGCAGTTAGCTATCATATAATAAGTTTATAGATTAAACACTAGTTTGCCTAAAAATAGCTCTACTTAGCCCTACAAAGCTACCATCAAATGGCCTCTGAGGACCAAGCAGCAAACATCTCTTTCCATGTTTCAAGACAGAAACACTCAGAAGCACAAAGCATCTTGGTCAAGACAACCCAGCAAGCAGAACTGACAAGACTCCAGAAATGGCAGGCTCCCGTCTGATATTTTCAAGTACTGCTTAGCTCTATTAGATGTATTACTGGAAAAATAAGTCATGGTTTCAAGTTCCTGAATATGCAGCAGCTCTTAATAGTACAATGGCAAAACATTTCAGATCCTATCAAGACCTTGGACATGTACAGCTTTTTAGCACTATTTATATTACTGGGATTTAGCAAATGCAGCAGTTGAAATATGACAAGTTTCTCTACTAAGTTCCAGCTCACTCTGCATTTCTGCTCTCATTAAACCATTAACAAGTAAGAAGTTGCTCCGTGGTGTCTTCTGTTGCCATATACTTTCAAAGAGAACTGAAAGGCTAAATGTTTATTCAATTATGTAGCTCAAAGCGTACATCTGACAGATTGACACACCTGCCCATGTTCTTAGCCACAATTCTACTCACATCTATGATCACTGCATCTCAGTATGGGCTAGCACACATTCTACCCCACACTGAGATGCACTATATTTGTTCCTTCCTACATACAAATGCTCAAGCGTGCTTTATCTGTGGACCCAGGTCACAAGAACAATGAAGGCAGTCTCAGACTTGTACATGACAGAAAAGCCCACCCTAGAGCCAAACAATGCAGGGATAGGAATTAGTCCCCTGTGATATCAGGATGTGTAGCAGGAAAGATAAGCAGCAGGTTATTTCCCAACAGTAAACTGCTTACGAGAATATGCCCTTCTTTATATTTCACAGCAGCCAACCTGTAGATTATTTCTCTCAAGTTTCTTGCACTTTCACTTCTTATGAAAAGTTTTGCTTAGAATGTACTGCAATAACCCAGCTATAGTTACCAAACTTTAAACAATAAATCATCACCTGTAAATGAAACAAAACCACACTCCCCAGAGATCAAGCCACATATCAATACAGTTTCAAGTTTATATTGCTAAGGACACATTTTAGCATATCAGTGAGAGGTGTGAAAAAGTTAAAACAGCTCAGCACAGGCAACTATGAAAGAATCCAGCAACTGACCCACGGTAGAGATTGACATCACAGCTTGCTGCTGTAGTTTTGCAAAGGCACCATCAAGTGACAGTATCACAACGGGCACACTAAGATTGTCCTGCTAGGCTCAGTATTAAGACTTGGCTCATTTTTAAGCATTTGCTTTGAAGGAAGATGCATGCTAGAAAACATCCCAGCTCTTTCACGAAAGAGATTTCTATACTTACTGGTGCTACTATTTTGCCCGTCTGTCCGACTTGCAAGTCATTAGGAACAAAGCCAGCATCAACAGCTGCACGGGAAGCTCCAACTAGTTGAAAGAAAATATTTCCAATGTTTTCTTTTAAAATATTAGCGAGCCAAATTTCTATCACCATAAAAGCACATGTATTTTACTGAAGAGTCCCACACTCAAAGGGCATGCATTCAGAAACTTCCCTCTTAAAAGCTCTTATAGTAATCCCTCTCTATACCACTGGCTGAAACTTCCAAATACTAAGTGCTAATGCACTTCATAAGCAACAGGAAATCCTTACTCCCAGTACTAAAGGGCCATATATTTAAACCCAAGGATTTCAGTCTGGCGTATTTCCATTATTTTCTCTTGTTGCTTTGTCAGAAGAGGATTTTCCCACAAATGCCTTCCCATAATGTTCCCCCAGTTTGAATAGAACACATGTGCCATCTTACATTGCTGCAAGAGCTCAGAAGTCAGACACAGTAAAGAGAAATATCAAAGGAAACTTGAAAACACCACACAGACACCAAGTTAGTGAAGCCACCAGTTTCCAAAGCTATTCATGTAGAGCTACAAATTTTTACATGTGAAATCTAAAACTAATGTAGTTCAAGTGTTAATGCAAGCACCTCCTCCACCTCTCCCAACCTTTACTTAAAATATTTTGCTGAAACACCGTACAAGGTCAGTTTTCTCCTGTTGATACAACAGCATAGCAAAACCAGAGCCAGTCAAAGCACAAGAGCTGCAAAAGGCATTCTATAAAGGAGCAGTATGCAAGGATGTATTAAAAAAAAAAAAAATCAGCTCTTCAAAGTGAGCCAAGACCATTTTTTAATTTACACAACTTCACTTGTTGAATTTGCAAAGGACAGGGTATATTACAGTTTAGTATTCCGCTTCATGCACAAGCATTTAAATACACAGCTGGCCACCAGGACAAGAAAAAACTTTACCTATGACTCTAAACTAATGGGATTTTAAATTTTTTTTTTTGAGACATGAAAATAAAAGACCTTAATATGAACACTAGTTTTCATGTGACCTTTTCAAACATAACCAGGGTTAAAAAAAAAAGGAGAAAAACAAGTTTACCTGCAGCATGCAATTGATCTGCAAGATCATATAACAACTTGAAGTTCTCACCACTCTTCAAGCCTCTCCCTTAAAAGTTAAGAAAAAAGAACATAATATGCTTTAAGATTTTTTATTGTCTACACAAACTTTCTCCATAAGTATTTGCAAAGGCACAAATACACACTTGCATAGGGTAGTTTTCAATACATTACTAAATAGTACTGAATATTTGGAGAATTAGCTTTTGTCTTTGGGATTAATATTATTTCATATGTATAACACAACAGCACTGTCTGGCTTACTTCCTGCATGCAGCACCATCAAGACCATTCTCTGAAATCAGAGGAACACGATTTTTTTTTTTTCCTAATTTGTGCTCCCTCTGCTGGTACAAACCTCTGTAGTGGGATAACTGAAGAATAATTTTTTTAGCCCTAGGCATACAATAAAAATCACAGTCCATCCCTTTATACCTGCAGAGCAGAATACAAGCATAATGATTTTATAATCATTAGAGTCATTACACAATAACGTTTGGACTGTCTCTAACAATCAATAACAATTTTAAACATGACAGACTTGGAACTAAAACCACTTCATATTGCTATAATTTTAAAGGGACTCACCAAATATGCCAATGTTCTTAAAAAGCCTACAAGCATATGTTAAACTCATGCTTTGCCTTTTCACAAAACATACATGTTGGGTGTGTTCCCACTGGCCCCGTGCAAGAACTACATCATAAATATTTATATCTTTATTAACATATGACATTATGGTGTTCTGCCACAGATTATTTAATCAAGATGTACCATTATTTAAATGCAACACAGCACAGTTTTCATATTATCTACTTACCACCAGACACAACCACTTTTGCACTAGTAAGCTCTGGTCGGTCGCTTTTTGTCAACTCCTGCTCAATCCATTCAGACAGACCAACTGGCGGTGGAGGGGTTACTGTGTTCAGCAGATGAATAAAAACACCCGCAAGAAAAGAGATCAAATGTGTAATTTCAACATTTTAAATCTGATCTTAAACTTCATGCAGAGTTCACTCCATAACCAATTCAACCTACTACCAGTAATTGCTCTGTCCCCGAGTTACAAGCTTGTTTTGTTAGTTAAGTAACCTATAGTATAAACTGCACTAAAATTAAAGGTCTGTTTTATACTACATTGATATCAACCCAGCATAATAAATCTGATTCTTATTAAGACAGGCAAACAAGCCAATTGAGTAACACACTATGCTAATCTTAAGTATCAAGTAGCATTTGTTTCCTTATATCCACAGACTTAGGAAATACAGGATAGTTTGGGAGCAGGTACTAAGCCACCCACAAAAATCTGAGGACTGGAGCCCACACACATGCAGCACATTACTACTGATTGTCTCTGCTGGATTTACAGCACAGTCATAAAAAGGCCCACAGAAAAGAAAACAGCAGAGGCAGTCAAACACTGGAACAGGTTGCCCAGAGTGTCCAGCTGTAGAGTTACTCAAAGCCTGACTGAACACAATCCTGGGCAACCTGCTCCAGGGGGTTTGGACTAAATGGTCGTGAAGACTCTTCCAACCTCAAGTATTCTGCGATTCTGTGACTGGACTTCTCCATCATCAAAGCTACACTGGCTTTATTAAAATAATAATTTAACCTGGTTAAATTAAAACTGATCTAAAACAACAACTGGGTGTTCTCAAAGCAATGTAAACTGCTACTAACTTAGCTAGACATTGCAGTGACCTATCTTGATTGAAATATGAGCAATTAAACAAAACCTATGGCTAGTCAGCCACTTTTTTTTTTTTTTGCTCAATCTTGCTTTGAAAACCAATCTGGCTATTGAAACAGCTGTAACTAAGCTGCAAGACTGCAGTGTCAGAGGTTTAAACAGTGAGTGAAGGAGACTTCACCACATATCATTTCATTTCAATGAAAAGTGTAAAGTAACCATATTAAAATCATAAAGCTACAATTATGACAGTTTGCTTTAACAAATACTTCTACAAAACATCACTATGCCGTGAGCAAAAACTCTTATCACATGAAGCAACAGAATACCAGAACAAATACTCACACTTTTCTAAACTGGCACTACCACCACTTGCTGGTGCAGCCTCAAAAGAAGTTCCCCGCACAGTGAATATTTTAATTGCTTCATCACATTGCAAAGTGCAAAGAATATTTCCTAAGAAAACAAAGGGTCACATTATATCCTTCAACAAGATATCAGACATACCAGGCTTTTAAAAAAGAAATAAAATTAGTATTAGAGACACATCAGCAGTTCTACAAGAAGAGGTAACAGTCAGAAAGTTACTTCCCAAAACTGCAGCTTTAGATAACTAAAACTTGAAAGTTAGGCACTTAATAAACATCAATTATAAACATTTTCATTTACTTTTTAGCTCCATGCTTCTAAAGTATGATAACAAATCCTGCTTTTAAAGGATACATGGCATTCAGGTCATCTCTTATGGATGAGCTTTTAAATTTCAGAAAGGGGAAAAGAAAAAAAAAACACAAACAAGTGTCATCCTTTAACATAAAGAGCACCTATAATTCATAGTACATTTTTTATCCTGCCACACGAATTCATGAGAAGACAATAAGGCCTGCCCCTACTACCTGTGAGATTATGTTTCTCTCAATAATATGTAAGACATGGTATTTACTTCACATTGGAGGCTGTACGGAACACTAAAAGACAAAAATGCTGCAACACCAGCTATTCATAAACAAAGTCATCTCAAAACCGTGAATTACTGGGAAGCAACTTAAAAGAGCAACACAAATATCACATTCTGGTAATGCAACTCAAAATGTAGTATCACACTGGTATGCGATACCATCTTGTACAGCAAAATTAAGAAAAGCAAGCTAGTGAGCTCATACCAAAATTAAAACACAGTCTCAGACAAGCATCAGAGAACCAAGACTGAAAAAAAGAATTGTAAATTAAGTCAATTTAATACTATAAATAATTAGTTTAATGTCTTTCTAATTAGGAAAAATAACCCTGTGGCACCTTAAATCAGAACTAATGCTAGTCATATTAAATAAAGCTGGACAATGAATTTAATGTCTTATGTTTTACACAATCTGATCAGAAGTACACTAACAAATAAATGCAGGATGTATAAAGGAGATTACCAAATTCTATCAAGTGAAGTGATAGACCTGGCTCCTAACTGACAGTACCAAAATCGTCGGGATTACTTGCTTTCTCACCCATGGAACATCATGTCCATCCCCAGATTTCATTTTTATGAGCCACAGCAATTAGACTGTAAAGCAAAAATTCCTTTCATATTCCAATGTTCTAACAACAGGATTATGTAGAGAAGTTGTTAGTATTGGGTCTTCTATTGCACAAATACCACATGCCTTTGTGATTACCCACCTGCATAGATAGTTCTCACAAAGGTATCTGGTGACTTAATTTCAATAATGTCAGAAACAGGGGCAACATCAAGTTTGCCAGCCACTCTGGGAATAAGATTCTAGAAGTTAAAGATGAAAAGTCAGCAAAGGGAAACACACGTGGTCTGTACAATACCTGCTGTCCCAATTTTAACTTCACATAATGCTGTCTGTACGTACAAAGGCACAAACAACTAAGGTTTTTGTAGGGCTACTCACATGGCTTTAGCAGCCAAATAAAAACCCATTACTGCAATAACATTAGACATTTTATGAGACTTACCGTAAGTAAACCCTTAATTCAGTATCTTAAATTAGGAGGCTTATTTGCTCCAATAGTTGAAAACTGAATATAGATGTAATTTGCTCAGAATACTGACAATGATGGATTGCTGAACTCTTGGCACTCCAAGGGAAAAAAAATAGGGTATTTTTTTGGAAGCTAGTTACCAGAGACAATAGGAAAAAACCACCACACTCTTCCCCTAAGAGCCAAAAATATTATTTCAAAAATTCATATTAAAATGTTATTTGCCTGTTCTGAAATAGACTCTAGAAAATGTCTTAGCACCTTGGGAAAGAGAATAAAAAGAGCAACATAAATCATGAAAAAATTAGTAACAGCAAGAGCACTGCTTGCTTTTTGTCCCCCTCCTAATCTGTGTAACAGATTAACAACACAAAGGGCCCCCACATCATTGCTCACATGAAGCACTTAAAAACAGGATCGTGAGCTTTATAACAAAAGCTGTTAACCTTTACTAAGATACTTAGATCAAAACTAAAGAGAAAAAAATAAAAGCCTCTAAGACTTATGTACAGATTTCCCTTAAAAAAAAAATAAATGCAAGCATACAGACTGATACTGATTGGAAGTGAAAGTAGTCAGACAGAAGGCTGACGGCATCATGGGTCCTACATCTGCAAGATCCCAGAAGTTTCCTTTTACTTCAGTTTAGCTGCACCACAAAGCTGTCCAGACTGCTAGTAAGGAGGGTCTTCACATACTTAGAAACACACTTCAAAAACAAGTCTTGAAAAACCCTATTTTCATTACAAGCCATCTTTGCTAGGACTTGGGTCTGTTATTTGCATATTTACAGACATGTCAACGTACATGACTTACAGGATAGATACAATTCCCCCCCACTCCAAAAAAAATTACTTCCTGCAGGTCTGCACACTTTCAATATGAAAATTATACAATTATCATCTCGACATACTGTGCAATTTTCATAATGCTTTCAGATCACTTCAGCTAATTTATGTTGTTGTACATTTTGCCTTTTGTACACAGAACTAGCTGGTTACCACTGAACACTTCTACACTTTTCCTTTGTTCAAGTCAGCCCATAATAAAACTCGGACAGTGTTTCTAACTAGTACGTTTTTGCAAACTCAGAGCTGTCCGTGGCTGACCTCTCTGATTCACACTTTTACATGCAACAGTGCCTGTCCCTTTTCCACAGGAAAGTTTTGATGTACTTTGATCTACTTACCTTTCCAAAGGCAGACGCTCCAGCACAAATGTGGGTGTAATTATATTTTTTATGAGTTTCCACAATCAAGGGAGTCAGCTCCTCTGAGGATAAAAATATATTGCTCAAAATTTACAACTATCAATTGCAAATATAAACACAGTTTCTTTTGTCAATGGGTAAGAAGCACTCTCACCTGCTAGAAAACCCTTGTATGCATCATGCTGAGCCACCAGAACTTTTGCAACACCCTGCACTTTGCTGACTTCTTGTGCTACCTATGATTACAGATGAATTGTCATTAGCTTGTATTATAACAGATACTACAAACAAACAACAAGAGTCCCTGCTACCAATTGCTCACAGCCTACAGATGAGTTAAAACTGGAATACAAAAGTACATTAATTTCAGAATCGAAACAAACCTGATGGAACAAAATACAGATCTTGTGATCACAGCACAGTGCCTTACAGGATAATGAAAATTAATTTCATAAACATGAAAACTACAAAGCAAATCAAACCTAGGACAGCTTCCGTCCTGTACAAAGGATTACACAGTGATCTCACTTATTTCAACAGCTGGTAACACTTGAGGATTACTGCTCAGTATTCCAATATAATCATCAACTACTTTCTCTTAAATCGGTCAGTATCTACCATGCAAATATAAAATGCAAACACAAATGTACAGCAAAGTTAGAAACTTTGTCCAAATTTTAGGAGCAATCCTTTGCCTACTAATGTGATGTATATTTTCAATTCTGTATTTATGCATTTTTTTTTCCTTTAGATTTGCAGAAGTTTAAATGATAAAAGGGACTAATAGCACTGTCTAGAAACCACAAGCATTGTCCCAGAACTAACACCGAGTTTGCCGAGTATCCGTTTACCTTCAACCAATAACAAGAATAAGCAAAAATGCTCCAGAATCTGAGTAACTGTCTCTTTTGCCTTATCAATACAGGTCTTACAAAGAAACTTAAAAAACCCAAATAAAATGAACCTCTGTTTGTAAAGTACTGTTTCCCAGAATGACATACATTGCCAAACAGACACCATATACTTACTATTAAAAGCCAAACAAAACATTCCCAATCATATTCCTACTATGCAAGTGTTGAAGAATAGGGAAACACAAAACCAGACACCTCAGGCAAAATTCATTTTTTTATTTTCTTGATCTAGATAACTATTTTTTCCAGATCTCCACCTCAAACACCTGGGTCTCAGTTTAAAAGAGCCACTGAGGTTTCTCCACCTATGTGAACTAGCTGCCTTAAGTATGCCTCCTGCATAAGATCCTACATACCACTTTTAGAATAACAATTCATAAATAGCCTAGTGTGAAAAATATTAGGCAAAATTTGTACTTCTGCTGTTGAGACAAGAATACATCATGCTGAATAGAAGTGTCACTAACATACTAACTACACTGTCTACATTTTGCACATAAAAATTACAACAGCTAACACACAAGAAGCTTTATAGCTGTGAGCTATAAAGTCAAGAAGCACTAATTTCAGAATTTTAGGTTGCAAATGCACTATGCAACTAGCAGCTGACTAGTAAGACTGAGATGCTCAGAAGCCCTGTTTGTCACTGCGCTGTTTCATTTCTGCTGGTTTCTATCTGAACAAAACTTTTTTCCAAGTTCTTCGCACTGCACAATTTGTATTTTGAATTTCACAGGGAAATATTGTTTTAAAAGTTATTTGTCTTTAGTCGTATAAAAATTTGCTTGCATAAGCTTATAAAAAAAAAAAAATCGAAATTATTGGTACTCCTCGTGAAATGAAATCTATACCCACATTTCCACTTAATAAGAGATGCAGTTCAAGTGCCAGACATTTCCGGCAGATTAGCAATTCCTGGCACAGTTCCTCTTCACTACAGATTATTTTTCAGGCTGACCAAGATGCTGCCAAGTATTGTTTCAGGGCATTCATTACTTTGTATGAAAATACCATTTCCTACCTTGTCACAGCTGGTACCAGCTACTAAACAAGAAACTTCACCTCCAAGAAGTTTTGCCGCAGTGATGGTATTTAGTGTAATGGGTGTGAGAGTCTCATTGTTGTGTTCTGCTATGACTAACGTACTCTGAAACCTCTGGACCAGCGATGCCTTTAAGAAAGGGAGAGAGAAGTTTGATACTTAGCTTCACAGTAAGTTATCAGTTATATAAACTGTAAAACATTGCTGTCAAACAAGAGGCTGGATCTAAATAATATGTATTAAGCAAGCACAATACAAAAGGTGCAAAAAAAAAAGAAAAGGCATAAGCTTGTTTTATGTCAATCTGTAACATGCTGTGTTTAGATTAAAAGCTCCACAGGAAAACACTGAACATTAAGAAAAACATTTTAATAAATTACACTCAAACTCAGCTGATCACCTTAACTAAGTACCTTGAAAACTGAAGATTAGACCAGCAAGACTAAGAGAGAAGGAAATCAAGGGTAGCAAATCAATATTTACCAGTTGGGTTTCCTTGGGTTAGGCTGGTTTGTTGGGGGCATTTGGGGGGTTTGGATTTATTTTTTAAGAGTTGTTTGGGTTTTTTACTGTACATTTTAGACAAACTCTAGCTACAGAAGACACTTTTTAGCCAAGTTATTTAAAAAGGCAAATTGCATGCAATGGCAGGATGGCAAATGAGCAGCAAGGGCTCACAGCCTGATAATACACTGTCAGTAAGCATTTTTTTCTCCTGCTCTCCTTTAAAAGGTTTGACACTTGGCCACTTAGTGTACCACCATAATTTAATGGTGCTTAAATAATAATTTCCCCAATTCATGATCCACACACAGATTTTAACTTCTAAAGCAAAACATGAGAGGAAAAAAAAAAAGTGGGGGGTGAAACAAAGAATTACCATGAAACCAAACCAAAATATCCTAAGCTCTGAGACTTTCCTCTCTAACTTTCAGGGTGAACCTGGAAAAAGCATTATTCCTCCAAATCTAATACTAACACAGGGAAAGGGTTTGGGGTGGGAATGGGACTATTATCCTTCAAGTCTCAGTGTCTCCTACACAAAGCCCAAGTCAACACTCAAGTTATGATCAGTGTAATGTAACACATGGAAACACTGTATTCATTAATATGGCCATGGCACAAACAGCAACAGAATGCTACAGACTGCACAACCAAACGCTACTTTTTAAAACATATATTCTGACCCCATCTTCCTTCATGCCAAATACTCACCCACCACTTAAACTGGAAAAAAGCTTCAGACAATCTGAGAGGCTAACAGGTGGACTTAACCACACAAAGCCTACCAACATGCTAAGCTTCACCCAGAGAACACAAATTCCAAATACTACACTGAAGCTAATACAGAGTAAATGTATAAATACAAAGGTAAGTTTCTGCAGAATCAGGATTGTAATTTGTTGTTTGGATTAAAACAACAAGGAATCTTACAGAAGTGCTCCGAATTACATCTCTTATGCTTAAGGTTACTTGTTATGATTAAAGATACTGAGACTGTTTGAAGCCAATTGCCAGTAACAAAATATTTATTGCCAATACAGATCAGGCACTGCATTTGATTACATTTCATACATTTGCAATAAAAGTTATGAGATTTTAGTCACCGTTTGAAGAATAAATCCATGCTTTCATGGCAAAAAGCCCACTTTTCCAATGATTTACAGTTGTGCTGCAGGGCAAAGTGAACCACACTCCTGAAAGATTCTGAAGTTTTCAAATTTCCAAAGGGAGCCACATGCATTTTAAACACCCACTTAATTCTGACTGCATTATGAGCCTTTCCCTAAATAAGTACTGCACCACCAGAGGAGCTCTGTATCATCCTGTCAAGCAATTCTAGAATAAACTGGAAAAAAAAAAAACCAAACCAAAACCTCCCCAAAACAGTGGGTTTTTGTGGTGGTTGTTTTTCTTGCTTTGTTGGCGGTGGTGGTTTTTTGTGGGGTTTGTTTTTTTTTTTAAATCCAAAAAGAGTAATGTATGTTGCTTGAGCAGGCTGGATATTACAGCATTAACTAGGCATGATTTCTAAACTGATAATCCCACATAACTGTGGGAACCACAAACCAGAAAGTCACTTTATGCCTACCTGCATGATACTTCTGGATGTAAAGGCAAGACCAGATTAAAAAAGCTACATTCTAGATCTTGGGTAATATTCCTGGATAACAAATAAGATTCCTATGTGGGTCTGAATTTTAATATAATAACACATGACAAATGATTTTAAATAAGCAAAACCAAACTGACTTTTGTTTGCTAAATAAACCTTGTGCAGTAAAAGCAGAGAATAATTTATCCAGTCACATCTGATCCTGAAAACTAAGATTCTGCAATGAGCCAATGAAGACAATAAGGAGTTATCTTAATGAAGTAACTTGTCCAGGTCACAGCTGACAAGGACAGCCCATTATTTCACTGACAATTTCTCCACCTGTGCTTGGGCAGGATGTCTAGTTTGAAGCCTAGATAAAATATGAAGGTTGAGTATAAACTTACCCAGCTAACAGCAAACAACCTAAGCAGCTGACAACCAAACTATTGAAAACAACACATTGAAAGGGAACAGCACTCAGTGCTTGCGCCACAGAAGACTCCTGGTGAAAACCAATCAGGCTATCCAAAGACATCAACTACAATTAAACATCCTACTTAGTCAGGCAACTGAGTGGCTTCTCAAGCACACCAGTAATTATGAAAAACACATCTGCCAGCAACCAGTAGAACTAGAGATTTATCTCACTTAAGTTTAGATATAAATCAAAGCTAGGCACCTATGTTGCCTCCACAACAGAAACATCTACATTTCCTCTCTGGGGGAAGCTCCAGACAATGACTCGGTTCATAATAAAATGAACACTCATTAAGGAAAATGGTCTGGAGTTTCCAACACTTCTCATTTCCCCCCAGCATTTACTGCAAAGCAAACCCAGCCACTGACTTCCAGATGCCTAAACATCAACACCTAAATGTGCAGTATGCATCAATTAAGCCACTTGCAAAGTACCTGAGGATTCACTGAATATGTCATCAAGTTTCCCCTAAGCACCTTTTAGCTTCCCACCTGAGGAATTCAGCAATGTTTTCCAAGCAGAATGTTAAAAAATTAGGCATAATACCTGAATTTCTAGACTTCAGACAAAATAACTGAGACTACTCTGCTACTGTTTCAGCAAAACATTAGAAATCTAGACATGCCCAGTACATATGCACATATATACCCACACATTCAAAGTACTCATTCAATCTCCACAGGTGATCTACTCTTCACAGCAATACCAATGCAAACCAAACAGATGTTGGTCTTTCAGCACACAGACAGGTCACTTGAACAGCACAGAAGCAGGCCCAGCACTTCTTAACAATGGATGTACTGCTTATATGCTACAAAACACATGTATTAACATCTGGAAAAAGTGTTTCAAATCTTCACTTGCTGCTTAGTGAGCAGACAGGTATCAGTGGCCTGATAGGAGGCCGAAGTTTGCCTCCCAGCCTCATCAGAAGAGCCACTGGAACCACAGCAACTAAACCACAACAGAAATTCACAACGTAAAAGCACCTAACAGGTGGACCCCAAAAGGCATCTTTAGAGCTGACTTTCTTAGCTGTAAAAGCAAACTGGACAGAAATTAAAATCAGAGTGCTGCTTGGTAGGAATTATGCATCTCAGAGAGACCCATTATCACTGGGCAAAATTCCCAAGAACTGACTCCAGGAACTAGGAATCGGGGTATTAGTGAAGATAATGGCTACATTCCTATGCAATAAAGCAGTGCCTAATTCTATTAATAGACAGTCTTGTAGCTGCAAAAGCTAAAATAAATTTAAGAAAATATATTTGGGAAGTTCAGAGGAGGACGCTCTAGCAATAAAGCTTATACTTCTTCTACAGCCTTTACACAGACCTGGCTACAGAAGAAGTCTAAGAGACAGCTCTTTACCTCCATAAAACACTAACTAGAAAAACAACACTAAAGGCACCTGTACTGAAATGCAGCTAAAACTGTAATGAACAGCAAAAAATGAAAAGAACACTAATAAAAAGGATTTAAAGAATCACAATACTTAAAATTAGAAAGGAACTGAAGCAGCAATAAAAAAATTGTACTACAGAATCAACTTTTCCAGCTACGTTCAAGCCATATTAATGTTCAAGCCACTAATTAAAATCAAAGCAAGAAAGCTGTTCTGAAATACAGTTAACACTACTGAAAGTGACCTCACTAGACAGCTTATTCCCATCTCTGCACCAAGCTTTTCTGTACTTGTAGTCTCGTATTCCTTCTCAGCCCCCACTTCTAAGTTCTGCAACTCCAACCCTTCCTAGTTGCTCACACTTTCCAGTTCTCTCACATCCTGTTTTTCTCTATATTCACTCTTGAACTGTAGGAGTGTTAGCAGTGCTGGAGTTAGCTCTGCTTCTTTTGCAGATCACACTGCTACGCACACACTGACAACACACGCTATGTTTTACTGGCTTTATACATTTGTGAGTTTAGATGCACATGGCTGAAAAACAAGGAGCTGACCTCATGTTACCAGGACATGAAACTGAATTGTGCAGTGACTGCCAGTGAAGTATTATTTACATAGCAGTACCGTATGTTCCAGGAGCACCAGAGATCATGAAGACCTTTGCTCTACAAAGCCTACAGCCTAACAACAACTGAGAGTTGGACCTTGTTACACTTATAATTGTTAGATTAACTAAATCATGTACGTCCTTGTCTACCTTTGCCTCTCCTTTTAAGCCATTCTTCATACATTCTTCATACCTGAAACCAATTAACACATTCCTGTAATGCCTGCAAAAGCCTCAGGGAACTGAAGAAGTTTGTTCCAAAACTTTAGCTGTTTTAGAAGGGCTACACGCACACCGTTCTGGTGGAGAGAGTGCCTCCTGGTGCATGCTACAAGACTGACCAAATATTCAGGGGCATTTCATGAATCATCTACTCCAACTAACCTTGAGTTCACCTAGTTGTTAAATTTGGTAACATGGCCACCATGCCACCAGCAGCAAACGGCCTCCAAAAGCCCATTACTCCTCCCAGCTGAGCAGTATGAAGGTCAATATGGAAAAGCAACAAGTGTTTCGCATTAGCTTCATCCACAGGCTGTGACAGTTAAAGCAATTACAGTTCTGCACAGCTGCGTTCGTCTGACTGAGAAACACTGTGTTAACCCTCTCAAAACCCCAGCCAGCCTCTCCTTGAGCCGCAAGTGTCTAACATCGGTAAGAGTTCGCAATAATAAACTCCAAGAGCCTCTTCCAGCTCTAAGGAAGGTAAATCTCTTCAGCTAGTCCCGTTAGAAGGCGGCCGAGAGCACCAGGAGAACTTTAAGACCTTCCTCATAACCGCGTCCAAGACAACCACCTTCAGCTCCTGCCTGCAGCAAGCCCTGCAAAGTTCTTACACACCCGGCATACACTCGGAAACTTTTAACGGCCGCGCTGTGCGAGACGCGGACCCCAGCGGAGGAACTCGGCCCCGGCGGAGCCCCGGTGCCCGCTGCCCGGACACCTCCTCGCCCACCGCTGCTGGGCGGGCCGACGGCGGAGCTCGGCCCTGCGCCCCGCCCCACCCCACCTCTGCCCCACTGGGCACGGGCCCTCCCGGCCGGGGCGGAGGGGAGGGGAGACCCTGGCCCCCCGGCACCCCGCACCCGGCTTCCGCCGCCGAGCCCCAGTGCTGAGGGGGCGCGCGCCGCCCGCCCGCACTCACCGCCCGCCGCAAGGGCTGCGCCGCGACCGCCCGCAACATGGCTCCACCGTCCCGGCCCCGCGCTGCTCTCGCGAGAGCTGCGCCCCGCCCCGCCGCCTCATTGGCCGGAGCGGCGGGCTAATGGGCAGCGCTAGGAGAGCGCCCCTTGCACCCGCGGCTACCGGCCGGGGAGGGCAGCGCCGAGCCCAGCGCCAGGGCGGTGACCGCGGCCGCCGGCTTGTCCGGGGCTGGAGATACCGAAGGGCAGAGCCGAGCCGCGCCGCTCCCGCGAGCGCCTCGAAGGGCAACGGGCACCAGTGCGGCACGCGCGCCTCCCGCCAGAACGGGCTGGCCCCCAGCACTAGCCTCTGTTCCCGCGGTGCTTCCGCCCAGGGTTAAAGCCTTTCAAAGGGAGAAAGCCGGAAGCGGAGTTGGGAACGCGAACACCTGTGCTCCAGAGCGGACCTGCGCGAGCCAATAAAAACGTGCCTCGTGAAGAAAAAGCAAGGAAACCCTTCATTTGCAGCTGTAGGGCAAGCAGAAGCGGGGGAGGCCATCCCGACCCCGGGGGACGACCAGGCCTAGGGCTGCCCGCCAGTGTCCGGGTCCCCCGGGCTACCTTCCCTGTGCCATTGGCACACAGCAAGAGCAAAGAGGCTGGACACTTCCCAAGCAGTCTGACAGCATGGAAGCCTGCTCAGGTAACACCAGACCAGAGCAGCATCCCCTCGCTAAGGCTCATTCACAATTGCCTCACCCACACCCCTGCCCTTGGCACTGGGCAATAGCTCCTTCATTCTGAATAATATCTAGACCCTTTTTATTACTATTTATTCTGATTTCTCAGAACCAAGCCAAGACATTTTGTGCCTGCCCCTTCCACAGCACCAGGTGCCCCCTGAGGCTGAGGCTCGCTGTTTTCCATACCTCCAGATATCTTTCCCAGGTGGCAAAGGATTTAAAAAAAAATAATAATGAAGCAAAACCTTTCAGGCCCAGTTCACTGTTAAAGTATGTGCTGCACCTCTCTGAAAACCTGGTGTCCTGGAGAAGCTGGCAGGAGCTGGAATAGCTGGCCTGCCAGCCCAAGAGCCCCAAGCACACACAGCTTGTGGATATTGCCAGCTGACTTGCCCTCCCGGAAATCACTAGATAGCAAACCACAAATGCAGTTTCTTCCTTCCCAGGCTGAAGTGGTTTAGAGAAAATATAAAGCCCCAGCCCATCCTGAACAATTATGGCCATTGGACTGCTCTTCCCAGCATACGTGGTGATCTGCAGCATGTCAGTGATTTGTTCTGCCTTTCTGAGACGCCCCAGAAAAAGCAGAAGGCCAATTGATCAAAAAGGCTCCTCAGCTTTGCCACAGCCTTGGCGCAGGACTGCCTCTAAAATATATTGTGCCACTTGACTTTCACACCAGATGCCAAAATGTACTACTGCTTTACAGAAAAGCTAACCAGGTCCAGCAACACCAGCATCTGAATGGGCAGTTTGTCTCAGATGCCTCTATAATGGAAGAAGAGCAGCAGTGCTGCATATTCCAGCTTCCTGGCCCCAGAGTGCTCCCAAAACTCCCCAGGCCTTCAGGGATGGCTGTGGAGGGAAGAGCTGAAGGGAGCAGTAAACCTCCTTCAGGGCCTTTTATAACCCCTGATTATATGGGTTAACATAGCTCCAGGGCTGCTCTAACTTCTGCCCAGGCCTGGCTCCACCCTTCAGCCATCACCCCAGAAATGAAGAAAACAGAATGAGCATCTGGGGTTGCCCCTGCATCTCCTGGACTGAGCAAATGATCAGGTGAAAACAAACAAACACTTCATAAAGACAAGGGGAAGAATGATTTTGCTGAAATCACAGCACCCTGACATAGGTTTGAAGAGAGGATAAATAAGGTAAATAATTTACTGCCCGTTTGAGAGGTGGTTAAGGTGCAACATAACTCCTCAGAAATGTGAAGCTTTATGCAGCGCAGAAATCCCTATCTGCACCCTAGTTAATACAACAACAGCAGCAAAATAAGGATACAAAAGATCATCATCCTGGGCACACTTAATTTGGCCATTATGTCTTCTTAATTAAGGTGTTTTACTCATTAGAAGCATGGCATGCAATTTCATAATCCTATTTTCAGCTCAAAAACCCAGCTTCCAGCATGCCCATCTCATGGGGATGAAATCTTTAATAAAAAGAAATAACACACATACACCTAAAAACCCCAAAGCACCAAAACAAACAAACCCTTCTCATTTGAGTTTGCTTTTTTAACACCTCAGACCAAAACGAAGGTGAGCTACTATCAAAGTTGACCTAATTGCATCATAGCTTGAAATAAAGAGATCCTGTCAATATGCATCTGGCTTAATAGCCTAGATCGTATTTTCACGAGCAGAGTCACATCACCACCCTTTAGTCAGATTTCAAGGTGTAGTGTCACCAGTTGGGAGACATGACAGGCTTTTTATTATGTTTTCTGTTTATAATTTTGGTTCAAAGCCTCTGCAACACTTCAGATGCCCATAATCCTTATTGAAACTGGCTTGATGCGGATTACACTCTCAAGCACAAAGGAAGTCTTTATCACTTATGGCCAGTGTTTTAGGAGCTTATAATTGTAATCAGGTAGGGATTATATCAGCATGATCCATACTAGCTGAACTGTGGCAAAAAGCTTTTTTTGCTTATTTGACCTTCCCACCTAGGGCATGACAGTAAGAAAAATGGTAAAACCTACAACAAATGGGTGCTGCTGAAGGTGGAGCCACTGTCCACTTCAGGCAGAGGAGGGTACCTTTGTATTTTGAAAGAAAAATTACTCATTAATTAGTGGAAGCAGATCCTTGTATGGTGCATTGTTATCCAGGATTATTTCATTAGGATCTGCTGACCCAATTTCTGCATTGGGAAGGGAATTACATTTTTTCACACAACTGGGGGAGGGGGAGACATAAAGGTCAATAATAAATTACTCCAACTTTTGAAAGTGTGGTTGCAAACAAGAGCAGGTACCTGTTTTGGTCTATCTACAAAACCAAGTGAAATATGTAATCAAGCCTCCACCAGAATCAGATTTTCCTTCCCTTAAAATACATAATTCCTAATTAAAACATATTGAATCCAGCCAATACAGCCTCATGACTAAGGGATTTAGAGACAGGCAGGAATTTTTTATTACTGCTATGATGACCCACTCTGACATGGGTCATCCTTTGCTTGCTCCTCCTGCAATCACACTGGGGGTAGCTGACTCAGATAAATTAAAAGACCTTCATTTGGGAAGCTTCCCCCAGTACATGAAAAGATTCACCTCCTAATCTGTCAAAATCCAATAACATTAAAGCAACTGCAACCTGCTTATGGCTCCACAGGGCTCTCTGACCCACACCCTGGCACTGCATGGGCAGCAGCAAGGAGGGACAGGACAAAAACCCACACAGGAAGCAGCAGCAGGAGAGATCTCTGCAGATGAAATACTTCATGCCCAAGCACTGCAAGCTCACATGATCCAAGTGGTTCAGTCACCCCAAGAAATTGCACTCACTCCATCTCCACAGTCACAAATCTAGGACCCTCCACACAGCATGGGACAGCACTCCCCATGGTCCTGCTCCCTGATCCTCATTCCCACTGGCACAAAACTACATCTCAACATGTCTCACATTTGAGTTCCTTTATAATAAAACAAAACACCACCACAGGTGTGCTTAACACTCTGCCTAGATCACCTTATAATCACTCACCTCCATGTCTCAGAGCAGCAGGAAGTCTTTCATAAGGCCTTACAACAGCCTTCTAGAAAAGAAGAATGCCAGCAGTCCTACTTCCAAAGCGGGGGCCATAGGCAAAAGCTCCCTCAAAGCCACCCCATAGCAGGGACAACACTTCTACTGATACCAAGCCTATAAAAACACCCCCGGCAGGTGTTTTCCCTTTCCTATAAACTCCTCTCACTTGCTAATCATTTACATGTACCAATCAAGTAATGAGGGAGTTAGGGAACAACATTACATCGCATGTGCAGCCCATTCCTAGAGAACAAGATCACCAGGGGAGTTAAAGGCTTTTCCTGCTGAGGTCATGGGTGAAAAGGGATGCTCATACCTCCTGGAAGCAAAGGCTCAGGTTGCCTTGGAAGGCAGCTTGTCCTGTCCAGGAATAGCAGTGGTTTGTGTGGATGATGAGGGAAGCAATGCTGGCAAGGAGAGAGAGTTATGCTTTTCTCCCAGTGCAGGCACCTGCAATGAGCGTTTTGTGACCTGCGGCCCTCCTGCAGCACGCAGCGTGCCTCGTCACTAATGGGAGATACGTGTAAAATTCTTTGCCAAGTTATAGCAGCATTATTTTTTAAACAGGTAGCTGCTTTTTCTGCTCGTCACACTACTGGAGAGGAATCCAGAGGCCGCTGTATTCCCACTCAAGCAGTGCCAAGCAGCAGAGACAGGGACAGTAGTGCCTGAAATCACCCCAGGGGAATGGCCCTTTCCACGCCTGCAAGCACTTCAGGGAAAGCTCCTTTTTCCTTTTTTCTTCAGTTTAAGCTCACTGAATAACACTTCAGTGGAAGTCCTGCAGCTGTAATATGCCTCTGTTTTCAGTGTTTTGAGATCTGCTTGATTTTTGTTATCTTCATTGCAAAGCCTACTGGGAGAGGAGCACCTTCTGGTGAAGTTACCTGCAGCTTATGCCTCTTGGTGACAAAGGCTGATGCACATTTTGCCCTGTCATGAAGTTTAAGATGCTACAACTTAGCCATTGCCTTTAACCCTGCACAAAATGACATAAGGAGATGCAGTGGCTGGGGTGGAATCTAAAATACACACTTGATTTGCCATTTCAGTGAAAGTTCACAAGAAGGATGGCTTCATGGGGAGTGGGGCAGCCTCTCCACACTGCCAGGCTACATCAAGACCAGATGCATCTCTGGGAGACATGACTGAGGTCAACCATAAATTAACAGGCTCACTGTGAGGGGGAAAAATTATAATAATGGGTCCAATTGCATGGTCTGGTATGAAGGAGGCCATATGAGATGGGCCAATGAGTCCTTTCTGCGCCTATGAACTGTCTGAATCCTTATCCGGAGGGGGAAAAATGGCAAGGGTTCCCTTTGCCATTTTACCATGGCTGATTCTTAATCAATAGCAGGGCTGGCGGTAGCTCTTGTGCAATACCACTTTCCCCAGAGCTGGGCCCTCT
The DNA here is from genome assembly GCF_028554395.1 of Pezoporus wallicus. NCBI lineage: Eukaryota > Metazoa > Chordata > Aves > Psittaciformes > Psittacidae > Pezoporus > Pezoporus wallicus. The sequence goes on along the minus strand of NW_026641531.1, from coordinate 398,799 downwards.
TCCCCTGCAATGCTCCCAACCCCTGCTGGTCTCAGAAGAATTGAGCCCAAAGCTCCACATAGCAATTCAAATGCATCACCAGACATTAGGCCACCGGGTTAACCACTGTTTAATTTCGTCACATTTGTTTGTGAGTTATGTACGTGCCTTTCTTTTGTCAACATCTCCTTTTAGAAAGGATATTGATTTTGTTTTCAAAGGCTCTCGAAAATAAAATGAATGACTACATTCTAAGGAAGAGTCATTTTCTCAACAGCTGTAAATAATTTATTGTTTGCAACCCACCCAGATCAAAAGATACTTCATCAACTGATGTGGCAAAATCTGGTGCAAGCTGCATTTCTATTATCTCAGATCCAATTAACCATTTGGAGCAGACTAAAACATAACTAGATCAAGCCAGAATCAGATTAATATCCAATCCATAATCACATTAATCACAATCTGTCCATAATTAGCCATCAGATAATCCCATTGGACAGGAGGTGACATGCACTATCCCATTATCTCATTAATTATCTATTTTCAGTATCAAACATTGTCCCCAAACACAAGGAAATGGTTTTTAGAGGAAAAATGGATAGGGAATTCTCCTTTTGCTACATCCTCCTTATGCAAGTCCCAGTGGTTTGACATTGGGAGTTTTACACCATTTCTTTGTTTTTACATGTTATGTTAGAACCAAGAGCTGTCTGTTTTTTTGAGAGATGTCATCTTTGTAAATTAAATATGGTTATCTTAGGAAGATGGATAAATAAAACATTTGTTTCATATGAACAAGTTTATGAAAGAAAAGAAAACCCTTCATCAAAGGTTTTAATGGTAACATGATAACAATAGCTTTGCAATGCTAAATCTTATTGCAGATGGTTCCTGTCCTTTTTTGTAATGTAAGTGAAATTGCATTCCATCTGTTTTAATTTTATAATGGACTTAATCCGTGGCTGGCTCTGAAAGAATCAGCATTTACTGCCTTTGCAATCTGCTGCAAATAAAAAAAATTGTTACCCTTTCCCCTTTCTAGAGGGAACTTGTATTTCTATTTGGGAGGAAACCCCATAGAGCTGCTCTGCAGAGAGCGGGGAGTGCTGTTAGCTGCCCTCCCCCCGAAGCCAGGCAGCCCCTGCCAGCTCTCGCACCAACCCAACCTGAATTGCTCTGAAAGGGATTGAGAACTGGACACTGGGTGGAGGACAGCAGGAGGAATTAGCGTGGCAGGAGATTCTGTTTGGTTTTGACCAGCAAATACCTCCAGCAGTTCCAAGTGACCTGAAAGCAGTTTTCCAGAGCTCCCTCCTGAGCTGACTTGTTCTAAAGTTTTATGATGTGCTTTCCCTTCCTCCCCTTCAAAGGTACCAACAATTAACCTGTTTGTAAATGGTGGTGGTCCTGGGCTGGGTTTATGCCTGTTGCTGTTATTTGTAGCCATTTTCAAGTTTTTCCTGCATCACACAGAGGTTCAGGGCTTTCGGCATTTCCCTGGCTAGTCTTTTTTTGCAGTTTTCTACTAAAGTGCCTGTGCAGTGCTGCCCACCCTGTTCCTACCTGCCCGGTCACAAACCGAGTCCAGCTCCACCATTCCTGCCGGGTGTCTGCTCTGTACTCCCGCAGGTGAGTGCCTGCAGCACAGCTTTGTGCCGGTTTGGAGAAGTTTAGCTGGCTTGGCTGTAACCTTTCTTATTCCTAAACTGGTGGGAGGTTCGGGATAGCATAGAGGACCCTGCCCTCAAGTGAGAAAAGGATGATGCAACATTGAGCATCCCTGCCAAGCTGCTATTTTCTTAGACGTGTCTTATTCTCCTATCACTCTGACATTTTATTTTGTATTTTATTGTTAACACATGCAGATACTGACTCACTCAGGACTCCGTGGATTCCAGCTCAGGCTGAAGTCACCCTCTTCCCTGCCAGGCACCCAGCAATGGGCAGGATGCCCTGTGCCCACAGCCACAGCAGTGCTGTGGAGGTTCCCATCACCCGTCCCATGGGGTCACCCCAGTCTGAAGAGCCAGCCAAACTTTTCCAATTCCCTTTGCATCACTCACCTCCCAGCTCAGCTCTGCTGCTGGCAAATGAGCCACAGTAACAGCAGGCAGCAGTCACACCACAAACCCCAACAGGCGCTATGGCCACCCTGCCACTGCCACACAGGCGGGGGACACGTGGACTCACCCTGCCCTGAGGATGTCATTGCCACACATGCCGCACCTTCACACATGCAGAGGCAGGCAGAGATGCCAAAATCCCCTGGTGACAAACGCCCCTGCTGAAGTGGGTACCCCAAATGCCCTCCTGCTTACCCCCTTGGCTCTTGTGCAAACTTTAATGTTCGCTTTCAATAATTGGGGTTCTCAAAGGTGTAGCAGGGGCTGTGGTCAGGCAGAGGAGAGTGGATCAAATAGTCAAATAGCCAGTTACCCAAATTGTCCTCTCCCCCTCCTCAGCTTCTGGGGTTTCATACCTACAGGGAGCTTGACTTGTACAAAAAATAAGTGCTTCAGCTGGAAAACTCATCCTGCCTCCCTTCTCCAAGCAAAATGAGCACAGTCTGACCTTTCTGAACCAAAATTTAAAGTCATCATGTCCTTCCCAAGCCATACAGGTTGGCCTATGCCTATCAAATTCTGTGAGTAAAATACAAAAGATAAATTGTGTGGAGAGGAGGGGCAGGACCAAAGCCCCAGGACAGCAGCAGTCTCAATTCCAGCACTTACAAGCTTTCCTGGACCTTTTGAGCTACTCGTGCTGCTACGCTGTGAAGTCTTTGGGAATTTAAAACCGAGCCAAAGGCCACTTAAGTGGTCTCCCTATTTTTCTGCTAATGCACAGGAAGCCCATAGAGACTGGTGGTAAAGAGGGAGGAAAAATGAATAGAAAGGTTAAAAAAACAATGGGAAAGGTTCAGCTGTAGAAGAAACATGGGATCAGGTGCGCGAAAATGCGGTAAAATACTATTTTTCCCCGTAACTTCAACTCATCACGGAGCTGTTGCCCGGGACAGCCGCCCGACAATGCCGGCGGTCCCGTTCGCGTCCGTCGGAGCGGCCCTCCCGCGCACCCCCCCTCCAGCAGTGAATTGCTCCGCGGGCGCGCAGCTTTGAGCTGGCGGTCGCCACAGAGCTCCCGTCCCGTCTGCCGTGGGGGTGAGCCTCCATGAAAAGCGGGGCACTGTCCCGCAGTGCCCGGCCGCGGGCACCTGCTTGCGGCACGTTGAAAAGCGGGGGTGAGGGACAACGAAATAGAAGGTGAAAGAGAGGGCAAAGAACAGAACAAGGGAAATAAAAGAAGGAGAACATAAAAGGCTAATTAAAAGTCAAGGAAAAGAACGGGGAAGACGGGAAGAAGGAAAGCTGAAATGAATCTCCACCGGCTCGGGCTGCCGGCACCGCCGTCCCTCCGCGCGCAGGACCGGTGCGCACGGCGCTGGGTGCAACGCCGGGTGGCTGGGGATCCCGCCGGCGGCCGGGTTGGTGCCGCGGCTGCCCGGGACGCAGGGCGCTGAGGAGCGCACCCACCGCTCCCGTGGAGGAGCTCCTTCCGCGGCGCGCAGAGCTACCCGCCCCGTCCGAGCCGGCGTCGGGCCGCGCCAGGCCGGGATCCCGCGGGGCGGCGTGGGGAGTCCGCGCCGCTCCGCACCGCTCCGCGCGCCACCGCGCGCCCATTGTTCACCACGGCCAATCCGCGGGCGCCCTACCCGCGGCCGCCAATCGCCTCTGGGGGCCGCGCGGTGAGGTCAGCGCCGCCCCCCCCCCCCCCCCCCCCCCCCCCCCCCCCCGCGGCCGGTGCGCGCTGACATCACGGCGCGGCCCGGCGGGGCGGGCCCGGGGGGGCGGGCGCGGCCCCCGCCCCGCGAGGCGCGGGTAGTGGTGGAGCGGCGGCGCCGCATCCCGCATCGCTGCCGGTGCGCAGGGGGCCGCCCGCATGGTGGACATCCTCCTCCCGCGGCCGCTCCCGGGCGCCATGGGAGAGCCCTCCAAAAGTAAGTGTGCGCCGCGCGAGGCAACGCGGTTCTGGGGCGGGCGGGCGCGGCTGAGCGGCCGCGGAGCGCTGCGGGACTGACTGCCGCGCCGCCGCTGCCGTCGGGCAGACCTGCGGCCGTCGTGCCGCCCCGGACCCGCGGGCGCCGTGACAGCGCCGGGAAGGGCTGCGGCACCGTGTTGGGAGAGGGCGGCTGCCGGCTTGGCCCGTGGCATCTCCGGTGCTTCTGTTCCCGTTTGTGCCCCTCGCGCGCCGGCCACGCTGGCTCCGCTTCTTACCGAATGCCTGTCCCTTCGGCTGTCTGCGCTACTGATCTCGGGTCTTACTGCTGCTCCCTCCAGTGTCTTTCTCTCCTTCGCTCCGCTTTTTCTTTCTTTCCTTCCCTGTTTCCCGGCCTGCGTTATTTCTCTTTCCGTGTTTCGGGTTGTTTTTTTTTTCGTTTTTAAATTTCTCTTTTCGTTTTTATTTATTTCTTGTTCTTTCGATTCTTCTGTATTTGTTTTGTTTCCAGGTTTATTTATCTTCCTTTGATTTCTTGTCTCTTACTGTTTTCATTTGTCCGTGTTCCCATTTTAACTGTCTCTTTCTGGATTTTTGGCTGGTTTTATTTCTCTTTCCATCATTCTGTTTTCATTTCTTTTTCTTTATTTCTTCTTCTTTATTTCTTCCAGTTTTTCCTCAGCTTTTGTTTTAATGACTCTGCTTTTATTTCCTTTTCCGAAATTCTACCTTTATGTCTCTTTCTGCATTTATTTCTATCGATCAAGTTTCTTCTTCTTTTCCAGCTCTATTTTTTTCTCTTTCGTTTCCTCTGTCCTTTCTTTCTCTCCATGTTTCTGTCTTTTTGTCTCCGTATTTGGAAAAAAAAAAGAAAAAGAAAAAAGAAAGAAAACTCAAAAATAAAACAAACAAAAAAGTGTCTTTCCCTAATTCCTGGCACTTCTGCTTTCACTCATTGCTGCCCCTGACTGTGCCCCGCTCGCTCCCGGCAGGGCGGCCGGGGCTGGCCCTGTGCGCGGGCTGCGGGGGCCGCATCCAGGACCCCTTCCTGCTGCGGGTGTCGCCGGACCTGGAGTGGCACGTCGCCTGCCTCAAGTGTGCCGAGTGCGGGCAGCCCCTGGACGAGACCTGCACATGCTTCCTGCGTGACGGCAAGGCCTACTGCAAGCGGGATTACAGCAGGTGACCCCGAATGTGCCGACACTCGTTATGTGTGTATATATATATATATATATGTATATATGTATATATATAAAAATCGAACGCAAACTTGAAAAAGCACAAAAGCCCCTTAAGACCCTGAATTTCCCCCAAACGGAAACCTGATTGTCGGCCGCTGCCCGTCCCCGCGGCGCCTCCCGGAGACGCCCGACGGCGCGGCCGGGGTCCCTGACAGTGCCTCGCGTCCCCGCAGGCTCTTCGGCATCAAGTGTGCCCAGTGCCGGGCGGCCTTCAGCAGCAGCGACCTGGTGATGCGCGCCCGCGACCACGTCTACCACCTGGAGTGCTTCCGCTGCGCAGCCTGCGGCCGACAGCTCCTGCCCGGCGACCAGTTCTGCCTGCGGGAGCGCGACCTGCTCTGCCGCGCCGACCACGGGCCGCCCCCCGACGGCGCCGCCGGCCGCGGGCCGCGCAGTCCCGCGCTGCCGCCGACCGCCGCCGCCGCACACCTCGCAGGTACCGGCGAGAGGGAGGGACAGGACGACAGGGGACGGGAGGGCTGCGGCGGGCGGGCGGCCATGCTGACGGTGTGTTACCTCCCTGACCGCCGCAGAACCGGTGCCCGGGCGGCCGCCTGTCCCGCGGCCGCCGGCGCACAAGGCAACGGAGAAGACCACCCGCGTGCGAACGGTGCTGAACGAGAAGCAGCTGCACACGCTGCGGACCTGCTACGCCGCCAACCCGCGCCCCGACGCCCTGATGAAGGAGCAGCTAGTGGAGATGACAGGGCTCAGCCCCCGCGTCATCCGAGTCTGGTTCCAGAACAAGCGCTGCAAGGACAAGAAGAAGTCCATCCTCATGAAGCAGCTCCAGCAACAGCAGCACAGCGACAAGACGGTGAGAGCCCGCCCGCCCCGCCGGGGAGGGATGTTGGGAGGGTTGCCCCGGGCCGCGGGCTCTGGCGGCAGCCGCGCTGAAGCCCCGTGTGCCCGCAGAGCCTGCAGGGCCTCACCGGGACACCGCTGGTGGCCGGCAGCCCCATCCGCCACGAGAGCGCCGTGCAGGGCAGCGCCGTGGAGGTCCAGACCTACCAACCGCCCTGGAAGGCGCTCAGCGAGTTTGCCCTGCAGAGCGACCTGGAGCAACCCGCCGCTTTCCAGCAGCTGGTGAGCCGCACCGCACCGCACCGCGCCGCGCCGGGCCGCGGGGGGCGGGCAGGGGAGCTGCGGGATGGGGAGGGGGCGCGGTGGGGCCCGCGCCACGCTCTCACCACCGCTGCTCCCCCAGGTCTCCTTCTCAGAGTCTGGCTCCTTGGGCACCTCCTCCGGCAGCGACGTGACCTCGCTGTCCTCCCAGCTCCCCGACACCCCCAACAGCATGGTGCCCAGCCCGGCCGAGACGTGAGGCGGCCCGGCCGCCCGCCGCCGCGGGACTTCCGCATGCCTGCGCTCCCTGCATGAGACACCCGGCCCCGGGCCGCTCCCAGAGCGCCGGACAAACGCCTTTGTTTTTTAATTATTCTTATTTAAAAACAAACAAAAAATGTGTTACTGACGGCCAAAAAAGCACCGGGATCCTCGCTGCCTTCACCAGACTGGAGAGAGAGCCCTTGCCCTCATTATTTCGTTATTTTGTTGTTCTGGTTTTGTTTTTTTTCCCTGCGGATTTCGATGTTTCTTTTCCCCAAAGAAACGCGGATTTCCCCGCTGGAGCCCGGCATGGTGACAGGCTACCTCGCCCGCCCGCCGCTTGCGCCGGGGACGGCTTTTCTTCCGTTTTTGAAAGGGAAAAGGAAAAAGAGAAACACAAAACGGGGAAGAGACTTCCCCGGCCCCCGCGCCTTCCCGCGACCGCGGAGCCGGCCTGGCCCTCCCCTCCGCGGAGCCGCTCCGTCCAGCCTCATCTCACGCCGATGCCTCTCCCGGGCCCCGGCGCCCGGCCCCGCACGATCGCTGGAAAGACGGGACACGGAAAAGAGACTTTTAAACGGGGAAACCAGTACTAATGTTAAATTATCAATGGACGGAGGACGGATTGTTTGAGCCTTTAACGAACAAAAGTAAGTTATTGTTATTTATTGTCAGAGTCAGCGGTTGAATAGTGGGATTAAATATTTTGGACTTAATAAAAAAAGAGAAAGAAAGAAAGGGAAAGGACTGAAACGAATAAAAAGGCGTGGAAGAACGGTGAAGACGCTCCCCTTGCGCTGAGCCGCGCTGCCGGCCAGGTCGGGGAGCAGAGCGGGGCGCGGGACGGAGCGTGTCGCAAGATGGGGCGCGGAGCAGAGCGGGGTGCGGATCGGGGTGGCAGTCAGGACGGGCGGAGCCCTGGCTTTGACTGCACGGCCTCACCGCACAGCTCTAATCGGCTTTCCCTCCCCGGGCCGCTTATTTATAGCTGGGGAGGCGGAGCGCAGGTTTCTTTTTCGGAGCAGCCCCCGGGCTCTACCGGGTCGTGTCCGCACCTGCCGCAGTGCGGGGCAGCCTCGCCTCCTCCCCGGGGGCGGCGGCGAGCCGAGCCGAGCCGTCCCCTCGCGTGTATTCATCCCCCCCGTCTAGACTCGGGCAGCGGCTCCTTATCTGCCTTTGGCATCACCTGGGAGCGCGGAGGGGGCCGCCCCGGCTGCCGCTATCTCCCCGTTACCCCGGCGGGAATGCGCTCAAGGCCGGGTCCCGGCGGGACCGCAGGCCCGTGCAGCCCTAAACCACGACGAACGGCCCCCACGACCCCATCACAGGGCAATCGGTCCCGCAGCCTCGGGGAGGCGGCGGGGGAGAGCTGGGCCCTCCCCGAGCACCCCGGGCCGCAAGGCACCGCGGAGGGGACGGCTTCACCACCACCGAGGGGCTGAGGGTGTGCGGGAGCCGGGCCCTCAGCCGAGCCGACCCGCAGCTGCCGTCGGGGGTCACGCAGCATCCCGGCTGCCGGGGACGTGCCAGCGGGAGCGGCGAAGAGGCCGCCGCAGTCGGGGGCGCCTCTGCTGCCGGCCGGGGTGCGGCCCCCGGCCCGAGGCAGGTGGGGAAAAGGGTCTCCCGACCCCCCCCCCCCCCCCCCCAACCCCGCGGCTCGGCCCCCGCCGTTACCTGCGTCCGGCCGGGTCAGGTTTCGGTTCTCCGCGCTCTCCGGGGCCTGGTCTGAAGCAAGCAGTGTCCGCCATCCGGGAGCGGGGCCGCCCAGGCCGTAAAACCGGCTCCGCGGAGGCGGCCGGGGGACCCGAGCTCGCGCCTCAGGCAGGCGCGGTGGCCTCGCCGAGCGGCTCGGGTTTGCCGCCGCCGGCTCAGGTGCGGATCGGGCCGGACCTGGCCCGGCCGCTGGGGCCGGGGAGGGGGCCGCGAAAACGGGGACGGTTCCAGCCCGTGCCCCCGCGGCCGTGGGCACCCCGCGATCGGCGCGAGCCCGCCCTGAGGGAGCCGCGTCCCCGCCGCGCAGGGCCCCCGGGGCGTCTCGCGCCCCCTCAGAGCCGAGCCGCGCGCGCGGGAAACGCTCCTGGCGGAGGCACGCGCCGTGTAAGCGCGCAGCGGCGCGGCTCGAGAACGGGCGGCGTTCAGTGGCACAGAAACGTTAGAAACGCGTGGGGGGCAGGGGGGGCTCGCCCGCATCCCCGCACTTAAACGCGAGCTCTCCTCAGAGCCAGCTCTGACGAACGCTGCGGGCGTCTGATCCCTGGGAACATCCCAGCATCCCCGCGAGCCGCGCGGGTGGCAGCCCGAACACACCGACAGTTGTACCGCGGAACGCACAGCTCAGGCACAATAAGTTACTTTATTACAAGATATAGAGAACGTGTTTTCTTCCATTGGCAACCTTACTTGAGCAGTTCCGCAGTGCACGCACCTCCACATCACAGGGTAGAAGCTACCCAAATCATCACATCGCAGACGTGAACAAAATAAACTCAAATTATCAAAATTACAAAACAGAACTCGAAAGTATCTACAGTACTTATGATATAAATAGTGCAAATTATGTATCTACAGCATAAGTATTCAGAGTATCAAAACCGTTTTGGAATAGCCTTGTAAAGAAGGGAGTCAGCAGGAACGGGGCAGCATGATGACGTTAGGGACTGTAAAACCAAATACAACGCTTATTTCTTCAAGAAGAACTGCCGAGCTTCTTCCCAGGACTGCCGGGGGAATCTGTTGGACAGCTCAAGATAATCTTGAGAAGTGAAACATTTCTCTGTTGAAGACAGAACAAAAAATTACCAAGTTATTCCCTCTTTCAGATCAGATGGCAAGAAACCAAGAATAACGAGCTCACAGACAATTCCAGATACTCTAGATCATTTACTCCTCTCTCCTTACCAAAATCTTCCCAGATCATGCGATGAAGCTTTTGTAGAGCTCTGAACATTGAGGTTTAGCTTTAAAAATGGGAGTTCTGATGAGCAAAGGCTGAGATCTTTAAGCTTTTGGACACGGCTCTGCTTTACGCATGGCAACATAATATACATCTTTATGCACTTCATATTCTTGGACCCCCCGGGGACCAGCTCAGCCTCACTCAACTTTGGACACTCTCAGCGGTGCTCCCTCTGCCTAGCAGCTTCTCTCTCCACAAAGGGCTGCGGAGGAGTTTTGCTCCCTCACTCCCCCAAAGCTCCCAACACAATTACACAGGCAGCTTTCACTCCTATGAGTACTGCTGGCGACGTGAACAGGACTAGCAATGCGTGCAGGGGTTCGCAGGGTTCGACCCTTCGTGGCACCGAGATTTGCATTTTCTATTCCCAGCAGTGTTACTGCTCCCATTTGTTTTTCTGGGGGACACCAGCGCTCACATTCCAAGTGATAAAATGGATAAAAGCAATCCTGCTTATAGTATCAGTAAGCCAGCTTTTTTTGCAACAGGGGAATATTTAGAAATCACACTCACATGTCACCACATAGTCATCTTTGTTTAAAAGCTCATCCAGTTTGAACAGTGAAAATAAAAAGTTTTCCACTTGGATTTTAGATGCTGTTTTGAGCAGATTCTCATGCAAACACAATCCTGGAAAGTTTGTGCTGCTGACACTGCACAAGGCTGCTTCAGACTAAGAGGACAGTAAAAATCTCCACAAAGTTAACTTTGTGTTTCGTAATTTATTTTTAAGCACAATGCTAATGCTTTAGACCTAGAACTGCTCATCTTCTGCCAAATGTACACCAAAATGGTGACGGACTTCTGCTCGCTATTAAGGGGAAATGACTTGAGTGATGCACTTCATGCAAAATATGGGTGACTTAAGACCAGATTCCCATCAAGGCCCTTGAATTTCAGACATGTTTAACAAGCAATAGCCATCTTAGCTGGGAGGCTTTCAGATGTTTAACCAAAAGAGGTTAACTGTGTCTTACACAGTATTTACAACAAGTGGGGAGGGGGGGGAAAGAAATCACAACTCCTCTGCAAACTGACAAACTTTACAGAACAACTACAGGGTGGTATTTTAGTGAGTTCTGGCCCTCTGGGTGTGTTGGCAATGGCTGCGTGGCTTCTGCAACCTAAAACTTCTGAAGGTAGCCTTTGTGCCTGCTAATTAAATATGTGCACGTACGGTATCACATTTTAAGACATGATATGGCATAGCATTTAGTAAAGATTGATAGTCTGAATGCCTGATACAACGAGCAGCAGACTGGAAGACATGTATGCTTAAATCAGAATGCAAGTTAGGGAGCCTCTCCCCAAACCGTAAAACCATGTTGCAACTTATTCTATGTAAATTACTCTGCGTCTTCATGATGCAGAGTGAGAAATTTTCCATCACAGTAGAACATAATATCTACACATTTTGTTACCCAGTTGCTACCCTCTTCTATTTGATTGGAGACGTACCCCTCTGCTGAGATAACTGATTATCCGTTTGGCCTGAACTCTGTGCAAAATCCTATGAGGGAAAGAAAAAAAAAAAGAACAAACTGGCATCAGATTTTCAGATCTTACACCCGAGGAATTCAAACAGCGTTTTTAAGCCTTCACGGTCACTCAAAACTACTAAGACTTGGTGAAATCTGTAAATTACCAAACTTTGGCTTTTATGCTACATTTCCTAACAGAGTACTGACAGCACTTCAATTCTGTCATATACAGTGGGGTTTTATACACTTATTTATACCTTTTTTCAACATCCCCCACCCCCCAAAAAAGCCAAAGACCAACCCCTGTTTTAATACACAACAGAAAAAACAAGGTTTTAATATCTCTTTAAGAGATAGTTATTATCATGACCTTTAATTTAAGAGAACATTTACTACAGATATATTTCTTTAAATCAAAAGGTGGTTTAGATTCACGCTCCTAACTCCAAATACACTCTTGGAAAATTCTTGTATTATCCCAATTTCATCGGCTATGGTTCCTGGTGACCCTGGAGTCCTGATCTCCAGAGAGTAAGTGATGTTCTTCCACAGAGGTGATTAACTCTGGCCAATGCTGCAGCCAGCTGAGGAACCAGTTAATCTCTGCCCAGTGCGTCGTGTGATCCCTGCTGCTATCGGAGGGGAAGCTGCATCGTCTGGAGTCAGCAAGGACACCGACTTCACTCGGAACATCGTAGGATTGTGCAAGCCAGCTGCCCCAGTACAGAGAGGGCTTCTAGGATCCTGTCTATTGTTCAAGTATTCACTGAGCAGACAGTATTATTTGACACAAGAGATAGAGTTTAGCAAACCCTGGGTACTCCTAAATGTTTTTTAATTATTTCAGCACAACTAGAAACAGAAGTAAGAGACGGGATGATGCAAACTTCAGATGATGGAAATAAATCTGCTGGTAGGGAGGTACAACGTGCATCGTTGTAAAATCCAGCAATCATTTTCCTTTGATTTACGCTGCACACATTTAACACACTGTATTTAAGTGTTATATTCGTATACACCACCAAACTTTTACGTAAATGGGACTTCTTTTTGCATTCCCTGGCACAGGAAGAATCTCATTTTCTAGTCACGGGGAAACATTTTACCGTCTTTCCCAAACCTTCCACTGAAGCAAATGAGAGATTTGCTCGACAAACAGCAGCGAGTTGAAAGAGAAGTACAGAGGCAAGTTTCTTCCACGTCTGCGGGGATTGGAGCGTTCCCTGCTTCCTTTCAGGATCGCTCTCTGCGTGTGTGCACGTGCAAGATTTGGGATTAGATTTTAAAATGGATAAAATACTAAAGTACTGGTGAGGTCAGCAAAGGCACTTTACAGCACACGAGGATCTTCCCTATTTTAATATAACGCCTTTTTTAAAAGCCTGCAAGAATAGTATGCGGATTTGGCACCTGAGATATACCTCTAATTGGAAATCAAATTAATAATGTTGATCCTTGTAAATATACCTAACACTCTGCTGTAGCTACTGGGGATTTAAACGCCATTCTCTCCCGTATAGCACAGAAATCAAGGAAAATAACCTTAATCATTCTACAGGGAACACTCTCCTCCACTCTCACATTTTTTGCCTGAAAAAATCCAAGCTAAACTTGCTGCATTTACTCGTAATGCTTAAATTAATCTTTTTCCACTGCAACTAGTACACTGAAATCTGCAGTTTCACTTTAAGAAAGTCACAGATGAATTACAGCTTCGTATTTAACCAGAAGTCATTACTATATGGCAAATTCTTTAGATACTAACTTCCAAACTTTTCCTTTTTTTTTAAACTGCTATGTAATTATTTTAATATTAAAAGGATAAAAAGTAGCTGCACTCAGAAGTTTGACGTTATACGAAGACTTCTAGTAAACATTTACTTCTTGTGCCTTCTGTCCCAAATCTGTGTAGCCTGCCCTTGGACTAGCTGGAGAGCACTAGGAAAAAGAGTTTGACTAATATTTCTGTATCAACAACAGCAACTTTCAGGTGACTGATACAGAGTTACTAGACTCCTAAAAGCACATTACTTTTTAATAGTAGACTGTTTACAAAAACTGCATTTATTTATTGGAAACAGTCAATAAAATGTAAGAAAAACATGAGGCACACATAAAAACTGATACATAAAGCACGGCATATAAACTGAGACAAAGAGAACAAAAATGCTGTAAAGCCTTACTCAAAGCAGTATTCGTCATGACCTCGGTGGCTTACTGTCAAAAGTAAAGACTGCAAGATTGGACTGGTAACATATGTTCTGTGTATTTTCTGCATAAAATATATACACTTCTGTTCAGTTCTCTCTGTAAATCTATTGTACATGGTATACAACTGTACATTTGTATGTAAACACATTAATATAGTGATTGCGGATATTCTAGATGTGCAGCAGGTTTAAAAAATAAGTATTTTTGGAACTCTCTTGCAATAGCAGGACCCACACCAAACTTTCCCAGCACACAGCACAGAATGGTGAGAACCTGGACCGCTCAGTAACCTTTTAGCGTTACAAGATGCCTCAAGTACAGGCATAATATGCGGTTTGAAGCACTGCAGAGAATCTCAAAAGTACTTCAATGCTGTTTACTTGTTTTACTTAAGCCAAATGATTTCCACACACAGAGCAAAGATGAGAAAACCTCCTGCACACCGCTGTTATGTGACTGCAACAGCTACCTGAATGAATGTGGCGAGTAAAACGCAACTCATCTCCTGCTCCAGGATGATCTTGTTCTGAGGGTTATTGTAACACGCAGCTATTAGTGAAGGGAAGAGCACTTTGATTAAACGAGGATCGCTGAAATACTGGAAAGGCAACTGGCATAGTTTTTGCAGCACCGTGGGGTGACGGCCAGACTGTACAATGATCTGAAAAGACAAACAGCACAAAATTAAGGCACGTGATCAATCTGCTGCTCTCTTCCTGTTACCCACCAAGGGTGCTGAAGTCACGCTAAAAAAATGAGCGTGGCCGAGGAGTAAATACTAAAAGAAAAGTTTATAACATTTAGTCTAAATAACTGCTGCTGTACTGTGCATGTGTTACTTTTATTGCAGCCGAAGACAAAGAATATACGGCTCTGAAACTTCTTTTTCCCCCGTATCACCCAGACAGCAAAAGAGAAGGGGATTAATCTGCAGATTACAATAAAATAGATAATACCTTCACTCAAAAGACAAAGAATGATAGCAAAGAGACTTCTGTGAGTTACAGTTACGAAACAACAATCCCCAACCCCTGCCATTTAAAAGCACAGTAAGCGTGTCTTTAAGGGGTAAAAAAAAACCAACCAGTCAAGAAAGAGATCACCAGGACTGTAAAAACCCTCCTGAAGCTCGATCATCCTTTGCTAGTGTGCTCACTGGCAATTAAAGAGGACTCTGTTTCATGGTAGATGTCTGCCCCGCATTCTCAGGCACCAGAAAGAAAAGGTGATTGTAAGCTGCACAGCAAGGAGTTTCAGTAAGTAGAGACTCAGAAAGATCCTCCCATCTGTATTTCTTATCTCAGTTTCTATCAGTGCCATTGACTCTAAAAGGAGAATTGTTTAGATAAATGGGACTGTTGTCATGAAGCAGGCTAAGTTTACAACTGTGTACATCTGAAGAAATAAGGCAATGCTATTACTTGTCTCCTGCAAAGGAACCTTTCCAATTTACTTGATATTCTTATAAAGTCTTTGTGATAAACTAAAAAATGCCAAAATCGGATCTGTTCCAAGTAACCTTGATTAGACAATTATAATATGAAAGAGCTGCTTGACCCAAAGATGGCTTTTCGGCATAGGAGGAAGCTCCTATAAGGTCAGAACACTGTAAAACTTCGGGTCACGACTGTAAATTGTACTTGGAAAAACACAATTTTACAGGTACACACCCAGACACGACTGCATTCAAATTAAAACCAGAAGGACAAAAAGAAGTAGTTGAGACCACAGGAACATAAATTACAGGGATTTACAAGTTTTCAAAGCACTTTTAAACAATACCTTCAGAGCACACACTCAGCTGATAATGCAGTTCAGTTTAAAAACGAAATCAACAAAGTATTAGTTTGCTCCCCCCCCCCCCCGCACTCCCCGGTTCACCAGCCAAAAAGACATTGAAAACCTTTAAAATACTGGTAGAAATGTCTTAATGCCGTTAAATACAGGAGGAATTTTTAAAAGACAGCCAAAACAGTGCAAATCCAGCATACATTCGGACAGTGTTTTGAGCAAAACATCACTGAAGCATTTGGGTGATTCTAAACTTAGCTACGGGACCTCCTGTAAGCAAGAGCTGCCCTTCGAGTTTGTGAGTACGGACTGGATTTTAAAATTCCTGAATCGGACTGTAAATGATCACAGCGGGTATTTATAAATCTGTGTTTTTCAAAGGTAAATTCTATAAAAGGGAAAGTTCTTAAAATCAGTTGTAACTGTACTAAAGTAACTACAACTGGTACTTCTGATCCGGGAGAGAACAAGAGAATTCTCAGTTTCTTTTTAATGGCCACTGCTCACTTGATGAACAGGAAGGGGAAAAGAATTTTGGGGACTTTTTCATTTCACACTTCACTTCCTTTACCTGTTCTGAAAGTGCCATGGAAAACCAGTGAACCCTTGCCAAAAACAAACAGTGCAGACACCCAAACAGCTTCCACAGAATTATTACTGCATTCTCTTTTGCATTTCAGCATTTTTACTACTATGGTATTACCAACATTACAGCTAGGAAGATACAGACAATGAGCGCTGGTCATTTTAATCAGTATTTATCACATGTGGAAACAATTTAATGATTTCAGCTCACTGTACTAATGCAGCCACTAAACCTGATACACTCTATAATGTACTCTGGAAAATAAATAAAGAAAACAATCATGAGTCACCCCTTACTGGAAAAAAGCCCCAAACAAATAAACCTCAAGCAGAGCACACATCCCTTGTTTCACTGTCAACCGGAGGAGAAAGTGAACTCTGGCACTTGATTTAGCAGATGAACAAAGGAGAAAACAAATGAAAACCTTGCGTATGACTTCTTTACAGTGGACAAAGACTTCTCTTGTTTTATTTTTAAACAGTCATTTGGCATAATGATCCCACGGAGCTCTGCAGGCCTGGAATATTCATCTTACGTAAATGCTCTAATATGAGATACAAGCTCCTCGCTGAAATCCAGTGCAGAAAGCTTGCTCCTCCTCCTGCCACACACTGGAATCCAGACACATTTACCTAGAATTAGCTTTTCTTGTTGCTCCCTCTCTAGCCTGGCAGTCAGATACGCCTGTCAAACGTAACAAGATCCTAATTAAATCACCACATTTCTGTACAGACCAGCATTTAAGCTGGGCTTTAACTTCAGATATGTGCCTAGGTTCCATTAATATTTGCTTGTGGCTTTCTTTTGCTGAATTGAGACCTATCAAGTTGGTACAAGTCTTATTTTTTTACTTGTTTATTATTTATTTATCCAGAGCAGGCAACCCACATTAATGTTTTCTATATTTCATGATAAGATTTTGCTTCCTCTGAAGACCCAAACTATGCATACAGGTAAGAGAACACGGCAAATACATTTTCTGGAATGCTATTTCATGCTCAATGAATGAAGTCTTCCTTTGCGCTACCAGCCCAACTTGAGACCCTGACACCTTTCAGAGGTGAAGCCCCTCTTACAGAGCATGAGGATGCGATTCAGGGTTAGCACACCAGAAAGCACCAGCCAATGGCACCGTCTGCTCTCAGTGTAAGAGCCTGCTGAACATGAGAGGCCACAGTATCTTAAATCCCTCTCTGCTCTGAACTGAAGCAACCTCTGCACTGTGTAAGCTGATGGTTAGCAAGGCCGCACAGTATCTGCCACTCTAATACCCCATTTTAACAGTCACCTTTAAGAACAGAGTTTTCCCTCCCTGGTCTCTGTCTGAACTTTGAGCTTCCCTGTACCACACATGCTGTGCCTGCCGAACCCACGCTAGCTGACTGTCCAGCACAATGACTAATGGGATGACCTGTGGGTACTTTTTACTGAGCAACAGTTTGGAGGTTGCCTATCAGTTATCTTCTGTCACTCCCACCAGTTTATAGCCTTCTGCAGGTCCCACTAATTTGCTTTATCTCCAATCGCCAGAGGGTCAGGCACTCTCTTCTGTCCTACCAGGCAATCCATGCTCCTGGGTGACTCTTTGGAAAGTGCACTCTGCACTCCCTGGTGCAATAACCATCCTGCTCCACTGTACTGGTATTTCTGAAGTTTATCACTTAGGAAAGGGTGATTCATGATTTCTGAAGTCTCTAGATGGAATCCATTTCCCCCTCAAGTTTACCTGGGCCAGTATTCGCTACGCAGCACACTGGCTGTTTGCTGCAATTCTTCTAGCTGTGAAAGTCTGAGCAGTATAAAAGTCAGTCTTTCAAAACAGACTACAGTGACAAAAGCCAGCAATATGCCACACAGCACTTGAGCAATAAAAAAGGACAATCAATCAAAAAAATTAAAAAGCTCCTTGTAGTATGGAATAGTAATAAAGTTGTGAAGGGAAGTCATCATTTTGCTGGGAGATAAGGCTTCCCCTGCCATTTAGGTAGGGTGTCTGGCTACAGACCTGAAGTGACTGCTGGGAGGATATTCCATCCTGGATTCTGCAGTTCTTCACTGTATTCCCACCACGACAGCTTCAGCAGTCTTCTCCTGGCACTGCCTCCTGGCCCCATCCAAAGGAGATCTTCCCAGGAGTGAAGGTCTTTGCTAGGGAACTAATGCGGAGCCAAATAACCTGGGTATGGTTTTTCTCTGGGTAGCAAAGGGAATGTTGTAGCTCACTTCACTTAACTTTTCTGTGAGCTCCAAGGGCCCCAGAAGAGCTTTCTGATGATCCTGCAGACTGAGAATCACAGAAGTGCAACACCCTCCCTTGCCTGCAAGGGCAGGACACAGGGGCAACCTTCACATGAGAGTCAGCAAGGGGAAGTAAATGTAATTCTATTTACTACTGCATATATACATACTGGTCTTTTATGTGATTTTTCTCTGTATTACTTTTATCATGAATGAAAACTACAATTACTTTTAAATGCATATGTATGAATTTTTATCAAAGCAGGATAATAAAATCTTTGTTACTAATAGGATCCAGGTCTTTTCAAGGATACAGCAATGGTAACAGAAGGAAAATCTTACCAAGTCCATGGTTAATTCTACAGGAAAATTAAACTAAGAATCCCCTAGTCATTGAAACTGTATCTTCATGACCAGGTAACCCAGTTTGTAACCATCCTGTAAGTAATAAACAGGATTTTTCATTGAGAACACTAAAATGTCAGCCAGGAAGTTGAAGAATGACTGTTATGTCACTGAGCAAACATTAGCCAAATTGCAGTGAACTGATACATCATATATTCCAATCATTCCTATATTCATGCCCTAATTAGAGATGTAATGTAGATGCATGCTACTAAGTTTTCAAGAACTGGCAGCTCAATCAAACTGCCTTGTGAACTAACCATGGGAGCAGCACTTTTGAGGACGCTGTAGTTACACATTTTCCATATGTAAAGCGTTTAAAACCCGAGAAACTAACTGAATTTAAAACGACTGCAGCTTTCCAGAGATTTAAAGATTATGATCACAGCTGGTTTTCAATGCTTCTATGCATTCATGTTCAATATTGACAGATATTTCATTAGAATTAACAAAAAAGAATCCCCAAACCCCAAAAAGGTTCAGTGTCAGACCAGGAACTTTTTCACTCCTTGTGCACTACATAAGGTTAGTCCAGGATTACTGCGGAGTGGGAGTGCTGATTTTCAGAGCAATATTTAGTCTAGTTCTAGTGATGGATTTAGGTTTTCTTGTTTCACTTGGACGTTTGCAGATGCCTCTGGGAAGGCATCATTCATGTCAGTTATTTCTGTCTGAATATACCACAAAAACACTGGAATTATCTTTCCAAGAGGCTGCTTAATTTTCTGGTCAGGAAGAACAGAAAGCCAGCAGCAAGCTTTCTGTCTATGCAAAGGCAAAAGAGAAAACTGAAAAATGAGTATTCAACTAATTCAGAAAGCCAGGCCCTCAGAGAACTAAAACTGTACTGGACCAGTGAATCATAATATTATGAACTAATTATCACCACTTACTGAAAATTATCCATACACTTAAAAAGCTACAAGACATTCACCACATGTCTAAACTGTCAGTAATATTTACCACGCTATTCATTCCCTCAAAGGTTGCTCCCCCCCTCAATAACAATTAAAAATATCTCCTCCCAGTATTCCAGGTTAAAAATTAGTTGGTTTAAGCCTGGCAAGAAGCTGTTCTCCTCCAAACAGCTAAGACAGTGGTCAGGTTATCAAGTCCAAGCCCAAAACAGGGTATGTTTTCAACTGGCCAAAGCAGCTTCCCTGGCTATCAAAGGAAGCCACTAAACAAGATGGAGCATCTGCTATCAGACACTTGCCATGTCCATTCTGGCACGGCACAAGGCTACCAACGATAGCCCCTTGTTCCGGGGTCCTTTAAGCCCAGGGCTCGAGGACAGAGCTGGTGCTGGCCCTTAAGAGATCTACAGGGTACATGAGAGGATTCAACTCCAGCTAACTCATGAACATGGACCTGTACTTCCATCATTTTGTTTCATTTTTGGGAGCCTTGCTGAAGAGGTTTCACAAACATACCTGGAAGGCATCATTTAAGTGTTACCAAAAAGAAACACTGTACCTGGGTACTCTTCATAGCAGATCCTGCAACTTATTTGAGTTCTCGTTTTCATGTTGTTGCACTGCCCCATGATTTCCTTTATCACAGATTTCCCATTACCATTTAGGGCAATGATTTTGCAAAAGCTTACATTTTGTTAAGCTGGCAGTTCCCTGAAGTCCCCAGTAACACTTTTGACCACAGAGGTGTACAGGTGTGCTTTCCACACCACAAAGAACAGAAAAGCTCACTGCAGCCTGCACACTCTCACACATCTCTCCCAGTAGCCACTTGCCAGCCTTCCAGAAATCAACTATACAAAAACATCAGAAGGTTTAAAAAAACAGTGTCTTTAGAAGTTACCTTGGTCATATGATTTGCTTATTATTTCTATTCCTTTTGCTATATCTCACAAATATAACTTATGCCACAGTTTATGCTGTTAAAATATGCAATATAAAAATGCAGAAACTTTGAGAGCAAATGCATTGCTGGTATTGACGGCACTACTAGGGCACAGCCACCACAAACTAGACCTATAAGGGCAGGGTAAAGGTAGACAAGATGCCCAGCAACTCTCAGCTGCCATCAGAGCACTTGGAACTGCACATTTGCTGCCAGGTCTCCTCAGTAGCAGAGGGATGCTTGCTTGGCAACACTACAGTAGGAAGATATCGTGACGTACAGGTGCTTTCTGTAGCCTATCAGCTTCTTTCATACACAGAAGAAAGGAAAAATTGCTTCTTGTTGCTTTAAGCTAGCAGAGAAAGGAGAGAGATTGCTAAGGAGAGAACTGAAATCTGTAGCCACAGAAATCACAAACATCAAGATCTGAACAAACCTCACAAGTCATTTAAGTGCAGCACTCTTGCGTGACTAACTCTCCATGACAATGTTCTTAGTGCTCCACAGTCAGGCTGGCATTTCTTAGTGATTTTGACCAAAGTTGTAGCTCTTTTCTCCAATGAAACGTGGGACAACCTTATGCTAACATGGATACAGGAAAATGGAGTTGAATCATAACTTTGTAAAGATTAAAACCTCCTGGAGTGAAACCTTTGCCAGCTCTTGGAGAAAAAAAACCTGCTAATGAAATGGAGTAGTCATTAGGTGCTTAGAAGCAAATACAGTGATTATCACTGCGAACTGAATTAACTTTCTAGAAAAACATCCTTCTTAACAGAATTTCATTTTTATGAAATTAAGCTGATGTATTCCATGTTCAGATGCAATTTTCTTAGAACAACTCAGACTAAAAAGCTAATGGTTCTTTAAGGGGCACTCCTTGCCTTTTCTACTATCTCGTCTGACCTACAGTTCCAAACTTGACCATGACCATTCCAAACATTTGGGTCTTAACGTTGTACTGTTGGTATGGAAGCTATTAATGTTTCTTTTCTATTTATTTATCATTTATATAAATGTCAATTCTAATTTGTACACACAACTAGTAACTTTATTGAACAGGAACTGTGCATCGAATCTCTGCAGCTACAGTGTTCCATCAAACAGTTAAATCCTCCTGTTTGATATCAGGTTATTTATAACATCGTAAAAGAAGTAAGTCTTTCTATTAGTAGTGCAGAGTTTCTCTTCAAAGTTAGATCTGCATTATTTCTTTGCTTCTATATAAACAGATCTCATACTGCTAGTATTCAATCAGCAGAATATGTCACCACTCAGGCTCTTCTGTTTTAAGGTCAAGCTCTTTTCTTTCCAGTTTGCAAACTCCACTATTGGCAAGGCTCTGAGCAAGAAATGTTCTAAATTCCTCCTAATATTTATCCACAATCAGAGCACCATTTCCATGAAAAAGAAAAGTTCCAGAATGCTTCATTCAAACTTAAAATTAAGAATTTTGTCTATTTCAAAAATTTGTAGGTTTTTTTTAACATCACAGAGAAGCCTTCAGAGAGGAGAAAACAGAGTTCAGAAATAACATCAGTCTTCCTATAAACCACACTGTATTAGAGCTGGCTCTATGGTTTAGGCACACAGATTCAGAGGTGCTCAGAGCCGTTTTTGTGATCATTCTGAGCCATTTGAACATTCAGGATAGGATAACGGCAAATGCAAGCACAGTGATGACAGAAGGATGTAAAACTATTTCTCAAAAGTGCTGCTAGTGGGAAATCCAGATAAAGAAGTTCTTTATATATAGCTCTTGGGAGAAAAGATGCCCCCCCCCCAAATGAGCATTAACATGTTACCTTAATTATAAGATAACAAATGAAGTACATACAGATTAAATTCAACAATAAGTAAATAAAATTAAACAGATACTGTAAAAGATAAGCTCCATTACAATGCGGTGAAAGGAGAATGGAAACTATTCTAACATGCAATGAGGCTATGTGTGAATTTAACACATGCCCAGGGTACAGGATAAAATAGTAAACTAATGCCTGAACTAGAAAAGGTATTAGGGGAAAGTCTGACTTTAAAAATGACAGCATTTTAGCATTTAACATGCTAACATAAAAATTAATGTTTAAACATGTGAGCTTGCTCTCATGCTGAATGCTCATAATTTCCTTAAGCACCTTGTTACATTGGAGGGTATCACTGCTTTCTAGAAAATGGTAAACTTCATATTCTCCAAAATAACATCACAGGAGATTTCCATCTGCAAGTGTTGGCCTAATAATTCATAACCAGATGAGAATATTATACATTGAGAAATACACATATTCTGCAAGCTCAAATAAACCCCCTATCCTGCCACGTCTCACATCCTCAGGTGTTACACTGAAATCATTAGAATTAGCCCTCATAGCCCTGCACTACTTTCAAAGAATCATCTTCATACTTAGGTGAAACTTCACCTTTGATGATGTACCACTTGTAAAGTTCAGCTGCTGCTCTGGGCAGGATTCTTTACTCATTTACACAGATGAAACTCAACTGATCTGAATGAAAACTCTTGACTTAAAGGCTGCAGAAGAAACAGGAAGAGTCAACAGAAGTCTCAACAGACTACTGGCAGAGGTTTCTGCCATCAGCCTTGAAAAGGCAGCTAGTTTGGGTCAAAATCCCCAGAAGGTGTGAATAATTAAAATAGTACAGTCTAAACCACATAAAAAGCATTCTCTCTCTTCAGAAGCAAGCTTTTTCTGTCACTCTCCAAAACCCTACTTGCAACTGAGCTAATACAGCCTGAGATTACTTTTTATCACTAGTACATTTTGTCTTCTGGCTTCCACAAGAAACATTTATGTTTATTTAAACCTTTAGGGTTTGTCAAAATATCTGATCATCCACTAAAAAAGACTGTGAAACACTGAGCCATTGGACACGTTACCGAGCTGGCTGAGGAAGAGCGTCAGAGAGCAGGGACATGTACTTTTCTGCCACAAAAAATGTGCTATAATCTACCCACTACTAACGGGAGAGGAAAGACGAGCAGGATTTTCCATAGTACTTACTTTGCAAGATCTAACGCATTTTGGTTTATGTTTCAATATCCCTCCAATCAAGCATTACTTGAGCTGAACATGATGAAATGGGTCTGGAGACTTTTCTGGGCCTCTCACAGGCTCCCACCCTCAGAGCAGCATCCAAAGTGCTTGAAAACAACCGTCAACTGCCCAAGCCCAAAGCTGTGAACACAGAGCAGGCTGGCGTCCTCTCTGCATGGGGCCAGTGATGTTGGGGACAGTCACTGTGGGTCTGCAGAGCCTTGGAAAACTTACAGTTTATGGGAGAAGTAGAGGGAGTTCCCTCACACACGAGGCGAGCCAGACAATAGCTCCCAAGGCCGGATTAAATATTTGCAGGCTTTAGACTTTGTTTTAAATTTCTGTGTGAAGTTTCTCATGAAAAGGAGAGACCCAGAGACCAGCTGCTGGGTGGGAAGGAGCAGAACGAGGGCAGGCGCTGGGCAAGCTTCTGCGTCCATCTCCGCCAGCGGAGCTCCACCAGCCAAACCCATAATGTTCCAGGCCCAGGTCTTAGCTGAGAAGAAACTGCTTATTAAGCAGGATTATGCCAAACGCTGTGGTGTTTTTTTTCAATGTGGACAAAGGTCCATTGGGGATTAAGCTGAGACCTCCAAACTCTTTTTATTCCTGACCCAGGAATAAGATTAGAACGTCGCTGGCTGAAGGCGGCATTAGCCAGTCGCTCTCTCTTCATCCCTAACCTTTAGTTACAGATTGTATTTTAAGGTTGTTCAAAGTGCTGGCTTTTTATGACACTGGGAGCTAAGTTTATTCTTTTCTGTTTACACTGTAACACTGAGACAGTAAGATAAATGCAAGTGCATTCATTTCTTATATCAATTCCTATGCGCTCTCTCTTCCCCTCCTACAGGATTCATCCACCCATCATGAACTGAAACTGAATACCCTTGATTTCAAGTCACATCTTTGCCCATATTCCACACACCCTCTCCAAAAAAGAAAAGATTAAAAAAAAAAGATTATGTGATGCATTTTGGAACGTTAGAAATACAATAAGATGAGACGTGGGAAATACGCAGTCCCACATGCTTCTGTCATATTTCATTTGCTTTGTCGTAGATCATTCTTAAAAACAGACACATTTCTTCTCTAAGCTCAAATAACAACAAAGGTGTCTGACAAATTGCCTAAGAGCCATCCCCACTTTTCACCAATGGCCACTGGTTCACTTAAGTGAATTTATGTGGTCTGACTACAGAAGGCTGATAGAGAAAAAGCACACGTTACAGGTCTGCTTTAATTTACTCTGTTTGAACTTGGTGAATTTAATCCTTGGGGGATTTGTTTTGTTCACAAGCTTAAGTGCTCCTAAATGGTAGTCGAGACTGCAAGTTCATATGAATCACTCACTCGCCGAAATCAGCTATTCCACAAAATTTACCAGGCATATTTTTCGTTCAAACCTATAAAGCTTTAAAAGGTTGTGGGATTTTTGGTTTGTTTTCTTTTTTGAAAGGTTTAAAGAACTAAAGCCACAACCTCAAGATGAAATCCATGCTCCTAAAAACCTCTCCTCTGCAAAGAAATGAACAAAATCAGAATTAAGTAATTTCAGATACTCTTCACTTATATGGACATTAACTATACAGTAACTACCAGTTCCTGCATCTTTATTCCTCTATTTGCAAGAACTCCACCTACCAGATCAGAATCCAGGCACTCCACAGCCACAAAAGTTAACAGAAATAATGAAAGTTTAATGATGGCCTCTAGTAAACAACCCACATGGAAACTCCACATAATATTTTTATAACCATTCCTCCAAGTGTTGCTGTCAACTTCTGATTTTCACCATTTTTCCCATATCAAAAGTATTTTTCTTTCTTCACGTGAACACTAGAGGCAACTGGGCATGTACTGAAACTCAACATGCTCCAAGACTCTTGAAAGCCCAAAGTAATTTCCCCCCAGAAGGTAACTTTTAATACAAGATTGCTTTGTGAGTGTCCCTTACAACCTAGCAGTACTTGTAACCAGAGCTAGGATATATGTCATGTATGTATGTGAGTGGGTTCAATTGTACTGCTGTAACAGAACTGCCACATGAAGAAAATCCTAAAAAGTAAGAAATCCTAAGAAGTAAGAAAATAAAACTCTAATCAAATTATTTAACAAAAAAGGGAAACTGCAATCTCAGGATGAAGCCATTCTTGGGGACAATCTACCAAGTTCCCTTTGTGCTGGGAACAAGTCATAAATGTCATGATCCTTTCAGAACTGTGCCTCTCACACCACAGGTTAATTTCTTTGAACATAATGCTTAAACCTGTGATTTTGGGGTGTGATGCTTTGTATTTTTAAGACAGGAGAAATTCCTCTCCCAAAATATCCTGTATTCTTACTGTTCTTTATGCCTTTAACTGGAGCGACCTGGTGTGCCTGAAACACGTTTTGTGATACATTTTCCACATCTATATAGCAAATGATGCTATTAAATTGTAGAATCATAGAATAGTTACGGTTGTGCTTCTATTTTCACCATATGGATTATTAAATATTAACATTTCAATTATTTATAACTTCACAATAAGAACATACCATTCCTATGGACACAAGGGTTTAGGGATAAAAGGTTTATAGTGACAGAGAAGTAAGTTAGACATGCAACTGGAAGACAAACTTTTGGGATGAAATCCCTTCTTCAAGGACACACTTTGTGTATCCAAAGTTTTCCAATTGCACTGATGAGTCCAAGAGAAGTTTTTTACTCCAATCTACAAACCCTCACTTTATAACCCAACTTTTAAAAGCTGCACACACTTTTACCCAGCTCTGACACAGCTTTTGTTTTGCAATCTAGTAATAATATGGTTTAGTTCCACAATTTCAAAGGATACAGTTCCTTATCCTGCAAATCCCCCGAGTTAGGGAGGTTCTTCTAGAGCCCTCGAAACTCGGTGTGTGTCAAAGACTGAGAGAACAAAAGCTATTTTCATTTAAACAAATGCACAATAATATACGTGAACAATGCAACTTGTTTTGGAGCCTGTCTGACAAGATCCTGAGCCTGAGGAGCTAATTTGTGATCACTTCTCCTATGAAAAACATTCACTAACTGCAATGAATATGGAAAGATTTTTATTCCCAATGCAGCAATGTGAAAGAAGCCAAATTGCCTGCCTGTCATTCACGTTAATTTAATTATGGGACCACATTCAATTATCCAATATAATATGCAAATGAGGCAAACTGACAGCACATGCTAATTATATTCATTATAATAATTAAATCAAACAATGGAAGGGAATAAAACTGTAATGAAATAGAAGGATATTTTAAATTAACAAGAACATTTTAATTAGAGTAATCCTGTAGTCTGATACAGTACGGCTGGCTCACTGAAAGATAGGACATTATTTTTAGGACGCAGTTTAGTTTTACATGTCTATCCTTAGTACCATGGGACCTGTTTTCATATGTTAGTAGATTCAACGGTGGCCAAAAAAAGAGACTCAGTTTCCTTCATCATACTTCAGGCAAAGCAGATGCCCAATAAAGCCGAGCTCCGCTGCAGCAGGATTACAGCGTGGTGGAACACAGGCTGTCTAACTGCAGTAAACAGAAGTTCACATGCCGATACAAAACAGACAGTGCAGTTTAGGCTTGACTAACGATGTTAAAGCATTTAAAACATTAAAGAAATACTCTTTGGGTTTTGAAATTTTCACTTTCCGAGCGCATTTATCTCTTCAGTGATGGCAGCTGCCCTGAAAAAGCTTTATGAATATTAAAACAAAACATAAAAAAGGAAAGGAATATTACTAATATATCATATGTGGGCAGAGTCAGCGAAATCATAGTCTTTCTAAAGTAAACAGAGCAAGCACTATCAAAACACTTCGGAATGCATTCCTTAGGAATCCACTGTCCTCATCCCTCCGACAGAATCACTTGGGCCTGGACCAAAAGCCAACCATGCTGAAAACACTAACTGGGACCCCAGCCACTACCTCTGTAGGACCCACTGTGAGGCCCCCTCTGATCTGGGGCTTCTGGAAACGGCAGTGAAATCCGAATCTCGAAGCTGTGCGAGAGAAAGGAACTTTCCTTTGTAATTCACCACTCAACTAAATCTGGAGACGTTTACAGCTAGTGTAATAAAACCGGACAAACCTATCTCACATTAAATGACTGGCATATGATGCTCTTGGAAGATTTTCTTCTATGAATGTGAAATATTTAGGAAATTACCCTTTTATTATTTTGACTGTATAGTGGTAATAATTCACTTACTTAAATCACAGTGCTACTACAGAAGGTCAACACTGAGGTTGACAGGCTGTAAAATAACCTTTTTAGGAATCTATCTCTTCTCCAAAGTGGGAAACTGCAATTTCTTTTAACAATGAATACATTTTGTTTCCATTATTCCAGTATGCCAGTTTGGATATTTCTCTGTTGCTGTGGGTAGGCAAAGCAACCACAAAAGGCACACGGAAAACTCCAAATAACTATTTGTTCTTTTCTTTTTTGAGGGTCAAAGGGAATGAAAACAGATAAAGGTTTGTAGTAAGGAATACACATTTAGAGAGGACAAGAATTACTTGAACTACAAACATTTCAAAACCTGTGTACATTTGACTGTAAGAATAATGTGAATCTGCTTTGAAATACATCAGTTATTGACTCATTTAAAGTTTGTTTAAATACTAAATGAAAAGAGCTATCAGGCTCTATGGATATCTGTTTCCCTTGCTCAAGTCTGGTGTTTCTATTTTTAATACGCAGCTCTTTCCAAGAGCTCAAGCCTCCCATTTGAAAAGCTTCACTGTGAGACCAAGTCTGTATTTTTAGTAGGACGCTGACGATGATCAACAACGGAAGAAGAAATTGGAAGCTTGTAACATAACAAAAAACCAAACCATAACTGAATGAGTAGGAAGCACTTCCCTTCCCATGGAAGGCATCGCATCTTTATTGGTAGTCACAACACTACCAGCACCTAAAACTAATAACCATAAGCAAGCCATACTGCTTCGCCTACCAATGAAAGGACAAATACTTCCTTTTATCAAAAACCCTTCCCTGCATTTCTCAAGTACCTTAATGAGGTTTTCAGATTTTCAGAATGTTTTCTTAAACAAAAGAAACCCCCAACAAACCAAAATGCCACTTCCTCAGTTAAAAACTTATTAATTAGGAATGCTGGATAAAAACTTCAGCTGGTCATGACATCTCCTGAGACAGTACCACCAGAACAGACTGCTTTTAGTGCATGGGAAGTACCAACATACTGCGGTTGTTTAACCAAAGACCTAAACTTGACTCTCAGGGCTGCAGAGCTACCTTTTAATCTTGAAAACTAACTCGGGCCGGGGGCAGATTAGTGATGGCACATGACCTCAGCCCCAGGCTGGAAACTCCAAGGCACTGCAACATGGCCAGATGGGAAGCAAGCCCGCAGATAAATGCATTCTGTACACACTTGGCCTCTTGACTGCCCGTCGGCAGCCACCGTAGCCAGCTGCTGCCATGGCACGGTGCCGACTCACCATGGCCAGACCTTCACCCTAGGGCAGGGAACACACTGATGGACATTGCTGGTAGGAAATCCCTGTGCTCCGCTGTTCCTGGCACATATAGAGCTGCGAGTCCTCTATGCAATGAATCACATCTGTTTATACTTGTGTGCCAGAAAAGACATTTTTAAACTGCAGAGAATAGACAATACTGTTTGCTGGCACTTCTGGCTGCCAGTACGACCCGTGGTGTGGCAGTGGGAATCAGAAAATGGCAGCAATTATCACATGGGTTTTCTAAATGACCGTATTAAAAAGTGGTGTCCATTTTTGGGGGGAATTGGCTGCACAGGGTAGGAAGGTTGCAGGATCCGGATCCTCCCTCTGGCTGCGGCTGAAGCCACAGAAACATGACTGTATAATTACACTATATGATCAAATAACACTTCTAACAGCACTGTCAACGTTAAGATATTCTAATGTTCCAACTATGGTCAACAACTGTAAGGTTATCGGACAGCTTTTCTCTAAAACTTTGCTGACAGGCTATAATGCTTCTTTCTTCTGCTCATCAGCTTAACTGAGAGCACTAAGCTCCTCATCCTGAACTCCTACCCCAAAAGCTGAACACAACCAGGAATCAGGTGTTACCAGTATGTAGAGTTGAAGATGAGTAACTTCATAAAATACAGCATTCAATCGAATCATACCACAGATGTCAGCACCATTAACGCAGTTTCTACACATCCAAAGTCAGGTTCACATACTCGAAGAGCCACTGCCAACTTCTGCCCTGCCCAATACACTCTGAGATGCTACATATAATCAGGGGAAACTCGGAGGGTTGTAAGATGAAAATACTGGAAGTATTTTTGAAGTTTTGTGTCTGAGTTATTTTACAAGCTAATATGAGAGGTCACGGAGTCCACTGACAGAAGTGGAGAACAATCAGGGAAGATAAATGAGGATTTCCACTGTTTGTTCAACAGTTTTTGGTTTAGGAAAAGAATGGCTTAAAAATGAGTGCTCTGACTACCAAGGAGAGGGCTACACTGGCATCTGAGGACACATCTTAATGGCAGACTAGCTTAGATGACTTTAAAAAGGTTTAAAACTTGGGTACCACAACCATCTGATCAAGTCAACATGAAGTTAAATTGGAATTAAAACCATTGGTCGCTAAGCTTTTGGCAGCAAGTAAGGCTAGCTAAAATCAGTGCAACATCAGCATCACTGTCTACATAAAAACATGGGGTTTGCTTATGGCCACATAAAATGAATGGTTTTGTGTTAAGATGCAACCTGAGCTTCTCTTTTGCAGCTGCATGTATTTGTCCTCACAAGAATCCCAAGTGCTTCGAAAACAATGCTGAGGGGATTAGTTTTCTTGAAGGATCCATGACTAAATGTGCCCTTGATAACTTCCGATCCCATTTTCCATTTGCCTTACCTGATTATCAGTGTTGTTTACAGTGAAATAGCCCACACAAATAATGACTTCATGGAGCAATCCTTCACAGGTATGCTGGGAGCAGTACCACAGCAGAGAGCTGATAATATGCCGAAATGCAAGGGACAGGCCTTCGGCACCCACAATAGACTGGAAAGAAGATCAAGAAACAGAAGTTACAGTCTAGCAGCATGTTACAGAAACTGTGTGAATTACACGTACATCCATCACACCCGGTTATTGGTTTTTGCAAAGTACAGACTATGTTCTTTGTTGCAATGACGTTGAAGAAGGACAGAACCAGCTCTTTCCTTTCATTACTTACTGTTTACAACTGCACTGCAACATTAAAAGCCCCTAAATTAAGAATAAATTCAAATTTTAAAGGGACACAGGAAAAACTGGCTTCTTCTTAGCTGACATTGTGTGGCAGTAGGTTGACTATTTCATTTGACATATATGTTCCAGTAAAACTGACGCTAGTAATATTTCTTCGTAATAAGCAAAAGAAACCAAACCATCTCCATTTCTGCAGAAGAGCAAAATACACTTCTCATTAATAACTCGTGCTCTAAATGGAATACAAAGATTAATAACAAATAATGACTTTTCAAACATTAAAAAAAAGTTAGAAACATCCAAAAGGAGAGAACACTCAGCTGCAAAGCTTCTTGGGATGCTTTTTAGAAGTAGGCAAATTGCTGTAACGTGGAGATTCAAAATTAGATTTTATCTGTGCAGCCTACAGCCTCTATTTAATAAACATGTCAAACAGACAGAACGACGCAGGGTCAAAGGGGAAAACGAAAGCACAAGGAATGAGCATGACAAGTCTACCAACTCTAAAGAAACAGCAATGCAGGCCTGTGAGAAAATCTTTCATTTGAGAGTTTTCTTGATTTTATACCTTGTAGCCTGCATGAAGGACATATACATAAATCCCATGGGTAGTACGGTTTAGCTTCACCATATTCCAAATCTAGCCAGCAAAAGTAGGATCCTTGGCAATTCCGAGACTCAGCTGTGGGTACTTTCTATCTTGAACCTCAAGTGTTCTGGTAAGTCAGTGTATTTTCAACACTTAATGTTCAATACAGCCCCCATTTACTGCTTTACGTGTTCTTAGGTCCACCCTTATTTAATTAGTGCCGTCCACGCATGCTGTGACCTAGCACTCCGGGTTTAACCTTCCCTGATAACAACAGGTCAAGGGGCACCTGAGTTTGTGTATAGAAGTTAAACTAATTTTTCAAGGAAACTATGCTTCCTTTTTAGCCAGAATTAATATCAGCTCAGGATCCTGCGCTGTTTCTCACTACCATCTTTCAATTGTTTAGACTGTCAAATTAAATGAAATATATACCCATGAGCCATCTGGCCTAATACAAACTC
Source organism: Pezoporus wallicus (assembly GCF_028554395.1). Lineage (NCBI taxonomy): Eukaryota > Metazoa > Chordata > Aves > Psittaciformes > Psittacidae > Pezoporus > Pezoporus wallicus. Next base: position 367,366 of record NW_026641531.1, on the reverse strand, counting down.
TAGAATACCAGACCTCTTCTGTTAATCAAAAAACCCCTATTCTATAGTCCTACTGTTACGTGACAAAACTATTCCTTGTAGATAATAATCAGATGATACATAAACTATGCTTTTCCCCTCTGCTACCCTGATATGGTCTACAAGGTCAGAATGGACAGCAAACTGACTTAGGTCTGTGTTGATATTTTAACATTACAGAAACAAACCACATTAATACACTGAAAGAGATAGCTGCACATGTGTGCCTGCAATTCAGAAGGACAGCTCAGCAGACACTTCCTGAGCCCTGCATCAATGAACTGAAATAATTCAACCCCTATGCAATAATTACTATCTTATAGAATCACAGATTGGTTTTGATTGGAAAGGACCTTAAGATCATCTAGTTCCAGCCCCTCTGCCATGGGCAGGGACACCTCCCACAGTCTTGCATCATTTTATGTAGAACAAATTACTGCAGATGATGGGATTTGGGAATTAATGCTGTTGGTCTGTTACAAATGCTCAGATACAATGGTAGTTGATAGGGGGATAAATACAGATAGCCTAAGTTGGAGCTTATATTTTAAAAATCTATAGTGGCTTCTCGAGGTATTGGGGTGCAGCACTTCTGGCAGTGCCTTTTGCTGGAGCTCCCTACAAGCAGTAACAGTCCCATTTCAAGTTTTACTCTCTGCTATATACCTGTAATATCGACAGCAACAAATATACACCCAGTCTGAAACCAAGAGGTACCAAACAAGCTGTAGAAGAGAACTACTTTGACACACCCTGATTTACAGAAAGAAATGGGAGTTAATGGTGTGTAAGAGTTGTTTTACAGGGAACTCCAACAAATATACTCTTTCTATGCCTTTTAAAATAAAAAACACCGACTGGACTGGATCCTGCAACTGCACCCATGTAGATGAAGACCGCGACATGCAAACTGCTTGTTGCTGTTATTAGAGACACTAAATGTACTAAAAATCAAAGCCAAGAAATAAAAACTCAAAGAGGGTTGTACTTTACACTAAATTCTTTACTCATGCAAAGCACTTGCTGAGTTTAATGCATTTCAGATGGAGTGTGTGGTACAACTTATAAAAATTACATAGTAAATAAAGCAGGATCCTCTTCTGATGCATTGTGTAAGGCTGATGCTGCTAAACGTGTTTTGCAAAGCAATGCTTTTTGGCAGATGTTTTATACTAACAATACAACAGCTTTACCAGTTTACCTGAGAAATACACTAGCATTTGTATTTTCTCTGTATGACAAAATGATTCATTTACACTAGAAATCTGTTCGCTGAAGAAGGTATGAAAAGAATTTAACTTTCTCCAGACTCAAAATGTCATGGTTTTGGAGGTTTTTTTGTGAATAAAAAAAATATGAAAAGTTGAATTTCCAATTTTTGGTCAATAACATCCTATTTTTATCTACACTTTTAATATTTACATTCATATTTCTATATATAGTTATAGCAATATTTAAATTTATATATTAAAAATTATACCAAGTGATTTTCACTTTCACTGCTATAACATTAAAGCAAGTGGCCACGAAAAGCACTGACAAATGCAGATTCCACTGAAAGTACTGACAAATATAAACTGTGGTTATAATATAAGCAAGTCTTTTCACATTAGAAAAACTGTTATTTTGTGGTTCTGACCAAGATTTTTTCTTTTACATTTTTGGAGTTTATTAAATATAGAAAGTACTATGCTAAAAGTGAGGGGTTTCTTAATAGAAGCAGTAACAGATTGGACTCACATTTCACATATTCTAGCTTTTCACTTTTTGGTTGTATTTGTATATAATGCTGGAAATAACCAATTTTATGAATGAAGAAAACCTACACATTTAATTGCGAAAACTCCTAAGTTTAACTAAGATCTTAAAGACAAAACTTAGCCCAACAGTACACACAATAATTAACATTTTCACCCCAAGCCAAAGTTTTAAATCATGTTACCTGAAAGGCAGGCAGATCAAGAACAGCAAAGCTATTGAAGAAACGTAAACTCTGAATGGCAACCTGAACTGTGTTCGCTGCATAGCTGTCTTTAGGGCTGGCTGTGTTTGGATCTGAAATTGTCCCGTGGAAAAGAACACAGTACAGCATATGCAGGACTCCAACCAGATCCGTAGACTGAAGAACTGCCGTTAGTCCTGTGGGGTCCTGACGTGTAGTGTCAAATATGTTCCAAGATCTGTCAAAGAAACATCAAGGCATCTGAAGGAGGAGACCAGCACTCAGCGAGAACACTTGCCCAGGATGCAGCACTTCTTGTGAGCCAAATGTTAGAAAAACAGCAAACTGTTAAACAGGCAAAACCTTGTCCAATGTGTCAGGAAACCACAGCATTTCCAGAAAATACTTCCCATAATGCGGACACCGTCTCACGCTCTCTTCGCTTGCAGTGCAGCTGCAGCTTTAAGTATCTTTCTCCACATACCAGTGTGTTTGCTCCCAAAAACGGATTCAGAAGAACCAGCATGAGAGCATGCAGAAACTCGACAGCTTGAAAGTTGGAAGCCTAGGGGCACTTTAGGGGCTCCATGCAAACTGTCTCAGGTCAGTAGCCTACACCCATCTTGCTTTCCTGCCAGAGCAGACAGTGGAGGTGGGAGAACTCCCTGGAAGCTCTCACTGCTCTCAGTGACAGGCTGCAGGCACTGGAATGAACTGCCTACCCAGGTAGCAAAGTAAGTTACTAGGAGCAGATGATCTTAATCAAATAGTTCTGCAGAAATTTAAGAATGAAGTGGTTGAACAGTTCACAAAACACTGCTGCTTATTTCAGTCAGATTCTATTATGGGAGACTGTAGGGAAGCACAGCACAAATCAAGTATGAAACACTGAAGACAAACCAACACAGCTTGTGCATATGGAAACTAGGTTTCTTTGGTATTTCTTGGGTATGCACATAAAATAATGGAGAAGGTTTTTTGCTATCTATGGTAACAGGACAGACAAAAAACTCAGGATGCCCTTTCCATTCTCACATTCAAGCTTTCAAAACCACTTCACACAATCCCTCATGGTTTGTACTGCATTTTTTCACATTACGAATAATCCAGATGATGATCCAGGACAGTCATTGCTAAGGAAGACTAAGACTGTCACTACTCTGGAGGCTAAATAATGTTTTAGCCATCATCACCTTGTTCCGGTGTTTCTCTTTTTCCAGCAAGGCAAACAAAAAGCAGGTGTCCTGGGTTCAGCAGGTAAGAAAAGCACAACCTCACCCAAAAGCAACGGCTGTCGGTGAGAATTTCTATTTGTAACAGCACACCACTGCTTCCCTGCACCAAAGGGAGAGAGAGAAATAAGCAGAGCAGGACAATGAACCTGCATTCCCTATGTCCCAGAGAAGGCCGGGGTACTGGGCTAACTTCAGCTATACATAGCTTCAATACTTCTGGAGAAGAAGGAAGAAGACTTATTTGAAACACACAAACGTGAAAGCTAGCATCTATGTGTTTTCTTGTGGATACAGTTCTTCTGTAAGGTAGCATGAGTAGGTGCTAAAACCACGAGCAAGGCTGATAACCAGGGTCTTTCTGACACTAGACTGCCATTGTGCCTCCGATCAGGGACACGATGAGCACCTGAGCCAACCAAACTCTTACCAGTGCTTAAAGTAACTGTGCCACAAAACCAGCCATGACAGCGCTTCGGAAGGCCACTGGCATGGGATTCTCTCCAAATACATGTAATAACATTCAAAAGACAAGATGAAGGAAATGAAAAAGATTATTAAAATTACGTTTTGATGCCATTTACCTACTGCAAAAGAAGAACCACAAACATTTATCTGATGGTCCATAACACTGGTAACAACTCCAACATTTACCCTGTAAAGAACGTGGAAAAAATACTTGAGCTCTGAGCGTGTTTTGGTGGGACCAAGCTGCACAACAACTGATGGCATGACTTTCCTTTTCCTGTGCCCAAAATCTTCATTTTGAAGCTCTGTGGTCTTTAAGTGAGTGTGTCTGAATGGAGTCAGCAGACACTTCCTGAGCCATCACCTGCCCTTGTGAGCCATGCCTTTGTGGAGATTCCCACTGCATAGTTCCAAGTCCTGCTGGCACCTGAGCCTGGCTGCAAGTGAGGAATGAACCAGGAGGGCGAGCTAAGAGCTCTGGGACCACTATTTTAACAACTTTGCTTTGAGTGTCTGAGGACTCCTTAGTACCCCTCACTTTAAAGTACCTTCTGATGTCCAATTATTTATTTTGCAGTAGCCAAAATGTGCTCACCATCACTTCACTACATTCAAGTAACCAGAACGTTTTATTTCCACAGTATCCCAGGAGAGCACAGCTCCTTTTGCCAACCAGTACTTCCTAATTTCCATCTTAGCTTTCTCGACAGTACAACACAGAAAAAAACCCCCATGCTCATCGTCAAACGATAACGCCAACTTAATTACTGTGTATGATATCTCACAGACTTTTCTGTGACTACATGCAATGGGAACATTGACCAATTTTACCAAAGGTTAAAGTTAGCTTGCTTTCAACTCTCACTCCATCATTATTTTTAAACAATTCCATATGAAAAAGCTTAAACTGCTGGATGAAATCCTTTTGCCATTTTGTGCTGCTCTGGAGCAGTGAATGAATCAAAATATACATAAAAAAGTCAATGGGAAAATAACTCAAAATGCCAGCTTTATTTTTTCACAGAGACCAAGAATTCTGAAGTTATATCACAAGACAAAGCTGCTAAACAAAAAAGAAAAAGATCTGTCTGCTGGGTTTGCTGGATTGAAGAAACTGTTAGAAATGTTTTTTATGTTCCCTATATTACAGATAATGAGTATATGAACAGGCCACTGGCTCCTGTTGGTTTTAATCATCAATTATAATCACTTTAAGCCTAAATGTTTACAATAAAAAGGTAAAAGACATTATTCACACTGGTTGGGGCTTTAAAGTAGAAAAAACTGTGTATGAGATGTTGGAAAATAAAGCCTGAACCTTTGTGTATGCTGCTTTCAGTGATTTTGGTCAACTCTGAACAACAGTGGATTTCATAGAATCATAGAATAGTTTGGTTTGGAAGGGACCTTCAAGGTCATCTAGGCCAACCCCCAAAAGCATTTAGCAGATGATATTCATCCATTTAGCAGATTTTTAGTCCACCTTAAAGGTAAGCCCAGTGAAAATTCAGTTCTTTCAGGGCACAGACTGAAACAAACCCCCACAAAACCCCTTAATATCGTACGATGACAATGTAAGAAATACAAGTTTTATGTAAGTAAAGACGTGCCTCCTTCTAACTCTCCTATTTAAAGAAGCTTATTCTCTGTGTCTGTAGTAGCTGCCAAAGTAAAGTAGTCAGGATGGAGAAAACCCCTTCAATGAACCACCGAAGGGAAGCAAGACTTACTGGATTTTTTACATTGGTTTATAGAGCTAGGAAAGCAAATAGGCTTTCAAACTTTACTAAATGTCTATATTTAACACAGAAAAAAAGCAGACAAATATTTATATTAGGCTCAAACAACCTGCAGGATCTTCAAATGAAAGTTTCCTGAAATGCAGAGCATTTTCATTATGGTTACCATTATGATTTTCAGCTTCTGCCACCAAGGAGTCTCAGGAACAGGTAAACGGTTTATGACTTACAACAAAAGGTTTAAGGACTTTAAAATGTGGATATACCCATCAGAGGCAAAGAAAGATGCTGAACAGTGGTACTTCATTGCCTAAAATACGCCACTATTTATTAAAAACAGGAACTCAATACCCATGGATGAGAAGCAGCAAACTCTGCAGAACAAGTATAAATCTATAATTTCTCCAAGCTTCAATATGAGCAAACTGTTTATATCTGAAAATACATTGTTTTAAAAACTGACTGAGCTAACAAGCAGACAAACCTCCCTAAGGGTATACATTATCGTGTTTGTATATTTGAAATAGATACTCCTGATTAAAACCACGGAACCAAATGGAAACAGGAGTTTTCAAAAGGCTTAGAATATAATCTCTTTCTTATTTCATTATTAGAATTTAAAACCTCTCATCTGTTCTCTTTGCTTCTGAATTATTTTATCTAGAAAGAGATGTCAAAATAATAATAAAAGGAGTATAAAGAAATATTTAGCACCTGTCAGACCTGGTTCTAATTCCCACTGTCAAGCTCGGAAGCCTGGGACTGTGTAGAAGTGATGACTGCAAACCGTCAAGACCAAGTTTTACTTTGTTTACTGAGCTCCTTACAGTCCTTAAAGAGTTATAACTTTCAAAAGACAAACTGATGGAAATTGAGAAGATTATTAAAATGACAATTTGATGCTGGATCCGCTGTCCCTTGGAAAGGGGGAGCAGCACAGCCAGTGTTCAGGCAGACATGCATCCGATTCTTCATCCAGCAGCCAAAACAGACATTATCTTAATTACTGTAATAAAACTGAAAACAGATCAGCCTACTTCCTTGCATATCTGTGACAAGACAGCCACTGTTCTCCTGGATCAAACCCTATATATCTGCAGCTTTCTGCCACTGCAGTTTGTAATCCACAACTTCATTAGCTGCTGACACAGATTTATATGTATTCCACCACTGGTTTGAGATAACTTGTAACAGGAACAATTTACTTGCTACGATATTCTATTTTCCTAGAAAATAGGAACAGGGAGCTTGCAGACATTTCTCACATCAAGGAAACAGCAAAATTCTGAAGAAGTTGCTGCCCCAAAAAAAGTACATAATTTGAGGGACATTTGAGCTACATAATTTGCAATATTGTCCTTCCACACAACTCATTTTTCTCCTGTGCCTGTGTTATTGCTAGTCCATTGTACTGATCTTTGGGAGAACATTCTTCCTTAGTGATTAACCCTTACACTTAACTACTGATAGTTTCCTTCTGCTGTTTGCATTAATGCTGTGGTTAGATGAGTTTCTTCATACTAACTGCCAAAAGCAAAATAAGGGATTAACAAAAGTCGTCCACAGAGTAGCAACTACACTTCTTGGACAGAAATCTTAGTTCCAGAGACTTAGAGGGGGAAAATGGGATATAGAGTTGATGAACACTGGGCAGTACAGGAGGAGACAGGAATATAAGCAAGGCCCTTGCTATGCTGATGAAGGACTCGGCATATAGTTTCTTACTTAGTCTCCACTCCTGCTAATTCGGAAAGGGAGAGCTGGGACAGCATGGCTGTATTTTTAGTAATGCTCCTTGCATTCTGCGCCTGCTCACTGTTTTCTGTCTTGTGGTTACAAGACAAGCATGCTTCGTATGTGTACTCTGGACTCAAGGGCCCCAAACACGCCTTGTATCGCTTTGAGTTAGAATAATAAACTCTGGAAAACAAGGCTCTCATCCTAAACATTGCTACTGGACATCTGGAATAGGACACAAATTGCAAGGCAGATTTACATGGCTATATAAACCCTGTTATTCTCTACAAAGTCTTTTTAATATTTTATTTCAGGTTATATGTATCTGTTTTCAATTCTGGCTACTGTTACTCTTAATGGTAAGCAAAAAACAGATACGCATTTTCATGGCCACAACTTTCAAACCTAGGTATCAAATGTCAGGTTCACCTTCTGCTCAGCAAACAGATACCTCGGTACTCAGCATTTTATGATTTCTCACTACACACAACAAGGGACAATACTCTATTTTCAGCTCTCACATATTTTTACTTAGCAGACGAGGGTATAATAATTCTCAAAACAAGGTTCACATGGGGTTAAAAGTTATTAATGTTTTCACCAAATAATCTTTTATAGATATTACATGGTGTTTGGAAAATGTGCTATTACATCCACAGCAAAACTTCAATTAAAAGAATCAATCTAGCATTTATTAGCCAGAACCAAAAATGATCATTTGAGAAGATCAATATCAAAGTTAAATCTTTTTAAAGACCTTGACCATTAATGAAAAGAAAATCCCTCCCTTATGTTTATAACGTACGTTCAGAATGGATTCCCTCTTTTCAATAACTTTTTATGATGTTCAAATTGAGAATCCTCCAATTTACGTTTCTACATTAGCAAGACTTTCCTGTAGTATATATAAGTCCATGATTTTGGACTTTTTTTCCAGGTCTACCACTGGAATAAAGAAAATCTCTTTATATCTTAAACTTTTATCATCTAAATTATATCAATCACAGACCTCACTTAACACTTAGTGCTGAGATACATGTACAATACAATGCAAGTCTATTCTCTAATAATCAATATTACTGTGACATCTTGCTTGATGCAGAGGTACACGCAGGGAGGTACTTGACAGAGATCTCTTCCCTGCCTAGAAAATTGTTTTCCATAAAGTAACTGTCCAAATAAGCACTGGGTATCAACTCGGAGCTTGGCCTAGAAACATCCTGCTAAATCTAGGGGTTTTATGAAATGTTCTTGTGAGGAAGAGGGGGAAGTCTATGATGACAGCTCTAGTTCATTGCTGCACAAATGGCCTAACCCAGAGGACAGGATCTCTTGTTTAAAACCTGAGCGGGATTGTTTAACTTCTGGCCCTCCAGGGACACCACAGATTACAGTCACAGTCAAGTTCACAGCAGCCTGGTGGTGTCTGAGAGCAGAGGAGCAGGATCACGCAGCGCCTGCCCATTTCTAGCTCATAAAGGATTTCATTGTTGCAGGCACTGTGGATGGCTGGAGAGCCCTGAGGTGGTCCCGGTGCTTTAGCCACCAGCAAATGCTGTCCTATCAGCTTCCCACTGTGCCACTCAGCGTCACAGCAGGCCAAGGTCTGCACGCAGTATAAACAGCAGTGTATAAAAATGGAATGACAACTTTTTAGGTGACAAGTAACAGCCTGCAACAATTCTATCAGAAAAAAACCAAATGAATTTTGTGCCCTCTATGATCTTCATCGAGGAGCATAAAGAAGTTCCCAACCTGGAAACATTCTATATAGGAGGTTATGTATTAAAAGAACAATTCAAAACTCCTTTTGCCAAGAATGGTGAAAGCCTGATTGTATTTTGGCAAAACTTCTCTTCATGCCCTAGTGTCAGAGCACTACTTAGTAGACTTCTTCCTTCTCAGTAACAACTTTATGATCAGAGTAGTCAGTTACTCTGAGGTACAGAGGAGTATACTACAACATGTTCCTATGTTCTATGATTCTATGTTTGTTTGATGCTCAAACATGTACCAACTGAGGTGGAGAAAGAGAAATCCTGGATGCTGACTGACTGAATAGGCTGCACTGCCTCTTCCTACTGTTTACCATGAATAAAGGGGCATCTGTACTCCTCACAAAGAGAGGCTGCCTTTTGTGCTGCAGGTCATGTATCACACAACATGTATGAACCTATTGTGACATATTTCAGAATTCAATAAATTTGATCCCTGTTTCTGCCACCTTAATCTGTGTTTGGCAATACCTTTCTTGATTTGAATCACCCTGAATACCACGGACTTCTGTAACGACAGAATTACACTCTGCATTCACTTCTTAAATGAGAGTGGGCTCAGGCAATGAAAGACATTTAATTTAAACTGCCCTACTAATCAGTTACACGAAAGCTTTTGATCTAGAAGTGAGAGACAAGTTTTGAAATCTCCTAAGTTTATTCCTCTCATTTCTTTCTATGCTCAAATGAACAATCCAAGCTGGCAATCAAGAACAATCAGCACCTTTGGATAAAATCCAAAGCACTGCTGTATATGCAGGTACTAAGAGCAGATACTTCTTGGTGTAACTGACTCAATCCTCCAAAATTACTCTTCTACTACAAAGGACAGATGTTCTTGACGGAAGTACTTGTACAGTGCTGCATCACTTTGGGGTGCAAAGATCTCTTATTATTTGGGTGAAGCATGTGCTTGCTTCAGAAACTGCAATGATGATGTTACTCGCTCTTGTAGCCAGAACTATTATTCCACTAAGAGAAGGGTGATTTTTATTCTTTTTCAGTACTTTTTTTTCAGTAAGCATTTGACTGTTGGCAACAGTCACCTGCAATGCAAAATGTTGGCAGCTTTCAGAAAGGGAAATTTCAGTGAGTTGGGATGGTCTCTCCGGGCTCATATTTCATGCAGTTCTTTTTCCATGTGCCTGTGTCCCGAGCTTACCAGCAGCAGCTCTCACCTACGGCTCTGGTTTTTGTGTTTTAACAACTTCATTTTTTCAGCCCTAGCATCATACTTTACCCTTCAGGTATTCATTGTAAAGCTCCGTCAGCCTTATTTTTCCCTGAAATGTGTAACAGTCCAATGGTGGTAGATTCTAGTATGTGCACCATGAAGCTCTCAAATTTTGACTCTCACAGTGTCAGGGTGTCCTACACTGTAGATTAAAGAAGTCCAGATCTGGTGGCAGACACATACCTTGTGCTCACTCCCCACAACCCTGGTTAGGTTACACTAACATTTTGCATTAGGAAATCCCCTGACAAATCTAGCAATACTTTTCTTTACCGAAAATACAATTCCTTTCCTGACGGTGGTACTTTAAAGAACAGGAAGTGGATTAGGCTTCTCTAGAGACAAATCAATTAAGGAGGTGATTTTAGCTGATAATAAAATACCTCTCGAAGTCCCGGACACTTAGCAATGATAAAACTCTCTCTAAAAATGAGTAAAGGAGATGAAGCTTGCAATTCTGATAAATGACTTACAAGAATCAAGACTCAGTGCAGGTAACTAATTACAACTCGGTGATGAAAGGGTGAGCAGAGGGAATTTCCTGCGTTGTTTCTTTACTGGTTATTACTGTGTGACTACAAACGGCCGTGTTGAACAGCCTCACTGGAATGCTCACTTTCATGAACGTGATGTTGGCACAGGGTTACAATGGCTGTTGCCTGATGAACAGATTGGAGGGGACAGACCAAGTGCACCTACCTTCCATTGACACCAAAACAGAGTTGACATATTCCATGCAACACCGCTGCGGCACTTTGCAGAAAAGTTGCTATTTTGGGATTCTCATCAATAGGGCCTTGAACAGAGAGGAAACAGCAACACAGCTTGTCTATCAGTCCTATGTTCACCACGTAACTAGAAACAGAGGAAAAATGGTATTAAAAAAACAGTCCTGTGCCACTTTCGGTAACTTTGCAAAAGAAGTAATTTCTGCTTCTCTACTACCAAGCCATACAAAATGCAGGTTGTGATTACTTCTATATTCTTTCTGAAAGGCTTCAATAAATAATTCAACTTACATTAACTTCAGATCTGGCTCTCTGTAACTATCAGTAGTTTCTGTTAAGAGATCTGTCTGTTGTAGGACAATCTGTATTACACTGTACAAGAAAGATGAGTGTAAATGTTTATTTTACCATGCTCCTACAAGGACAATGGAATTTTGCCATAGTTCTATGATTTATAATAATCTTGATAGCTCTGCAACAGCGCAACTTCTTTTCAGCATGAAGAGATAAACTTTGTGGAACACGCTAATTCAAGAAGACAATGATGTTACCCAGACAATGTTTTATTGCAATACATGGATCATAACAACCACTACCCTGTTGTTCGGTTGGTTTTCTTTTATTTTCATTTTTAATATATATGCAACAGTTAAGGGACCAACAGACCGCACAGGTAACAACCTTCTACCATCAGTACAGGAGAATTTGGATCAGGAAGCCTCCTGAGGAGCTCAACCAAAACTCAGTGCAGAGAAAACCATGCTAGGGAGGTTCTGGTTGTTTAACTGAAAGCTCCACTTCCTTTTTTATTATGAGAGTAGAACAGATCACCACTGCTTATCAACACGTCACTACTGCTGATGCTGCTTCGTTGAATTGCTTAGAAAGATACCCAAAACATTTGCTGTTAGTCCTCATACCAAGATCTCTCTTCACATATCAGGTTCTCTCATACTTTGAACATTATCAACTCCACTTAAACAGTGCACACAGTAATTTTTTCTCCATGTCACTTTGCTGATATAACCTGACTTAACAGACATGCCATTCTGTCTACCTGCCTGCCAAGCCCATTTCTTGGGCACTGCCACTTAGAGCCTAGGCTCCTTGGGATGGAAGCACCATTGGCTGTATGTTTCCATAATTCCAAAACCACCCTGACGTGACTAAGTACAGGACATTACCAAATAATACTCATTCTACTCAATGAGTAATAGTGATCATATAGTGCTTGTCACAGAAAGTGTGCAAGTATTTATTAAAACTAACTATTCCATCACATGGGAATCACAACCTTACAGTCTGATTTTGGGAAACCAGGGATTTTTAAGGTTAGGGAGGAAAACCTCCCCAGTTTTCAGACAGTGCTGTTGCTCAAAGACTAAGTTCTCATCCGGGCTAGAAGCTAGAGCTTCTGCCAGATTTCACTCTGCTTTTGGATGCAATGAAAGTAATTTCAAATGAAAATACACTGGATATAAAGCAAGAAGTCTAAGTGCAGAACGAAAGATTATTAAAGCTGCTGAAGCACAGCAGTTAAAACCAAAGACACACAGAGGTTCTTAATAGCACACCTGTTGCTCAGGTAAGTTTGTCTGTTCTATTTAGCAACATAAAGGTTACCAGCATTAGGTTTCTTGCAGATTTTGATCTGAGCAATTCATCTGATCATACAGGTGATAAGCAAGCTCTCCTGTGTTAGCAGAGTAATTCCAGGAACAGAGCTAGCTGTTAGATACATCACAGCGGCAGAGAAATCTCTTTATGAAAAAGGAGGGGAGAGAAAGACCTCGATAGGGCTAATCCTGATGGATGGTAACTCACAAAAAGGCACAACCATTCTCATCAATATTCTCTTCCTTTTTCCCCAGGAACTTCCCTACAGTTTGACTGACACCTGCAAAATGCCTTTGTTGTCATGCTTCCTTCACAGCCACACCTGGACACAAAGTGGCTGCTCTTTGCCAGGGAAGAAATGGATGAGAGCTTCCAGTCTGCTGGGACTGTTTGTTAATGGCATCCGGAGACAATGAGAAGAGCATGGAGCACTCCCTTTCTTGAGGAACTGAGCATACAGACAAGTGGAATGTCAAAGACTCGCTAATCTATTGCCTCCATCTCCCAGGCTTTTTATCCATGGTAGCATAGTTGAAATAATTTGGCTTTCCCCTCTGATACCGAGACAGCATGTAGACAATTGTTTTTGCATCAGGTCTAGCAGCCCCAAATAGAAACTAAAAAATATCCAACTTTCCTCTTTCTTCTCCTTTCTCCCTAAAACTCTCGTTAAATCAACAACCCAAAGACATACGATACAATGACCTGGAGGTGAAAGATTCTCATTAATAATAGAATTTGTCTGTTTTTGACTAGTTTAAAATGCCCTCTCTCTTTTTTTCCTAATTGCACTATTACCTTGTCATCGTGCCTTTCATTCTCCATTTATAACCAGATCCCCTAAAGTGCCTCAGGTGAGGGACCTAGCTAGATTCTCATGTATCTTCTTATCTTAAGGGTATGCCTGCGCTTGGCCAAGTCAGTGTCAGATGTCTGCTCAGCACAAATATCAATAAGCAGACCTCCCACCCTCCCATTCACAAGTGGGGAGAATACATCCTGAAATTTCACACTCTATCAAAACCTGTTTGGGGAGAAGGCAGGTTACCTGAGAACAAGAAAGTCTGAGAGGTCACTGGTATCTATGACAACTATTTGCCTTCCTCCTCCAGCTGTCTTTTTTGTATCCATCAACATCACACCAGACTGAAAAGTCTGAAGATGCTCACAGGGACACATATTCAGTGGCATACAGTTAAGAATTTCATTTCTTCAGAGGGCTGAGGACTATGTAATTTACTAAAAGGACTATATACACTTGTAGCAAGCATAATATATTGTTGGATATGTATTAATTTTATATATAATATACTAAACATACTGCAATTATATATATTAATATATTCAGGTCCAAGTGTTTTTACCAAAGAATTAGAATGTTTCAAGTGAGAATGCGCACATCAGTGTATTCTCTTTTACTCAACTGTTACAACTCACTGATGATTTTGATTGAAGTTCTGCTCAAGAAATATACTTACAAAAGAAAACTCTGTTAAAATACAGCTATATTATATACAGGTTGAAATCAGATTTTACGAATTACTGGGTAATCTTTGTAACAGTAAGTATATATTTTATGGCAAACTTATATGAATGCATGTATGTTAGGCAGGACCACTTAAGCAAAGGCACATAGAGCTGACACAGAAAAACTGAGAGAAAATAATGAAAATGTGGAAGTTGGCTTCTAGGTAATTAGGAGATGAAACTGATGGAAAAGACACACAAAAAAAACCCTAAAGACTCTTGGTTTTCTGTATTTCTGCATCTGCAGTGTTTTGAAGAACATTTTTGTCTGGGATTACAGGACTTCAGTAGTCCTCTTGACTACACACACAGACTGCTCTTATTAAGTTAAGAGTTAAAGCAGTTTGTTCCTTTCTTAAATCACTGCGTTTTTATCTCTCTAGTAAAGAAGGTTTGGAAAAGTTTCACTTTATTCTATTTCTTTTTTAACCTGATCAGGTCTTGGACTCTGCTGTTGAAGGCTTCCACTAGCGAGGATTTACTTTTCACTTCTTGCAGTATCTTCAGTGCAGTAGAGTGATTGTTTCCATCTGGGAATCTGGAGATCAGACATCTGAAAATCACAGCAGTTACCCTCAGAAGTCCTGTGGTTAAATCTTCGAATACCTGCTTATTCGCACTTCTGCCTGAAGTAGCATTATGCTCGTCAGGCACGCTAACCTGAGAAAAAAGAAAAAGACACCCAGAACTGAGCAGAAATAACCCAAGTTTGTAGAGAAATACTCGAAAACTGCACATGAGTACAGCAAAAATAAAGTAACGCATTCTAGCAGTGCTCATGGACCTTAAAACATTTAACGTACAAGAAAAGTTCTTATACCCCTTATGCAGATAAACAAGCTGAAACAGAACAGATCAAGTCAAAACAGCACTTAGTGTACGAGAACTGAAGGAAGCCTTATAGCAGCACACTATTTCATTACTATGACTGTGTTCTATGTGGAGAAACAGGATTTTTGATGAGTCACGAGCTTCTGACTGAATTCAGAACTACGTGTATTACCTGCTGAGGTACACAAAGAGAGTAATACACAGCTGGTTTAAGCCAGCGAAAGAGGGCAACCTTCCCTGAATTGAGACATGAATTACAGTGGTTCCCCTTTGCACCTGACAAAGCCTGCAAGAGAACTGCTAAATCTTCCAAAGTCTATAAAAATAAAGAGCCCTGATTTTGTAAAAAATAAAAGACAGCTGGAGCAGAAATTTCTGCCAGGGAGGGAGGGAAGTGCATAAGAACTCCAAATCTCTCCCTTCTTAATCTGATGAGAAGAAGCCACCAGCAGCACCACCCCCAAAGCCAAACGAACCAACCCAAAAAGCAACAAGAACTGAGAAGACATAACAACTGCACAAATTCTAGGGCACAACCTGACGCACTGGACCATCATAAAGGATGACATGAATAATTAGCTCTAAAAGATGCAATAGGAAATGCTTTCTACCTACAAATCTCTAATAAGGCAAGAAGAAAATCTGAGCGCTTTTGTGGATATCTTCATATTTTAACTATTTAGAGCAGCAGGAAAAATATGTCCCATGAATAAGGCCTGAACATCTCAATATAAAACAGCACCTGATGACCACTGCTCTTGTCCATCAGATGTCAGTCATGTCAGAAGCACAACATGCAGCTCTCTCTAAAGAGACCTTTATAAATCATTAAACTAGAGCTCACTCCCAAAAAAGGCAGTGAAGTCAAGACATACAACAAATAAATCTGAAGACAGATCTACGTGCAGACCTGGAAGGAAATCCTCGTGGAGTGTGAGTTTTTTAAGACATTTATTTTACTTGCTCATTTCTGCAGCACAAGATAATTTAAACCAGCTGAAATCCTGCCCTACTACGATCACACAGTAAGGGAAGTGTGTGTGTGTGGAAGCCCTGCAGTTTTACAGGCAGAATGTTGGCAGCACGGATGCATCAATCACGGCACGGGCTCCTCGGTACCTTCCCTGTGCTTCATGCTGCTGGACTCCACACACCAACAGCCCCTGCAGAGGTGCTTTTATGAGACAGCTTGGGCCTTTCAACACTGTAATTAGTGATCGATATTGGCTGAAGCTTTATTTTCACTTGAGGTGAAAATCACTTATACCCGGTATACGCCAGTAAGGGCACAGAAAACCATTCCTGCCTGTATAGGTATCAGGAGGGATTCGATAACACTTGGTGACAAAGAACAACATGCATGTTTCTTTATTATTCATTAGCTCTGAGCCTTGTGTTGGTACTTAAAACTCATTGTAACAGTCTGTTGCTGGTGACTAGCCAAGTGAGCAAGTGAGAAGCCTTTAGCTGCTTATTCAAGTTCAATAGGAAAAAATAATATTATGTTGCTCCAGTAACTTCTGTTGACTAAAATAATTCATGCCTAATGATCCCTATTGCCTGCTGAAACAGAAAGATTAGGCTTTGCAATGTATAAATCAACTGAAATGCGGTGACGTTGTACCAGGAACTCTAGCTTTTAAAAACTGCTAACAAATGCTCCTCACTGCTATTTCATCCAAGAGAAAAAAATCATATGTAACTTATTTCTTAAAAGATTTAATATTATTTTGCAGTAGAGCCTTCCATTTGCTGTAATGAACAGTGCTATAAACAGTAAGTCTATTTTTGAATGTACAAGGAAAACCTACCTGTATTTTCTGTGTATACAGCCCTTAGCTACACAAGTTCATGCTTTAATATAGAACCATAATATAAGACCGCTCTTCCTAATCTGTAAAATAAATAGATGTGGTGCTCTTAGCACAATCGTTTATTGCAGAGCTGATTTTTCCCATTTGATTCTGGGCAAAGTGTGCCTCTGTGTATTAATATAAAGTAAGAACAAATGTGGGGTTTATATTCTGCATGTCAAAGAGGAGGTAGAAGGAAATACAGAAAATGGGTAAATTTGAACTTAATATATAAGAATATATTCTATATAAAAGTTATATATAATGATATATAATAAATATGTTATATATAACTTCTAGTAATTCCTATCTTTAATGTTTTCCATTTAAATGAGTGACAAAAGATCAGCTCCTTTACTGAAGAAGTAATTAATGGGTTAGTCTGAAAGTGTGTTGAGATTTATGTTCAAAATTAATTGGAGTGCTTGCAAAAGCGATGTTTTACTTTGCTTGTTGATTATTATATCAGGCAAGGGGGTAGGAAATCTTTAGATTTAATAGTGCAATTATGAAAGCTTTCAAGCCTCGATTTCTCTGTGTTGATTACACAAGGAGTTAATGATACTCAGAAAAATTGAGTTTGTTGACCATGGGCTGTGGATGTGTTAAAACATTCTGCATATTTATTTCTAAGGTTTAACAGATTTAACAGTTTAACTGCCTCAAATCTACAGCTATGATTACACACTTACACTGACTTTTCAAGTAACTGGTATAAAACATTATTAAGTCACAAAGGAAAATCAGGAAAAACATAACTACTGTTCAATTATTTCACACGTCCAACATCTGAACGCTATTTTAGCATTTATGATCAGAGCCTATACTGGGCCTAATCAAGACTCCTTCTTTCTTTAAATGGGTTCTTGAACCAGAATGCTCTGACCAGCTTCCCTGGTACTGTCTCTATACAATTGTTAAGCCATCCAGCAGAGAATTCCCCTTGTGTCAGGATTCCCTTGGTTGTATGGAGCTGCCATAAGCTCTTCAGCTCTGCCCACCATCTAGGACTTAATCCTGTAAGATGCTGCACAATATGGCCCCAATCCAGTAAAGCACTTAGGCACACATTTAATAGAGCTGAAAATGTTATTCCATTCTGACTCGAAAGTACCTCCACATATCACAGTGCACTTTTTTCCATGCCAACAAAAAACCCCACACCAGTTTCCAGTTAGCAATGTAAAGCTCTGTCACTGAAAACTCATTTATGTTTTTGTCTCATAAAAAAGCATAATCCTTCACTGCCATGAGGAATATTAAATACAGAGCTGCTAAACCTAAATGCAAAGTCTTCAAACCTTTGGAAGGGCCCAATTCCTGTTCATTTGGTCACTTATGTTCCATTCTTCTCCCATTAACAGCACTGATTTTGTGCTTTTTGCCCTTATTGGGCTTGCCTCAAAAACACTCTGGAAAATGTATACTTTCAAAACACTATCTATATAAGTTAGACTTTCTACGTAGCAATGAGTGAACTAAAGAAATGGAAATGGCCCAGGAAGTCTATGGGGTTAAGATGGAGCAGATGAAGGTTTCACCTTTTAAATCCCCTGCCCCTAAATATTTGAACGTGTCGTTTCTCCTACCGCAGCCCTGTTTTCAAGACTTCCTACAGATTAACACACTGGCTTCCTACTGAAGGGAATAAAAAAATGTAAGGTTTTTTGTCTTTTAAAATTTACATTATTAAAAATAAATAAAAATCCATGAAGTTTCTGGGCTTTTCTAATTGCCAACACTGACTTAACTGCATTAGAAATGATCAATCCACAGAGCTGACTCTGAGGTACCTTTTTGTCAACTTTGATATTCTAGGTGCTGGTCCTCAGGTCTCCAACTAGAATCAAAATGGGAAGGAGAGCAGGTTTTTTAGATCTTTTAGTGATCTGGGAGGTAGAAACCATGTCCACATGGTCATGTTATCATGGGCTAGAAGGACTATCAGTGCCACAACAGCAGAACACTGTGGAGACAGCATGTCATTTAAAAGGGATCAGGACAATCAAGCAGCACACATGTGCCTTTGATTTTACAGTTCTTGTCATAATCAGTCCAAGCACGAAGCCACCTTGTTGCATACAGAGGACTAAAGAACATACCACAAATGGTTAAGAAACTAGCAACTGTGATAGGATGGAGACTGTCGGTTTGAAGCACCTAAATTAAATGGCAGCACATACCAGTGAAGAAATGGAGGAGAAAAATTACTTCACTGGGATGAGATAGCCAGATTAACTTAAAGCCAGTCAAAGGGATTGTACTTCATGAGTAAAATGTCATAGGCCACCTACCTACAATACAGTCTGTGGATTTAAGCACTGTATTTTGCAGAAGAAAAAAGTAACAGGAACTCACTTTTGAACTCCACACTTGTTTGATCTCTCCTTAGATTGCAATGCTCATTTCACATGTTTCTACATTCACTAATGAAGTTTCATTTGGAATTTTCAGGTATTATGAATTTAAAGATTCCCTTAAAAAAGGCATTTGCAGTTCTATGTAGCATGCAATTCCAAAATGAAGCAAGAAAGACTTCATGTAATTTTGCATATTTATATGAACAAAGAAATGTAACAACAAAAATGTCTCCATTTCTAATTCTTAATAGTATTGATTTGCATTATGCTTTAACTGATAACAGCAGGTCTGTTGTGATGGGAAAGATCTGACCGAATAACCAAAATCTGCTCAGAGATTTACTGGGCAAGGTGGTCTTGTCCACCTTGTTATTCTCAAAAGCTTTCTGAAATTTCCCTTTGATTCACCTGAGAAACATAATAGCTAGAAAACAAACTGCCATGCTTTTCTTATTGTGAAATCATAATAAGAGAGCAAAAAAACCCCACCAAACCAAAACCCTCAACTGTTTACCAAACATAACCTATTTACAGGCACAGGCATGCATGGTTTATGCACGTGGCTTTTTGAGATACTTTCATGAAAAAGCACATGACAGCTGTCACTTGACTGAAAAGATAAAACTTAAAGCCCTATCTTTACATGCTTACAGCTCCTTGTTTCTCTCAGTGTGAAACCTTCCAAAATACAGAGTTAGAGAAGTTCTCATTATTTTGCAATTGTCCTCCAGGTACAGCAGACAAAGAAGAGCAGAGATAGCAGTCTGTAGGTGAATGAGGTTACAGCTCAAGCAGATGACGTTCTATGGATGTAGGTGGGAAGGCTCGATCCATTAACCACCGAAATCAGGAAACACACTACTACTGACCTCCAACAGACACTGACTTGGGCATTACCTAAGCTAAGGAGGTTTGGTACCAAGCTCTCATTAGAGAAAAACTATGCTTGTTTTTATGTCATTCTTCAAGCTACGTTTTGAGGAGAAAAATGTTACATCCGTGTAAAGAAAAATGAACTTTTGGTCACCACTGAGGAATGGGAGGTTTGAGTTTTAAGTTTTTAAAATGTACAGCTCCAAGTTTTAGCAAAAATAAAGCTGACATTGCATTCCACTGATGAATAAAAACAAAACTAAAGCCACATTAACTTGGTTGGAAGTAAGGTTCACACTGGCTGTATTCAAGAATATATTTAAAGGTTGCTCAAAACTGGATTCCTTCTGTGTCTGTATTCAGCATAAGGCAAATACTGGCATACTTGTTTAACAATTTGGTAAAACCTTGTAAATATACGTTCTCATTCACTACTCCCGGTGTTACTTGGGGTTTATTTTCCAACAGCGAGTGGAAATACATACACCACAGGTAAATGCAGCATCATACATCTCACCAAACTAGGAATACTGGAGGCGACTAAATTCTTTGGAGGGGTGTCTTCTAGCATTTGGGTATTCAGAGCTTGAGCCAATCAAAAAAAGTGCTCTCCATCTGTCCATTTCTTCTTGTAAATAAGAAAAATTCAAACTTGATCTGATTTATTACATTTTCAAGAGAGAAAAACCAGGGTTAGAAAAGCAGCACTGTATTTACCTTTTTGTACTAAATATGTGCTTTATGGAACTATGAAGATACCCTAGTTTAAGGGCCAATTCTGCCTGAAGAGAACACAAGAGACTTTATGCATAGGAAAGAAAAGTCCACTGTGGATCACGGGAAACATTACGCCTTAATTACAGTTTTGCTGCAGTTTAGGGGTTAGCATTTGGCAACAGACTGGAAACAGCTCTAAGTGTGTAAATTTTTCTTATGCAGTATCTCTGATCTGTAGGTGGCCAGCATTTCCCAAGAAATACCCTCTGTGTTTCTTCAGGAAAAGCACAGGGCGTTTGCACAGTGCTACACTGAGAAAAGAGGTGTCTGGCATCAGAATGAATCTCATCACTTGGGAAGTGCTGAAGGATTTCATCTCCTGTGTAATTACTCACGGAGCCCGTGCTCTGGCTCACAGTGGGTACCCAGCAGTGACTAGCCCAGCACAATGCACGCACCTTTCACTAAGCATATTTGAAATCTAATACCTGAAATCCTCTTGGAAAGATCTGGCAAAGAACAATAAGCTGGCAGCTACTTAGAGGAGAAGGCACAGGTTGCATTCGGGTTTTCTTTGTGCCAGGGTCCTTTGGACTATCTTTTGAAAGTGTTCATCTACAGTCCTATGGCTTGTTGATTCTAACAGTCATTTAAATTATTTAAAGTATGTACATAACTTTTCAATTAACAAACTGCTTGGCTCATGAAAATACACAGACACAATTTATAAGTAGAAAACTAAGACTAAATATCTTATGATAAGCAGGTCACTATGAATTAAAAATGAGTTTTCAAATAAAATATTTAATGACATTTCAAATTAAATGAAACATTGGAAAATTAAAACTTTCACATTAAAGAGTCCTGCTATTTAAGCACTTCAGCAAATCAAACTACAGAAACGTACTGACCTGCCTTGCATCCCCAGTACTGAAACATGCAAGAATCAAACACACAGGGACAACTCCTAATATTCTACACTTTAAATATTACTATAGGGTGAATTAAAGAAGAAAATCTCAGAAAACATTAAAGATGGAACACTGTCTGCTGGCTAGAGTTCCTGGTACATGTGCTTTTGCAGAATTTATTAGCAGAAGCAAGTGTATCCATTTGGATAGAAGTACAGCAGATACAGAGAGACACCAAATACAACAGGATTCCTGCTCTGAGCCTGTATTCTCACATACCTCCTGGTGTTTTTACACTCTAATTAATATGTTTGTGAACCATACAAAAACGTCTATAAATTAAAATAGCTATTCTACATACCGTAAACTGGTGTATCAACAGGTCCATTAGAAAAGTGATCTTATTGCTAAACAGAACGTAAGTGCAGTTTTCTGCACAGTTACTGCAGGTGAGGCTGTAAACATTCACTGCACTGCTGAGGGACCTGAAAAATCAGAAGGAAAAGAAAACTAAGAATATTAGTTTTTTCTATGGTACATTTATTGCAAATAAATGGAAGTGCATCACAAACCAATCCTTCAGCAATTCCCATTCATTTTCTTCAACTTGGCATTCAGGACAGAACTCAAAATTTACATGAAATCTAAAATCACTAGTAACTGCAAAGCAGTAAAGCCATACTTATCAGAAGTCGCGCAGTGTGTGGCTATTAGACTCTTCTGTATTAAGAATTTGTAAGAAAACTTACACAGAATATCAGATACTTTCATAATTTAGATACAAAATATTATTTTCCTGTGGCTTACAGTTCTACCACATGTAATTTGGCTGTAAGGTCCCTTCCCTAGCAAAACCTCAAGAAAAAAAACAAACCAAACTGTGTGAAGTCATTCACAGTAATTCACAGTATAGGGGAACCAGCTTTAGAGGGAGGCTATTGGGTAGCACCTGTGAACTAATGCAAGGAGTGGAGAGAATCAAGTAATTTGTACTGAGCAAGCAAAACTGAGTAGGTGAAGTTCCTGTCCAAAAAATCCTCCTGGCACGTTGGGACCCACGACTGTACAGACTTGTTGGTGTGTAACTGCAATAGCATCAGCTGACCTACACGTATGGCTGGCTAGAAAAGGGAACAGGTTTGCTACGGTAAGAACAGAAAATCATAAGCACAACGAGCCACAGAGAGCTCCAGATGTACAAAACATGCCCAATTGTTCTTTGCATCATGTGCAGTAATTTCCATCTGCTCCAATTAAAGTGTTCTTCTCCAAACAGGATTTGCAGGGAAGCTGGGACCAGTCCTATAGAATATACTCAAGGAGAAGATTAATGTGACCACAGATAATACCATTTCAGAATAAACACAAAATTCATTTCTTGAACTTTGCTCCCTGCAAAAGCTAGCACTGTTACCATACAAATCCGCACACAGACACACAACACAAAATGTATGGTAAATACATACAATAATAAAGACGGTTAGAAATTCAAGTTGTTTGTCCGAAACAAACCAAAAGGAAAAGAACTTTTACTTCATTGTGTTTTTTTAACATCTAAAAAAACCATGACTAAGTTCAAATGAGCTCCACAGAAGAAAATAAATTGTGAGCACAGTTAAAAGGCCACACAAAAGTGGGACTGCAATAGATGACCAGTCATCATATGGAAATTCTCAAAGCTGGTATTCAACATAACAAGCAGACTAATTCAACACACCATAAAGAGACAGTTGACTTTTATGCTTTAGTCTTCTCCTAAAATATTTTTTGCCACAACAGCGTTATTTACACAACAGGGCAGGCTGTGGTACTGCTTGCTGTGCTGTTGCTATGGCCTCTCATTACTTAGCATGGCTCACCAAAGTTGAAACGGAAGCATCTTATACACATACATTGTATGCTTAAACATAGAGAAGCTGGAAATGCTCCAAGGCCACAAAATTTAGAGTAGCCTTTTCTTCATTTGTCTTTCTGGATTGTCTTTTCTTCAGCTGGAGAAATAATGCTGAATTTAAAAAAGAAGCCTTACCTTGCTTGGTTTGATCTGTAAAAACATACAGAACATTTATACCTTTTCTCTGTTAATATTCTGAGTATCACCGTATTACCAGCTGCAGAAATTTTACTGCACTGGTAATTAATTTTACTGCCTACTTAAATCAGTTTCTATCTGCACTTCACACGATATGAAAACAATATGAAATCATTATTTATTGATCAAAGGCAGGTTAATTTTCTCCTCTTCCATCTAATTTTTACCCTACATGGATAACACCTATACAAAATTCAGGAGCACGTTTTAAAAACCTGCCTTGCAGCAGGATTCTCTTTTCCTGTCCTGGCTTTCTAAAGGTATTTACTTCACCTTCCTCAGCAATGCTGAAAATTATTTTCATTAGGCACCTACTTTTACTTCTCACTGAAGATTATTCCTCTGTGTAGGTGTGTTTACAGGGACAGATGGAACTGCATTGGTAGTTTTCAGGTGAGAAGTAGATGATTTAAATCAGCATCTATCATTTTATCGGCTATTCTAAAATAAAGACTAATTCTATTCTAAAATAAAGACTAATTCTATTTCAATATCAACTGTAATTTACCCAGAGTGTCAAATATGAACTTGGGAGGTTAACTTGTAATTTTGACAGTTCAAAGTTTCTGTGGTGATTCAGTTAATTCACTGCAATAATGGTTTTTGATATATGGGATTCCTCATTCCTAAGAGGAACATTCATTTTACATTTGAAAACACAAAACCTTCCCACTTTATATATAGAACAAATTCCACTGTAATAACGCATCGTGCTTTTGTATTTCCCAACTGAATCTCTTGTCAGAAAAAGTCCTTGTGTTTTCAGAGACTCAAATAATGCATTTGAAAAGGTGGTGTAAGCAAATGGATGTCAAATTAAATTTTCACAACAAGGGTTCTTTTAATTGATAACATGAGCTTGCCAACTACGGTTTGTCTAAATACATTCTAATCACGGCACGCTGAGAACTATGATTCAGTTCCACAGGGTTTGTTTAATTCAGAATTGGAAGTGTCAGCACAGAAGTCGTCCCCAGGTGGTTCGCAGTGTTAAATGGCAGATTAAAGACAGCACAACTAATTTCTTTGCTTTAATCTTATTAAGGGAACAACAGCTGTCAACTGTCACCATTTCTGCGCAAGGCCTCTGAGACAAGCGCAGTGCCGCTAATGTCAAGCCAGAACTTTATTTAACCACCACTTAAAATCTCTGTGATGAAAAAGTCGAGACCTTTCTTACTTTTTCCTTCCCTGTTGGAAGCTCTTAATACCAAAAGTTTTATCTCAAGAGATATCCAAATCAGCTGAACTGGTAAAGTATGAGCCTCACGTAAAGCAGCTGTTTATTGATCACTGGTGTTGCTCTAAACTTCATATCACACCCACAAATCAGCTTTAGAGCTATGTTAGACAGCATGTATACTCAAACCACACAGTAAGTCTGCCCTCTGATGTAAGGCTTTCCTCTAGAGTAAATCCAATTATAAAAGCACTCATTATGGTACACAAACTTTGATCCAAAAAATAAATCTGTCTTTAAATTAGACAAAAACATGCATCTGTTTGTTATATTTATTTTAGATGAGTCCAAAGAAACAGGAAGAGGATTCATTCTAGTCAACGTTTTCAAGCTAGATCTCAACAGTTTATATATATGTATGTGATTTTCTTTTATGCTAGCACATCTTCACTTCCCTCGGTTTGCCTGACAGAAACAAGCTGACCAACTGTAATTTTTATTCAAAATACCAGGGCAAGAACAGTATCCAAACACCCAAAACTAACCCACCCAGTGCACGAGGGGATGTAGGGGAGAGCTTGCAACTTTTGCTTTATAAAAATCAAGGCATCAATGACTGCCCAATTCCTGGCCTAGCAAAGGTTTCATTGCTAGATCTGGTTCTTAATTCAAATGTTTCATAACATTTCACAGAGCTTCTTTCAACAATAAAACTTGTTCCTATACTTCACAGGAGAGCAACACTGCTTTATTCTTAAGCTCCAAGAGCTTGAAATCCAGCTCTGAGACAGGCAGCAAGAGTGTGTGTGTGTGTGTGTATATGTACACATATATATGGAAATAGATGCTGCAGGTTTCAGATGCTGAACTTGCACCCTATTCATTCTCTTTAGAGTATCTTTATGCCCTTGTAGCAACTGTTAGTTTCCAATGAACATTTCTCTAGAGGGAATAATAACCTTCATGTAAAAAATCTGTGAACGATCCTATAGAATCACAGAATCCCAGACTGGTTTGGGTTGGAAGGGACCTTAAAGCTCATCCAGCTCCAACCCCTGCCAGGGGCAGGGACCCCTTCCACTAGAGCAGCTTGCTCCAAGCCCCTGTGTCCAATCTGGCCTTGAACACTGCCAGGGATGGGGCAGCCACAGCTTCTCTGGGCACCCTGTGCCAGCGCCTCAGCACCCTCACAGGGAAGAGCTTCTGCCTAAGAGCTCATCTCAGTCTCCCCTCTGGCAGGTTCAAGCCATTCCCCTTGGCCTGTCCCTGCATCCCTTGTCCCAAGCCCCTCTCCAGGTTTCCTGCAGTCCCTTCAGGCACTGGAGCTGCTCTCAGGTCTCCCCTTCAGGAGCCTTCTCTTGTCCAGGCTGCCCCAGCCCAGCTCTCTCAGCCTGGCTCCAGAGCAGAGCTGCTCCAGCCCTCGCAGCATCTCCGTGGCCTCCTCTGGACTCACTCCAACAGCTCCGCATCCCTCTTGTGCTGTTGCCCCAGAGCTGGATTGGGGCTGCAGGGGGGTGTCTGCCCAGAGAGCAATAGAGGGGGAGAATCTCCTCCCTCAAGCTGCTGGGCACACCAGCTGTAGAACTGAATGAATTGTAACACACAGCTTAACAAACGTATGCTTGTAAACCCATGTAAAAATTACAAAGAACAAGCTATAAAATCAGTTCCCAGCTCAAAACAGTTTTTACTGAAAGTAATTTGTTTCAATCCCATCCATAATATTACGTGAGCACTGTTTTCTGCTTTTTATGTGTGTAATTATGGTTCAAGCTTTTTTACCCCATTAATACTTGAAGTAAACGATGCAAGAAATTGTATGAGTAGAAAAGATACATTATAATAAACCCAACTTTAATCATGTCTTAACTTGTAACAAAAGTCCTCCTTTGTTCCCTACACAATTCCTACTAATTTCTATTTAAAAATGCTGGTAACCCAAGGAACTCAAAGTATTTCACAAATGTTAATTAAACAAGCCCTACAGACCTCATTTGTTAGCAGATTTGTTACAATTCTCAAGGCCAGCAACATGTTATGGCACAAAAGGGCTGAATGAGTTGCCCATAGCAAATATACAAAGCAATGCAGGGGATGAGACTCATTTTCTGGTCTAGATTTTAAGTCATTGAGCTCTGCAGCTCTTACTTGGTTTTCTGCAGAAGCGTAAGAAAAATACTATAAGACTGAAAGCTCTTGAGATTCTGCTGAGTATGTCTTATTTTGTGGAGAACTGAACAAGTTCAGGGAAATTACAAATGCTACCTTAAGAAACAACGTGGCTGGGCACTAATTTGTATGTTAATACCAATAATAAAACTTACTATAATCCCCTGCTTTCTCTTTTCCTTTCTCAGTGATTTATTTGAGGGAGAGAAAAATTGCCCCAACACCAAATGTATCATCTGACTCATAAATGTCACATCTTTTTCACGGCATTTACTGTCCTGCTGGTCTAGCTACCAATCTGGAGGGTAGTCCAAAACAACAGGCATATTGTTAAATCTTCTGATAATAAAGCTTTATCTTGTAGACATGGGATTAAAGTTCTGAGCTGCACCATACTGCCAGGATTTTGGAGAAAGAGAGATGGAGGTAATAGCCTATGTAATCTCCTCACCTACTTGTAAATAGCTTATCCTCATCACAAAACAACAGATAAATTCCCAATAGGAGTACAAACTCATACACTGCAAGAGCAAACAAACAATCTTAAATACAGCAGTGTCCTTCAGCAAAGCAAGGGCAATTAAGAAGAAGACTTAATTCAACTTCTTACCACAAGGCTTTGCTCTATCTTTAAACAGGGAAAACTGCTATTTCTCTATATTAAAAGTTTATGAAGTCAGGATGCAAATTTTATTTGCACAAAAGACAGAAAAACTATTTCAAACTGATTTCCAAAATTAAATTGAGAAAAGTGCTTCATTTCCTCCTCATTTAAAGGACAAAATATATTCTACGATTATCCTTTGGTTTTGAAACTCTCGCAAACATTCTGTATTTAAAGCAACACATTTGAAGACCTTCTTAAACACTTTCAGTGAGACCATACCAATATACATTCACACTGTTCCTCTAAACCAGCCACCTTCCGGCCCGTTTCAAACTGCTCACACAAAGTCCCACCCTCTGGAACTGCAGCTTGCTCTCGACAGCCGAGCTGCAGACTCTACAGTTCTCTATCAGAAAGATGACCCCAGAAATTACAATAGAGAAGGGTCTGCATCACTTGCAGCAACACCAAGTTCACTGTGACACTTCCAGCAGACTGAGTTACACTCAAGCGGTTAAGAGTCTTACAGAAAAACCTGCAAGAGCAGTTAGCTTTAGAAAGCAAAATCCTGTGTTAAATTCCTGATGTAAACCTTCCAAACTCCAGTACTTTCAGACGCCTACAAACTGCAGACTACAATTTGCTGTAATGTTGAACAAATGCTCTATTTCAGGAATGGAGCTAAATTCTTCACTAGATTTTTTTACCGTACAAAACTGTCAGAATAGTTTGTATTAATCTCTTTCCTGCCTTGAAATTTCTTTTGGAAACAGAACGAGTTGAAAACTTGCATTACTAAAACAAGGTCTAAAGAATTTTTCAAGGGTTTAAAAATTCTTTTTATAATTCAGTCATGAATAGGCTCAGGAATCTGAGAAACCAGTTATACTGGTCTGAAATAGGTACTGGATAGTCAGTAAGTGTTGTACAGAGAAGCATCTCTGATAAATCTCCTCACGTTTTTTGTTACACAAATGTAGCTGACATGGGGCTTTACCTACCAGCACACAAGTTCCTCTGAGAACTAATACATCTTCATGCCACCTAACAAGCTTCAAACACAATGTTTTCAGGGACATAAATGCAATATTCCCAAACCTCCTCAATGAATATTGCCAAAGTGAGTCTATTCCTAAAATGAAAGAACAAAATCTGACTATACCTGTCTATAAAAGATGCAGACTCTTAAGAATGTAAAGCTAAATTTAAGTTAAAGTTTGTGTGCCCGTAAGTTTTAGTGCAGCCCTTTCACTTGCAAAGTTGATCCCACGTTGATGAGGGTAACTCAAAATTAGAGTCTCTGCAAATTAAGGAGGCCAAAGGCTGCTGCTGAGCTGCTGCCCACAGGACCAATTCAGGACTGCTCACCAGTGGAGCAGGCTGCATTTGCAGCAAGTGCGTTCTGCATGACTCAGCAGGAAAGTAGTTTCATTCTCTTTGAAGAGCAAAGTTAAGATACTAAAAGCAATGCTTTTGTATGCCTTGATGCTCTTTTCTAGCACTTCACACCTGTCCCATAACATATTAATGGACAGATTTAATACAAACCCCCACAATGTAGTGCTTAAATTCCAATTATTACGATATTAAAATATACCTACACAAAAATGATGACAATGGCACACGAGATATCCTGGGCTTGGCTCCTCTTGTACTAAAACCATGCCTAGCTCTGCTCTGAGAGCACATACATGTTTTTGAGTGGATAAAAATTTCATTTAGAGATTAGGGAAAAAAGCATGCTTTTGAGTTATCAGTTTTTACAGGCATTCACTTTAGTCACCACCTTTTTTTTAGGGATTAGACATTTAAATCCTTCTATTCTGATGCGCTATAAAGAGGAATTCCTGTAATCCACAAGAATTTTGACTTACCTGTTTGTAGAAGCCCTTTCAGGTAGAAGCATCTTACAACTGCTTCACTTTAAAAGCATTCAGACTCCAGTGAATTACAACCCTTCAAAAAATTCCCCCACTTCCCACTAGACCTCTTTAGAGACTAACTTCAAAAGATACATACCTCTTGTGTTTAATACAGTTTTGCCTCTTTTCTCGTTTTGTACAATGAGGGATGTCCCTGCTCAAATATATCATAGATAGAAATGAAACCACCAAGTTAGAAAAGTTGAGCGGAAATGTCTTTCACCTTCCATGGCAGCATAGAATATGGCATGACTTTCTTCTTTGAAGTTTAACGCTGGATTATGAGGAGAAGCAGTGAAGCAGCAGATGTGAAACACACATTCAGGTGATTCTACGTGGCAAATGAAGGACCCATCATACTTACTTAAAAGGAATCCGTGAAACTGCATTCAAATTGGTGGGAGAAGTCACTGCTTGAAGAATATTTTCAAGGGCAGTCAGTCCTCCCGCAGCTCGAAATGCTATTTGGTCTGCTGTGTTCTAGAGAAACACACACACAGAAGAGAACCAACATCAGTGAAAGAAATTCCTACATGGAAGATACGTCACATAGACAGTTGTCCTTAGTTTGGTCAATGTGGAAATTTCTCAGTACCTGGATTTATCATGTTGAACACCCATGAAAAAGAGCATTTCACCACAAGCGCACAGGGAAGAGCATTGTTTAGAGCAGGAGCTGAAATTCTCAGCTGCTATTTTATTCAAAGATTACGCACACATATCCAGTACTCTACAGCTGAGACAGCTCAATACTGTATTTTCTGTAATGACATACCTTTATAGAGATTTTAATAAAGTTAATAGTGTTCTGTTGCTGTTATCTTTGTAGCTATACTTTATAGCTTTGGACATCATTTAAAGAATACAGACAACCTCTAGCTGGGTACTTCCTCTTTTTATCAAACCCTTCTAAAAGGAGACAGCCTCCAGGCTTGTTCCCTGATTTGTTCCCTATGTGCACAGAATATTGGGCAGATCCCTCTAAAACATGAGTACTGTCTATCGGTTGATGACACCTGGTTAACACACTTCACAAGAACGTGAGCCTCGCAAGTCGAGTACCTGATCTGGAAGAGAGTCTGAGAGCGTCACCGGTCAGATCACAGATACCTTGTTTTAGCCTTAATCTTAGGAAGGCAGAGATGTGGCCTGACAGATGCTGGTGAGGATAGAAGCTGGTCAGCTGTTCTGTCTTCTCAACGTAATTGCTCAGAGTTTAAGAACCAGGTTAAAAATTCAGATGAGATTTTTGGTAGGGCTTCAGTTATGGAAAACTACAGAGGTAAAGTCTGAAGACAGCACATCGATGACTGCTGTAGTTTCTCTCTTTGGCAACTCCCAACTTACTGCCCTCCCAGGTCCTTTGTCTAATCCACTGCTTGCAGCTTATTAAAAATGTAGCAGAATATTTTTAGCTTTGAGGTATGACACATCTCATTTGTTTTGCTTCTGTTATGCTGTGCTGTTGGTTATAAATGGAAAGATTCAGTACCAACTAGGTTTGTATGTGCTCCAGCTTCCTAAATTAGTCTTTCTTCATTTTAGGTGCCCTCTCTGAACTTCCACTTAGCAGAATTTTACACTTAAATACCATCCTTGAATTTACAGTTTGCAAATTACTGAGTTTTGGCTGGAGCAGGTCCCATAGTTTAGAACTTACTCATGTTTTCCTTCCCTGCAAAACAGGTTTTATCTCCTACAGTCTAAAATCAAGCAAGTAAGAGCTTTTTCTTTTCTACTTCTAAGTTGCTCATTTTGTCTAATTTTATTGGCAGTTTGTATTTAATCAACTTGATTTTGTCAATGATGAAGATATTCTAGTTAATAAGAAATAACTTGTTTCTTCCCTTCCCTCCCCCGTGAATGCTGCAGGCACTTGGCACGTGGGAAAAAATGGGAAGTGCTCCATAAATACAATCATTATTAGTCTGTAAAGAATGTATTATATTACAACAGGTTGTGTAACAGAAAACACTCCTAGTGACTCTGGCAGTAAAATCTTTCTTTGAACAACTTGAAACAAAACTGAGCAAAATATGATTTATTTAGAAGGGAAACATTTTTCCCTGTGAGAATTAGACATTAAGACATAAATACAACAGTATATATCTTACTTTTAAATCATGAAACTTTCCCTCCATGAAATTTCTTTCAAGCAAACATCTATATGCTACTTAAGTTTCACACTGCAGTGTGCCTGGGGTAACTGCAGTAAGCACTGACCCCCCCAGTGCTTTCCACTGACCTCCTGATGGACCTGTAAGGAAAAGACAGCCAAGCAGCAAAGGAACAGTCCTGCCACAAATCAGATCATATTAGCGGAGCACCTTGGCTCAAGGCCACAGTTCTCCAACGTCTCCTCTCCTCCCCTGCTCCACCAGGGCTGCAGAGCACAAGCCCAGGGCCTTTCCAACGTATTGATTTTCACTTGAGCTTTAAACTTCACAAGTAGAAAGACAGATTTTGTTATTTCAAGGCTGCATTTTCCTTGGCAATCAAGAGACATGCATAATAACCAGTGCAGACAAATGTGCACGAGGATTTGTGTGTGATTGGCATGCTGGCACTGCAGCACACCAACAGGAAAGACATTTATGTGACGCTGCTGATTTATTTGCCACAGCATATTTTGTTAGTGCTACTCCAATGGTAAATGTGCCAAGCACTTCCCACTTCTCACTTTCCCTATTTCTCATGGGAGATTATGCCACAACCTATTAGCACTTGTGGCGAGGAAGTCTTGCCTGTCATTTAGACCAAATATGCCCTTTCTCTATTTCATCCCATTACTCTGAGTTATATCCCATTTTATTGCACTCGTTTTGTTTCTCCCTTCAGTAATTACTTCATTCTTGAAATCATACACTGCTACATTTTCCTACTTGGCTTGTTTCTCAACTCTGTAAACTCATTAATGCTAAACCCATCCTTTTATTTTTTTTCATGGAAACTCTTCCTATCTGTGATTTTTTTTCCAGAACTCCTCTTTTCTGCATAAATACCCAATAATGAAGGGTCCAGAAAGGAACTTCCCCCCCAGATCAGTCACCAGAGCCACCCTGAAAGAAGCTGTAATGTTTCCTTATTTCCGAGAGGAAATCTTCATGTATCTATTTAAAAGAATATTAACATTATGAAGCTGTTTGATTTCCTACATGCTCTCATTCCACCTGAATCTGGAGTATTGCTCCTTTTACAGACAGATTCTTTTCAGAGTGCCTGTTCAATCCTAATACTTTGCTAAAATCACATATAATCAAGTATACTTTGCAAAGTACATATTTAAATTGTAATGAACTTCCTTTACTACTACAGTTTCCTATGAAGCAGAAGCAAGTTTGTAATTTCTCCCAGTTTTCCAGGATTTAGTTTTATGTCCTATTATTCTCCTCTCTAGATTACTCATAAAAATTAATCAGCATTTTGATGCATAGCCATCAGGGAAATAAATCCCTAACGACGTGCACAGAAGAGAGAGGGGAAAAACCTTCCGTAAAAAGAAGGAACAAACCAGCAGCAAAACTGGGGAAGACGCATGAGTACAGTGTTTGTTCACTGTGCTTACAAAGGACTACAAAACTGCCACATAGGGATTATGAGTACACTACTTCTGGCATGGTATCTAATATATTTATCTCCAAGAATTCTTTTAAGATGGAGAACTCTTAATAGCTTTTAACCTGTTTTGTTGAAAGGCAATGCTGATTACCACAGTAACTGCTGGTACATGGTGCCTGTGAATGCCCTCGGTCACCAGGCAAGCATCTTGCTATCGGAAATCCCAGGTTCAGGCACAGCACCTTGAGTTTGGCCTTGGGTCAGCAGAGGTCATGGGAACTGAAGGGAAAATGTGCCCTAGCCACAAAGGGCCAGAAGAGTCACTTGAATATTGCATTACTGATGTTCTCAGAGTGAATACTGTGTGACCTGTACCAGAGGAAACACAGTAAAAAGGAATTGTGCCCATGCGATCCCTCAGCTACCCACACTACAAAACCTCATATTGACGAGCTGTGTACAAAGAGTGCTCCATCCCTAGCAGTGTTCAAGGCCAGGCTGGACACTGCCTTGGCCAACATAGTCTACTGGGAGGCATCCCTGCCCACGGTGGGGGGGTTGGAACTAGGTAATGTTAAGGTCCTTTCCAACCCAAACCAGTCGATGATTCTATGATTAACGAACAGTATTAAACCTCCCCAATGTTGACAAGTATTATTCTATCTCTGAAGTATAACAGCCAAATAATACCAAATTAGTTTAAAGTATACCTGAATTAATTCCTACTTGAGACAACTTCCAAAGTTTGATGTATTTGTATATTCACCTAAAGAAATTTTTCTTAAAGCATAAACATATAGGAGCAGGCCATCTTACCCAATTTATCTGCCTTCCCAAAATTAAGCTATAGCCTTCAAAATACAATACAAACTCGCTGAATGTTCTGTAGTGCTAAAGCTTTACATTAGCCGATACATCGTACACCAAAACAGAAATTCAAAAGAGGTAGACTGAGGCACGTAAGTTATTCAAAGCCTAAACAATATCCTTATTTAAACTGGTCCCTATTTGAATCTCTGCCAGAATGAAAGACCTGTTCAGGGAACCACAACTTCTACTCTGGTAGCAGCCAAAACACTGGGCAAATTAGGCACTATGTGAGGATGAAAAATGTCAGACTCTCCAGGGAGTAAATACTACATCCCTATTTGAAAAGAGCATAAACCAGAATGGCACATTTTGGCTGCTTGAAAGAATCCTCCAGACTTGTAACTTAGTCCCCCAAATTACTTAGCTAGATGTTCATGAAACCCATTTCATCATTTCACCATAGAAACTGGTCTTTAAGTGGCTGCAGATTTAGACTGGGAAGGTTATTCAGCAAAGGTGATCAATGTAAGAGGATTCGTATTTCTTAAACAGAAGACAATATACGAACATCTGGTTTTCACACAGTGTGTAAAAATTTGGCTTCTTCATTCGTATTTTCAGAAACTCACAACTACAAATAGTATTTTTAAACCGTCTGATTTCAAAGTACAGAAGGATTTCAAGGCGCTGAAGTTACCTGATCACGCAGGAGAGCAGGGACAAATGATCATGATCATGTAGGCAAAAATGGTTATTACTGCCACTTCTTAACAGAGAGAGGAGAAGGCACAAAAGCCTTGGGGATGCCACCTAATGTGTCTTAACCATTAGCAAAACAGTAACAGAGGCTTAGTCTTCAGAACAGCTGATGTAGCACTTAAAGCCAGCACATGAAAAGTCTTGTTTTCTTTATCCCTCTCAGGTCTCTCATTGTGAAATACAGTGGTCTTATTTGTACAGGAGGAAAGCCAACACAGCTGATGCGATATGAAGTATGTATTTTCAATCTCTGGACCATTATAAACTCATCATTTAGAGCACACAGCAAATAATTTCACCAGAAGAGTGCATGAATCAAGTAACTTTAGCAGAGAGTGTGTGCACACCAATGCATGTGTGGCAAGGGAAACAGAAATAACAATCAATTAAACAAACTGTCTATCCATTTTACACACTAATTATGAATTAAACATTCTAAGAAACTTAACATCAATCTTTTTTAAATTATTTTTTTCATTATGACAGTCAAGACAGCTCCCTGCACGCTGGGGAAGCGTGGCTGACTTATTTACCTACCTGGTACAACACCTTAATGGATTTGAATTCCCCTTTTCTCCTCTCCTACGGCTTGAGTGACAACTGACTAATAGGATTACAGGCTCTGTTCCAATAATACAGCTCAGCTACATGCCAGCAAAAAATGACAGCCTAAACCTGAATTACATGGCCTGGGAATCCATCCAATTATTAACTAAAGTAACTGTTATTACCTAACCTAATCAAAGGAGAAGCAGCTGTTAATCTTTGGTGGCCTGCAGTGTAGTAGCGGTCAGACTGGATGAACTGTCTTTGTACTTGACTCCTCTACAGACAATAATTATGTCCTTTGTGATCAAGAAGGAAGGGCTTCCTAACCTTTCAGACAGAGGCAGCAGATGGGGAGCAACTGTTTGTGTGTTCGCTAACAAGATAGGGTGGATTTTATCAGGGTTTGGCATCTGTGGCACCTGCAGAAGCACCACTTACCCAATGATACACTGTTAGCAAATTTGAAAATTAGCAGACTAAATAGAAAGTTCAAAATAATGTTTTAATCCCATTATCTGACATTTGGTACAGAAAAATACACACAGCTAAAAAAATCAAAGCGATTTACACATATGCCTCATTATACCTAATGCGGTCAACAAAGAAATGGGTGACAAGGCCAACTGACCTGTGCTGCTACTTTGCTGGGTTTCGTTTAACCCATTAAAGCGGTTAACATAAACTGCATGCTTCTGAAATAAAACCAAATCAGGAGAAAACATCTAGGATTTCTTTATATAAGTCAGTAGGCAATACACAGGAACACAGAGTGAAATAAAGTGAGCATGAATTAATAACAGCTTTTGGTTTCTGTGTACAGTATTCCAGGGCAGAGGTGAGACCAAAACCTCTGTCCTGGGCTGCTGCTCCCCATCACACAGGACATTCAGCAAACTGGAAGATTTGTAAAGCAGAAGATACAAGGGCGGAGAAACCTGCCTCACCATGAGACGCAGGAGAAGTACAAGTTAGCTTATGCTGGGGAAAGTAATAACATGATGGGATCACAGTGTGGAAGTATCTGACTGGGAAGAAGATTTCTGATAATGCACAGTAACAGCTAATGTTTTGAAGCTGAAAGTGGATGAGTTCAGTAAGAATAAAATGATTTTTTCAATGCCAAGAGTAATTTATGGTGAGCATAATATACTTAGGATATAGCCGACTC
Organism: Pezoporus wallicus; assembly: GCF_028554395.1. Taxonomy (NCBI): domain Eukaryota; kingdom Metazoa; phylum Chordata; class Aves; order Psittaciformes; family Psittacidae; genus Pezoporus; species Pezoporus wallicus. The sequence continues at coordinate 330,990 of NW_026641531.1, read as the reverse complement.
TCAATCATTTGAAGTTTTTAAATCAAACCTTATTATCTCCTAGAAAAATATGATCCTAGCTAAATCATAATTTATTAATTTGGTGCAAGAGTTATTGGGTGGAATCCAATGTCCTGGACCAAAGTACTCACTTCCATACATTTCTCCTGTTAAAGCATTATTATTGGTTAATAAGTAGAGCAGAATCAGAAATAATGCAGCTTTAACAGCTGAAATGATTTAAGGCCAGCTTTACCATCTCTGTTCTCTGTAACTTCAGCACCCCACATTCTGACCATCTGAAATCTTTTTGAACTTAAATTCTCCCGTGTAAACCTTCCTTCTAAGACCAACCTCTTTCTATGTAGATTTAAAAGAGTATTCTCCTGCATTAGCCAAAAGAACACTTTCTGTTAGTCCTGCCTATTATGTCTGAGTAAGAAGCTGACCTGGAGAACCTGTCTGAACAGACCTCAGGAACTAAAACTGTTCAGAAGAAACTATTTCTGAAGGAAACCCAAACCCTTTGAAACATTCTGATTTCTGTTTCTGAAAGCACACGCTGAACTTGTGCAGCTCTATTCTACACTTGTTGAACTGCTCACTGATGGAAGAAATAACTAATTAGTAAAATACAGTTAAAAATCCATCTTCAGAATTTTCTTCTTTTCTTTTATCTCAAGTTTTAAGATTCTATCTAAAATGCCAGGGGCTAAGAAATACAGTTCAAAGCTACCTTAGAACAACAAACTGGACAACTGAATCCTGAGCTGGCTCCTCCTTGTTTCTCCCCCAACACCCCCACCCCCCCCCACCCCCTTAAATACACAAGTGTTTCTTCATGCACATACAAACCATAGGTACATTTGTGACGGCAGATAAACCTACACTCTTTGATTAGTCCTCCAGACATATAACTTTATACAGCGAAAATCACTGCAGAGTATACCAAAATAATAGTTTCTATTAAAATAGGCACTTTTGTTCCCTGCAATACTTCTCTCTAGTGAAATCAGTATTACAGCAACAGCCCATTCCACCTGAAAAATCTCAAACGGGTTTTCAAACATGACTGACTTTGCCCACAATAGAATTTCAAGCACTGAACCTCAATGGGAAGGTAGTTCAGGATTAAAACATGAGCTGGAATTGGCTCAGAAGCATTTTCATACCACTGGGGGGAGGTATTCATTCCCATTATGGACTTATCTATCATGTGTTTGCACCAACTCCTCCCTCATGCATTTGCTCACACGTTAAAGCCCCAAGCTCTTCAGGTAATGCTATGAAAGGCCACAGAAAGGAGGACTTGAGATATTCTTCCACCTTATCCTGCAAATCAAAGTGCAAACTCTGAAGCCTTAGAGCTGATTCTCAAGCCTTCAAGATGAGGCAGCTCCTCTGGTTTCTGCATTTAAACTCCGTACAGACTCATCTCTACGGCTTCATGCAGGAGAGGATGGTTATTACCTAGCGCTCGAGATAGCAGGTAGGTAAAGCCATACTGGATAGGGCTCCTTAATGGATCACTGTATTATTAAGATGAACCAATTGACAGGATTAAGTTCTGCAGAGTCTTTTCAGTTCAACAGTAAAATCACAGAGAGGCACTCAACACTTCCTGTGACAAGGACAGGACCCTCACAGTCCTGTTTGTGTTGTTTCAAGACTCAGTGAAAGCTGTAAAGAAAAGACAGGTAAAATACTGAATTCCATGTTACCTGTTTAGCTGCTTTCACTCATCCTAAGCAGTGTAACAGGAAACAGATAATACTGCTTTGAAAAATAAGAATTGTCCTTGTAGATATTGCAAAGACAGCACTGAGCATTGTGCTTATTAAAGATACATGTTTCTTCTATTTAAAAATACCAGGGCATCTAGCAAGTGCATCAATTACAGGAGGAAAGGAAGGATAAAGGTTTTCATCTCTAACACTGGGAACAACTGTTCCTAGATCCTCCATAGATGGACGGCTCCTTTAGCTAAGGCCATCCAGACTTCTTCTGAATAATCTCATGAACAGAAGTTCCCAAACAAGTATATAAAAAGCACAACTATATGATCTTGTCCTGTTCTCTCTCAGTAGTTTGTTGGACAAGAAATTGTCCAGTGAGTAGGAAAGTTAGTTACAGATCTCTTCCAACACTGAATCTTACACCCCTGTGGCTGTCATTTCACTACTGAAAGCAGCACTGATTTCAGCTGAACCTCAACTATGAAAACCAGTGCAAGAAAGCAAACCTAAAGCTACTAAAATTATGTGAGAGGAGACATAGTGAGAGAGAGAGTGATGGTTGTTTAAAGACCTGTAATGCAGTCAAGAGCACGTGAATTCTAACCCCAGCTTCCACACCGATTGCCTTGGGTACGCTCTTGGATCTTGTCACCCCTTGGATCACCCCATCTACAGGACTGCAACAAAAGACTGCAGGGCTGAGGAATAATGTGGGTTTGTGAAGGACTGCAAACATGAGAACAGACAACACAGACCCCTAGGTGATAATTCTCAAGTCGAAGTGATGGCTCAAATCAGACGTCAAATGTTAAAAATACTTTCAACAAAATATTTGAATAGATACACCAGAGACCTGTATGAAATAAAAACATAACTTCTTCATAAACTGTAACAATCATTACTTTATCATGATCTCTAAACTGGCACCTGCTCATTAGCAGAAATGTGCCTGCATAGGGCATTTTCTCATCACCGAGAAATCAGTGCCTGTACTTTAATGGTATTAAAATGTATCTCTTGTCTTGTAAATGCTTAGTGAAGAAACTTTGCATACTTAGAGGGTGTTTATATGTATATACATATAAATACATATATATACACCGCCATTATACCCATTCTGATATGATGTATTAGCTCTAAACTGATGTAGAAGAAAAAAAAGCCAGATCTGACAGTAAAAGGCCATAAGCAGTACAGCCTAAGTGCACGGGAAGCTAACAACATTTAACTGCATCCCAGAGAACCAGATACCAGCTACCCCCACTGTGCACAGAACATTAACCTCTGAATAATCTTGGAATAAGCACACTGCAGAGCTTATCTCTGAACTGAACTTGCCTTTTAATACCGTTTCCAGCAAACAAGTTAAAAAATATTCTGTGGCTGACCCCTACTAACATGTCCCTATTTATAAATTCAGCTTGAGAAAAAGGTTAATCCAGAGATTATAGCAACTCTGGGCTAACGAATTATTGATGATATAAAGCTGCCCTGTCCACCATACAACACATAACACCCATGTGACCTACTGACTCCTTCCTGGCAGTGACAGGGAAAGGCTGTCTGGGTAGGAAATGTTGTACAAAGAGCTCCTCCTGTGTCTGCCCCCAGCCTGCCCTTTGAACTCACTGCCACTGTGCTAGTGTCAGATCTGCTGCTGTAGTTGATCAGATTGTCTGATGTTTCTACTAGTAGTAGCAGCTTGGACCATATGAAATCAAGATGGTAGATACAGTACAATACCCCAACACTCCAGACTTTCAGCGTTGCTCAACCTCCTTCTCATCACTGTAGCTCTGGAACTGGCTACTGCAGGAGCATCTAAAGTTGAAAATCCACTCCTTCTATAGAAATACATTGAATATTTAGCTGAAATGAACCTTAAAGTTAGAACTTCTGGAAATCTATAAAAGTAGTGATTACTTTCCTAAAGAACAAAAACCATAAAGATGAAAGCACAGTTAAGACAGTGAGTGCATGTTTACTTTTTATACACTTTGGCCATAAACTGCCCAATGCCTAATATAAAAGGCAGCTTTTCAGTGTAAACCTGCACGCTATCAAAATCCTCCCCTGGCTAAGAGCCAAAAGGCACATATCACAGATATAAGGGAAAGGCAGTAGGTTACAGCATGACAGCAGCAAGGACTCCACAGGGTGTTGCGAGGGTGGAGGTGGAAAGGGCACAGGAGTGATGTGGAGACCAGGGGCCTTCATCAAGAGCCATGAATCTGCATTGCCAGCTGCTGACAGAGGTCAGCCCAGCCCTGGTCCTGGGACACTGCTGCTACTGCAGCCAAGCTCAGCTCCTGCTCCAGCACTGGAGACTGGCTGCCCCAAGCTGCACTGCAGAGGAGCACAACATGCTGAGAGCACAAACCACAGCACCTCATAAACGTGCCTGCTGAACTGTGGGCACGTGGCTACCTTTTATTGTTTCCTTTTAATGAATACTGTGCATATGTGTACTATTATTTTTCCTATAGAGCACTGTGTCTGATCGCAGAGTTTAAGTCTTGACAGGATATATGCTCATTACCTATGTAAATATCCTGATGCACCCAAACCAGGAGACCTGCTGCTGTAAGAAGCTCCGTAGGATAAAAAGCTGTGTGATTTCAGAGCACACTGGCACGTGAAGTGCCACAGAACTGACTGAACCTAATGTCAGAAAGACGAAGGCATGATGCTGCTGAGCAGCACTCAAGCTGAACAACACAGTAGCCTGGTTGTCCAATACAAAAATCAACAACATTTTAATGCCTGTTTTGAACCTAGCCATAACTAAACACAGAACTTTGACAATTAACATGCAAACTAATTTAGTGTGTAATAGCCTTTGGCATTAGAAGTCACATCAGTATTAACCGAATTAAAATCTTATGGAAGCATTTTTCTTCCACAAAATAAATGTTACTTCTAAACAGATCGATTAGTTCTATGGATGGAAAGGACAAGCTGCTGTTTCTGCCAGTAGTGTCCTCTAGTGGATGAATGGGAGATACTGAGTAAACAAGAAAACAGAAGTGGGCTGTGCCACAAAAATCATTGTCCAGCAAAACACAAACACCTCCTGATTACAAACATGCCTATAAAGTTTTGGCATCTTGACCAAGCTTTTCATTACTACAATAATGCTTAAACAGAAATATTAATTAACTTTTTAAAGCCTCAATTAAGACTGAGAAATGAATCAGTTGTGAGGCTGTATGGAGCAATTGGTTGTGTGTGTTAAATAATAGATAATATATCTCTGTGTGTATGCAAGTGACATCATAAAATACAGACAATGTGGCTGTAATTTGGGTAAAGCCACTAGTCCATGACTTAGGTAAAATCACTAAACCAGTAATTTCCTCCCTTTTTGATATTTAATGCCCTATGATGCTTTTTCTGAAGTAGTTAAGAGGGTGACAAATAAGCTGAAACCTCCTGCGGTTTCTCCAGCTCTCAATGAAAGCATGTGTCAGGCTTTATGCTGCGTTTCTTCTAGAGTACTTATCTTTAACACTTAACACTGACTAGGGACTGTAGCTTGCCTACAGAAATGCTCTGCTACTGAAATGACAAACCTATTCCATTCCCAGCTCATCTACTGCTGTTTTCCTCTCTCCATCTCTTCCTATATAAAAGCCAACCAAGATAATTTGGGATGGGGAGGAACTCATCACAGGTTTTGTTTAGGACCAGAGATTTCTGCCGTTGTCTTACTCTCAGCTGTTCCTCCAAAGACCAATCTTCATTTTGAAAAGATTACTAACTCACTGCTCCACCTGCCAGCACTCCTGCTTTCTTCAGATACTGACCATCACTGCCTCTAAAGAGCATAGGTGATTAACAGAACTAAGCTAAGCTTGGATCAGTTGTTTTCAGCCGAATTGTAGGTTTACAATTTGCTGCTTCCCATTCACCTTTGACAGTTTTCTTCATTTATGAAATAAACCCACAAACCTCAATCTGTGGCCTGTGTGCTTTAAAGCCGATCTGATTTTTCCAGTGACATAAACTAGCATAAAAATACACTACTGCTTAGCTTATGAATTCAAGCTTCCTTCAAAAGTTTGATATCACAGTATTTTGTCTAATATTCAAAGCAACAACGACTATGCACAGCAATAGTACCACATCCACTTCAAATATAATCAACAGCAAGGTAAGGAAAGCTTAAAGATATGTTACTGCCTTCCAGCTGGCCCAGGATTCTGTAATTCTGGAAAACAAAATCCAGCCTCTATATTCAGTATCTTTCAATTCTGTCCGTGATGGCTCCACTACTCTGCGACACTAAGGAACATGCAGCTACCCAGCTTCCCAAATTCTGGCAGCACCAAAATTAAAAGTGTAAGAGTTTGGAAATCACAGCTCTCACTGTATTCTTAAGGAAGTAACAGCACTGAGTATTTACAGCATAGAGTATTTGCTTCTAAACTGTATTCTGTCTGCATATACATGCCATATATATCTATATAGATATTTACACACACAGCAGGCAATTTTAAATCTCTGCAGAGACTACTGAAGAAATTTATCATGAACAGTACAAAGGTTCACCCATGCTCCATTTAACATTGCTTTTGTTTCATAGCTTAGTTCTTCAACAGTTTCCTGGGTGAGATTGTTCAGTGTGCGGTGTCCCTGCCCATGGCAGGGAGTTTAGAACTGGATGATCTTAAGGTCCTTTCCAACCCTAACTATTCTATGATTCTATGATTAACAGTTTGTAATTTTATTGCTTTGGCTTTTGATGATTCAGAGTTTGTATTATTGGAGGGTCAGGAAGAAAATCAGGAGGAGCTGGCCAGGCAACCCAGTGTGCCTTCCAAAACTGGCCTATTAATCTTCACACTGGCTATGGTCACCATACCCAATGGGCCTGACAGTTTAAAGAATAAAATATAAATAGCAGGCCTGCCTGTGTTGTTAAAGCCAGCAACCTCTGACAGTCTACACAATGGGATAAACACCGTCTGTCTGCAGTCCCCATGTATTTGAAAGCTACGACAAACATTTTACTGCAATGTAAATAACTGCCATCAGGGCTGCTGAAGCAGGAGGCAGAAAAGTCTATCTCAAAAATCACAAAACCAAAACCATCGCCCAACACAAAGCAAACCATTAATGGTCACCGAGAGAGCATCAAGACTTTTTACGAGGAAGTATTGTAACATTGCTGTCAATAGCTCAGGTTCACCCATTTTGCAGTTACAAAACTACACTTTCTCTAAGGAAGTACATTTCTGCCCCCTGAAATCTGTTTCAAGTAAAGATCCTATCCTGAATTAGGAATAAAAATAAGTATCTTGAAACTTACCTTACTGAAAAGCAGCTACTTTTAAATTTGTATGAAGAGACCTACTAAGTTACTACAAGCACCATGGCCCAATTAATAAAAGCCTCCTACTCTCCTGGATCCATTTTACACTTTGACAACTTGAATCTGGGCTCTCTATTTTTGCTAAGACTTTTCCAGCACCTAGGGAGTGTAAAGGAGATTAATGGCACAGATACCCTCAACTGTACAAAATTATAGCATGTTTTCTGAACACCAGAACCAGTGGAATCCTGCTTGTTAGGGCTCTGTGCCTAATGATGGACATGGAGCTTAAGGTGTAAGGTTTGCTTAGGCTGGACATTTACTAAACCTTCCCCTATAGCCGCAGCCCTCTCTTTAGGAGTGTATCCGTAAGATCTTCTGTCAAATCACATCGGAAAAGGACTTTTAAAACCTGGATCCCCACAAAAAACCCTCTATAACATTTGGGAAGACCTTTAGGGAAGTGATGTTCTGTCAGCAAGTCTAAGGATGACCACCTCAGAGGCAGTAACCTCTGACTCAAGTCAGGTTCACAGCCTTAGAAACGTATGGGCTTCAGCCAGCATGATGTCTAATGTCTGTGCAGTAGAAAACTATTCCAGGATTTTAATTAGTAAATCTTCACTGAGGGAGAGAAATAATATAAGCATAAGCAACTTCAAACTGTACCTGTAGTCATGCTAACAGGACGGACAGCTTTAAATATACTGGTTTCTGGAAGTGTTCTCTATCACAGGATATCTCTGTATGCATGTTCCAGTCAAACTCGAGCAGTTAATCCTTGCACAGCTGAAACACACTGCTGCCCTCACTGATGGATGTGTGCAATTAGTCCCATCAAAGAACGAACATGTATAAAAACAAAAGAACTGAGGCAGAAAAACTGCTTTAACCCTGCAGTTTCAAACATCAGCACTGCCTTCTTTAAGAGGATACAGGAGTTCTTTTAGCATCAAAGGCCCATTCATGGGAGATCTTAAACTGAGTGTTATCAATCTTATTCAGAGCCTGAAGAGTCCCACATGACTATCTGCCAACACCAGGCCAGGCCTTTCTTGTAACACTTGCATGCATTTTGCTGTTGTGTCTCTGCGTGTGTTTGGGGTTTTGATATACTTTTAAACAAAGCAGAGGTGAAAGTGACTCTATCTTCTTGCTAGGACTTCTGCTGGACAGGACAAGAGACTGCACAAAACCCAAGGACTGCCTTCCAGCAGTCAAGAGCCCACCCAAACAAGCACCTGAGCAGTCCATGTTGTAGGCACACCTTGAGGACGGCACACCATCAGGATCTGAGCCTCCTGCTTGATGTTACTAGCGAAAGCAAGGACACATGACCTGAGGGGTACAAATCTCTTTAAAACTGGAACTACGTTGTGATTTATGACTTTGTGGTACCTTTAATGTTTACTTAATTAAAATGCACGTGAACCACAGGCTGCATGCAGTTAATGGGCATACTCCATCTCTGATCCTCAAAACCTGCACTTTGACTTGCTTACTTGGCAAATGCCTTCCTGGCAGAGGGTTCAATACTTCTAGTGCTTGTAGAGCTTCATCCAATGTAAGCCAACATGTACAGATCCAGAAGCGTCTGGAGATCTAACAACCACTTGAAGGGAAGCAGAGCAACTCCTCTTTCATTTATTAGCACTCAAATCATACATCAGATTTAAAGTGAAAGTCATAGATTTTTGCCTGCATGGGAACCAGCAGCAGCCTATGAATTCTGTGTTCGTGAGAAGCAGGTAAGGTGCTCCAGCAAACAGACAGGACTTCAAAAAGTACAGTGGTTAAGAGCTATCCCTGCCTGAGAGACAGATCTCTCAAATTCAAGTATCTAAAAGATTCATAAAAACCTTTTTGTTTAGATTAAACAAACTCTTCTTGCTATACTGGTGAAATGACTTAGCCCCAAGTGCAGACCACTTATGTCCAGCAGAGCAGGAAGGCCTGCCAAACAAAAGCAAGTCTGACCACAAAAATCAAGCATACCTCATCCTAGAACATTCTCACATTATAAAAGAAGTTCAGAAGTGAGAAAAAGCCTTGTTCATTACCATGAAACACAACAGATTACTTCCAAAAAGTCTGATTTGATTCTATCTGTTCTATCTAAAGCCTAGTGAGGCAGGGCTGCCCATTTTTCCTATGTGGCTTTTCTATGATTGAAATCTGCATAAATAATACACCCCCATTCTTTAATGCTGTTCTAGCACAGTCATGGAACTTCTAATGAGCTGAATAACCCTTTCTTCTTGTCAGGAAATGTAATGGTATTTATTTTCCTTACTTACTGTGACCAACAGCAGCTCAGCATTTTATTTCACTGATTGTAAACCAAATCTTTATTTCCTGGTGAGACTGTATAAATACATTTTTCTGTCAGTGTAAACTACCAACAAAAGAAAAATGCAGTGTTGCACAGTATGACTGAAAAAAGAAGGGGTTTGGAGCAATTCTATTTTCTAATACTTTTGCCCGACTTTTCCTGAGCATGAAGAATTTCTAGTAAGTGGCAAGGATCTATTGTAGTGAACTCTGTCCTCCCTCAGGGCAATTCTTTATTCAACCCAGGCCATTAGCAAGGGTAAATCAATGTTATCAGCTCACACACACTGACAGCTTGTGTGGTTCCCACTCCCTCATTCCTCCCTCCACATTATGGTATATTTTTATGCTCTCCAGGGAAATTCAATTAACAGTGTCAGTCTCCTCCTCCCACTCGATGACTGACACCATCAAGATTCTTTTCACCGCCCATTGACATGTAAGATGTGTCTGCTGATTTCCTGACTCCCAAGTTAACAAGAGAATTACTATCCACTTCTATAAATGACTACGTATGATCTGTGCTGTAAACACAGTGACAGCTATTGAAATCAATATTTTCCGACCTTATTGATTAGGACACTCGGATATAATAGTACTTCACTACTGGCTGAGCAATGTTTCGGGGGTGAAACTCCAAATCAACAACAAAATAAGGCATGTCTATTTAATACTACCAAATTTATCTTTTCGTTCCCCACTGCAGACTCCACAGGCAGTAAAATGTTATGAACAATCAATGATTACCATTTAGCTGTAATTCATGGCTCATTTAAAAATAAAATGTCAGAAAATATCTACAGCTGAGAGGCTGGATATAACACCACTTCCCAAACCAGTTTCCAATAATAATTCAGGTAACTTTCAAAATAAATGTACCTTTTTCTAGGCTTCATCCAACAACATTATTTCTGTATTTTGAAATAAATCATGAATTTTTCAATAATTAACAAACACACTGCAAAGATCTGAAAATGTCATCACCCTTTTAAAAACACTATTAAGCTTGATCAGCAGCTGAAAGTTTCTAGCAGAACACATGTCTGAATATGCATCTGAGGCAGCGTTCAGTATTTAAAAGCACATGCTATTAGCAATTATGTTCCATATTGACCAAGCTGTGGAGAGCATCAAGCAGAGCACTCATCTTCACAGAGACCAACTCGGAACCACAATGATGCAACCCTCTCCTCAGATTTCATTAATTTGGTTTCTCTTGAGAACTCATTTTCATGATTACAGATACAAAAGAGAAGTATTTTCTAATGGTTAAAGAGAGAAAGAAACATAATGTTCCATTTGAAAGCTCAACCTAATGGAGCATAAAACCCCATTACAAGACACAAAGCACTCTGGCAGCATAGTGACCATGATGAAACAGTAAAAAAGATGCAAATGCTATGCTATCAATTAAAAAAATCCCCAATATTTACCATGAACCAAGACACGCTGTACAAACACAGCACTTTGAAAAAGATCAAAACAGAAATATCCCATACATATGCACATAACAACTTCATCCTACAGACCTACCAGCTTAGTTGTACTCAGGGAAAACTCAACAGACCTGTGCTCCTTCAAGGCTCAGCCATAACACCACAATACACTGGCTGTGACAGCAAAGCTGTTTCAATTCTTCCCTCTGTTCTCTGCTAATTGTGTGGGCCCCTTGTAAAAGCTGTTTGTGGGTATGCACTATAAATTGGATGACTGAAAAGGCCCAGGTTAAAAACAACCCTAATGATAATAATGGGTTCCACTACTTCCCTAATGAAGTCATTACCCAGATAATCCAGCATCATTCAAGCATGTTTTCAGCACTTCTGCAAGACTGCCTATATAAAATCTGATGTCTAAAGAGAAGCAGCCACTGCTTCAGTCACCACAGGAAAGCGCAATAGCAGACAGTGCTTGTTACACCAAGGTCATGTATTTACCAACATATCCCAACACATTCCCAAATCCAAAGAGGTGACATTTGAGGGCAACACAGTTCAGGTTAATCATAAGTTATACAGTAATAATTACAATACCTGTTTTTCCAGAATACGAGAGATCTCTCCCAAAGTCCTGTCCAGAGCAGGAACCTTGTTGTTCCCCAGCGAACAGCTGTCCTGCATTTGGAGGTGCTTTACAAGGTCTTTTGCTAATCGTTGTAACCTTCAATATTAAACAGACAACAAAGAGCAGTTAAAGGAAAAACTCTCCTGAGAATGAGAACTTTCATCTTTGGAATCAAACACTGCAAACTGAATTTCAATAAAGCAATCATGAAAATCTGAGTGGAAGTACTAGATTTGCCAATACTAAACAGCATGTAAAATATGCAATACAACAAGGAGATACAGTCAGCTTGGAGTGTCTGATATTTCACCGTTTACTTTTTCAGGGAAATGGCACAGAAATAGTGTGAACAGTACAGCCACGAAGATGCTTCTTTATTAGCAACATGTTTGTTTCTATTGCTCAATACAATTCATTTCCCTACTCTCCACGGTTCATCCTGCTAGTTTCCGCCATCTACATTTTCAACATGGTTTTATCCTACTTTCCTTCCATCACTCAACCCTTTCTCCTACTTAGCCGAGTAGTTCACTCTTGCGATTAGTAAGGGAAAAAGAACAGCAGACTACTTGGCTAATTTCTTATAGGCATCATAAAAGAAATGGCTCTTTATGGTTATTTGAATAAGTGAAAGGTAGTGACTTTGCAGACTACCTCAGAAAGGGCATTTAATTAACAAGGGTCAGTAGTGAAACCAAAACGCAGAGGTGGGAGTGATACAACCACACGTGAGTTAGGATTCATTTCAGTTTTACACGCCTACCTCTGAGCTATTCACCTATACTCTCCTGCTAGGCAATGAGGAGAAATGTGCAGTTCCGAGGCACCATTCAGCTCATCCTGAAGTATAAAAAAAGCAGTCCAAGCACACTCATAGTATTATCCTTCTTTACCTTGAATGGGAAGACAGTAGCTAGCTCAGATGCAGACTTCCACATCTGTAGATGTATTAACGGTCATGATTAAAATGCTGAAGTCCCTTAACTGGAGACTGAGAGAAAGAGCAAGGAACTACGTTCACTACTTCCCATGTATTTGTCAATCATTGCCTTAATATCTGCTAGTGGCTCCTCTTAAATGACAGGCTCAGTGCTTGGTGGACCTTTGGTTCGATCTTTTCAGTGACTTCTACTGGAAGTGGGACCAAGCTGGTAATTGATCAGTATGAGTGGGAAAAACACTGTTGTGACTTGAAGCAAACACAGCTTTACCACAAGGAAGAGAGAGGGGAAGGATATTCAATGCCTATCAAAAAATGGGAGATCATCAGTGTAAAAGGGCCAGGAAGCATTCACAAAGTGACCATGGAGTAATGACAGAGAAAATTACATCAACTACTCTCTGAGAGAAGAGAAAGGATGGAATGCCTGGGGAATGTACCACAATAGTCACATGTAGTAAAAAAATAAGATCAGAATACTCATTTGGGGCAAGAATAGAGTTTCCACTTAATCACAGGAAACAGGTATCCTACACCTCTTCTTTTTACATATTAAGGGCTTTGTTAAAAGCTTTCAAGAGACTCTAAAAATACACATATGTTTTTAAAGTACAAATAAGAATTATTTGCAGAATTTTGAGTCTTGGACTTCTTATCATCTGGTCAGCTGAATCCACTGATATTCAGCCAGAATTCTTCTATGACAAGAAAAATAAAGGGAGATTACGTCCTGATGAGATTTTCTGCGCTGCTATTTCCTCTGCGGGCAATGAGGTTGGAGGAAACCTCTGTCTAATGCAGAAAGCCATGAGCTAAAATGGGAAACAAAATGAAAAGCCAAAACACAAGTAACTGGAGGACTTGGACAGTAAAACAGATGACCACTAACTCTGCTGAGAGTAAGGAGTGGATTGCAGCACCACTGGAAAGTCAAATTGCTGCAGTCCAGACAGATGATCTAGAAGCAGAGGATCTCAGGTATCCTCATAGAATGTCACTGACAATGGCAACTGCCTTGGCAATATCCTAATGCATTAAGCACAAAAGAGTTTCTCTCTGAAACATCTACCCAAATTCCATGATTAAAGCATATATAAAGCACTGAAAAAAAAACCACCACACCATATTGTAACTTCATCTGATAGAAGACAGCAAGACAGGTTTCCATTTGGCTTCATTTAACATCAGAGGAATAGCATTCAACTAGGATTAACCACAGGGATAAAGAAAGGGACTTTCCTAATCTACATCAGGCATCCACATACAAAATGTGTCAGGTTTATCAAAACACTACTCAAATAGAAAGTAACCATATTACGTTGTTACTTCTGTTGACAAATTCCCTTTTTTCTCTTCAAAGATGCTACGCAAGTGACAATTCCCGCTGGGATTGTGTCCTCAGTTAAAACTGCTGTACAACAGCTTCCCTCTCCAGGAAAAGCTCCAGCTCTCCACTTCTTCTGAAAGCCTGTTTGGACACTTTCACCAAAACCCAACATTTCTAAGGGTGTGCTTGGCACCACACAGTAAGAAACAAGAAGAACACATTTTTGGTTCTGCCACATTAAAAATTACCTCTTACATCCCCTTATCCTGCTGTATGTTGGTCCTCTGCCAAAAAAAAGGGTAACATTTGCTATGTGATCACAGGGGGAAGGGAAGTAAAAACTCCCTCCTCCCACTGAGCAAACCCTGGAGAAATCATTTTAATTTAATATCCCTTATACTGACTTCTTGGCACTGTCAGAGGCATAGGAATAACTTTCTGACTGTTTCAAAGCACTAGAAATCTACGCAAGATGACTTGTTCTTGGATATAGAATTTATCATCGTTACCGACGATCTGGAAAGAGAAAACTCGCTGTACATGCTGTACTCCTTGTACACTCTTTGTATGCGATGCAGACTGATAGAGCATGGTATCAACACCTGATCCAGCGACTATGTGGAAATACTGCTGAGTCCAAATCCAAACATTTCAAGACAATTAGTTAATCTCCCTTCGGTCCCCCAATTTGTATTCCTCCAATGCAGGGAATGATAAATAACTGGAAATGTTCTGGGCTAAGTAAAAGGGAAAGTTAATGACTTTTTATCTAAAGTTGTTGACATCTCCTTAAATAAGATTTTAATACTGCCACAACAGATACTTCAAAATGCAGAAGAAATACCAGAAAGGACATAGGCACTGACTGGTCTTGGAATGTTACCATAGTGTCAACTTAAATAAATATTCAGCAAATAGAAATATATATAAATACGAATACTTTATCTTATCTGTTTGCACTGCCAATGGGAAAGTGAGGAATATTCATATTAAAGGTTTATACAGCAAATATATAGACAAAATTAAAACAAAGTATTGTTTGAAGTAAGGTTCTCTTTTTCATGTGGGCTAAATATTTTTAGGTGGTTCAATATATTTTATAGGCTAAGGGAAAAAGATCTGTTCATATTTATAGCCCACATTTCATCTCCAGAAAAAAAAGCCTGAAATAGGAACATCAATGTATTTCAGCACTCCCACATTAAAATCCATGATTTCTTGGCTGTACAGTGAATGTACGGAAGGAAGGATTAGTCCGACTGGGCAGAGTGCTGGATTCTGGGCAGTTCCTGTACGGAAGGAGCGGTTTCTCCTCCTGCACGTTCCTGCCGAGGGCGGCCAGATGCCAGCTGGACACACAGTCCCGATTCTTCCCTATGCAGCCTGTGCCTGGGGAGAACTGGGGAAGTCTGTGGCAGTTCCTGCCCAGCCCGAACCGGAGTTATGCTCTATCCCCTTAACTCAACGTGCAGCTCCCACAGCATTCCCTACTGCCTGACTCCCCACAGCCAAACAAACGTACCCAGTGGCACACGTGGCACACTCCCCTTGCTCTAGCCACGCAATGGAAAACACCATTCTGCATCCTGACACAGTCCCAGACACTGCTAGACATTAAACACGTCCATCTGCAGCTTCACACACCTTCTTTGGCTTGGGAAATGGAAGCTGGTTGAAAAATGATGACAAATTCTGCATTTATTTAATTGAATTCCTATATCTGCAATTCTCTGCAGACAAAACCTACTGTTCACCCAATCGTGAAGCACTGCTTCATCTTTAGGAAGTTTAACTAAGTTTTCTTTTACTTACACTCCAGCTCTCCTGTAGTTCACACAGCTGTTTGGAAACTGAATTTTGCACAAATACTTCCAGCTTCAGATTTTTTTCCAGTTATCAGTATTTTGGTACAGTATCTTATAACTGGCCTAGCTGGACCCTAGCCTACTACACCAAAAAAAACCCCGACAAGGTTAAGTTTATCTTGGAAAGGCACTGATATACCCTAAGGAAAATAAGAAAAAGCTGTACTGTTAAATGCAGTTAGCGTTGAGGCTCTGCAAGAAGAAACCCCACACCACATTCCCATCTTCTCTCCAGTAGACTCTTACAGGATATAATTTTTCATTTCCTAACTCTCCTCTTCTTGCGCTGCAGTCCTTTTTCAGGATAGCAGTGGTTCCTATTTCCATACTAGCTGATATCCCTTTACATAGTTTAAAGAAAGAGTAAGTAAAAAAAAAAAAATACACACAGATGCAAAAAAAAACCCCAATTCCTTATTGCATAAGGGGATACTGGCTAAGGTTTTAGACTAGGGTTTAATTTATTCCCGTAGTTTCCCTGCTTGTACTAAAGGATGACAACTACACTTTGCCTCCTGCAGATTGCTTTAACACTGAATCTATGACCTTTGGATAAGAAGATACTACGCAGATGTAAATTACACTCTACCTTTGTGAAAACATTTTCCTTCCCTTTTAAAAATGCTCTAATGCAAACAAGAAGAGTGATCACCAACACACCTTTTGACAGGCCAACTTAACAGACTGGACACTAAATAATGACCCCAAGATCAGTCCCTAGAGAATGCTGATTAATAGTACAAAGCCATTGAGAGTCCACCAGCATTTAACAAATTACCTAAGTGCTACCAGTAACCAACCAGTTGATGAAGAGTGGACAGAGGCCAGGAACAACTGCTGCTACCAGGTGAGAATGTCCCTGGCCCTTTTCCTTGGAAGTCCCTCTTGCCACATGAAATAGTTCAGAGACTGAAACACCTATCAAATAAGGCAGTATTTGGAATTATTCTGCCCTTAGGGGACACAATTTAACAGATACTAAAAAGAAAGAAAACTGTTCCAGACATCATCTAAAACTCTTGGTTTTAAAAAAGAACTACTTTGAGCTGCTTACAATCCCACTCAGAAATCAGATGCAGCACTCTGAAACTGAAAAGGGTACGCATACCATGTCTATCAAAGCAGGATAAACACTGTCTGCTTATTTCTATTAGTGTATTACCAATGTAAAGCTTGGAAAGCTCTTGGATCAGTGCTTCCTTAGTGCAAAAGGTTTTATAAATCTTCAAACCTTAAAATAATAAGAACTACTGAAACAATCTATCAGCTGCAGCAGGAAACCAGTGGTCTCATAATACTATGGTGGCTTAATCTTAAAGGTGATCTAAAAAGGCTTTTTACCTGCCAAAGACTAATTCTGGGTTCTGTCTTTCTTCTGTAACAACTGACAACATGACTACCGAAATCAGATAAGAAATTGCATTCCATAAATGGTTTTAGTTGTTTAGAAGACACACTTAGGCGGTGGAGAGAGGAGCGAGAAAGAAATGTGGCATAAGCAAGGAGGCATAAAACAAAGCTATTAACTATTTCATTCTAAGATACATTTGCTTGTGTTAAGCAAATAAATAAGCCTACCAATTGTGTCACATTTTAAATGGGAGAAAAAAAACCAAACCCAAGAACAAACCCAAAAACTTTTCATTTTTGAATTCACAGAGCACTAAGTTAAAAAGTATTTTGTATTTGTTAGTAGCCTTCCATTCCAATCTGAACTCCTTCTTCAAGATAAACAGAAAGGACTTCTGTTTGTTTTGACACAGAGAACACATTTCACACTCTCAGTTTTTAACCCCTTCCTTCTGTGATATGACTTTTCCCAATAACTTTACAGCTCCTGAGAGCTTTCCAGATTCCCAGTACTAGCAACGGTTTGCTCTCTTGGTCAGCAATGTACAGCAATACTCAATATTAGCCCACAGTACAGTACACTGTGTTATGGCTAAAAAGGCAATAGTCAATTTTCATAGCTTCTCAGCATAACAGTATTTTAGTGGAGATCTACTACTGTTTGTTTCTTTCAGCTGATTCTTCTTCCTGCTGTTCCTGGTTAAGCAGGATCCTGTATGCAGTGCTGTTAAAATGGTGTTCTATTAATTTTTCCTGTGTTAGGAATGCGGTTTTCGATGTAAACAGATCCAGTCTGGGCTAAAACTCTTGCCTCATGAAGTATCTTGCCCTCCCATCCTTTCCCTTACAGAAAGAGACAAGGCTTCCCTTCCCTGACCTCCTTCCCTTTTGAGCCCGCATGGCAGGTAAAAAGGTGTGTAATTCTGGAAATAACAGTAACTGTGATACCTGACTATGTTTTGAAAACTCAGATGTAAGCATCTGCTAGAGCACCAGGGTTCTACATGATGACTGCCAAAGACATCTCCCAGATCTGTGATGAAAGTGAGCTACACAATGGCCATCACACTAGTTCACATCTGAAAGGATACTGCCCTAACAGAGGAAATAATGAGGAAAACAGGACAGCAGATAAACCAGAAGATTCTGCCTGAAAGCATTTTGTTAAGTAAGAGGAAATGAAAGCTTCGAATTCAGGATCAGTCAAGGGATTAAAAAAAATAATAATTAAAAGAATAAAAATAAATGAATCTGCGTTTCTGCTGTACTGCACTGAAACACGAGTGACCACATCACTGAGTACCAAAAGTTAAAAAGAAACTAAAGGGGAAGCACTACAACTTACCAGTGGGTCAGAGTCACTCAATCACACACATTTCTAATTTCTGACAACTAGACCCTAAGTTTTTATACTCCGGTAGCAAAGAAAAGCAAAAAACAGAAGCTACAAATCCAGAAGTCTGAATCTGCCATGAAATTAATCTTGAAAATTGAAGTGAGAACTGAAGCCAAGGACAGAACCTTCTCCGCAGCGTGTTTATGCAGGTGTGCCATCTGGTGGAGAGGTTTCACCCTCCCATGTCAAACCGCAATGATGGATTCTTGTTATTTTAAAATACAGACGAAGATTCAGAAGCAGTTTTTCGAGCCATTGAAAAGCCCATGTGAAAGACACTGTATTACAACCAAGGAGGGTGAACAGCAAGGACCTGAACATCTTAATTCAACAGCAACTTCTAAAAAATGCTCTCAATTATATCAGCGATTTATGAGTGATGGGAGCAGCCACAAAACATAGAGATCTGGTACAAGTTATTACCTCCGTCTGAAGACAAATACCCTCCTCTAAAAGTCACCATAATTTTAGAATAAAGGTTTCTGAATCCAACTGTTGAGACACAGCTTCTTGACTGACCTGCTACAGACTTCATGAGCACAAGGAAGGCGAACCATCTGCCTACCATCCCGTTGAACAGCAGACTATAAATGGATGTCTCAGGAAAATTAGGAACAGGGCAAGCATAATCCTCTTTACTAATTTGTTTCTTTGCCCATTTTCACCTTAGGAATCTCTTGGGCTGGATGCAGTTTCCTAGAACTGCAGGTGAACTGTTAGCACCTGTGTGGTTTTGGTCAGTGAGTTCCATACATCTCACTGTGCACTGCATTAAGAACCACTGCCTGTTTTCTTTTGAACCTGTGTTCATGTTCATTCTGTGCTCTCTCATTCTGGTACCTGGAGGGACAGCAAACAATCAACATCCATCTTTTCCATGTCATTTATAACCTCACAGATCTCTGTAGCATATCCTCCCATTATCACATTTTTCTCCAGCATGAGAAGTATTAGTTTACTTAATCCCTGATATGGAGGTTATATTAGAAATCATTACCGATTTCCTTTCCTGCCTTCTCTGAACCTTTAACAATTCTAGCATATCCTTTATGAGACCAAGAACCAGAACTGCACATAGCGTTTAAAAGACATAATGACCCAGGCATAAAGACATCCTTTGTTCTCTTTTTGCTCCTTTCTGAAGAATTTAAAGAATGGATATCCTTGAACTGCTGGAAGTACTGAACTGTATTGTCCTGGAAGTACCTATCACTTCTGCAAGTTCAAAGCCCACGCTTTGTATGCAAAGATACATTTGAGTTATGCCCTCCCTGTCCATTGCATAGCCCTTAATAACACTGGATTTCACCTGCCTGCCATGCTACTGCTGAGTCACTCCCTTCAAAATTATTATTCAGTATCAGCTCTTGCCTCTACTATCCTGAATATCTCTGCATCATCATCAAACTGTGTTACCTCACTGCTTGCCCTCTTCTTCCAAGTAACTTGTGAGTATGCTGAACATCGCATGAATGCAGAAATCAACAGGTAACTCCCCGTTCCACAAGGACAGATCATACACTCCGCTTCTTTTCAGTTTTTTAACTGGTTTCCACTTACACTACAGCTATACAGTCTCTTTCAAAATCGCTAGTGATAGACCTTATCTACAGCTTTTTGGGAATCCAAATATCTGCATCTTTTGCCAAACAGGTCTAATGGAATCAGAATGCAATCAGATAAGCAATTTTCAAACTAGGAAAGAAGAATTTTTCAGTAATAATAGGTCTTGTTTTAATATTACCATGCAACAGTTTTCATCTGTGCCTTATCCTAGACAATAAAACGGCCTGTTCTTTAAAAAACTCAGTGGCAGATTAACACATCTGTGCATTAAAGTATCTGCGCTTTCACCATATGAACCTTTGTTTCTGACTAACTGGAGGCCAAACAAAGATTATCAGTCCCCAAATTCCAGTGCCAAATTTTCACCATCAGTCTTGCAGGTACAAAGCTGACACCTGCTAGTTTCCAGGTAAGAAAAGGAAAAGCACATGGTTTCTTAACTATTGCATCTCACACGGTTAAAGATATACAGTGTCTACAGAAAAAACTGCATTTGTGAGGTCTGACCTTTTGTATTAGGAACTTCGCTGTAATTCGAGACAGGAGTATGCCCTGTATTGAGCAGGAACCTTACCACACCTGCTCCACTGGAAATTTCAGACGCACTTCTGCTACAGACAGGAGAAAAATGGCTATGCCTAAGATCTATAAAGTTAAATGCTTACTTGGCTTTAAATGGGGAATCAGAGACAGCATTTTTTGCTTCCATCAAACTCTCATATTCCTTCGCCCTGGAGGAAAAAACATGCATTATTATTGACTATTGTCTAAAGAGCACAGTATTTGTACCAGAGAGATAATTCTAACCTTTGGGGTTTTCTAATTTCATACTAACACACAGCATTTCTGTCAATTCTGCCCTGTCGTAATCCATACCGATGCTTAACTATTGGCCATTAATGATTTATGGCTAATACTATTATTTCAGAATAACATCAGTACACAAATGCTGCATTTAAGTTGACTTCCCAAATGGCAGAAAATGCTACAAGTGATATAAACAACTGAAGTAAGCTACTGCTGATTATAAAATTACCACATTTAGATATTCAGTTCAGAACAGAAATTATGCATCACAGATATTATAATTACTATATAAATCATTCGTTATATTTACAGGTACAGGAGCATTTTTAATGTAACTAATGATTGTACTGTAACATAAAGAACCTTGCTAGGCATACAGCACAATACCTCCAGGAATGACTGTTTTACTGCTGGAAACAGAAACACAGAACAATTTAGCCCCCTAAAAGTATTATTTACACTGGCCTTATGCCAAAAAGCAGGAAGAGGGAGACAGGCCTTTTATCACTGCCTGGTTTGATTCCAGCCAGCCTGTGCCAACAGGTGAAAATCACGACCAGCTCATCCACCAAACCAGAATTCACAGTGGTAACACCATAACCTTTCTTTAACAACATACACACACAAAGGAAAATGAATCCAGACACTACACTGATGCAGAAACAATCAGTTCTCAGAGACAGAGCCCTGTGATGAAGCAGCATCCAGCAGGCACTAAAAGCATTTAACTGTTTAAAACATTTGATCCATTAAAATTGCTCTTTCCATTATGATTCTGAAACAAAGACTTCTCAGATGCAAACCCCATCTCTGGGGACTTGGGGAGATCTGCTGCTCAAGCCTCTTGAGGTTGTGTTCTCAGATGAACAAGGGACAACATCCTTCACGGCTTGGAATATTCTACACAAAAGCCTGTACATACACCTGAAGAACACCGAACTGGCACACTGGGCTACATCAGTGATAAGGCTCAGGATCCCTGTGTCTCTAAGACCAAGAGCACCAGTAACAAGTTCAAGAGCAAAGTGCCAAACCCCTTCAGGACACAAGTAGAAGATAAGGCTGCCCCAAGGAAACTTTCATGCATAAAAATGGTGTCTGCTATTAATGATCAAGGTATTTTGCATATTAACTGCTGTCAGCTGACATTCTTGTCAGCTCTACCAATGTCCAATTTGTTTCTTCAAAAATAAGATTCTGACAATGGCTTCCAGTGGAAAACATGTTCATTGCTGCGCTGCAAAGAAAACAGTTTAATGACTTAAATCCTACTGTTTCTCTCAGATACACATACTAAATGATTCTTTGTATTTTCTGTTCACCCAAGTGGATCAAGTTATCCAAAGCTATTCACATTTCCCTTTGGCTTGCTTAACCTATACAACTTATGCTACATGCAAATATTGTTACATTACCACTAGCTCTGATTTGTGGATCATTAATAAAGCTATTAATCACAACTGAATTTAGTATTAAACATGAAGGTGAGATTTATTAACCTTGTGCCTTCTTTCCTGCCTTTTAGCCAGAAACAACACATTTCAGCTTTAAGTTTTGTACAGACAAGTCAGTCAAACATGAATAATCACCTAAAATATCTGTTATTAAATGAACATGACTGGAGTGCTATAAATTCATTGCACAGCACATCTCAAGTGTATACACTTCCTAGCTGGTAACTACCCCTCTATTGCTTGAGGTAAGCTTTCATCAAGCCTCCTTTTGCCACATGGGCACCAAAGTATTCTTCTGCTAGCAGCACATCCAGGTTAGCCCAAGATAATTTACTTAGCTATATATCAGTCATTACTATAGCACCAGTGTAATGGCTAAGGGTTATAAATATAATTAAGAAGACTAACAAAACTTCTCAACGTATCTAATAACCCATTGATCACAATTTGTCCCCTCATTCACCTTTGCCCTTCACTGCTTTGATACTGTAATAGTGATTTAAGATCTAGAAACTCAGGAGTGCAACAGGAACCTATCTGGATGCAGTTATGCTTTTTTCAAGTTTCACAGCTTCCTAGAAACCAAAATGAATGTATCATTTCAGGGCTCGAGGTATAAGGGAGTTTGTTATAACTATTGCTTTTTCTAGAGAAGAGGAATAGTTGTAAGCATGTACTAAACCATGGTTTGCAGATAATATGTTAACACCTGGGAAACTCTGTGACTAATCAACATCAAATACTCTTCACCTTCAAATCATCCCAAATAAAGTACTGTAACCATATATTCCACCTAAGTTCTGAATGGATTTTGAGCAGTAAACTCCCCACCATCTGGTGGTAGTACTGTCTAAGTTGCTGGGCAGAAACACAGTAGATATTACTTAAATTACTTTATTTAGTATTTCATATTGTAACTCTGAGGTTATTGCTTTAATTGCTTTAGCCACACAACTTAAGATAATCCCCTTTCATTTTCTGAACATGAAAACCAAGCTTACCTGCAGGATCCAGGCACGGGGCTATTACTGTTACTCAAGTGTCAATTTTAGTAACTGTAGAAGACTGGCAAGACTTGCACGGCTAAAATTAATTTGCAAAATGGATTCCACCAACCCCCCATCCATTTTTTGTTTGCAATTCCATGGGAGAACCTTTGCTTCATACTGCTACTGCACACTTCTATTAGTAAGTCTTTAGTGTTAACATTAGAAAACTCATGGTGAAATCTGCGATTTAACTCTCAGTTCTCTTCCAGGACAGTAATGCCATTGAAAGTTTAGTCACCCGTTAAAACTAAACCCAAGCTTAATGAACATGAATGTCATGTCTTGCCGATATAAGTCCTCTTAGATTTTGAAACTTTCACTGTATTTTTCAACAGTGTTATCACCTTTGTAAAACGATGCCCCTTTATTGCTGTTTTAATTACAATTCTTGATGACGAATATGCTGACTCACCCAGCAGCCTGACACATAAGAATTCAAAATGTTCTGGAAAGTTTTAACAGTGCCAACAAATTATGATTTGAGCTTCTATTTCTAGGTCTGACAAATCTTTGACCAAATTCAACAGAAGCAGCTCTTGAGAAAGAACTGAAGTTGGCCCCAGTATCTGCATTAAATCAACAGGTAATATGAATAACTCTTATCTCGAGCAATCAGAAACTGGAAGAACATGTTATCCAGTTTTGACACCATGTTCTAATGTGGTACTCAGTGGATTTGGTCATTCAAAGAGGAGAACAATCAGAAACAGTAACACATTGTCAAAGTATTGTGTTTGTTATTAGCACTGTTAGGAGTTAATAAAATATCCCGCTTTTACTGTAGCTCTAAAAATCCATTCAGGTGCTTTTCTCTTATTTGTAACCCTTCTTGTTTAAAAACAAGGCAGAGAACGTAAGTAACAATGATTCTTACCTTCTGAGAAGTATTTTTAGAGATAAGGGCAAAAATAAGTTATAATATTCAGTTGAGTATTAACCTCATCTGTGGACTATTCAGCTATAAAGACCAACACTGCCAGTTCATAATATAATGATGTCCTGCATATCATAACTGATTTGCAGATGTCACTTTTTAGACTAATAACAAATTGCAGGTCTGACAACTCACTTTCCATTTTGAGATATTTTTAACTTTCTTTTTGTTGTGACAGGCAACAAAAAATGATTAAATTTAGTCCTGGGATTTGACACTACAGCAGGCTGCCTTCTATTTGTTGATTACTATTGATTTTCTTTGATACTTCATTTAAAAATCAATAGCTAGAAAGAAAAATAGGCATGGTTTACACAAATTTAAACATGCTATTGTATGCTAGAAGAGGCTACAGTTTTGGCAGGGCACTGGCATTCAATTATGAGAAAAGCTCTTAACAGGTGAAACCAAGGGCTCCAGATCGATATTCAGTTTTCTTTCTCAATCAGAGAAAGTGGCCATAAATTAGGCTCATCAGTGTTATTTTCAAGACACTCCCAAAGCAAATAATTTTCCACTTTTTTCAGCTTTCCACTGCACTCATACTAAAGGACAAGAGGTAAAGTTTAGAACAAAATGCAAAGAAAAAATAAACCGAACAGAAATTTGTACTACCTGGAGTTCATCCGTGCCTTTAGCTTCTTGGCTTTCTTTTTAGTCTTTTGTTTCTCCTCTCCATCTTTTAATGGTTCCACAGGAACAGAACTCTCAATCACAATATCCACAATGTACTTTTTTAATGAGAGGTGCTCCTGCAGAAAGAATTGAAATGATATTTCATCCAACTGTATGTGATCTTACAGCATGTGATCTTACAGTATGGATCACCTTCCCAGGAAACAACAGTGGTAAGTATTTAACAAAAGGTTAAGAAAATGATGAAAAACTTTAAAGTAAATGCAAAATAAATTATTTCACACTGTAGAGAACACATAATGGGTATTCTGGAGAATAATTAGTGAGAGAAAAAGAATACTGTCCCTTATGTACAAGAAACTACTACCTAACAACTATGAACTCCAAGCTGATGTACTCTCTCTTCTCCAAGCTGCCGTTTACAGCTATATGAAGGCAATGCCCTGCCCTACCAACATAACTCATTACATTAAATGAACTAACCCTGGTTTGCGATTTTAACTCTTCATGTAAATCTAAACCTGTCTTAACTTTTGATTAAAATACACTGGAAGTATTCACTACTTACAATGGCACCATTTAATGATGGGAATATTACTTCTCTCACATTAACCAATTTGTGTTTAGGTAAGATACTGGTAAAATCTCAGTTGTCCACAGAAGAAACACTTCAATTATGAAATAGTTTGGTTTCGACATGATGGCATGCAAGAAAAGGGAAGGGGGTCACAGCACGGGATTGTAAATAAATGCTTTGTTTCAAGCTTTTAAAAAAAAAAAAAAATAAGAATTTCTCTATTTCCTCAGAACTTTCACATTTACAAAGCACCCCAATACAGTTCAAAGTCTACATACTTACCATTTAGAGACAAATAATCAACAAAGCTATTCTCCTAAAGCTGTTCTCAATTTTGATTGACCTACACCATCCATGAACAGACAGGTAAGTGCCTGTAACAATTCCAATGACCAGTGGACTATCCCGAAACTGTATGTGTTGTCCCCCACCCCTCAAACCAACCATGCTGGACACATGATGAACTATAGCAATCACTGCTTTGTAAGATAATTTCTACTTGAAAATGATTATTGCCACGATCAGTTGTGGTTATTCCTTCCTTTTTGGTAAAGGATCCTTACAATTCAAAGTAAAAGGTGCAGTGTTAAAAAATGTACAGACAATGTTTTTCAGAAAACAAACTATAATTTCTCTCACTGATTCAGGGAAATATGATGCCTGCTGAAAACAAAATAAATCTCTGTGAAATTTCCTGGAAAATGACTATTTAGTTTTTGTAAAGCATCGCTGCATGATCCAACCCAGCAACATATATTTGGTCAAAATAGTAACTGAAATTTCTATTTTAAATCATATGAATGCAAAATGAATCCTGAGTATTAGACATAAGAAATGAAGCATAATAACCTAAGCAAACTCTAAATGTAACTCTGACTTCAGCTTTGCTACGCTGCTGGCCCTGTATAACCCCCAGTACAGTCAGTTTTTCCTCAATGTATTGTCCAAGTGATCAAACCATGAGTGTCGCTCTCTCCACATGTAACATAATTCTTAGAGATTTTGTATGCATTACCCCCTCCCTTTTAATATTACCCTTGTAATTTCAGCATGATGTGCTTAAAGGAGAACTTATCTTAAGGTATCTCACAAGGCTATCACCTTTGAGCATGACTCAGTAGTACAAGACTAGCAAATCAGTTCTTGATGAGTTAGTTCTTAACCAATCAGTAGTAGCACAGAACATAAAGCATCCCAGTTCAGGATAAGAAACCCCAGTTCATTTTTGTCTCCTTTGAGATGTATCCCTCAACACCCATTTAAAAATACCTTTTCCCTCTCTTTATGAAAACAGAAACCTGCTCATAAGGCTGAAACTACACAGGGAACTGGTGGGTTTGAGTTTTCCCATGCTAAGAAAAGAAAGGACTTCCTCAGAACGCATTGATACTGCTCCTGCTTTGCTACCAAGCTTCAGTGTACTTAAGCTGTGTGGATGCTCAGTTATTAAACAAAATATATCAATTACTTCAGTGGGATTTCACAGGTACACACTTGCTTTCCAAACTGAACTAGTATACCTTACCACTGTCATTTACCTCATGTCTTATGACCAAGGCGAAGCACTTGTAACATGTAAAACTAACAATGACTATTACTATAGCTCTACATCTTTGTTAAACTGTGAAATTAGTTTTTTTGTTCATCAGATCTTCAAACCATTTCCTACATCCTTCAATGTGACAGCAGAGCAAAATGCAGTTAACACTGCACTTGGAAATGGCCACGGCCTGACAGAAGGGGCAGAACATCTCCATCCAGGCACAGGCAGCCTGCAGTCCTCCTGCTGCACTGCAACAAGCAAACATGGTATCAGACTTTTGCCTGTGAGAAGCGAGACAAAGACTTGTGTGCCCCTGGCCAGCCATTCATAGCTTAGCAGATGACTTGAAGAGAACTACAGGGTTCAACAAGCACACTCATTTATCACGCTGTGAGGGCTGAAAGAGCTCTCCCTGTCAACAGCATGCAGGATGGTTACAAACCACTCTGTTCACATGAACTCAGGCACCTCCATGAACGATGTTTCTCAGAGTTCTCAGCTTTCACGTGTGGCAGCCTGGATTAATATCAGACTTCATACATGCAGCTCATTAAAGCAAGACTACCTTACTTGTAAAGTAATAACACCTTGTGTCACAAAAACAATCACTTTTTGAAGGTACAGATCAAAGCGTAGGATTATCGCAGTGGGCAGATCGACACCATTCAGGTGTAAAACCAGTATAACTAATAGCTCAGTATCGAATGACAACTGACATCCGAAGAGAGCTGCTGCTAGACTGTGCTTCAGAGCAGGCTAGAAATATTTATTCCCATGTTTTATTAAGCTCCTTCCAGTTACCTGAAAAAACAAAGGTGTTTAAATCCACGGAGTCACACTCAAGTACAGTACGTCCAATTCTTTCAATAATCAAATTCATGACTCGCTTGAGCTGGGCACGAGCTGCACAGGTTATCGTACCATAAAAGTAAATGCCACAAGTGTGTGAAAGTGAGTGAAGGCAGTGCAGTGTGTAGAAAGCAAACTTTTGTCATCTTCTGAATGTTTTGACTTAGGCAATAATGAAACTATTCTATTTCAGGGTTTTTTTCTTTCTAATAAAGGTAATGCAGAATAACCGGTTAATCCAGTCACTTCTTCCTGAAAGCATTTATTTATTATTATTTTGGATAGAAATAGATGTTAAATAGAATAAGAATTTCTGAGACTAATTTAAGCTCTTCATAGAGGAATTCAGGGTTTGCCTCTATGACAATGGAAGGGAGCACTTCTTCACATTGATTCTTTGCTATGTTGAGCACATTCTGACCCCAAAGCTTCAGATATTAGTGAGCCACTGCATCTTTGGACAATTTAGACCATTACAAATGCAAGACATTATTAATAAAGGCTCTTCTAATGAAAGCTTCTGTAATTAAGATCCGTATTCACACCTACCAAAAATGTTCATTGCAGTTTCAGTTTCTACACCACCAATGTCAGTTTTATCTGTGCAATTTCTCTACGGCTTTGTTTTAAAGACTTACGTATACTATAATGGTTTTGCTGATCTTGTCCTAACAGAGTACTTTGTAGCTCAGGATTAAAACAGAACCAGCCACGATGGTCATTAAGTATCAGATTTCTGCCCTCATTTTTCACACTTGGTAACTCATCCTCTAAATTAGACAGCTGAGATCAAGTATGACTATGTCACAAATAAGGTCTCAGCTTTCAGGGAGCTGGCAGAATCCATGCGACAAAGTCTGTCCTGTGCTGGGATGTGCAGCTGCAAAATACGGAAACAGGCACTGCCGTCATCTGTACATATTCCTCTATAAATACTCACATGGTGGTGGCTCAGTGATGCATTAGAGTGGATGCTTTCACCAAACTACCTGTTTCCCAGAGGGAGACTGTCTCCAGCTGAAAAAGCTCATGAAACATAAAAGTAACCTGGTAAATGCATACAATTTGCTATTTAATGGCATTCTATACAGACACATGTTATCTGATAAAGCCATACAGACCTCTAAGCATTTCTGCATAACACTGATGCGATTTTTAAACAACCAAAATAAGTTTCCTGTAAAAGTTTCAATGCTTCATTTCCAAGCAAGGTGAAAAAACCTAACAGTAAATGCACACGTAAAGCTGCAGCCACCACAAAGCAGACGTGACAGAAGTTAGATTATTTACCAAAAATGTCTTTGCTTTTCCTCTCTGCTCCCTCCAAGTGTTCTGACTTTTAGCAACTGAGAATCTTGAGTCTTTCCAAATGCAACGGACGGGTCTTGTCTACAAACTATATGAGAAATCAAGTTGCTAAAATCATTAAAAGCTAAAACTATGAATGTCGCCCATGAAGTCACATTCTCACTGGTCATTGCCTATCCCCACCCAACTGCCTGAAACAGAAACACTCAACAGTTTGTTTCATATCTTGAAGCTCACAATTTTAGATGAGCACTTCTAGAACCAAGAACCAAAACTTGGTTCTAAGCACTTCTTAGAACCAAGTTTTTCTCTATACACTGAATGACACCCCTTTTTCTTACATGACGTGTTTATATTATGAAGATTACAGAATTATTATCCATATTCTCTGAAATAAAAGAAAATTTTCAGACTCCAGAACAAATACATTTACAAAACTTTTCCACGAAAAGTGTAGCAAATACTACAAAATGCTGAAATGCTATACAGGTAAGTACTGTCCCTTTCAGTATGGATGAGGAAAAACACACCAGAAACTGGATTATGAACCTTGGTAATCTATATAAAATATAGCAGCTGAAGAATAAATTTCCTGACACCCTCTTCATACAATACCCATTCACATGACTAGTACCCTTTCTAGCTCTCCCCATTTTGTGTCCTGATCACAGCAACAACATCCACGTGTGATCCTGACAAATGGAATGCAGGCTATGTAAGTATTTCTCGAATCAGAACACAACTGTACAATTCTTTTCCTCCCGGATCTCTTTGACTGTGACACTTTTGGCTCTCTGTATTACATATAAGCTACTACTCATTTCCCTACTCAGCAAACATTTATAGTAACTTTATTAAATTGTGATGGAAAGCATGCCAAACAGAATTCTAAGAAAACTTCCTCATTCTAAAATTAGGAGTGAGCATAACACAAATACTTATTTCCCTTTCCCTTCTTTTGAAAAGCGTTGACTTTTCATGGATTCTGCCTGTGGCAAGATTGCATAGGTAAGACAATACTGCAGCAGAGCATCTGTATTTGCTCAAGCTGGGAAGAAAATCACAGCCTGGCATTTGTTGCTGTAGGGCAGTCTTGACTTAAGATTCTTTGTTCTCTTGTGCTCCTGTTGCTCCTTGCTGGCTCTCACGAAGCACAATATTCCTCCTAATCCATAGTGGTAACAGCCCGGGAAGGAAGACTGAAAATCCTCCGGTCTGCAGCCAGTCAGTCGCTGGCCGGGGTGGCCAGGATCATCACCCAGTATATCAAGTGTTTGCTGTTGCTTTCTAGAAGCTCCAGAAGGTCCTGTGCTACCACAAAGCAGCCCTGGAGTGAAATCCCACTGACAAGCAGCAGGCATGCAGAGGCCTGACCTTTCCAGTGTTCAGTCTGTTTTTTACAGAGCACAACATGGGCTTCATTAGCTGTGTTTCAGTTCTGTATAAACTAGCCAATTTATTTAAGTGGAAAACCTTGCCGGCCACTGGACCCAAAAAAACGGAGCCAAAAATGACCTTCTTGGAATTTGTGAAGTTTATGGGGGTTTTTCTCTATTATTTTTCATTTTCATTCCCCTTCTGTATTTCTGGATTCTGTCCAGAACTGAAGCAGAAGTGCCAGAATACCGTAACACTGGTTATTCTTATTATTTTTGTATACTTTCCAACCTTGAATCCCCACATTTGGAAAGAAAAGGCATTCTTATAAGTTTTCTAACCCAATTCTGCAGACCAGGCAACTTGAAAAATATCTCACTCTAGCTGTTTATCTAAATTTGATCTTCGGAACTTGTTTTTCCTTGCCTTCCTATAATAAACATGAGGAATATTATAAAGAAACACTCCTAGTAGCTTATAGCCCCTAATAATTGCTGTCATTCATTTCCCATTTTAATAAAAAACCCTAATAGCAAACTGAGTATTTTGTTTAACCATAAGGTACATAAGGAATACATTCTAGCAAATCAATAGGTAACTATGCTGCAGCCTACATACATCTTTTGGATTAACATCTTTACCTGTTTCAAACTGAACAATATCCTGTAACTGCAGAAAATGACTAAAAACTGTTTTCAATATTTATTACCAATGTCAGGAATAGCAGTTTGTTACTCGCATATAATCACTTAGGGATGGATTTGCCAAATTCTGAAGACGTTTTTAAGGTTCAATTCTAAATCATGTTACCGCAGGAATATTTGTTCATGATTTTATTACGTTTCAACAAACCTCCTCAGTATTTGATTTTTTTCCCCTCACAGCCGAGGACAATATTTAATATGGAAAACAGATGCTGAAGCCGACTATGAGTTATATCAAATGCAGAATTCACTTTTCAACATTATAACCAGTGACAGCTTGAAAAGCAGACAGTTATTAATGCTTAACCATAAAGAGATTAAGCGTTTGTGACCAAACACTGTTAGAACCCCACAAGTGATGATCCACTCTAAAATACGGAGAGGATTCAAAACACAATCATTAATGCTTAATCATTAAGAGTTCAAATGTTTGTGATCAAATACTGTTATCATACTCCAAGTGACGATCTGCTCCAAACCACACACAAGATCCAGAATAAGAAAGGATTTACTTATTACCATTAACAGAGTTATTATAAGTGCTTAATATGTGAAAAATCAGGTTACAGAAATAAAGAAATGGATATTCAAATATTACTTTAGCAAAATGAAGATTTTAATTATTCACATTTCTATGCTAAAATGCAATTCAGAGGATGAGTGTAGAGCATTAAAAAACTATTCATTATTCATTCAAAACCGAGGACTGACCTTTCACTGTAAAAGTTGTTTTACCTTCACTTCTTTCATTAATTAAGATTCAATTTTTCAAATGAGGGACTAATACTGCTTTTTAGCATGTCCAAACTACATACTATTTTTACTGCTAATACTGATATTTTTACTGCTAATACTGACTGCACTTTTAGTCACCTTGTTTGTCTATAAATTCAATGGTAAGACAGCCTGCCACAAAGATAAATAGCAAACAATATCCTGGGTAGTAAGTCCAGATATTTCTGGAGATTCTCAGTATCATTCCCTTTCCCACTTGTCACTCCAAAATTTGGGAAAGAATGCAAAGGAAAATTGTTTCTTCCAAAAGAATGAGAACTGTGCATACTGGACTTGGTAAGCATCACTCTGCAGATTAGGAGCAAGCTGGAAGGCACTGACATTATCATCTGGCTGCAAGGGCAAGCACAAGGAAGGTGGAAATGAGAGTGCAGTTGGCCCTGCCAGGAGCAGTTTTTCTTACTGGCTATGAATATTCAGGATATCCAAGCCAAAGGGAAGAAGGGTGCAGCTGTTGGCAATGATCTATCACAGTTAAAGACACAGCCAATAAACAATTAATCATGTACCTTTTTGTCATGAAAAACAACACTTTATAATATATTACAGGTAAGAAGCTATTGCTGCACAAAGTGCTAAAAGCGAGAACTGATGTATAGAGTTCTGAGAGACCTTCTGCAAACTGCATCATGGATTAAACTTTACAATTACACGATCATTCATGACAGCTTCTTCTAGGACAAATGTATTCACAGCAGCGTTACAAGGCCAAAGTTCCTGTGCTGAAAGGACCACAGGTATCCAACAGATACTGAACATCTATAAACAAAAACAGACCACAGATGCTTGGACTAATTCTGGTCCATTCCATGTGTAGCAACACACAACCCCTCCCGAAAGATATCCTCCCTTCCTCAGGGGAAAAAAAAAGAAAATTGAGTAAAGCAAAAAGCAAACTCAACTGAAACCTTTACTGGGATGGGGAGTTCTTGTGTGTAGGTGATTTACAGATTGCTTACGCTGAGCAATAGGGAAGAAAAATGGGCTACTGTTGGAAAAGTAATGATCAGACACCAGGAAAAAAAAATGAATTTACAATGAAGTCCATATTCTGTAACTTTGTGGATAAAAGAAACAGGAATATAATTCAAGAGATGACCAAACCATATGCACCACTCCATTACCCAGAAACTACCTGAGTGTTATATGCCACCAGAGCTAAGCCAAGACCATCTCCTTGTACTGTAATGGTCATGACTGTCCAAACGAGACTGGAGTGCAAATAAATACCAGAATAAGACCAACGCATTTTAGGCACACAGAGTTCCTAGCTGCAAAACACCAGACTCACAGAAAAGCCTTAATCCAGATCCTTGAGTAATAAAGCACAAGAGAAAAGCTTTAACTGAATGCTAAGGACTTCCATTATTTTATTCTGAGTGAAACTCAGAATGCAGATGGCTGAAAACACACTTGGACTTCAGGAGAGCAGATCTGGGCCTCTCCAGCGATCTGCTTGGAAGAGTACCATGGGATGACAAAGCCTTGGATGGAAGAGGGGCCCAAGAAAGCTGTTAAGATTCAGGGTTCACCTCCTCCGAGCTCCGGAGTGACGCATCCCAAAAAAAAGGAAGTCAGCCAAAAATGCCAGGAGGCCTGCATGGAGGAACAAGGAACTCCTGGACAAACACAGACCCAAAAAGGAAGCCTACAGAGGATGGGAGCAAGGACAGGTAGCCTGGAAGGAATACAGGGAATTTGCCCAAGCAGCCAGGGATACCTTAAACTCCTCTACTGGATGAAATGAAAAAAAACCTGGTAATCCTTAGTGTTATTATTTTCCATTTGGCTTAATCATGTCTTTCAGACAGGTTTCCAAAGGAGCTCGTAGGATACCATTCTTCATCTAAATAGATAACTTAAAAACACTCTGATTCAGAAAGGAAAACAAAAAGCATTTTTCCCAGTACTGCGGAGGCTGAGGCAATAAAACAATCTTTATACATAATTTTAATGAAAACACTGTGAATTAGAAATAATCATTAAAAAGAAGCCCAGGCATCACCGTATCTCCAGCCAAGAAAGCTCCTTGAAAATACAGAAGAAAGAGAGCAAAGGTCAGACATGGAAACATTCCCACATCTCCTTCCCTCGGTAATTTCCTCTATAAGAAATAATGCAAGCAGCAGACAACTTCCAGAAAACAGCTCCATTTCTTTAACAGTAACAACCCCTTGCCCCTAAAAAGCTTCCAGAAATTCAAACTCACATGAACATCAACTCTGCTTGTGTGTTGTGCTAGCTATAAACCTTCCGCGCAGCAGCACAGCTCTGCTTTCTCAGGCAGTCCCCTCACCACATCCTGGCAAAAGCAGAATCCTGCCAGCGGAGCAGTGCTGCTACCAGGGGAACTCGCCAGCACAGTTATGCACGCTGTAAATCAGACCCTGCTGCAATCTAGGCAGACCTGGGCTAGAAACGGCTTGCACTGCAACGCCGGCCAACTTGACAACCCACAGCAGAGCAGGCTTTAGTCACTTGGCTAGCTGGGCTGTTTGTAAAAGGAATGCGGGTGGGCTCAACCAACTATGTCTTTCTATAAATCCTCAGTTTTAATGCTGCCAGTCTTCAGACAACAACCACCTCTGCTCCATCATGGGATTATATTTTCATTTGATCTAAATATACCTCTAAGAAGTTGTTTTATTTATATCATGACAATAGAATCCGTTTTCTTCCTTGATAAAAAAGAGCACGTTTTTCACATAAGCAAACAAAGGTTCATTAATATTCCTCCATCCTGCTTTGGAATACATCAAATTCTAGCATGCCCCTTATGTAAATTAGCCAAACTCCTGCCATGTTATCTACTTCAAATGGTTTTTAGAAGTACTTTTCACTTACTAGAAACACTAATAGATTGCATGGAACTACATGATTTATACTCTGAAAGTGCCTTTAGACCATTGTATTTAAATGACAGGAGATACAGACATGAAACAGGACAATGGTTCAAAGGAAGCAAGCTACAAGGATTACTGATGTTAGGTGCATTTCTCAAAGCAAACTAGAATAGACATGAGAGGCAAAGAAAAATGGGAACGTAAAGGGGCAGAAACATGAATAAATGATCTAGGAACTACAGGTGGGAGCACAGTCTGCAAGGACAGACTCCTCAGCCTTATGAAATCACTATGTGTTGCCCTAGGGCTTTCAGCAGGCACCTTCTCTGTGACTCCCTTTGTGTCGGAAGCCCTTTGTGTCACACTAGCTTTGATGCAGCAAACTGTTAGTCCCAACTTCCAACATACTATTTGATTCCAGTGAAGCCAATGGCACCAAATTGCATACACTGTTTACATCCTTTGCTGCACACTGAAAGGAGTGTGATTATTAAGAGAGGGGACAGGAAATCAACAGCACAGAAAACAGCAACGTGAAGAGGAAGTAAAAGCTGGACGT
Source organism: Pezoporus wallicus (assembly GCF_028554395.1). NCBI lineage: Eukaryota > Metazoa > Chordata > Aves > Psittaciformes > Psittacidae > Pezoporus > Pezoporus wallicus. The sequence goes on along the minus strand of NW_026641531.1, from coordinate 295,687 downwards.
TTGATGGAAGAAGACATTTAAGCAGAGAGAGGAAATGTAGACAGAGCATTGTTATTGCACTGAAGATGATGGGAAAGTAAAGCATTACAAGTTTCAGAAATATAATACAGGCAAAACAACTTCCATCCTGAAGCCTGCCCTGCTGGAAGGGTCCTGCCATCTACATGAATGAAGCAAGTAAAAAATGTGAACAGAACCTCATTTGCTTCTACATGATAACCACTGTTTCAGAATCAACTGACTTCTGCTTTAAGAGAAACCTCCATCCTTTTCAGCTGTATGAAGAAAACCCAAACGAAGAAAATCCAAAAAGCTGAGATGAAACAAAACTGTCACCCAACCTCAGACACAACTTCATGCTTTTCCATTTTTACCATCTTCACTCATAATAAAACTATTTTCTATGTGAGCTTCACCAAATACATGGCATCTACAAATTAATTCATCTTACTGATTATCTAATATTAGCTGTCAGTTCTTGCACAATATATTCTGGAATTAAGCACAGTAAATACTTAATTCCAGAACAATAGATAAGTGCTCCTTAAGTCTACTTTCATATCTGAAAATGTAAAATTACAGAGCCTATAGATGCTATAAGCATCTATATGTATATACCATGTATATACCTATATAGCAAAGGCATAAAAACTAGATTATAATAATTTCTTTTTATATCTAGCAAAATCAACCACCAGCATCCACACGGCCCAGAGAAATCGGTGTCAATGATCATTCTGCACAGCTTTTAACTTCTTGCTTACACTTAAAGCAAGCAACAACAATCCTCACTGTGTGAAGACATATTACAGAATCACTTAAGTAAGTTTTCCAGTTCTTAAGGAGATAGATACTTAAATCTCCCCTTCTGGGATACCACTATGGTCAAAATAAAAATATTTCAAGTCCTTTTGTGATTTCTTAAATAATGATAAAGAAATTCTATGGTCAGATTACAATTTTTTAAAAAGCTTTCTTTCCAGCAGCTGCCCATTATACTTAACAGGCTGAACACAACATGAGTCAAAGATCAAGAGTAAGTTATCGGAGGTGTCAAGTGCACAGGGTTAAAGGTGAAATTTTATTAGGTCAAAGGTGATATAAATCTGTGTCAAAGCAGAAGGGTCACAGACAAGATGTATATAATCCAAAGACATCACAGATGACAAGTAATAACTTTAAGTAGTACAAGTGTACATTGACTTAAAAACTGAAAACAGTGATGAGTAAGTACCTATGAGTATTATGCTTCCCTAGAATATGGTTTTACTTCTATATAACATATTGGAAAGTTTTTCTCAAGTATTTCAAAATCAACTAAAGCTACTGAACACTTCAGTGGTGGGGAAGCACCGTTTGGCACCGAAAACAAGGTACACAAAGCAGAGTCCTCTGGTAAATAAAACTGCTTTTCTACTTTACAATTACCGTCTCTTCAGCATGTGCATCTTATTACTGCTCTTTGGGGGAAAAATAACCCAATCCAAACAACAAACAAAGCGGAGATGGCCTCAGGCCAAGTAAATTTCAGACTATAATAGTATAGTTCAGAATTGTGTATTCAGGCTAATGAAAATATAGCTATAAATAATACATTAAACATCTAACAATGGAAGCATCTGTATGTTGCCAGTATGCCAAATACTGCATACCATCCTGATTAAGGACATTTAAATCTGCTATTGTAAGCATCAAACTGTTGACTCAGTTAGAACTGTTCTCTCCTTTTGCTCCTGCACTAAGTACGCATTCCAGAAACCCCATACCTTAAACCTCAGTCTTGGTCTTAAGTTCACATCAAAACGGTTTGCTGACTAACACCAGATTTAAGCACAAAAATCAAGATATCTGTGCCCTCTAGTGGAACTTCCTCACCAGCTGGGCACAGATGCAGGAGTTCTAATGAGATCTCTTCTTCTGGAAGCTGGAATTGTTAAACTATCAAATTAGATGTTGTCAATAGTGTATAAAAGCCAGACAAAGGAAAATCCAGTTCAATGCTTTCCTTCGTATTTACTTGATGGAAATCTCTCAGGTTCTATTTCTAGGAAAACGAATGCAGTGTGAAGCCTCATATATGAGATTAGGTAAAGCTGGCATCTTAAACCCAAATCCAAACCCACATAACTCCACTAAGCACCATCAAAGAGGAAAAAAGAAACTGAAAAGATAAGTTCATATACTTTTATTACAGCTAGAAAGGGGGAGGCAAACTGCAATTCACCAGAAGTTTATTCCTCCAGACTACTGTATCTCTCCCAACTTTTTTTCCCATTTTTCCAGTGATAACTTCCTCTGTGGATGTCAGTAACTCAGAGACTTCATTTTCCAAAGCTTTTCAAAAAGGAAAAGGAACGATGTTACCACTAGTTTTCAGACGCGAAGGAAAGCCAAAAAATCAGAAGTACTGAGCAGTGTCATTAGAATCAGCTTGGCTGGAAACATTTCTGAACACAGTGAAGTTAAACTTGAATCAGCTCTGGAGAACCAGCTTGTACAGTATTTCTTCCTAACATCTGACAGATATAATGAGGGGGCATTCATATGCGTTTTGTATGAAACAGAACTCAACGGCTGACTGCTAGAATTTGTCTTACAGAAAAGGCCTTGACTTAATACTGTAGTTCAATTCAGGTAGCAACAACAAGAAATTAAATCAGACCACCATTCACAAGTGTTTTCTTCAAAACAGCATCATTTCTTGAAGTACTATAAAATGTCCTCATTTTTTCCTAAAAATCAAAGTGCCAATTCTTCTGAAGAAGCTACTGGAAAACTCATTCCTGTTCTTTCTAGCAATGCTAATACTTGCAAAGCATTTCCAATCTTACATATGAGAGTAATTCAGCACTGCAAATTTCAGCATGAGTGAGTGACCTCGAAGCAGAGGACAGCACATCTGATTACCTAAAAAGATCTAGGGCATTTTGAACAACAGGAAGGAACAACAACAACAAAGTAAATTAGACATCAGATTTTTATGATGAAAAGATAAAGTGAGATGAAAAATGCCTCTGGATTAACAAAAAAGCAGTATGTGACATTTTATTCACTATCTATTTTAAATGGCAATTGCCTGAAGTATTTGAATGCACTGTTTCTTTCATTCCTTTTCACTCGTAGTCTCTATTCAAAAAGGCACTATTATTCCCATGCTAACACAAACATTCTTGTTCAATTCCTTTATAAGGATTTTCAAAACCTTCTTAAGCTACTCAGCTGGATGGCATTTAAAACTGGAAATTACATAAAAAAACATACTACATAGAAAAAAATACTACAAAACTTACCACTTCTTCATCTGAAAGCTCTCGTCCTTGTATACTACTGTTCTCTCGCACAGCTTGTTGGTGTTTTTTCCCTTTAATGTGGCTAAAAAGGTATACTTCTGATGAAATCTGTAATGACAATGACTTAACAGTCATTTCCCCCTCAATAATTATGTTAATAATTACATCAGTAATTCATAAATCTATAAATAACAGTATTATGCAGGACTTCAGAGTAAAAAGATCTCCCTGCTTCCTGCTCAGTGACTATGTGGCTTCCTCTTCACCATCCCTGGGACATGTGGAACAGTGGACACAAGAAGAAATACCCTGTTGAGATTAGAGATCTGCCTGGCAAAGTACTTTGCTTCCAACACTGACCAAAAAATAAGATACCTAAGGAAAATAAAAGAGGAGACAAAGCAAACACTGTTTCTCCCATTCAGCAGTTTTAAGCCTCCAACCAAACTCAGTTCAAGAACTTCTTTAGCTTGATGTTGCTTCCCTGTATCTAGTAACCTTCAGCAAATTTCAGTACAATGAAACTTGTCCAGTCATCCCCTGAACTAAACTCAAATACCCACAGGATCTTGTAACAAGGTATTCACAGCTCAGCTACCTGCTATGTAAAGAAACATCTTTTTTACTTTAAATCTCATGTTTAACTACCTTCATTTGATGATAGTTATAAGCTTTGCTTAATTTGATGCTCCTGAATTCTTGCTTTTCTTAGAAGAGACAGCTAATAACGAAGTACTGTCGACACTCTCCATTCCACCTACAACTCTACAGTTCTCTCAAATCTTCCCTAAAACACCTCATTTACAGACAGAAAAATCCAAAATAAGGTGCACTTGACAAGAGCAGAGCAGGGACACAGTGGGTGTGCAATACTCTCACCTGTGAGTAAAGCATAACTTGTAGCTTCAGGCCTTCGGCTGGCCTTGTATTTCTGACAGTATTCCTTCCCTCTACCCAACTTACCATCACATTGCATAATGAGCACTGTTTTTTTCGTTCATATGGTGTAAGTTTTGGTGCATAATCAGTATTAGCATGTCTTCCACTACTTAATTCAGCTGCTTTCTCTTTTCTTTGTTCAATTTGTTCCATGTGCCTTCTAATACTTTCATCATGCTGAATGGAAAATAATCAAAGCAACAAAGAAATCACATTGAATTACAGTGAATGGAATTAAACTGTGCAAAGAAATATTAGGAATTACCAAATATTTTACAGTTAGGATGAGCTTGTGTTAAATCGACTATTTTGTATTTCTGAAAGGCATTAAAAGTCACTACACATCACAGACACTACGATTTAAAAATGAATTGGCACCAATTCTGTTTTATAGCAAATCCATCTCTAAATCTTGTTGTATTTAACATTCCTGATTTTGTTCTTAATGAAATACTCTAGTACAGAGCAGAAGGTCATATTTTATCCTTTTATACCTTCAGTTGAATCTTCTTCTGTAGCTCTTCCATGGCTTCTTGTTGCGCTGCAGTAAGAGCTGCCAACCTCTCTTCTCGATCTCTAACCAAAAGATAATATAGGGAAAACTTGCAATAATGTAAAGTATGTATAATACTCATTTATGTGTGAAACAGAACACATAATTGGGAGAACAAGCACCCAAAAGAATTAAGCTGAAGATGGCTCACTAGAAGAGAAAGACAACAAAAAGCAACTTAATTAGAGAGAATGTGATGCTTCAATTTGGATGATTTTATAAAGGTAGACACTTGAACCTTTGTAGCAAAACCTGGCTCACTCTAACCAGAGCAACGATAGTCAACATAACACTACAGAATAGTGATGAATGTGATGCCCTGCCACCGTCAGCATTCTTCAGCCAATGGCTAGAGTCAGTGAACCAAGGGGGAAGAGAACAACGGCAAATCAAGGAAAAAACAGACAGCAGTGAGGGCAGTCTGTTTTATACAGATGTTGATCAGTGAAAGTTTGAATACATAAACTCACAGATAAAACTCTGGCCAACATCAAATGATACAGTCCAGTGATAAACTGATGCTATAAAATACTGCAATTCTAAATGTTCAACATACCAAAGTACAGCAAAAGATAAGGCATTTATGTTACTGTCACCTTCTCTACATAGTTGCAGTCAGGATGTATTTTGCTCACTGAACCTGTCTGCCCTCCATCTCTCTTCCAAAAAGTGAATCGCGCCTCAAACTCCAGTTGTGCTCTTCACTTTTAGCAAGTCTCCATCCCTCCCCAGTACAGGGCCAAAGCACAGCTCTCATGCATCTGGATGTTACTAAGAGCCTGTGAATTCGCTAAGCATCACCACATTAAGCAGAAACCTGCAGATAATAGCGATCAGTAAGCCAAGAACTAGGCATGTGTGAAAGGCCAACAGAAGTAGCAAAAGCTTTGAGTAAAACAGCAATGAAGAAGTTATTCAGTGCCATTTTTTAAAAGACATCCTAAAATTAGAGTTACTGAGTGACAAAACTAGAAAAGCTGACATAAAGAGCATCAGCCAAACTGCAGTGCTGTTTGGCTTATGCAGAGCTCTCTTTGCTTGGGGGTTTTTAAACAGAAAACTGACAGAAAAAACAGTCATTTCTGTAAAAGCAGGAGGCTAGGATAAAGTAACTTTTCAAACAAAAATCCACAGAAAACATAAAGGCAGATAGGAAAGAAGATGGGGAGGAAGCATGTCTAATGATAAACACTACACACAATTGTCCTTTCAGAAGGGATAAGTGAACTCTTCCAATCTTCATGGGCTGGAGCGGGGGGAGGAAGAGATGATGGATGAGAAAACTTAGGTACTTCATGTGCTATCTCCCCTGAGGTACATAAAGAAAGACTGAACTACAGTCTGTGTTTTTGTTTTTAAGTGTTCGTGACTCACACCATGAGCTCAAACCAATCACAACACGTGACCCAAACCCAAAGCTTATTTTAGCTATTTCTTCCAGTGTGCATTTACACGTCCTTGTTTAATCCTCTAAACTATAATAAATTAATACCATTGCATAGTTTGGGTTCATAATATTTGAAACGAAATTCTAGAGTTCTGATTGATAGAGCATTGCCATTACTCTTTATATGATCGGGTTACATCGCACAGTTTTATGATTTCCATTGACAAGACCAAAATTTTCCATATTATGGATTTCAACTCTCTGGAATATAAAATACTCTGAAATTACATTTAAAACCTTGCTGGAATCAAGTTAATGAAGCATAAGGGCAGGGGGGCTTTTAAAGTCAGTTTTAGGTACACTATTCCTTTCATACAGATGCTTTAATCACCACCAGATGCACACAGCAAAGCTTATATTGAAGCTGAAGCAGATATTCCAAAAACTACTAATTCCAGCAAGTACTAAATCTTCAGGATAAGAAAGAAATCCTAGCAGCAGGGGAAAAAAAGCAGCAAAACAAACCACCAAATGATACCCCAAGGTTCCATCAAAATAGGCCAAAGCTCCCTTGTGTAATCAGCATCCGACAAAGGAAAAGAAAATCAAGCATGGTACTGCAGTAGCAAGTACAAAGCATTTGAAAATAAAATGCCATAAGAGCAAATACAGAGGAAATGTGACCTCTTCCTCTGTGATAATAGTGACAAGACAAGAGGTAATGGGTTCAGACTTAGGGGAAGTTCAAGTTGGATATAAGGAAGAAGTTCTTTACTGTGAGGCTGGTGAGACACTGGAACAGGTTGCCCAAAGCAGTGATAAATGCTCCATTCCTGGCAGTGTTCAAGGCCAGGCTGGATGCGGTTTTGAGCAACACGGTCTAGTGGAAAGTGTCCCTGCCTATGGCAGGGGGCTGGAACTGGATGATCTGAAGTTCCTTTCCAATCCTAACTATTCTATGCTTCTATGATTCTATGAAAGGCAGTGCTACCAGAAGGCAAACTGAAACTGCTGTTCTTCACATGTCATAATGAAACATAAATGGGGTGCAATAAAGGAAAGTATCAGATTTAAAACTGGTAAAACAAAAAGTGCAAATAATTACATGCCTTGAGCCTTTAGAGAAGTTCTAACCATAGAAGACTTCAGAAGGCAAAGCTGTCAATGGGACAATTATCCCCCATTTGCTTGCTATGAGGGTTTCCTAAATTTCATAAAGATCCAGAAGCCTTACATAGGTAGCATCTATCCTCCCTCAACAGCCTAACCAAAATTCCCCATTAGTCCTAATCTTCTTCAAGTGTCTGCGAAGGACAAAAAGATACTGAAGGATCCCTCCCAGCCCACTCTATCTCACTGTGACTTTAGCTTAACATACTGAGGAAAGGTCCATGAAGTCACTGGCAAGGCCACAGATCCTATCCACAATTCATTAAACATCTAATCCAAACCAGAATCTCTTTATGATGTTACACTAGAACTACTCATGACTTTGGAAGATGAGCAATACATTTCTGAATATTTTACATGGTGAGAAAAGCCAAACCTCTCCATGACAACTTTGAAAGAAACAAGCTGTGACAATAAAAATGTCTGAAGAACCATTAGTGAGCACTTCCTGTCATCAAGACAAATGTAACTTCTATTCAGGTTCTGCTTGTGGCAGAGGAACCGTAGGGAAAGAAGGAATAATAGAAGGTGAATAGAAATAGAATTTGGCAAATGAAACTATAATCACTGCAGTTTTCTTGAATCAGACTTGAAAGTCAACCTTCCTCACACACTACAACACCACCCAATTCATTTTCCCTCCACTTCATGATTGGCTCAAAACAAAGAGAGAAGAGCCCATATGAAAACCTCTTCGTGAACTTTGATTATGGGCAAAACCATAAACCAAGCAGTTGGTAGGCAACAGAATTAATGGATCCTGATTTCCCGGCTTTGTGCTTCACAAAGGTAATCTCTGGTGTCTGCAAAAAGGTGAACACAAATTGATGCCAGTAAGTCCAAAAGTTACTGGAGAGCAGAGGAAATAGGGAACCCGGGACCATTAATCTTCCTTCCTTTGAAAACTAAACTACAAAAAAGGCAAATTATCTAAAGGTCTTGTTCGCAATAAAATTAAGTTGAACATAATAAAATGCAGCTTTGCATGTTATATGGTGCATGCATCTGTGGAATACAAAAATCTATCACAGAATTTATGATTACTCACCCGTTTTCTTCTTTAAAACTATTCATCAAGAATATTTATGAATGTTACTTTTCAAATACTAAGACTGAAGAGCTAAGAAGGTGCTGTTGTTAACTGTTAGAGAGAAGCTGCAGTTTGCTGGAAATGATAACCAACAAAATGATTGCAAAGCTACCTGGCCCTCTCCCGTGCTGCATCTTCTCGTGCTTTTTCTTTCTCTTGCCTCTGCTGTTCAATCCGTGCTTCTTGTTCTTTCCTCTTCATCAGCAGCTCCTCAACTCGGGCCTGCCGTTCTGCTTCAAGGGCTCTTTTGCGCTCCTAGTCAGAGAAAAGGAAACTTTAACTTTTAGGGGGAAAGAACCCAAAAAGCAATCAACAAAAACTGTATTTTAACATCTGCTTATAGAATTTTATCTTGCTTTCATGATGGAGTTAAGAACTGCTTTTTATTACATCAGTTTTTTCATAAGCAATCTGTAAGTGTACTTCTCACTCATAACACAGTCACCCCCTGGAAATCCAGACATTTTTAATCATATATTCTCACAAAACCAGCTTTATCCAGAACTTTTGGAGTACACTGCCCCAAAAATGGCTTCTGAGCCACTGAAGTCAGTAAAGCCCCATTTTTCAAGGAGACAGAATTAGCTACTAAACTGTAAGCTCTGGCTGGATTCACAGGTGAGCTACAGTTATGGTGATCTGAAGCATGTATAGAGAGGGAGGAGTTCACATAAAAAGAAAACTGACAGTTTAGATTCGAACATAGAAAACTGTGCCAAAAAAGTAGATACATGAGACTGGGAAAACTTAGTATTGAAAAGATGTAGGCATATGACAAAGAGTATTTTTCTGTTTCCTCTCTAAGTTTTAAGAGTTACCAAAATATAAGGCTTTTCTTATAATGAAGTAATTAAGTATTTTTAAAAAAGAAGGTTAAGACAGGCATGGACCAGCTACCCAGCATCTGTAACACCTCTGCTATAGAGACCTAAGGTTTGCCTTTCTCCCTCTTACTGCTGAAACATTATAAAGGAAGAACATACTACACTTTTCGAACAAAAGAAGGTAAGAACAAAGGAGGTTAAGATAGAAAGCAAAGACTGCATAGCTAAAACAAATCAATATTTAATTGTTCCCCTGCAACAATAGATACATTGTACCTGAACTGCTTCATCACGTGCTTGTTTTTCCTCTTGTCTTCGTTGACGCTCCTCTTGTAATTCATTTAAGCGCTGTTCATATTCTTTCAGTTTATTCAACACATCATGACGTTTGTTCTGAGCTTCCAAGGTGTTTATAAATGCAATTTCATTTACCTGCAAGTCATCACAAAGTGTCAGAAAACATCTGAGAAGTTGAAAGAAGTTTCATTCTCAGAGAATTCCATCTATTTTTTTACAATCCATCTGATAATTAAACTGGATTGGAATGGGTTGGAAAACTACCAAGTTGGGAATAATGCTTCGGGCTTTTGTTGGGGGCTTTTTGGTTGTTTTGTTTGGGTTTCTTTTTGCATTGTTTTAAACAGGAAATCCCATGGAATATGAACATGAGAAACTGAATTGTACCAGAAAACCAAAAAACTTTGGCTAAATCCCAGAAAAATCTTCCCAATCTTCTCAGCAACGAGCCTTCATTAGTCTATTCTCTCTTTCCCAAAATGAGGAATGCCAAGACCCAGTTGGATAAATCAGTAACATCCGTTCAGTGCTAGTAGAATCCAACAGGTCTCTTGATCTAACTTGAAATATATAGGTACTTGGTGAATAAAAAGTGAAACTATGCATACTGTGTATAAGAAAAAAAAGCAGCAGCTCATTGTCTGATCTTTCTTATCAGTATATTTCATAAACTTATATATTATTTTTTCAACCACAGGACAGTGCAGTAGACAAAAATACAAAATAAAGAATATGAAAAGGCTAACTTGAGTACTTCGATGCGTACACTAAAAATCTCAAAGAGGATGCTTTCGCACTACTTTAGTTCGTGACGGTAATCAATATTTTGTGCTCACTACAAAACTGCTGGACAAAATTCTTGTCAACTTTAGGCTTTTAAATATAAATGCTCTGGAAACTTCTATGGACGAGCAAAATCAAACTCAATTAACTTTCACTTAATAAAAATCAACATTTCAGATCAAAAATTTTTGAGGGAAATCATAAAACTTTATCAGCTATAAACCATACTTAATGGTTTATGATTGAAACAGAAATTATACACTGTCCTCAAGAGTTCATGCTCTGTCTGAATCCACCAACGAAATGCGTAAAGAGAAGATACATGGCCAGACAACAACAGATCATGTAAAAGGGTGGCAGGATAATATTTGTTGCTATGTTTACTGACTCAAATCCATTTACAGAACGGATTTCACAGTTCAGTAAACAAGTAAGCACTGGGAATTTAGATAACCAATTGGGTAGCAACAATTCCCATAGTCTTCAGCTGTACTAATCTTCAGGTATTCCTTTAAAGCTTTCTGGCCCAATTAACCTTTATTTGCAGAACACAAGAACCTCAAGAGACAGTGGATCTTACACATTTAACCACACACAATACTTGAAACATCTGCTTAGTTGGAGAATTATGGCCAGTGTGATTTAGTTAATATGATTACAGAAATCACACTGGTGTAATGAAATAATAATGAAGGTATGTTAGACTCAATTAGGTAATGTAGGAATCATTTTAATTCCAGTGACAGAAACAGCAACTTAATAAAAATGCTAAATCAGTTTTGTTGTACTGAAAGTTAGCCTTTTCATACCCTTTCTTTTGTATTCTTGTCTATTGCACTGTCCTGTGGCTGAAAAAATAACATGCATGTCTATGAAAATAACACAGATGAACAGCTACATCAATCACAGCTGGGATACATGCTCATTAGATAATGCAACACCTTAGTTTTAAGGAGATGTAGGTTTACTTGGGAAAAAGTCTTTAAAAATAAAATATTACATTTACACTGTGCTGGTTTTGGCTGCAATGGAGCTCGTTTTGTTTGCAATACTTAGTGGGGGGCTATGATTTGGATACGAGCTGCAAAGAGAGTTGATAACACAGGGATGTTTTCATTACACAGAGTCAAGGCCTCTTCTGGTCCTTACCCCACCCCACTAGTAAGCAGGCTGGGTGCACACAAATTTGGGAGTGGACACAGCCAGGACAGCTGACCCCTACTAAACAAAGGGATATTCCTGTAGGTTTCTATTTATTTCCAACTGTTTAACAATATTAGTGGTACAAATCACAGCAATGGAGCTATTAGTTAAGGATACAGAATGCTGGATCTAGAATGGATATTTAACAAAAGAGATCAATGAGCTCCCACCATGACTCTCGGCTCTTTTATGGCAACCCACCTCTTCTTCCACTCCAACCAACTGAGATGTCTAGTAAGAGCTGCTTTATATTCATATTACAGAAAAATTGTCCATTTTAGAGATCAGCACTTATCTGCTTCACAGTTCACACATGTTCATATCTTACTTGTACCATCCTTCACAACCTACTCACGAGCACTCCGAGGTACAAAACATATACAAGCATAACTATTGAACAGCTCCCCTTTAAACTAAAGTAACTCACCTTAGCTTCTTCTTCTTGTGCTTTTTTCACAATGGCTTGGAGCTGCACTTCACGCTTAAATTCCGCATGAAGCAGTTTCTCCTCCATCATCCTACGTCTTTGATCTAATAATTCTTCTTTCCATTTTCGTACCTCCTTCTCCTATATAGGATGAGTATGTTAATTACTAACACAGGGCCTGAATTTTCCTCAGCATTTTGTATTTTTAACTTTATTTACAGTGACAAAACACTGTGATGACCTGCACAAGACCTGCACTAAGTTTAACCCGAAGTACACTGATTTGTTAACTGATTTAATTCGGTAAATTACATCATTCAGAATTGATACAAGGAAAACATTGCTTTCATTATGCCTTCCCTGAATGTCAGTCATCATAGTATGGCAGCAACACTCTCACAGAGTTCATGATTGGAAACCAGGCTTTCTTTAGTATCTGTGATGCACAAGTCACCTGCAAAAACTATGTGAACTCAGACAAAACCTTCATTTTACCACTAATCTCTAACATTTCCAGATTACATGAGGGAAAGAAAAGCTTTTCTAAAAGACAGTAGGCAGCTCCTTTGTGCTACAGCAAGCTTACCCTCTCTATTAATTTTTGAAGCTTCAGTGTCTTTTCTTCACGTAACTTTTCTCGCAGCTGTTGAGCTTTCATTTGTTTCTCTTCATGTTTCTTTTTGGATTCTGCTATTGTTCTTTTAATAAAAAGCAAAGCAGAGCAAAAATGAGACAACATGAACTGACAGCACTGCAAACATCTCTGTGTCATTTTCAATAGGAGAAAACAAACAGATGGCTGGAGGGCAATTATTTCCCTAAATGTAAATACCGTTCTTCCAGTCTTGAAATCTTTATTTACTGGACAATGTAGCACCAATATACTGATTTCTATAACACTTTCCACCCATAGTCTTAAAGAAAGTAGACTTATGAGCAGTTTCATGCAGCCATGAATTTGGTTGCTTGTTTTCACTGGCTAATCAAGACAGGTAACAACTCTAAAACCTTTTGCGTGACGGTGACGACAGCTTCTCGTGCATGTGTATTCCATGGCCAGGTGGACGTGCAGGCTCTTCTTCCACTCTGTCTCCCCAAGAATTACTCTGGCGCCAGGATTCACGAGCTGTACATAAGAAAACAAAGACTTGTATCATTTAAACACACTTTTCTGGGAGAAGTGCAATTAATGAGGCTTAGTTCCTCTTGCAGTTCTCTCTCAAATGGGCTCTCTTGAGCATAAGTAAGGTGCAAACACAGACTGAAGCATCTCCAATCTCGGTGCTTTTTCAATGCTTAATGATTTTATTATGCTTTTATCCACATGTTAAATAAAACTGGTTAATAAATTTTAGAATTCTAATAGAGACAGGGGAAGAGAACTGAAGAACAAAGACACACAAAGATAGTCCGAACACACAAGTCCATCTTTCTTCCTAAGGAAATAACATTAAAAAATAGCATAACTTGGAATAATATTTAGATGTTAGGGGGATCTTCTGAAATCTAACTAGCCATTTTTAAATATTTGGCTGTCATTTCAATGCAAGCACAGTAATATATGAAAATTTACCTTCATAATCTGCCAGAACATCATTCCAGTCCATAGACATACCACAGAAGGATATGCTTCCATTGCCCATATTAGCCTGAAATATAGTATGATCCAGACAGTAAAAACATAAACCACCACTTGCAGTTGTATACACATTAATAAATAGTGCCAGCTCAGCCATATTCAGAAATGGTTCCAAACTGAACTAGACTTCTCCAAGAAAGAGGCTGTTTCTGACAGTAGAAATAGAGACTTATGCTTCACCTAGAGTAGCTCCTGTGTGGTAGCAAGCAAGTCATGGCTCCCCAGTTTTGCACACAGAAACAGGCAGCAGGACAATGACTGCAAAAGCAGAGGACTCTGTATCATTCAGCAGCACTGTGCTGCTCAGTTTAGTAAGACTAAATAGAGAGTATGGTATAATTATTATGTAACACTGTTTACCTTATTTGCATGTAAAAGAGGTAACATTCATGAAAAAAACAACACTCAGATTCTATGCTCGTATTCCACTGACATCAAAGACAGCTTGAGATTGGGTGCTCTGAAATAAACTGAACACTCACAGAGAAATCACTGTCATTGTCAGTCTCGATATTAATGTCATTGTTTTCCTCTGCTTCAATCTCTCTAGTTAACTGCTCTTCTTCTGCAATAGCACTGGCAATGGCTTCTTCATTTGCCTTTTCCAGGCGATCTGCTAGCTCTTCTTTCTTAGCAAGAACTTCTGCCATAGACTGTAGGAAACATGAAACCAGAAGAAAACTCTCAGAATCATCAGCAGGCACAAGAAAGTGGCTTCCATATAGTTAATATTCATTCTATTTTACTCAACTTCTAGTTACATTCAGTTCCTTTAAAGCTGTATTTTATGAAGGTAACTAAAATATAAACCCCACTAAAACTGTTAGTTTTAACTATTTATGACTTAACTACTAACTCATTTAATAGCTACATGAAACAGTTATGAAATTGATTATCATTCACATAATTCCAAAACACAGTACATAAGAGTGGTCATCAAAAGCAACAGACAGTTATTCTCTAACTATTCTTTTAAATACCTAGTCTTAGGGACTAAGCAATGCATACTCTGAAGCATTAACAGCATGCGCACTCTGAAGCATTAATGGGATGCTCTACTGTTATCTCTAGAAAAGGGATAATGCTTCAGAGAATTCTTTAAAGATGAAATAGATCTGCAGATGAACTGTATCTGGAAACTCCACCATGGTTAATACAATGGAATCTCAGGCTATACTTGTTTTTCGACACAAATTACAAGATAGTTAGCAAGAATGTAAGCCTGAGTATGCTGTCTAACCCTTCTCTAATATTCAGTATCAACTGGTCCGTTTCCACTCTGCTATCAGTGTGCCACAATACACAAATAGGTGCTTCAAGCATTTAATTACTAGTAAGTAGTTAAATGTTCCCAAGAGACACAGAGGTACCACCAAACTGTCAGCATCCTGAACTCTTAATAATTGACCTGAAATGACATCAGTGGTGAGATGCTGGAAATCAGCTCTAAAACCAGATATTTGACCTGGATATTGCTTAGAAGAAGTCCAGATTTTAAAAGATGTTAAAGGGAAAGCAATTTACAGGAAAACTTCTACAAATCAGTTTTAATCTAGTTTCAGAAAAAAAACCACAAGCCACACAGAAAAACATAAGCTGAAAGTATAACCTGGATTTTACACAGCATTACTGCTGAGAATCCCAGTAAAGCAGACACACCTTGAAAGCTGTAGAATCCTACAGCAAAGAAAGGGCATTCTTTTTGGGAAGCCACATACAAACAGAATAATGACTTCACAGGTGTTGCTTAAGAGTGGCATTCACCCAAATTATTAGTTGTATAGGAAGATCCAAGAGAGCAGTTCAGCTTGTCTTAAAAGGCAGAGATCCACCTTTGTTTCTAAAAGGATTTTGATATCCCATGTGTTTCCAGTTTGAATAATTAGCAAAACCAGAATAAGGATTTAATGAGTCTGACTTAAAATGATGGACAGCGCAAGGAAATTAAGAATTAGGCAAATTACATGTAAAAAAAAGTAATGAGAGCACAGATCTCTTCATTACAAATAACGCATTTACATCTTTCCTGTTTAAGCTCAGGAACTTTACTGGCATTAAATCCTACCACGAAAAGTATTTGAGCAGCAAGTTATTTTTTCTATAGCAAGTACCCTGCAGACTTTTTACAATGTCTACAGCAGGGTAGCACAGGTAAACACTGTGCAACACAGCATGAGAAAATGAAGGCTTACAGTTATTATTTATTCAGAGATCTTACAAGATTTCTTACCAATCTGGCAGCACTCACATTTGAAATATCTGAGGGATCCATTTCAGTTTCAGATTTATCTTTTTCTGCTTGATGCCAGTCTACAGTATCAGTGGTCACGGAGGAAGCTTCGTTTCTCTGCTGGGTTTCTGAAGTACAGTCAGTATTTGTGACAACTGGAGGCATCTCAGAAACTCCTTGTAAGGAATCTTCCTGCAGTGGTGTGCCAGTGCTCCCACTGTCTTCTGAGGTGCGTGCTGTGAACTAAAACAAGAGGCATTTGCAAGATTACCTCAATGTAACATAATGATTCTTCAAGTCACTGAAGTCAAAAGGATTTCACCAAAATATCTGGCAACCTTACAAGTGATCCAAGTTACCCCATGTATACTGCAGTTGCTTATAGCCTTGCAAAAGCTGGATCTTTCTACTGGAAATCTATGTATGAGATGTGCCTAATGCTGACTTTCTGAAAAACATGGAAAAGCTGTCCACAGTATTCTAAACCATATGGGTCACCTCCTGATTATTAACTTGCCTACTTGTGCCAACAGCTTTATGTGTTTTCATAAACGTGAAACAGCCATTACATTTAAATCCTTTTCCAATCTGGTTAATGAATAAAAGCTCTAAAGAACATTATCTTTAGAAAATGCTCTAAAGAAAAAGTTGCAGTATTTGAGCTTAGCAAACAGCTCAAAATTGAACTGACCTGTGTCCTTTCAGTAAGGGGACCTTCAGACTGATGTAAAGGATCCTTCTGTATATGCTCTGTGCTTTCGGATGCACGGCTGTCAGTGAGAGAACTCCCACACTTACTCTCTGCCAGTGGTGAAATGACATTTTCCTTGTCACTGTCACCTTTGGACTTTGGTGATTCTGCAGCTACAGGAGCTTTCGTAGCCAAAGCTGTGGATCGGGATCGAATAGGCCTTCCACGCTGAACTGTTTCCCAGCCCTCCGCATCCTTTCGATCTACAGAGAAAACAAAACATTTCATTCTAAGAGAGGGAGATTTAAAAGTATTGTAAACAAGTATTTTATTACAGTATTACACAAGTTGTGGGATAAAAATGTTCTCATTAAAAATCAATTAAAAAAAAAAAATCAATGGAATATTCTTTAGCAAAGATTTTTACTTCAAAGATTGTTACCAGTTTCACAAACACTGAGCAACTCTATTCATAGGACCAGTTCTGTTACCTCCAGAAGCTGAGCTACTCGGACACAAAACCATGTGCAAATGGCAGCATGTACTTCAGCTTTTCATGCCTATTCCACAAGATGGTGAAGCACACCAAAGCAAGCACACTCTTGTTCATCTCTGTAGCAACACCAACATTACAGGTCTTTTATGGAAGCGTAAATGTCTGCAAGTACAGATATAACTGCATATCTTAAGTGCAAAGTATTGCCCAGAACATGGCTTACTATTCTTCCAGAAATTTACTTTTCCCATTTGTTTCATTCTGATAATAAAAAATGCATTAACCAGCGTCAGCTTTCAGAAAGTAAACAGCAAAATAGTGCTATAGTGGAACTGCAAACTGAAGGAGAAAATAGAAAAGTAGTTTTCTTCAATTTACTTTGATGACTAAATAGCTGTTAAATACAACTTGCTGATCAACATTTCTGATATATAATCTTGGAATATACTTGAAAGGCCTTCTAAGTTATATTTGTCTGCCTAAAGTACCATGTCCTAAGCTTGATCAGATTTCTAGAATATCAAGGTGAACTTCCTTCTCCATAGACAGTATTTTGTGGCCAGTAATTAAGAGCAGCACATCATTTCCCAGACATCTTGAAACAACTGATTCTTTTAAGACCTGATGGTACAGCTCCCAAGTGTACATGACTGCAAGCTCACGTGTCTCTATTTGCTGAACAAAACTGTTGCAAGAAGCTCAAGAACTAACTACACATGACACTTTCCAATAAACTTTCAGTTTAAGCTATTCTGAGGACCTTTCACATAAAAAAGAAGACAATGATACGGGAGATCCTCTACTCCTCCAGGTAAAAATAATTAAAAACCCCTCAACACTAAATTGGCTGCTTTATAGAGGATAAAAGTCTGGAATGGAACAGAACTTGTATAACGGAATTCATTCTCTGGCTGGCTTTAAAGCTTTTACGGACAAAGATGGTTCTGTAGATCAGGCATAAAGATCAGAGCTCAGAAATTAAAGCTTAACATAAAGATGACATTAAAGTTAAACATGAACATGAATAGGAATAAATGAGAGTCTACTTGACTGTCAAAAAATGTCAATGTCATCTGAAACACCCAAGGGTGGTGAGAAAACTGAGTGATTTGTATATTATAACGAATTACGCATTAACAACTTAAAACAGGCTTAAAACTTGCACTTCTAGAGATCCGATCTTTAAAAGCAAAATATGAAATGGTTTCAAAAGTAGAACATGTAAGTGTTATGCTCTCTAAAATACCACCTGATTTCAGTGGGGACACATGATGGAAGAAGTGACCCATTCTTATGCATTGCCAATAACATCTCAATGCAGGTAAACACACCCAAAGGGACATGAGATAACAAAATACTTTCTTCTTCCTCTCAGAGCACATATGTTTAATTTAAAGCAAGTTACAGGACATAAAAAGGACTTGTCTTAATATTAATTTTCATGGCTAAAAATGCTCAAGTCTTTTTACATTTCCCTCCAGAGCATTTCTGGCAACTTAAGGCAAGCGTAGAGAAATTCTGGTACCCACTACAAGTGCAATACACCTTGTAAACTACAAAGCACTGCAGGGGCACAGTCAGAGGACTGCCAACAAAAATTATTTTAGGCCAAAGAAGAAACTGTTGTACCTACTGCAGTACCTTTAGTACAACATCAGCAGTAACCAGGAAACTGGAAATTAGCCTAAATCAGAACTAATGTCACTGATTTCATACTTTGCCAACCTTGGTATCTAGCATTTTACAAACATTAAGAGCCCATTTATGTACTGGGTTCTTTGAACATCTCAGCAGCCTACACCAGTGGCTGCTGTAAATCGTGAGTAACCAGTGAAGTTAACAGGACTGTCCTGAAATTAATCTGAACTGAGCAGCTTGTGCAATAGTTTTGACATAACTATGTAACTGCTCACAAAGCTGAACAGCGATAGGAGAACAGATGCAAAATGTAATCCCATATGGTACTTTATTGTTGAAACTGCTTGAAAATTCACTGTGTATATTAAAGTAAACAAAATTCCAGATCTTTGTGTGACTGACTAAAGCTGATCTCTTCAGCTGACTGAGAGCAACCAGAGAGAGCACACCTCTGCAAAAAGCCTTTTTGTGTTCATTCGTGCTCCACGTACTTGCACATGCTCCAGTATGTACCACTGATGAGAGGGGAAAGGAAATCAAAAAGATACAGATTGTATTTTTTGCTTTACCACAGACTTGCCCCATTTGATCCCTGTAAGCACAGTGGCTTTATTTTCATTCCTTCCTCTTTATGAGGAAAAAATACTGTTACCTACCGGACCAAGTGATCAGAACATGCCATTACCCTCTCAGAGACAATTTTATCTTCAACAACACCCCAGGGAACAGGGTTTTAATTCTGCAAGAATCACAAACAGATTTACTGCAGAGAGCCCCAGGCACACAGCCTGTGTAAGTCACAGCCCCGCATCACATGGGACAAGGACTGCTTAGGCCCCTTGTATATCACAGCTGCTCCTACCCCACTGACTTTCCTCATCAGTAGGACCACAAAGGTTTTGCTGTATATAGCTTACGATAAAATTTGGCCAAGAAATGTCCCTGGCACGTAATATACAGACAATGAAGAGACTATCCAGAAGGCTGCTGAACTCAACCGAAACCCTGCCCCTGCTTTACTGCAGCAGACTTGGGGATGGCGATTCCTTTTGCTTCTTAAACAAGACTGTTGCAGGATTTCACTTCTGCTTGTTCTGAAAATCAAAGTCAGCTCTTACAGAAGGCATCTTTCCTACGTTAGAAAAGATATCTTTAGTGGTATCTATTACTTAAAGATAATTTTACTAACATCTAGATAATGATATATTCGTCTTACTTATACCTTACTAATAACTGCACTAAAGTCTTCCAATATATATTACTAAAATCTACTTATTTAATCCTACCAAAACAAAAAACCAAACCTCAAACAAACAATTTTCACCTGGCTTGCCTGTTGATTCCTTGGGTTTTTAGTAGTCTAAAATGACAGAATTCATGAGAATAAAATTATTCAGAGCTCAGAAGAGCCATAATCACACCTATTATGGTAAGAATGGATTTTTTAGTAAAAGCCATACATGTTCAGTTTTTAATTTGCATTTGTTCACTGTCAGATTCAGAATTATTACTGATTCAAGACTCATCCAATTATTTTAACAGCACAGAAGAACTTGTGTTTGAAAGACTATTGTTCAGTGCATTCTTTAAATACAATCCAGGTTTTAATGAAAGCAAGCATTCAGACTGTTGGAACTATTTGGACGCAGTTTAACAGTTTGATGCCATCTGACAACTGCACAAGAAGCTACTTGTCCATTTTAATTCACTTATCAGTTTCATATTAAGCAATTTCAAGGCACTTTTTTAACAAAATGTTTGCATAGCTAATACATTTATTAGCATTAGAACATACCTAATCTAAAGCAAAGTTAATACTCAGTAGGGCACCATAGTTCCTTCCTTCCTTCACTTTTTTCCCTAAGTCTGGAATTCTTTTCATACAGCCCAATAGCGACCTCCACATGCTAAGTATCGCATGCTGGGTTTGATTACTCCCAGAGTTTTGCTAATGAATAATTCATTTGAGTACCTTGATCATTCTCTAGTTTCATCTGAAGCTCCCTGTCCCTGCTTGCTCTTGTATTACATGGAAGTGACAAGCCATCTGTTACCTAGAGGCCCTCACAGCCACCAGGGCCTTGTTCTTTCAAAGTTACTCCATGTGGAAGAACTGGCCAAGCAGCCTCACAACTGCATCAATATGCAACATCAAGAAAACAAAGCCAGGCAAGAACGTGCAAAACTCTCAAAAGTTCTATGGCAGGAGATGCATGCCCCTTCTCAAAACTTTACTTGCAAGTAATGCACTCTCAAAATCTACCTGACCCTCCCCACTCATTACTGAACTTCAGCCCCATTTATTATTTTTCCATATCTAAAGTACTATTACTGTATCTCGGAGGCACTTTGGAAACCCACGATCGCTTGAGAATCTGGAAGCCAATCTAGAAACATGAACTCGGCTAAAACAGTTAGAGGGCTGAAGACATGAAAACCAGAAGAGGAAAATAAAGAAAAACCCAGACAAAGTGTAGTGGTGCAAGAAGAGGTAAATTTACAAACTGTAACAAGAGATGGTGAGATAATAGACAAGACTTTAATTAGAGATGTTAATTGTCTGACTACTTTTAATGGCTACTGTTGCCTGTGTGTACTACTGTTTCTAAACTCTTCTCTTGCTACAAACTAGTCTGTCAGTAAGACTGAACTGGGTTTCATGTTGTAGAAAGCACTCAGGCATGAAAGACAAAATCATATTTCTATTCAACGGTAGAGTTTAATGATGGAAATGGGGTAAGATGATTTAAACTAATTTAATTGTGCATCCAGGAAAAAAAAATCTTCTGTCTCCCTGAGGACTCATTTAGTTAAACGTGGAAATCCCATCAACCATGAAACATATACAGTATCACACCACTGGTCCACTTCACAAAACCATTCTGAGACCTAGCGATAACACTGCTGGAAATCACTGGAGAACATGTGTTTTAGGGGAATCTTGCGACTGCAAGCCCCAGCTGGGCTTCAGGGTGGCCAAGAGAGCATTACAGGCTGGCAGGAGGAGTCCTCCCACTTACAATGCCTGAATGTACCTAGCAGCTTGGAGTGCATTAGCTGGGGAACAGGCACAGCGTATGATACACAAGCCTCATATCTGCTTCAATAATGCATGTGAAGAGCCTCTGTGACTGACTCCCTCTATGTAAATTCCACAGATTCTCTTGTGTCCCAATCAGCGATGTCAATTTGATTTTACCAAAGTGATTGCAGCCTCCATGCAAAGACCAGCATGCTCCTAAAGAGAATCTGGTCTGTTCAACACATTACTATTCAGCCATGAGAAAAATCACTGAAATTCTCCAGTCAGTTGAACATCAGAGATAAGGGACTGTTAAGAACAAACAAAGCCTCTAGAAGGAATGACTGTTATTTCTTCAAATGAAATGTTTCAAGTCTGAATTGTATAGTACATTTGATTTTGAAAATTACTGAACACTGACAGGCCAATATTACAGGACACTCTCTTTGAAGCTCATCAGCTGCAGGTAACGGGCAATAAAACACAGCACAGCACTGATTCTTCAGCCCTTTAAATGTCTAAAAGGATTAAGGTAAGATTTTTTGTTTTCCTTTTAGTCTCTTAGAAAAATAAGTTATCCATATGGAAAGGCAGACCAGTTTTATTCCCTGCGTAGCTAATGAAATTTTCCATACACACAGGAACCCCTAATAAAAGATTTTAACAACAGCCTGGAGCCTGTCACTTATCAATATGAGTGGTAATCAACAGACAAGGGTTTCATTATGAATAGCTTCAAAGACTGGCAAAACTTAGAAGTGGAATTACACCTTCTGTTACAGTGTTGAAAACTCAGGCAAACTGCTACTGTTCCCCAACCGGCTCACTGCAACTATATACAGCAAGATATTCCCTCAGGAAAACAGCAGCAATCAATTCCCATTCAAACAACTGTTTTCAGAGTATGGTTTTGATTGTTCTTTGCTAACCATAACAATCCACATGCTACTGAACTCGTATTAAACTGCAAGGCATTTGGACAAGGTATATATTAGTTTCAGAATATACAAGTCTGCAAACCACTATACATCTCTTCTACTACTGCTAGGTTGAATGTACAACTATCTAAAGTTAATCCATGCTCTCCCAGTAATTTTTCTTCAAAAAAAAAAAAACCCTAAATTATGTACATTCCTTTTTAATTCCTCTCAGAACAGCCAGTTCTCCATCCTGCCTGCTGCTTTTGCAGAAAGTTATCTGGGACCACACATGAAAAAAATAAATGGAAGAAATGCTTCTCTGAAGACAACCTTAGGCTTCCAGTGTGAGCAAAGAAAACTATAAAGCAAATGGTAAAGTTTTTATGTCTACAAATAAATAAATCACTTCCAGAACAAAAGACCCTGCATCAGGCATTCTCTGAGGAGAATCCTTAGAGAACCAATTTGTAAGTGAGTGTGGTAACTCTTGCCTTCAAAGAAAAAAGTATCAGCTGTTACTTCAGCACACTTCTAATAACCCTGTCTCCCTGGGCACATAAAACTATCTTGAGCTCTTTTAGAGTCCTGGGAACGTATGATTCTTTATATTGTTAAACCATCCAAATTGTAGCCAGTGAGATTGTCAGTTTGTGACCAACAACCTTCCATTTCTCGGGTGTTATGCACTGGTATTTTAACAGATCAAATCCTAGTTAGTGGAAATACGGTGGAATGTTCCCTGCACATGAAAACACAACTCGTCTCAATCATATCTACTACAATGTAAGGTTGCATTCATCTATTATCTCAATACTTTATTTAAACAGTTTATTTTGCAAAATTAGACTTACTTTTGGTTTGAAAATAGGTTATCACACCCAAAACTGACTTTACACCATGCTGCTGGCAAAAATAACATAAGCCACTTAAAGGGACTTGCCATTTTTCCGCGATGACTTCTGCGCTGGAGGTGGCACACAGGTTTGTGCTGTTGTTAGCTCAGGACTGGCAACTTTAGTTCCATGATTGGCTTTTACCTTATCAGCCCAACTTACACCAGGAGCCAGGCGGGTGGCAGAAATGGTCACTGCAGGGTTCCTAAATGAAAGTCAGAGCTCTTTTTAGTGGCTAATCAAAGAACAGTATGGCTTGTTAGAAAACTTTGTCAGGACACTCTCTCCCTAACCTTGGTGTTCAATGAGGCAACCTGAGAGCTACTTCCAAAGACTGGAACCTATTTTAAAACAAGATATAGCAATTCTTCACAAAGCCTGTCTCCTTTTCCCTTTCCAGTTTTAAAAGTAGTTCTTGAATATTAAAGCCTCAGCAAAATCCCTATAAATTCAACACATGAAAAAAGTAAAACAGAAACAATGAATCAGCAGCTGAAGTGGTGGGGGGGGGTTTATTTCTATTAGGTAACTATTTTGATAGTCCGTTACATATTCCCAGTCACAGGAAAGACAGAAAATAGTGCTGCACCAGGAGAAGAAACTCCAGGTGAGATTCCTTCTACTCAGTCACCAATGAAAATTAACAAGAAGCTAAATTCTCAGATTAAACTCTTTAAAATGTCTAATGACTAAAGAAACATTCAGCACTCTAGTGAAGGACACAGAGCTCCCACAGAAAGCATCCTCTGATAGGGAATTTTACAATCACAGAAATAAAGATGCAGTATGTACAGCCCAATGTAACAGCTCTTCTATTGCATCTTCCTGGGCCTTGCCTCATTTCATCAGTAAGCTGGATAGAATAGGTTGCAACCATTACTTTACAGGGAGTTTAACAAAGGAAGTCAAAACAAGTGCAGGTTTAATTGTAAATGCAGATCACATAAATCCATGCACATACTCTGTTCCAAGGTAAAATAAATGGATGGATCTATTTTCTATCACCTACTCAGCAAAAATTAACTGTAAATCTCGACGGACGTTCTATTAACTTCCAGAAAGGTCCAAATAACACCGACCACCTGAACTGTGAACTTCTGGATGGACAGAACTGCAGGATTTATCCCATTAATTTGCTTTTTGTAAGAAGTTGCCCTACAGCAAAAACCTGCCCAGTTTTATTAAAGTGAATGCAAGCAAACTTTTTCAGATTCGAAAATGGTAACACTGAGGAAAGACTCAATGTCCAAGAAATGTTGAATTCTCTTCCGTAACAAGAGTAACTTTATCTGCAATCATACAACTGATTTCTTTCCCAAGCTTTACAACACTGATCAAAACAGTCCACCAAACCCAGCTGCCTCATTAGCTAAAGCAAACCAAGGATAAAATAGAGATCTTGCAAGTTTCAAACAGAAGTGTGGAATACCCCACATAACCAGACTGTGCACTTAAGTACAGTGAGATGTCAATTTGTCATTAACTGCTATTTTTATCAAGTCTGTCATCAGAAAAATAAGCTATCAGGAATAAGTCCATAAATTATAAAAACATGGCTGGTTGGTTGGTTTTTAATAATCCGCCTTGATCCTATGGGATGCAGTATCACTTCATGTGAGGAAACCACCAAAAGAGGCCGAGCCCCATACTCTGATAGTTCCATACAACTGAGCAAAGAGACTATCCGAAAGTGCAGTACGGAACAATATTTCCTTTGACACACTCTCGGGTTACAGCAATTCACACTGAAAAGTTGTGATAACAAAGGTGTGTTTAATAATCAAAAATGGACTTTAATCTTTGTGATACTGATCTCTGAAATCATTTATGCCTTTGGGATCCAAAGCATTGCATGATAACAAATTCTGCATACTAAGTCTTGGAAAACACTTCTGTCATTTTAAGCTTGGTGTCTGATCACTGCATCAGTCTTCCCAATTCCTTTTAATGGAAAATAATGGACCACATTTTCTTACTCATTTTCTCTGTACGTGATTTTATCACAACCTTCTTGTTAACTCTTCTCCAAATCCTGTTCTCTTTGCATCAATACTGGTGGATGCTTCTGATTGTTCCCATTTCCAGTTTCTGCACCTTTCCTACTTTTTCTAAACTGCTTTTGGGAAGAGACGAAGATGACCAACAGTACAAGTCATTCACTATGAACTTCTACAATGATACACTACTGCCTGCTCTTATGTCCTCCATTCCTATCTTAATAATTCCTAGCATTCTGTCAAAAATTTCCATTGTGGCAAGTATCATGCATTTAAGCAGCCACCTCTCAAACGTTGTCAGGTATGTATCAATACATACATCTACAAGGAGACTGCCACTGTTGGACCAATTTTGCCACCAAACACACTGTGGTATTTTTGCAGAAATATTTTATATTCAAAATTGGAGAGAGCTCAATACTTAGAGGTACTGACCAGATGTTCTAATATTAGACCTTTGATGAGGACATCGTAGCTACTAATGAAACAGGGTAGTATGTGGTTGAGATTCCAACAAACCAGAGCGAACTAAAATACACACCCTGAGAAAGATGCAAAACGAACATGCATGCGCTCTCCAGAACTGAAATGGCACCAGACAGTGAGGGCTGCTCAAAACTGGTGTTCATGCACATCTGTGTTGAACTGCTTTCAAACATTTTCACAAGTAAAAAATACTTTATTACAGTATACAATATGTACTATGTTTTAACCAGCATCAGTTTCGCTAGTCACCAGGGTCCCGATAGTCTCACTTTACATTCACTCTTTTTGACCTGTATTTACTTTTGCGCACTCAGCTGGCCATCCGCGTTGCACACGCGGCCAGTTTTAAAATGCCAATTATACCTATTTTGACCTTTGTTTTGCAGTGGGATAAGTACTGAACAGACAACACAGAACACACCAATTGCATTTTAACTTCAGGTCTTTGGAATGACCAGTAATTAAATACGTCATGAAGTAAATATTGGTAGGATTTTCTTTTACAGGCCCTGTGATTTTCTTTCATGAATGCAAATAATTGCATATATGATTTAATAAACAGCAACCAAAATATTGATTACCATAGAAAATGTGTATTCACGACCTCTGCGTCAAATGAACCCTTATTTTAGCTTTAATAAATTCATGAACTGGTTTCATACCCAAAATTTAAACTTCTTCGTGCATTTGACGTCACGCTGATTCTGTCTGTTGATGGACTTGGAATCACATGGCGTCCTGGAGACATTTTCTTTACTTCCCAGGCTAATGAAGTAGGTCTGCAAGTTCAGGAAAGGAAAGTTTCAAACTAAAATTAGCAGTAACTATCCCTCTATCAAATACCTCCAGTACAGCAAAACCTTTAGAACTGAGCAAATATATCACCATCCACTTCTGTTATACTGCTGACGTACCACGCTTTGCCAGCAATAACATTTACTGATACATAGGTACTTGCAAAGGTTAACTGAACAGGTTAAATCACTTAAAATGTTTTTATCCAAACAGATGCAGTCCGAAGTGGAAGACAGGGAAGCAGGAATACAGCTCATTGAAGTTTTCTTATTTTCAACTCCTGCTTCTGAAGCTGACACATGAAAATGATAACTGGCAATTCAGAACAACCCCAAACTTGCAGAACCCAGTGCTGGTGAAGAGAGATTCAGAAAAGCACTTCCATGAAGTATTTTTAAACTTGTTCCAGTACTACTAGCAGGACTGTAACAACCTATAATGGACTAATAAAACCATTCTGTCATGTTTGGTCTACTTTTTGTCTCTACCCAGGAGATGAGTGCCTGAACTCACTACTCGACAAAGCAAAATGGAAGAACTAGAGTCTATCACTCCACAGGTACTATAGGTCTCATATCTTCTATAGGCACAAATTATACCAGCAAAGCCCTACTTCTCATTTACATCTCAAAGCTAAAACTTGGGCACCAAGGCACAAACAGAGCACTAGGTACAAATGTAAGGACATCATCAGTTTTACCTTTCTGATCCTGTACTTCCAAACCCTTTACCATTTCCAGCACAGTTGTTCACTGCTAACACTACCAGGGAGGATAACATCCCCTCTGTGTCCTCATACAAATTCTGTCCAAAATGAAATCTTCCTGAGACCCCAGACAAACCCAAAAATTGGTTCTATTTGCTGAATCTCTGCTACAAAATAAAGTTTACTGTGAGACAGTATTTGCATGTGGATTAAAATATAGATATCAAATTACCTGCTTTGAGCATCGGCTTTTTCTAACTTCTCCTGTAGCTGTATCCAGTCAATCAATGCTTTGAAATCCCTTACATAGTTATCAAGCATCATCAGGACTTCCTGAAAAGCAACCATTACATAAACCTGAGTATTCAAAAAACCCAATCCCTCCACCTCAATAAAGGAACTGAAAATGAAGTAGGAAGTTTACTGGTCTGTAGTGTTCTCATAAAGGATAAAACCAAAGAAACCCCCTGAAAACAAAAACGCCCCAATAGTTCAGATTTTTATGTGAACAAACATTAAAACATTTATCCTATCAAAAAACTCGCACGTTTTCCAACATCTGGGCAAGCACCAATGTCTAAGGACAAAAGAGCAAAATTAGGCAAGAAGATAATTCTGAAGCATCACAGTTTCAGAAATGCTTTTGTCCGAGTTGTTTTCTTTTAAAATACACTGGACATATTCATCAAATAAGCAAAGCTGCCTGGAAAACCTGAAAGACCTGCAGGAGACTAAACTGTCACGATTAACCTGTTTGTGATGTAAGAATACACAAGGCAACACAAAGGCAACTGCATCAGATGGAGGGAATCCTGGGATCCCTGCATTAGAAAAAAAATGGTTTTTACATCTCTGAAGTTCAGCAAAGCGTACCCTGTGCCTATGGACTTCCACGTGTGCATGATTTTCACCTGATGTCTGCTTGTGGACATACAGGTTAGTGACAGACATTCTGCTTTTGTGTGAGATTAGCAGCACTATTGTACTAATAAAGCACTTTATGATCGAAAGGACTCTAAGAGTGGTATTTTGAGAGGCAAAAAGAGAAAGATCAGAGCATTCCACTTGGTTTATAAAATCATCATGTTTGAGATAAACTTGCTGAGAAAGAAACCAAGGGAAACTGCAAAGTTTACATTCTCTTCTCTGATTAGCACACCTTAACAAGTGAAACAAGTCACTAACTTCATGTTCTTACTTATGTAGTAATAACATTTTCAGACCTTACAACTCCAATACCCAGATTATACTTCTTGATCATTACAAACCAACCGATTTTCTACCATTTTAAAAATTACTTCTCAACTATACAGGGTTGCCCAAGTATTTCTGCATTTTTACATGAATAACCACTGAAAGTTGTAGTCATGAACACAATTCATGGCTTGAAAGATTTATATGTTATCATAAAGTAACACAACTGGAAGGGATCTCAAGAGCAGTCTGGCCCATCCTGTCTTCCCTGGGTAGGATTAAACATATACTATGAGAAATGATGTGGGTGTGCTGGAGTTTCATTCAAAACAGTGCAAAATCTTGATTAAGTAGTTAGACTCTCCTAAACTGTGGGTTGGTCTCTAACAAAATGAACTGTTTTGGAAAGACATATAAAATTAACCTGACTTCAGACTGTATCAGGAAAAATTAATACACAGAATGCCAGGAGCTGAACAGTAGGAAACTAAAAGAGTTGTTTCTGATAAAAATATCCTGAACTTTCAGAAATTACTGACTGTATCAGTTTGGTCAAATGTACACGTGCAATCATTACAGAAAGGTCCAACTAGATGCAGAAGCAATAAAAAAAACAAAGGTAAACTGGGATCCTGCAGTCTTTACTCAGGCAGTACTGCCTATTGCCATTTGTTCACAGCAAAGCACAGCAATTAAACTCTTAGCTTGGTTCCCTGATCAAACTACAGTTGTCTACTGTCAATGGTAGAGAAAGGAGCGATTCTTTACCATGTAAGGAGCTAGGAAATCACTTATATTCCACATATAAACTCAAAAATAATTTACTGAATGTGGCAAAAGGCACCCTCTCAGCACATGAATGCATTTCTAAGGGAGACAGTTCAAGATCACATCAATCGCAAACAGAAGCTGGCATAACTACTCTTCCAAAGACAAGAAAAATGTGTATTGTACTCTATAAATAGACAACATGCCGAAAATAATCCACACATGAAGTTTGATTTCGATAAAAACTTACATCAGCTTCACACACAGTGTTAAAAATACAGACATAATTTTACAGTACAGGGAAATCACAAATGACAAAGTGTTGCGGTCTTGCAAACTCTTTACTACGTCAAAGGCATATCAAAGCAAATAATTATTTACTTAAAATATTTTGGGAACCATTACAAATGCAAATGTTTTGGTTCTTCTGTGTAAAATACAGATTTTAACAGCAAAACTTCAAACACTGAAAACACTCTACTACGCTGCAGGTAATGAATGCACATTTTTCTACAATCATGTCCTATTCATCTTTACATTTAATTATCCTTTTAATAGAAAAATGACCTCTAATGCATGAAAATGCTTTTTCATATAACTCAATGGATGTTTATTCATTTTGTTTAACACAAATGCAAGTCTGAAATTCAGCTTCAGTTTTCACATAAGTGTTCTTTTAACTAGTATGTCTGACAGACAAGGAACATATGCTGGTTCTTCTAAGGGAACAGTCACCAGAAAGTCAAACACAAGGGAAATCGAACAGAACAGCAGTGCCGATGCAAAAGTTGCTCTTTGTTTTGAAATACTCCATAAAAAAGCTAACAAAAACCTTTCTTACCAGGCCGTTGGTTTACAGCACCCAAATAATTGTTAAATAAAGGCTGCTACAAGAAATGAACAAGTCAAGTATTTTGCCAGGTTTTTTTTCCGTTTCACTAATAAAATTTCAGCCTTCTAATTCAATTCATGTCCATTTAGGTTAGCCCATACTAAGTTGGGCTGACTGTTACTAACAATAAGAGCACAGAAAGCAAAATTCAATTCTGAATCATTTGCTTTTCAAGTCTGCCACTGGGCTATTCCTCACCAAAAAAAAAGCAGCAATCTGACTATGAGTTATATTCCTGGAGTTTGCTGGTGCAGGATAAAAATACAGTAAATGGCTTAACCTATTTTAAGGAATGTTTAGCTACACATTATCAGAAATGATCAGAGCAGAACCATGCAGCTGTAACCCGAGTCATGTTTTATGAACAAGGGAATACAAACAAGACAAGCAGCTGGAGTGGCCCCATATTCACTGATGCACATCTTTCTCCCTAAAGCTATGAGGGCCATTTTGTCAAGCAGGATGAAGCAGAACAAAAGTGGCTCTGAAAGCGTCGTTACAGGCATCCAGATAACTACATATAGATGTACAGCTAAAATTACCAATTAGTTTACCAATTGGCTGCAACGGATTCGATTGGTTTGTAATTAATTCTAGTTACTGGCGCGTAGAGCAGGACGGTTGGCGCCATCCCTTTGTCCTCCTGACACACAATACTGGCGTGCAGGGCTCTGGGGTCCTGGACATCAATACAGCTCTCTAGCTCACCTACGGTACTGAGTGTAGCAGATATACCCTGCGGTGCTGAAGCAGTGGAAACTTGTACCACTTGAGAAGGTGCTGACAAAAGGGAACCTTTATGGGTAGACTACGGCTGCACTAGAGTCAAAACAATTTTAAATCCCATTATTTTTCAAGGTCATATCCATCCCATACAACTTTTAAAGGGCCAGCTCAAGCTAAAGAAGAAAGCAATACTGTTAAAAAACAACACTTAAAGGAAAATCAGTGACATAAACCTAAAACCACTCACAATACGGCTCCTGTTTCTTTCTCCACGCTGTTCATTTCTCTGATCAATACTCCCATACATCAAAAAGCTCTTTTTGTGCTTTTCCTTCTTTTCTCCAGCTCTCAGTCATTACTTTGGTCTGTATGTGTATCTCTTCAATGGTGTGATCATATTAATGATTTTGCAATCAGCAAGAATCTCTAACATACAGAGTAGCTACATCAAAATAATCCTTTATTCCTGAATTAGGGCAATCTTGACTTGGGTCCTAGACAGGCCTATTATAATCCCTAAGAAAAGAAGTTTAGTACGTTTGGAAATCCTGTTAACAACTGAAACATCATCTTTGCCACTTATTCTCCCATTCTCAAACAAGGAGGAGGAAAACAGGGAAGCATGGAAGAGTTTAGGATTTTAAGGATACTACAACTCAAAATAGTAGAATGCATGTCAGAGAAATTAACTCAGTCACCACACCTGCACTTTAGATTATTCCTAAGGCTAGAAATATGTGCTTTATCTTACAAACTATGCACACTTTATATTGGTTCTTTACCTATGCCACATATTTTAGAGTACGTATTTATCAAAATACACTCCATTTTCTATTGTACTGGAGCACATTTATAGCGGGCAACCTAAATTCCTTCTTGCTTTCTTCAGAATTATATTGTTAAGGTTAACTGGATGTTTCAGTTCTTTGACACCAAAACTGCTTCCAAAAACTCCTTGCAGCCTTTTTCATACAATTGAATTACAAACACTTAAAGCCAGCTCTCGGGTGAGGTTAAATAAAAATGATTGCCAAAGCAGTTCTTACATCTTTGGGAAGGGATGAGAGGAAGCAGCTTCTCTAGCCAAAGGACTCTCGTTATACCAACTTCAGTACATGGCAGATAGTATTTAAAACAAACAAACAAACAAAGACCCTAAAACAGATGCAGAGGAGAAAACCAGAATCATTTACCTGTAATGTAGAATTCTCCCTACTGGCGTGCTTTGTTAAAAAATCTCACCCTAGCTTTGCAGAAGCTACTAAAGAGCAAACTCTAGATAGTAAAGCTGCAGGCCTCTTAGATGTGTGTATGTGGATATAAATATATATATAGGATTATTCAGACTGCCTGTCCTTCACTGTTGACACATCTGCAGAAGATGACAACAATGAAAATGTAAATGTCAATTCATTTAGAGATATAAACATTCTCTGCCTAAAGATCTCCAATTCCAGCAATAGAAGACATGCATTTTTTACAAGTTTTGACTCAAACAATTTGAATATATATTCCATAAAACCCTACTGATCTGGAAGACTGTCCTGTGAGAAACACAGGAAAAGAACTGTAAACAGTCTAATACAAACATGATCCGCTCAGACTTATGGGGAAACTCATAGAATAGTTAGGGTTGGAAAGGACCTTAAGATCATCCAGTTCCAACCCCCCTGCCATGGGCAGAGACACCTCACACTAAACCATCTCACCCAAGGCTCACGTCATGATCACCCTGGATTTACAGAAGAAAATCCATTCTACCCTACAGAATGGAGTTCATTCCATGCTGAAATTCTCATTCTAACTGGAAATGTTCTAGGGGTTCAAAGAATGAAGACATCAGTACAACATACCAAGTTAATGCTGCAAATAGTTACAAAATTGATAGAAACACACTTAACAGAGGACTCTAGTGGGGAAATTGGGGAAATTACTAGCAATGAAAAGAATTTAGGTGCAAAAAGTAGAAGATGCTTTTAAATAAAATCAAAACTTCTCCTGCAAAAAAAGTAAAATGGACAGAGTTCAACTGGCTCTTATCAGCGGAAATAGGATCAAGATCCTGTCCTGATCAACTTGGCCATTATACTGAATTATTGCTGATTTCCTTTTCACTGACATTAGGAAAATCTTGGGTTTCTACCTCCAGCTCCAACACATTTAGAAATGGTTTTATTTTCCTGGCTGTCTTAAAAGCCAGTAATCAGCCTGGATGACCACAGGTCTCAGTCTGCCCACATAGACTGAATTCATTAGAATTGGCATGCCCAGAACCAAGAGCAGCCCTCACAAGACGTTCTCAGCAAGAGACTCTAATGAAATAAGTTTCCCCCTCCTTCTGGGAGGCCTTCAATCAATTCATACTCTCTCAGATATCACCCTGATCGGAAGGCCTCAACTAAAGTTGTTTCAGCTGGTTTTCACATAGTAACATCATGCAACATGACAAATATTTTAAGGGTAAGGCTTTACTTTACTCTTCAGAGTATCTTGTGCTATCTGTGAGAATCAGAGCAACAGAACTTCATTGCTGACTTTTCCATTTTGTAAGAGGAAAGAAGAATCTCAAGCAGAATGAAACTGTTTTCACTGAACTATGGTCAGGGGAGACCGATTTATGATTGCATCTGTAAGCTTTGGAAACATGAAGCGAAAATACCTGTACCAAAACTTTACAAAAGTATACTAAGTAATGCTAGGCAGAAAGACTAAAGTTTGTACAAGCATTAAGTAATGCTAAAAAGCACTTTAAAAAGAATAGAGAACTGCATTTTTACATAATAAGATTCAGCTTTGTTGAAGAGAAAAACAGTTGAAGCCATGAATTCACCATAGGAAGATAAAGCCCCAACAATTCAAGTAGTCAGAGATTCTCCTAGGCTTACTATATCCTTAGCTGCTGGATCTACCTGCTCAAATTCTAACAGTAGGAGTTTTATATAAAAGTTGGTGTATTGTTTCTTTTTTACACACACACACACACAGAAACAAACTCAGCTGCTGAGGCACCAGAAGACCATAAAAGAAAGCAGCAGAAGACACATTTCTCTGTTCAATTAACCAAAATTCCACTGGCCAAAACTGACTACAGAAACTGCCTTCCTCCATCTACAAATAACTGGGGGCTTAATTCCTTTTAGAATAGAGAGATTGAAAGGGATTATTCTTTCTTTTCTGGCTAAGCTCGCCACCCAAACCTAGAAAACACTAGGTAATAGTCATATGAATATTAGACACACAGAAACCAAACTAACATACCGAATATGCACACAATTTGCATTTTGAAACACTGAAGGTCACAGATAAATCTACTGGAATATACATAATCTCTATCACTACTGTGCAAACTGATCTATGTACAGTAAATGATGATGCTTAAACTTGAGAACTCCATTTCAGAAATAATTCCAACCATGTTCCTTATACCTTTACATGTAAAATATCTCAAAGCTGCATCTATGTATCTATATACATGATTTGAGAGTTCTCAATTCCAAATCAATAGCAAAATACTAACTTCAGCAGTGCCCAAATCTGAAAGAAAGTAAACACAACCACTGATCCTCTTACACACATTCCCACTGTTTGTACCCTTACCACAACCCTTTCGTCTGCAGTTTCAACCACAACCAGCCGCTAGAGCCCTTTCCGCTTTGGGAAGCATCGAACATTATCTTCAGTGACAACGTGATCAATAAAACTATACCAACTTGTAAGAATACAAGACAGCAAAAGGTACAAACTAAGAAAAAACACAACATCTTTACAGCAGGTTAATCTGAAGGTTTTAAATGCCAGAAGTTGTCAGATTTAATTTTTACACAGGTCTTCTTGTAAGACAATCTTTATGCAACTGTTTAAATAGAACAGCACGTGCCCATTTGACCAAAACAGGAGTTCAAGGAGATACTACTCAAGAACTTGAAATTAAGGAAGCTTCTGATAACAAGGATTTATGATTTTTTTCTAAAATCCCACTTAAACACCAGCAAAGGAGAGGTGAACAGTTTAACCAGTCTGGTTCCTTATTTAATATTGTTTCCCTCATGCATCCAGCAGTAAAAACAAAAATGGTACTTCATGAAAAGACCTACGAAGATATTCTGCCAAATGAGTTAGTAAAGTAAATGTGCCGACATGGAATTCTCATTTATCAAAATCTCCCAATTCTACAGGTATAGCAGAAACACATTAACCCATTTTCAACCGAGCTAATGTGTCTGTTGGCATCTCTTGGAACGTTTTAACCACTACATACTTTTCTATGTAGTATGAAAAGGCTGCAGAAAAGAACATAAAAGGGAAGGTAATCCATTCCCATTTGTAGTTTGTAATGAACAGAATTTCCATTTTAAAATTATTCAGAAGACCAGTACTGGAACACATAAAAATGGAAAAAGTGTATGAGCTGAAAACCTCCTGCACAAAGAGCAAGGAAAAACCCCAACAAACACCATAAAAACACCCAACAAAACAAAAACCAACCTCCCACACAATCCCTCTTCCCTCAGTTGGCACATTCATGTTCTCTTATTCTCTCTCTGAATTCCCTGGTGTCCAATGAACATAGAGTAGTTCCGCAATGTGAAACTTAACAGCATGTCTTCTTCCAAGCCAGCCACCTCCCCTCATGAAATCTATCATGACTATGTTAAATTGGTCCACTGATACTAAAAGTTATGACAAGGATGACAGAAACTCATGGCTACATGGGACCAACGAGACTCATAGTATGACTGCATTAAACCTGGCCTTCTAAGTCCAAATCCTAATGAAAGCATTACACAAACAGACATCCTTTTCCTGCCAATGAAGAGTATTTTGCCATGCCACAGCTACATTATCCAGAGTCTACCAACGATAGCAGAGTGAGGGAGATACCTCATCAGACTGCACAGAATTCATATAATTCCTGATATTATGCCATTACTACATATGCTTCAATTAGAGGCATTAAAGCACTTTGCATCTTCCCAGTCCTGCACATTCAACTGGTTGGAGCTGCCCCTGGAATAACCTTGATACACACATCTTTCCTTCAACACTGGACACCCAAACTGACACAAAAAGGGAATCTAGGTTCTGTTCATTGCTTTAACTTTTTCAAATAGCAAGCAAAATCCATGACCAGGGACCTTGCAAGGTCTGACCAGGCACAATCAGAACAGTCAATACAATGCATGAAACTTGGTGCTTGGGAGTAACATGGCAGCAATGGTACCAAAACCAAGGCACTAAAACAAGTAAGTGTTTTAGATGAGCACATGCTGATTATTTACCTGAACTGAATCACATATGGCCGAATTGTAATGATTAAACCAGAGACTGAGTTAAACCTTTTTTACGGTAGGACACAGAGCTTCTCCTAAGCTATATGAACTCTTGGAACAATGTCACGCGATTGCTTCTTAATAAATCCCATTTGCCAGCTGAACTCTGAGACTAGATCATTATTTTAATTTGTGAACTAAAAGGTTGAGGTACCACAGTAAGCACTTTCTGTATATTCCGTAATACGAAAGCTGCACTGAAATGAGGTATTTCAGCTGATGGACAACAGCAAGCACTGGGTTTTCAGGATCAGAATGAGGAAGACTTGCAGTTTCCACAAGGATCTGTTGTTCATTATCACTAATATCCCATCCACAATTAAAACACACTTCCATGTTAATGACAAGGTTGGTCGCTCCCTAGGCTGAAACCTATGTATGTCGTACCACAAATGTTATATGACTTTCTATTAAGAGTTATGTAAAGCACTCACTTCAAAGACAGCAGTTAAGATACTCTGCTGTGATTTGATAGAACACACTAACAACTTCACCCTTGGTAGAAACCACACTGTACCTGTCAACAATATCCACCCCAAAATAAAGAATGACAATCAACAGAAGTGAAACATCAAGAGTAAAAATAATTTGCAGGATACAACAGCTTTATACTTTACAGATTAATTGACAGAAAGTTTAGTAATTTATCAAAAGTGTAATAATCATCATGTAACAGTAACTTTTAAGAGAAAATCTCAGCCAAAGAAGACCACAGCACAAATGCAAATTCCAGCTACTCAGGAAAGGCACTTTTTCGGCCTGAGATCTTTTATAAGGTAAAAGCAACATGAATGTTACAGAAGTTTAACAACACATCACTGGACTCCTCTGTTTACTCGTTTTGTATTTTCTCTACCTCTTGTTTTGCAAACAAGTAAGGTGATACACACAGCTACATCCATCATTGTCAAACATGTTCTAAAATGATGACTTCCTCCTAGGCTATGCAGTATCTCCATCCGAGAACAGATCAAGCAGCTTGATTAAAATGCTGAATGATATCTAAGGCCAAAAATATGTGACAATGGTACAAATACACCTCTGTTCTTCCAGCCACCAGAGTTTAAAATGCTAATCTAATTACAATACAAGGCTGACTGATTTTCTTAAACTGAAAATCTCTCTGGAGAGGTTTCCTGAGCAGGAAGACAGTTCAGGAACAGAATGTTAGATTGTGTTAGACCAACCAGCAATTTGGAAGCCTCTAGCTACTGTTCAGTTCTCAAACCTGCTTTCAATGAACTGTATTTGTACGCTAATCTCAAAGTCAATTTGGCTGTGTCTGATTACATCACAGAAGGAGATGCATATGATAAGAAAAAAGTTGACTTAAATTGATATATGTAATTTTTTACAGTGATTAGATAATCATTTCCAGAATGCGCTGAATTTTCAGCCATGTTTAACATGAAAACAGAAGTCATGTATTTCACACTGCTTTTTGAACATATTCTCCTGTCTTCTCTTAATTGTGATAAACTCCATTTCTAAAAAATGAGCGATTTGGATTCATTGACAGTGGCCTTTCTACAGATCTACTACAAAATCATCATAAAACCTAAGAGATGCACCAGCTATTACAAACACGGGTTATTCAAAGACAGCACACCTTACAGTGACATCCCAACCAGATACTGTTCATGCTCCACCACCAAACACTTTCTTAACACCACGGAGAGACTTAGAAGAGTGAAAACTGTTGCTGAAAAAAGGGAGCAGTGTATAGTAAAGCCACTTAAAATGCAGCAAACAAATGTGAAAAAGGCTGAATCACAACAGTGCCACCTACAGTAAAGAACATCACAGGAAAAAACAGATGTTTAGTCAGAAAATTAACAGAATTAGAACTCAATAAGCAGAACCTATTTTCATAAAAATACTGAGACCTAATAACATTATGTACATTTTATACACTTCAAAAATTAATCACTGCCCAAGCTGAAAGTATCCTCTTAAATTAGAACAAATATGCCATCTCTTTTCCTATTTACAAGCTTTTACTAAATAAAAATCACAAAATAACACATTTCTGAAGCTCAAATTCCTTGTTCGGATTTTTGTAAAGTACAAAAAAGCACTGTAAGAGCCATGTGACACCAGGCAAAGAACAGCTGAAGACTTACCTTGCATTCTACTACACTCTGATCCGATTCACATGTAACATAGATTTCATCAACTGCCCGTCTGAGGTTGTCGAACAGAAATGCCCAGTATCGAGCTCGCAGATCAACTTTTCGAGGCTGTCTTGTTTTTGTTGGGCTTTTGTCAAAGTTTTTATCTCCAGCTGCTGCTGCTGTTAATTTACAGTCTACGGTAGTGCTCTGAGAAAACAAGATAAAATGGAAAACAACAAACACAAGCAGGGAAGGGGTTGGGTTTCTGTGCAACACACATTTTTTTCAACATACTCAGATTTTTGTCAACCAGGAGCTCTTCACTGAAGAAGACTACATCACCCACTGGCCTGAGGTTTTAAAACACACTTTCTGATCTTAAATACAGGCAGCAGCTGTGTAGAACTAGATTTGTTTCTTTGACGTCCATAACCCAACATTCACACTGTACAACAGTACAAGATATGCTGCCTCTAGGCACACTGGAAAGCTACATTTTCTAATTACATATTCTGCATTACTTATTCTAACAAGTATGTGCATCCAGATATGAAAATAACATTTTACTAATAATCACACCAGCAATATTCCATCACAGTTAAATTCTATTACCAAGACATTACAGATGAGTATTGCTTTAAATCCCTCATTCCACTATATGAGCATTAACACTAGGAAAATGCTGATGCGGCCAGCCCTTTGCTTGACACGTTGTAGCTGCCCTGCAGAGGAGATGTCAGCAAGTATCAAATGAGTTACAAAAGGAAGCTTTCACACTGCAGACAAATACTTGTACTAAGATTTCCACTCACCATATTGTTAACATTGCAAGCTCAATTCAACCCAATGCAAGTGCTGTGACAATGAATCAAGTTGCTCCTACTTACACCCAGTCTGAAAGCATCCTCATTCTGGATTAAGTTGTAATTTAACAGCTTTACCTACAACAAATCTGTTCCAATTTTTAGTGTTAATACGCAGACAGACTGATCTAGTACTGCTTTGCTCACAGATGCAGAGGACTGCCAACATGCTAAATGTGATGGAAGCAGAGGGAGAACATTCAACTGTATTCACAAATGCTGGCACAGTCAGGAATCACTATGTGCCTACTCAGAAGTACTGTTATGCCACCTCAGTGTTACGTATCTGTTGATGCTGTACCTCCAGCTTAGTCACCTATATGGGGATGTGTCTCCTTAAGAGACTGACTGTCCATCCGCAGTACAAGGTATTCCTTAGGGCTCTGAAGAATGTCTATTTAGATGGAAATACCACAAAAAACACTTGGCCCGATGACACTGTCCTTACGGAACTTGAAATTCTCTCCCACAACAGAAAACAGACACACATCGAGAGGTTAGGAAGTCCCGTAAGTAAAGGCTGAGGAAGATAACCTAAATTCTGGCATTTTTTAACTTCTGAATACTTGACCTTGAAACTTGCATGCTTTAAAAATACTATGTATGCACAGTTTTATGTATGTATTATTTAGCCAATAATGTATCACTGATATCACAAAGCATTTTTATGCAGTAAATCTCATTCCAAATGAGCAGATACCTGTTTCGCAGCCTTGTGTGTGCCTTGAGTCACTCTCTTTGTCTTCCCACCAGCTTGCCATTTTGATTTTCCTGTAGCAGAAACAATTGTCCGGATCAACAAAAATGACTGTAACTGGATAGAGCATTCTAAACTGCACAGACCTCATCCTGCAATGTACTGATATGAGCACAATTTATGAGTTAAGAGGTTTGTAAAATTATATATTTCAAATATATGTCACAGTTCAGAATGTGGAAAATGCCACAAAACACACAGAAAATTAAGAGAATTACAAAGAAAGGCAAAACTTCATTGAAGCAGGAAAACTTGCCTTTAAGGGCTCAGTGCCTCTGAAAACTGTATCATTACAATCTACATGTCAAATATGATACGAGTTTTCTACCTAGATTCTAAAAAAAGTCTGCTCTTGAATGGCTTTGAAAATGGGGAAAAACAGAACTTGGGAATGGATTTAGTTCACTTACATTTAGGTAGCCAAAGAGAGAAAAACATTCACTGAGCATGAGTCAGTCCCCTTAAGATCTGAAATGCCTTCTCAAATGTACCTGTCTCCCTCCACTGCTTATATGAAGTGACTTCAGCAACTGTGCTTCCAAAAGGAGTCAAAATTCCCACAGTCAGAAAGGATGATGTCAGGTCTCAGGGTTGTCATGGTGGCAATTTCTTAAGTGATTAAGAGTTATCTTTGCATAGATAAATTTGTGTTAGCCTAGATCTACCTGACATGTCTGCATTTAATCTTTGAGATTTGCTCAGGGGTAATTTAATATAGATATATATGTATAAATTATATATAATTTTATATATATAATTATATATGTAATTTTTTTTATTCTAAGTTTCAATCCTCCAACTTTGTATGTAACTTGCACATGAAAATCACAGGATCCAATTATCAAATATGTAAGCAGGTTAACACAAAATACTAACTATAGCAAGAGCTCTCTAGCACAGATTGCATCTAAGTAAAGGTTTCAAGATTATTTAGCTGGATGAAGCCCAAGCAAATAAATGCATTACTTGAATATAGTTCCTTCCTAGACCATGGAGATCATTCTTGAATTTCAGAAGTGTCCAGTTGAGTTTTTAACAGTTCTCAGGCCAAATTCCCTAACACAATCCAGCTGTTTTACACTGCTCTGGTTATGTAAAGCAGCTGTAAACCTGTCTTAATCAAGCAGTGGTACAGCTGGTTTGTACAGCTGGTTTGCATCACTGGCTATTCCAGGGAACACGGCTTATAATTTGAAAACAAATTAAAACTTATTTGCTTGGTAATTCATTTCTGAAATGCTGCATTCACCAAAACAACAGGTACAAATTAATATACTGAACTCAATTTAGCAGCATTCAGGGGAAAAAAATGATGGAGCTACTGTGTGTATATAAACTTCCTATTCACTAAAAAGCTTAAACTATGGATCAGTTCCATGTCAGATTTCGGATAACAGAAAGATTTCAATCACCAAAGTCTCTCTTCTGACATGATTTAGATTCTGCAAAAATGAGGTCTGGAATGCAACAGCACTGAGAGCTTGCACAGTAAAAAGGCTTACAAGCAAAGATGGATACGTTAAAAAAGGGCAGATGAACACACAAAAAAGTTGCAGTCTCTTTAGATTCTACGAACCCCAAAATACTAACGTATCATGTAAGAACTGGGAAGTGTCCGAACAAGTCCCTTGTGAAGACAAAAGAAAGTTTTCAGGCACTTCCTACGTTAGGCAGACATTCAGAGAAAACAAAACTTACGTAGACAGCAGGTTTTGCAAACCTGAAAGCAAACAGCGTCTGGCAAGGACTAATTTTTTTAGGTGTATTTGCCAGAAAGCTTTGTATTTCAGCAGCAGCCACATTTCCAAGCTTTATTATTCTTTTTCTTCAAGTAAGTGCCCCTGCCTATTGGAAGAAATCTTCCTTTCTGCTTTTACCCTTTTATATTCACAAGTAGTGACAAGGCAAGAGCACTCCTCAATGGTTATGCGTATGTGCAGCGACTACTGGTAGGTAACTATACAATACGAGCGCTGCTATGAGATGTGGAGGAGCTTGGTGACAGATGAAGGGCACTATGTGGTAGGAATTTCCTGAATTTGAAGGAAAGAACAATAGAGACCAAAGATGATTATCTCATTACCTATTAAGTTGCCAATGTGAAATATATAAAGTAGCAAAGTTTTGCAGCATTCAGGGAGCTACAGTCGTATTTTACACTAGAAGTCCATTTCCTCTCTGTCTGAGAATTAAACATGAAGCACACAGGGCTTATGATTTGTGAAGACTTCCAGTCACAAAAAGCTAAGGTGCTAGTATCTCAAAAAAACCCAATAACCAATCCACTCTGATAAACTGTTTTCAAAAGCTACCTTTTATAGGAGCAATCTCAAAAATCACCCCTCTCATCTCTCTCTTTTGGACAGTTGTACTGGTATGGGAGAACTGCCTTTAAATTTAGTAATTCAGAGCAGCCCCCATTTCTGTTCTCACTGTGGCAGCGATCAACTGCATCTGTTGTTTCAGCAGGAATGACAGCAATTTTCAATTACATTTCTTCTCCTTGAGTGAATCTGAGGACACAACTGGGTAAGCATTCTGTTGTTTTCCTCCAGTCCTTATACACAGTGTGAGAGACTCACTCTGTCACCTCTCTTTTTCCACGTGATCTATAAAGCCTGTGAGACAGTCAGATACATTACAGTGCCACTGCTGCCTACAACCAGTCCAGCTATCTTTATACAACCACTCCAGAAGCTATCTTGCCAGCCCAGCTGGTGCAGTTGTCCATCTTAAATCTTTTGACAAAACCAAGGACTGGATAAGACCTGGTTGCCTGAACCTCATTTAAAGTAAGGCAGAGGCATCTGCCTGGAGAGAGCAACCAGATGAGACTGATTATTTATGACCTCTTAATTAAGGAAGCATATTGAAGTTTCTATTATTATCAACCATATCTTTTTAAAGGTTTGTACAGAGGTAATAGATTCGGTTTTTCTAACCAGACAATGCTACAGATATGGAGAAATGACTGCTTTCAAGCATGGATATAACCAAAATTCCCCACATTTTTCCACCTCCTGATTGAATTACAGCAATATATTTTGCACAAAATTACTTTTCCAAATCACTGTCACATCCAGAATATAATGGCCTGTATTCACCTACCAGCATCAGACTGGATCCTCATTCACTGCAGTGAAATTCAAGGTTTGAATCTTATGAGCTTTAAAGAATACCCTTCCCTTTATGCTGTATCTTACCAGTTAGAATCAGATCCAGTGCTGCTAGGGCCGACACACCATGTTTTCAGACATGACAATTACAACTTTCTTATGTGGCCAAAGAGAGCCAAGTTTCATGACTTTCATCACCTACTGCAAAAGATGATGAAATTTACTACATCATTAACCTAGTGAGACCATCAGGCTCTTGCTAAAGCAGTGGATTATACTGCAGGCTCCCCAAAGTGCCACATGCCCCTCATCAATGAAATGTTTCCTTACCCTGAAATGCTTAATCTACAAATGAATTCTGTATAGCGAGAGCCCAAATGATTTTAAACAAATAGGGAATAAGAAGGGAACAGTTATAAGATTTTCCAATTTTTTCACACATTCAAAGTTCTGAAGGTACCTTTTACCTTGCATTAACACTTAATGTCAAACCTCTGCAATGTCTGAGCTGTCGC
Source organism: Pezoporus wallicus (assembly GCF_028554395.1). Lineage (NCBI taxonomy): Eukaryota > Metazoa > Chordata > Aves > Psittaciformes > Psittacidae > Pezoporus > Pezoporus wallicus. The sequence continues at coordinate 251,936 of NW_026641531.1, read as the reverse complement.
TGGTACTGTATCTTAAGATTTTGTGATAAAATCTGTGGGTAGTGCTTATTTGCATGCAGTGCCTCAAATTCCATGCTAGGCATAGAAAATAATCACAAAGAAAAAAAATCTGAAATCCTCTATTAGAATGATCACAGCTTTCCAAGGTGAGCAAGATCCAGGTGACTGCATCAAGTGATTGGTAGCCACAGGTTTGGAATGCAAATTTAACTCTGCAAATTTAAACAGACTATCAGACCAGTGAATTTTTCACAGTTGTAAGACTCGCCTCCTAGGACACAAAGTCAACTGCACTGTTCATTAGTTACCCAACCAAATCTGCTGCATGTTACTGAATTCTGTGAAGGAGGATTTCCATTTCAATAGTTGGAATGTGTTAACAGTTACCACATTTTGGATTTTCTCATGTCGTTGATCTGTATTCATAACTAGAGTTTCAGAACTGACACAACAAGGGTGCATGCTGCTCCAAAACAGAAGTGCCACCCACCACTCCAGAAAACTCTCTCCTTTCTAAGGCAATATTTCTTACTGACAGGAGCTATATATATTTCTATTAAGCAATTATATGGCTTTGATTATAATTATTTTCATTATTGCTCTTTTACCCATGCCCTCTATATAAAATACACACACTTTCCGAGGAACAGTTGAATGGGTAAGAAGGAAACAAGCACACAAAGCACATCATTTTTAAAGGACATAGAAAAACAAAGGATACAAACTGAAATAGCCAATCCATTTGTTTTTTAATTTGTCAACCCTCTATAACATTACCACCAGCAATAGCTAATGTCCATACCCTCGCTATTTCTGCAGGGGAAAAAATAAATCTCCTAATGAAGAACAGCGTCTAATAGGAAATGTTAATTCACAGCCTGTTACTGCCAAAGCAATGAATGTCTCAGAACATTACGAGCAGAAGAAACTGCCCAAAGACTAAATTCTGCTCTGTACAGAAGAGCTGCAGGATTGGCTCCTGGCAACCTGAACTTTTGGCCCGATTTACACAACCCCTCAAGTTGGAACTGTTCTAATTTGTAATATTGCTGCATCATTCCTCAGGGACAAAATCCATATTGAAAGATCAGCAGAAAATGAATCAGAGCTCACTGACATCGATATACATACCCTCTATGCCAAGACAAGGGTCAAGAGATAAAGGATTTGGCTCTGCCAGACTTTGATTAGCCACAAGCTCCTTTCCACAGGGGAATTTTCCATCAGGCAATTACCAGCCAATCCTTTGTATTGTGCAAAACCATCAGACTATGATTTAATGAAGGGATTTTAAAAAGAAAGCACCAGTGACAAAGTTTAAAAATTACCATGGTACTGCTACAACTACAAGAAGGAAATGAACATACTTCTACGTTCATTATGTTTTGGAAGAAAATGTTAGAGCAAACATTCATCTACAACTCACATACACTCTGTTTTAAAGAAAAAGTCCTACTTGGAAGTTTCTAAAAGAATATGACAAGCAAGGTAGTACTAAACAGAAACTGAATCAACTCACAGGTAGCTAAAACCTGGTAGAAATATGCTCCATGTTCCCTCTGCAGATACTCCTATTACCACCTTCCCAAAAAGTGTAATTCAGGACCCAGAAATACTTTGGGCTCCTAATCCTATTCTGCTTAAATGATGTGTCCAGTCCAATAGTATTACTGGATTTAACGTATTCAGGAACACAGGCAGATGTGAGACCAGCAAATAAACAAACGCATCTTCTGGAGACAGACAGAAATGAAGCTTCCAAAAGAACACAGAACTGGCCCACCTGAAGAAAACATATAGCCATGATAATAAACTGAATAGCTGTTGCATACAATGCAGCCAGAAGCTATGCATTCTATGTGGTCACATTATGCTCAAGGCTTAAATCAGTTCCATTTTCTCCTTGTCCGTGTAGCTAACAAAGATTAAGAGTGCATGGTTTTCTGCTGACCAGTTAGTGGTACTAAAAATAAAAAATCTACTAAGATAACTGGGACAATGCTCAGGTGAAAGGGTCAGAACCTGAAGCCAAAGTTTGCAAATGTTTAGGATGCTTAGCTGACAAACTAAGTTAAGTGTCATTCTGTTGTCACTGTTCAAAAGAGATACAGCTATGCCTTCTGAACTGAATCCAATTTCCTTAATGAAACCTATACAAACATCCACAGACAAACACCTACACAGGTTTTCAGCAACTCATTATTTTCTGTGACTTTAGACTTTCCAGCTCTAAAAAAGAAAAAAAATCACAAATACACCTTAATGTATAAAGCGAGCCAAAGACAGCTTAAACTTTGTGTCAGTTTGCTTCAGACATAGGGTTAATTATCTTGTAACTTAGATGTTACTTTTTATACAAATATCTTTTCCACTGGCAGAATCACAGAACAGCTGAGGTTGGAAGGAGCCTCTAGAAACCAGCTAGTCTGACCTCCCTGCTAAACACAGGGTCAGCTAGAGCAGGCTGCCCAGGACCATGTCCAGTCAGGCTTTGAGCATCTCCAAGGACAAAGACTGCCCCCAGTTTCTCTAGGAAACTTGTTCCAGTGTTCAACCACCTTCACAGCAGAAAACACTTCCTTTTAGACACTCCTGCATAAGCCCCAAAAGCAGCAGCACCTGCACAGGACGTGTGAGCTACAAAAATACCTGAGATGAAGTTCTCAAAAGCAGCATTCTGACATCTGGAACAGCTTGAGCAGTATAAAAATTAAAGTCAGTTCCTGGCTCCTGAAGTCATCATACCACAAGAGACTATTACTACAGTAAAAAAACTGTTCTGAGGACTTGCATTATGGAAAACTGCCTCCACATATCCCCTTCCTTAAAGGTTCTTCACAGATGTTTACTGAAGACTGAAGCGATACCAAAAGAAACTTCTAAATTTGTTTTAGAGTGTAGAGACCAACTTGTTCGATTGTTCTACTCCTGCATTTCTGAATTCCTAAATTACAAGAGATCCGTTTAAGACAACATTATTATATTGCACAAGTATCTTGATAGTATCAGCAAAAGAGAGCAGACCTAGATGCTGTTTAAAGACAAAATGAAACCAGTTTTTAATCTGTCATTGTGAAGGTTTTATAAAGTGACCTGTCAAGTGCAGGGTGGATTTGGAAAAAAGCTTTAAAACTATACTATGTACACTAAACATAACCATTTGGGTTTTTAACAGAGAAATCCTATGTAAGAAACATGCTTCTAGGTGAGCAACTCCAGTGGACAAAGGGATGGAAGTGGATAAATCTTGCGTAAGACTGTTAATACGCACCATCATCTTCTTTGTTTTCCAGTGGAACACTCCATGCAATTAGGTTCCTTGCTGTACGTCCCTCTTCTGCAACTATTTTTCTCACTTTGTCATGGCTATTAGAACGTTGGAAAGAAGCCTGAAAACAAGAAAGACACGGATGAGAAAAGTATATATACAAGTTTTTGGTTATATATATACTAATTTCACCCAATATGAGGTTAAACCATTCAAGCTGGGCTGCACAGGTACTGAGCATTCCTCAAATATTTAAACCAGGTGTACATACGCATTTTCACAACCATTTTTCTGCACAATAAGTAGACTGACTCCTCAACATGATATGACAGTTACTACCCAGCCCTCAGTATGGGTATGTCCACACCACACATTTGCAACCTTCATTTAACTGATTGTCAGTGCTGCTTCACTGGGGACATCACAGTACACATCTCAAATGTTTTCAATACCTTGTATTAAACTATTTATTCAAGATAAAAGCTGCACGAGACCAAAATACGTGTTGGCTGACTGGGAGAGCCTAGAGAAAGGTATGAGATTTATCAGAACCATCTGAAACATGCATAAAAAACCCACCTCGCTTTCAGAGAAGACAACAACCTAAAGAGTATTTTCTGCCTACTAAAGTTAGCTGTTACTACTAGAAAGCTGCAGCTGTTCAGAAACAGCGAGGCACTGAGGATGAATTTCATTTACCTAATGAACATGCTTCTCTGCACTTGCAAAATACACCATCAAAAGACATCTGAAACCAAATATATTAAGAAATACTTGTATCCACCGACAGATGTCAATTAGATAAAATCTTGCCTCTTCTACAGTGTATCAAGTTATTCCTCTGAAAATAATCTGAAACAAAGCCAAACTGTATACTGTAATGTTAAATTAACGTACCATGATAGCACAAAACTGCTGACCAAGTTCTCTTTAAATACTGACAACCTTAACCCCAAAGAAGTTACATAAATCTAAACATTATTTTAGGCACCAACAGACCGATTTCCTATAGCACTAATCAGAACATGCCTTCTTCCTCTTTTTATTTTCACCATCATATGACTCAAGCCTGCAACCACTTTCTTTCATAATACATCTTTAGAAAAAAAAATACAGTAAAAATGAATATAGCAGAGCAGTGGCTATACTCCATTAAGGTGAGAGGAAATGCAAATGAGAAACACAAATGAGAAACTGCTTTTACTTCAGTGCTTATCTAACAGTGTTTAACTTGGGTTTCTCTCTTCCAGATGTCCTCAATTGCTTGCTTCAAAGCCACAGTGTGCCATCTAGTGCTCCACAGACCTACCTTGAGATATCACCATGTAATAAAAGGAAAACAAAGTTAAAACCAGCACTGCTATGTAAGCGAACTTTTGGAAAACCTGATGAAATAAATAAAGCAAATTATGTATTTTTTGGCCCAAAGAAACCTAAGGAAGGCACACAAAAAAACAGGAGTTCTGCTACACAGGTTCTAGTCTATCCTAATTCTATATAATTAATTGCCTATTTCAATAGGAATTTTTAGTAAGAGCAACCATTTCTGCTGCATCAAGTTTGGTTTGGGTTTTTAACCACTTGTTGCTTAATAATACACTTTCCATCGTCAATCTAAGACTTAAACATCCACAAATGTGACATGACTGCTTAAAATCCCTTTAAACTACAGTATAGACTCCCAGTATAAATCCTTGTGGTGGCTGACTTGAGAACACAGTCAAATCATTTTAAATTAATCGCCCCTGAAATGTGTCTGTCTGAAACCAAAAGAAGAATGTTCAGGCTGCATTTTGCATCAGTTTATTTTTGCATTCTCAAAACAGACCCAAACACCTTAGCCGGAAATAAAACTGATCTGTGGCATTCCCAACTGCTAAGAATGAAATAAGCAAATAAACAAATCATTCCTTATGTATTGCATCTTTTCTTTCAAATCCTCCCCCAGCAGCCAGTGTTCACTTGGCACAATCTATGTAATACTTAACTATGGCTTTCCTACAGCATAAGCCCACACAGTCTTGCCATACACAGAGGACCTGAAAATCACTCAGTCATTTTAATTTGGTATTTTTCAAACTGTTATGTTCCACTGCACCCTTCACTGGCTTTCCTATCCTCCAGGCTTACTATTCCTATTCCTTTAATCTTTTTTCTCATGTTTCCCATGGCTCAGATTTCAAGTTTTCTGAATCCGAGCACTTACAGTTTTCTCTTCCAGATTGTCTCCAACTGATTCCCATCTGTCTTTGAAATACAACATCCAAAAGCAGATACAAATACTTCAGTGAAGACTTTATCAATGCAGAACACTGCAGACAAGTTATTCACATCTTAAAGATGATACTTCTATTTAATAATCTCAAAATCATGCACGGGGACTTTTTTTGCAATATGGTATTACCTGTGCATCACTTATGATACAACCATAAGCTATACCATGATATATCACATATAAGCTAGCATGATTGACACAGTCACAGAATAACAAAGCCTGAAAGAGACCTCTGCAAGTCCAGTCCTTAAGCCCACATTCCAATGGTCAGAGCAGACCCAACTCTTCTTAATATAAAAGCAAAATTTCTTTTGTTGCACATACGACCTTTTGTAATCCCAAGGTTCCTTTATGCACAGCTGCTGCCAAGACGCTGTTTTCTGCCTTATTTCTGGAGATCATTACTCCCACACAAATGTAAAACTTTGCATTAGTCCACACCAAACTGACTTTTTAAATTACTTTTGTTTTCTTACAAGCCAGAAAGGCTTATAAGGAAAGCAGAAGTATCTCAACATGACATTTACAAGTACTTTGTACCATGAAACTAGAGCCTGAAAGTTCTAGTCTCCATAACTTCGACAGCAGTCAAAAGAAAACCTCAACCCCTTAAAGTAAGTATTAACAGGACAGCAGTAATGAAGTACACAGACTCAGAGAAGCATAAACTATTGTGCCAAAGACCACAATGGGTATCAACATATATCTTTACATTTGACAAGAGCAAGCTTTAATACACTCCTTCGTATGAGTGATGCTGATACATAGGATTTTGACCACTTCCTCAACCTGAAAACCTCATATTTCCTACTTACCTATCCAAAGAAGTTACCTTCTTCTAAGTGCTCTTGATACAATTATCTGTTAGGCAAAAGGAGTGACTAGAAATTTGTTTAGCCTTAAATAGCAGATTTTTGTCTTACCATCATATTATAGCCTTCCTCCACATCAACAGGCTCATTTATTACGTTTTTAGATGACCCCATTGAGTTTTCATACCTGTGTCAAAACAAATGCAATCCATTAGTTTCACTTAAACCACTTCTAAAATTAATTTAAGCTTTTAAGCAGCGTTTATGTTACAGACATCAGATGACCAAAGTAAGGTTTTCAGAGGATAACTGTATTTGTAAAGTGTTTTCACGGCTCCTTGTTAAAAGTAGCCAAGGGCCCAAGAAGAAAACAGAATGACAGAATCATGGAATAGTTAGGGTTGGAAAGGACTTTAAGATTATTCAGTTCCAACCTCCCTGCCATGGGCAGGGACACCTCACACTAAACCATGTCACCCAAGGCTCTGTCCAACCTGGCCTTGAACACTGCCAGGGATGGAGCATTCACAGCTTCCTTGGGCAACCCATTCCAGTGCCTCACCACCCTTACAGTAAAGAACTTCCTCCTTATATCCAATCTAAACTTCCCCTGTTTAAGTTTTAACCCATTACCCCTTGTCCTATCACTACAGTCCCTAATGAAGAGTCCCTCCCCAGCATCCTTATAGGCCCTCTTCAGATACTGGAAGGCTGCTACGAGGTCTACAGAAAAATGTAAGTGTGTGTGTAGTAAGACAGTAAACAGTCCAAAGGACATTAAAACTTTTAAACAAATCATTGCATGGGCAGCTCTAGAACAGTGAAAGGCAAGCGGAACAATCTATCCTGTGATAGAGGACTGGGCAAGTTGGTTATTAGTTCAAAAAGAAAAATGAATCATAGACATCGTAAGAAATCAGTATAAATAGAGGTAAAGCAAAATAAAATGGAAAACTTCTGTTGTCAATTAAAAAAGATGTGAGGGTTCCTGTAGAAGTCAGCTCTGAGAAAGTGAGTAGTTTTATCCGGTTCGGAACCAGAGAACCACTGCCACAAATGCAGAAGTGCATGGGACTAAATATTTATAGGGTTATCAAGAATACCCAGCAAAGGGATAACAATTCTGACAGAAAACTAAACCCTTGGCTATGAGGTTGAAATAAATTACAGGCAACTACTGGTTAGAGTGCAAACACTCCCCTGTAACAGTTCTTATCCTTCTGAAGAACTGGACACTAATCAGAAATTAGACACTTCTAAGTTATCAGAAATCAAGTAACTGAACAAGATTAACCAGACCCAAAACACTATTTTGTGGGTCTTTATCATTAACGACACCGCTTTGAGTGGGCTGTTCACTTGTTCTCATATTACACCTTTAACTCCTCATACCTTGCTGATTTTTCCAAAAGTAACTAGCCAAAACCTACACAGTTAACAGACAGGCAGTCATTAAGGTTTGCACTTGCTTCTGTGCCTTAAGACAACCAACTGACCTTGCGAAAACTTCAACATTCTGCACCTGCTTGAAAACAAAGGCTGTATTTGAGCATTGCTTCAGACATCAGCACAGGCCTGGCCTGAGGAGCTTTTGAACACTGAGGTATCTTAGAAAACTGCTTTTGCTCACTGCATTGACATGGTTATAATCAAGGTGCAATAAAAGCTCATCAAATCGACATACTTATTTGAGGAAAACCCTGAGAGCTCAAGTATCTCCCGAAGAATCTGAGGGAAAAAGTCTGAGGGCCCAAGGATTTCTCTAATATGAGGGAAAAAATGTGAGGACCCAAGTATTTCCCTACTAATTTGAGGGAAAACACCTGAGGGTCCAAGCATTTGCCCGGCACTGCAGTGGATTCGGCAGTAATTCAGAAATAGAAATTTGCATTTAGAACATGTAGAGAAGGCAGCCCCTGGGTGTGCTGCAACACCTCCTGTCCTGTCAGCTCTTCTAACCATGATTTCCAATCCGACAAGGAAAGCAGGACCGCAGGTTCAAGACAGGAACGCGATTAGTAGCTTCCCGAATGCAAATGGTTTTACACCTCCTGGCGGGTTTAAGTTTACGGGGGCTTTCTCGGCAGCCTGCTCTCCCTTCCACACACACAGCTTCCACGGCACATTCCTGGAGGGGCTCCCACGTAACAACAAGGTGTACAAGGCGCGGACCCTCCCTCACACCGCTCGGCTCCGAGTTTCCTCACAGACGGCGGGCCGTGCAGCACTGACAGGGGCACACTTACCGGGGCGGGACCGGCCCCCTTCGCAGCGAGGCTGAGGCGCCGGCCAAGCCCCCCCCACGCGGCAAGGCCTAACCCGCACCCGCCAGCCCCGCTCTCTGCCGCAGCGGAGCAGGGCAGGCCGAGGGCCCGCACCCCCCCTCGGGCTCTCCTCAGGGCGGAGGAGGGGGGAGGGCTGGCCCGCCGCCATCTTGCCCCGCCGCCGCGCCCGCACCGCCCTGCCCCTCCCCCGCGCCGGGCCTCGCGGAGCGGCCACTCACGCTCTCCGCCGCGCCGCACCGTCCCGCCCGCGCGCGTCCCGCCGCGGTGATGTCATCGCATCCCGCCGCCAGCGCCCGCCCGCCGCCGCGCTCCTAACCCCCCCCGCGCTCCGCTGCCCGGCCCCGCCAGCCGCGCATGCGCCGCCCGCGCCCGGTAGCGCATCGCCAGCACCGTGCCCGCCCGCCGTGAGGGGCAGGAGCGGGCCCGGAGCCGGTACCGGAGGTGTCTGTGGGTGTCCGGGCCGTGCTGCGGGCTTGGGGCTGCCCCGTCAGCTCGGGCCGCCCGGGCTGGCGGTCGGCACCTTGGCGTCCAGCCCCTTACCCATCAGCGGGGAGATGGGGAAAAGGTGGAAGGAGCATGGGCTGTGTGCGAGCAAGGAAATTACTGTGTACAACACACTGGGTGTCTGCGCAGGCAATAGCAAAACACTTAACACTGGCATTGCATCCAGCTTGGGCAATGGCCTTGGGGAAGGATGGGTCTCACGTGGAGAGGACAGCCCTTACCATGGGACTGGAGGCCTGGAAAACATGATTTGTGAGGAAATACTGGGCAAGTTGAACCTATCTAGCCAAAGAAAACAAAAAGGGGATGCGGTAAGAGTGATAAGTGGGGCTGTGAGGAGCAAGAGAATAATCCATTTCCCTCAGTGTGACAGGAATGATAGGAAGTAAGGAGGCCTGAACTGTAAGCGGGACAATTTAGATTGCCATCTCTAAACACTAAAAGATTGAAATAGATGGCTTGAGCTCCGGTACATGCTTCAGCTGAAGTCTCCAGGCACGGCATGGACTCAGCTGTGGTGCAGAGCAGAGCAGAGCCAGGTGGCCCCTGGAGGTCCCATCCAACCCCCTTGCACTGTCACTTGCTCACTGTTGATGGGGCAGTTGTCCGAGTTTCCATAACCCCCTCCTTGGTGTGCGGCTGAGCCCAGCACTGCGGGCCTGGGCCGTGCATCAAATCCTGCTGTTCCGCTTCAATGCCTCATCAGATACCACATCAGAGAAGTGTCACTTTATAACCTATTTCCTCAGATGCTAATAACTGCACTAAGGGCAAAGAAGTAGAAAAACAGGTCTGTAATGTCTGCAGAGTCTAAAACACCTCAGGATACTTTGTGCAAGGTGTTACAAAGCACTTCATTAGAAGACCCAGAAAGCTGTATCTTGTTACTACCAAATGAAATGACTGCCACTTTGAAGTTAACAGAGGTATTTGAATCCGATTTCAAGTTTTTCCCTTACTTAAATCCACATTCCAAAATCCAACCATGTCTAGAACAGAAGAAGAAAGGATAATCTTTGCATCTAGGTCTTAGATGCACGTAACTGTTAATGTAGCAGCTTAAAATGGTTACATGTGATAACAGCAAACTGAGGAGAATGTATCAAAATGGAAGCCTATCTAAGTAAAACTACTGTAAATCCATTTATTCTTCAAGTGTATAAATGACGTGCATTAAAGTAAATAAAGGGTTATCCAAGGCAGGCAGCTAACATGTAGAAATGTCAAAAAGTTATAGTAAAGACCAGACAGACAACTTCCCTTCCTAGAAATAACTGTTAAGGAACTGCTGTTTGTGCTGCTGGACAACTGCTCTCATGTTCACAGTTTCCCAGGAACAGATTTACATTTGCAGGCCTCATGGAGAAGAAGTTGTTTTGAGCATGACCTTCTAACATTGACTCCTTTGTGAGTCAACTGAAAGAACAGCTCCAACGAGATGTCTGCAAGGCTGTATGCGATTTGTCATACAAAAATGTCATCCTTTTGGTGAGGGAAGGGGGGATGTTTCGTGAAGTCAGAAAGTTCAGCACATAAAGAAGTATATAGTATATATAGTATATAGTATGACTCATATTCTGATTTAAAAATAGCTTCACTCATACTCTCACAAGTTACAATAGCGATGCATTTGCTGTGCACTCGGTTAAAAATACAGAACAGACATGAGAGCCTTTGGTTTATTGTTTTTTTTTCCTGCACCCATACCAAAATGATCTTAAAGTTTACTATCTGACTGACGCATTGTGTGCTGGGAAGTATCTAGATTGTATTTGGACACAGGCTTACCACCAAGAGAAGAAGATGATTTCCTATGCTTTCCCTTTTGCCAAGCTTCTGATTTTTTTCCTTATATGCAGGATACAATGACCTTTTGGTTTTGCTGGATTTATTGTCCCAGTTGTTTGTATTTCCTCTTCCTTCTCTCTTCAGTCATCTTGGCATATGAACATATTGTTAATAAAATTGCTCTTTGCACATCTACATTGAATCTGTCATTTGGAGGCTATTACAGTTGTTTAGGCACTGAAATGTATAATCTAATACACTTGTCAACCCTTGAGGTGTGCAGGAAAGGGGGCTTTTGGGGTGTTGGTAATGCATTAGTAAAGAAGACAAAGCATCTTCAGCACTACTTCAGAAACGAGTCAAATCTTACTTCTGTTTTGAGTGCTTATAGAATTGCTTTGTCTAAACATGCTCAACTAGTATGATCTTATTCACATTTTGTGCGTGTGATTTATATACATACTGATAGGAAATTTGACATTTAAACCAATAAAAAATATTAGACTTCAGTATTAGATTTTTAATAGAAAGCCATTTCTTATTAGGGCAGGAAATTGCAATAACACATTTACTGATTTATGGCAATATTTTACTCTCAGATCCTCAAAACGAACATTCGTAACTCTTCACAGTTAATAGAATTTGAGGTTAACTGGGGAGCAGAACATCGCTATCGCCAAGGAAGAGACAGGACAGCCTAGCAGACAACCTCCATTAACTGAGGGCTCTGCTTAAACCTGGCAACAATTGTGTTTCTGGAAATGCAGGTGGGGTAATCTCCCTTCTTGCTATTTGAAAGGGGAGTTCCAGCAATACACGAATATTGGACAGAGAAATAACAAATCTAGCAGCAGTCTCACATAAATCTCAGTTAATCACACAGGGTTGATTAATTTGACCTTGTTGGGCTCAGGATCAGAGCAATCCCAGTTTCACATGACAGCTCCTGGGGAGGCCCCTGCTCATTTACTTGATGTATCTTTAGTTTGTCTGTGTGGTCAATGAGGCTGAATTTGTTTTACTGCTTTCTTCTCTGTTATGTGCGCTGAACACTTACGAACGTTTGCATTGATCCACCCTCTCACAAAGCAGTGCTTCCCTTCAGCTCTCCCTTGTAAGCGGTATTTGCGAGTTGGGGCCACAAGCAAGAGAAACGTGTGTTCCTTTTCGGCATAAAGCTTTTACACCGCTCGTTCCTGCGCATCCTCCCTCGTGCCGGGTTCCTCGGTGCTTGCCTGAAGTCCTGGTGACAGTCACTCGGGGCTGCCAGGCTGCACGGAGGCCCTGAAGCAGGGAAGTGATCCGTACGCGCCGGCAGGGGCTGGTACCTCCCGCTGAGGTACAGAGCACGCCAGGCTGGGACCGAGGGGCGCACGACCCCCCGCTCCTCACCGAGCGGCACGTTCCCGCTCCGTGTCGCTCAGGCGGCACCCGGGGCCCGCCCTCCGCGGCCCCTCTCCCCGCCCCTCGCCGCGGGTCCCCTGCTCGGCGAGCGAGATGCGGCTGCGGCCGGTGGTGCTGGTGCTGGCGCTGGGCCTGGCTCCGGCCCTGGCCGCGGCGCACGAACAGCACCGCGCCGACTACGACCGGGAGGCGCTGCTCGGCGGACAGGTGGGGGCCCGGCCCGCGGGAGGGCGGGCGGGCGGCGGGAGCGGGCGCAGGAGGCCTTGGGGCGGGCCTTGGGGCGGGCAGGGCCCGCGGTGACGCGCGGTTCCTCTGCCGCAGGACGAGGCGGACGAGTACGCGCGGCTCAGCCCGGAAGAGCAGCAGCGGCGGCTGAGGGCCATTGTGAAGAAGATCGACTCGGATGGGGACGGCCTCCTCAGCAAGGGTAACGGCGGCCCCGGGCGGCACATGGCGGGGTTGAACCGGGCCGGGGCCGGGCTTTGTCCGCGCTCCGTGTCTGGCCCGGTGCCCTCAGGAGGAAAAGACACGGTGTGCCCGTGACACAGCCGGTGACAGCTGTGCTGTGGGGAACCCCCGTGAAACACCCAACAGCCCTCCAGCTCAGTGCGGTGGGAACACCGGCAGAGGATGTAGGCACAGATACATGCACAGAGGATGCCTCAGTCCCTCGCACTGCTCTCGTAGGCGGTGAAAGCAGCCCAGGAGAGCACACAGGACTGGGTTAGTGTGGCTCAGAGAGCAATACCAAGTTAAAAGTGCCAGCTTTGTGCTCGTACCTGCTCCTTGCGCATCTGAAGCCACTTTGAATCGCGTGGATTTCTGTGTTTGAAATTTGTACATGCGTTTCAGTACCTGGTGACACTGAGGGATCGTATATTCGTTCCATCACAGTGTAGTGTCAAGTGTCTCTTCCCAGACAGGTTTTTATCAGTCAGACCCCTGAACTGCACAGTAACTCTGGCCCTTCCTTTCAGTACATCGTTCTGACACTTTTTATTTAAAAACTCACTATGAAAATGGATTTTTGGTGTTTTGCTGTGACTTTGACAAAAATCCAGAGTCTCTCAAGTGCACACACACAGAACAAGTAGAATCCTTGTTCAAACGCTGGAACAGTGATCTTTCATGAACATGATATTAAACATGCAGGAAGCTTTCTAGGTGAGAGGATAAAATACGGTTTTAAAGACAAGATCAGCTACATCTCTTGATGTCTTTCACTTCATATGCTGAAACTGATCAACGGCACTCTTACTTCAGTGTTGCAGCCTCTGACTGGGTAGAGGTGAGGCAGTACGTAACTTCAGTGGGCTAGCTTATCCCTGTAACAAGCAACAGGCAGTTCACAATGGGAAGGCTGTAAGGGAAGAGGTCTATTTAAAGTGTAGGAATTCCACCCATCCTCCATGCTCATCTTGTTCTCAGTCCAATGGAAGCTTGCCTTCCCCTCACTTCCCAAAAGAAAACTTGCAGTGAAATGCATTTTTACACTAAGGAGTTTATAGTATTGAAGCTTTTTCGGCTCATTTGTTTCTCAGTGTATTGTAAAACATGCCTTGAGAATTTCTCATTAGTGGTGTTTCGGGTTAATGGCACTGGACATGACATGTTCGGATGGCTGTGCCTCTTGCCTTAAATGCTGGGAATAAAACCATGCTCTAAATTAGATGTTGTCCATCTTTAAGCCGTGTTGCAGGTTCTTGTGAGGCAGTGCTGGTTTTGTGCACAAGCTTCAGCACAGGCCCTGGCATGCACGCCTCTGCACGCTCAATCAATTCACAGATTCTGTTACAAAACTGGTTCCTTTGCTAATAGAAATTCAGTATGCAGAGTGTATTTTTAAAAATCTCTTGCTGCTTTTCAAAGACATTTAAATAAACCTGGTAAAGTTGTATGGAAACTTTCACGCTTCTGTCAAGAAGGACAATAAGAGATTTTGGTATCTAAAAACTGCTATAAGATTTTTCTTAAGTAGAATTGGGGGGGGGTACTCTAGTAGTCATCAGGGCTCTTCAGAGCAGGATAGCAGTTGAGTTGAGTTAGCTGTATGCTAATGCAGCAATTGCTAATTGCTAATGCAACCTTGCAATGCAGAGGAAGTTGTCTACCCCTTCCAGGTACATGAGGGACAATGTTCTCCCCATCTTCTTTAAAGGAAGCAACTTTAATGTGTTTTGTGAATTCATCTGTATATCAAGCTTTATTTTCACCACATTTCTATGAAAATAAGTAGCTTAAAAGCATTGCCAAAATACATAAGGCCTGATTTTGCCTTAAGGGAAAATATCTGTCAATATTTTATTTTGGGTAACGAAGGCCACAGCAGTGAATCTAGTTTTATGGCAGTTGGTGGAGTTTTCAGAGGAAACCCAAGACTGATGGGAACAATGATTTCTTGGGGTACCAAGTTATGTTTAGAGCTGTGTGTTTAAACCATATTCAGCATCATTTCCATAAAGCCCTGAAGACAAAAGAATAATTAAAAGCTGAAAGGAGTGACAGTGTTGATTGGCTTTGGATTTGAAAGGCATGGCCACAGCATCACTGCAAGCTGACATTTTTGTCAGCAGTCACCAAAAGGGGCAGGCTGCTGCTTCCCTTGTCCAGGTCCCAGTGAGCTCAACAGGGGCACTTTCTCAGCTGAGAACTAAGAAGTTTTCAGTGATGCACTCTGCTTTGCAGCTCTATGAACACTACCTGTAATCATTTTTTCCTGCCATTCCCCAGGTGTATCACGCTTTTCCTGGCAGCACCTATAAAGGCTGTATTAAAGCCACCGTGTAACTCTAGCCTAAGGGTATCAATGGGGAAATAGTACTACTAAAGTAAAACTGAAGCTGTGATCTATTCTCTCATTCAGTTAACTTGGAAAAGAAAGCCATAGCATAAACAGATTGTTTTGCTTTAAATAACCTCTTCCCTATATGCTGACATCTGATTTGCAGAGTCTGTTCCAGACTGAGCAGACCTGTGGTGTCTTTTGCAGTTTTTATAGTGCAGATGATCCTGATTTTTTACATTTTAGTATTTTTTAATGATTTTCACAGATGAGCTGAGCTCCTGGATACAGCAGTCTTTTAAACATTATGTTACACAAGAAGCCAAGCAACACTTCAATGACTATGACAAAGATGGTGATGGATTACTGTCTTGGAAGGAGTATAATATGCAAATGTATGATCGTGAAATTGATTTTGATGAGAACTCTGTCCTGGAGGATCAGGAGGAAGAATCATTTCGACAGGTAAAATGTTTCAGCATCAGTTTCTATAAGCTGCTGGTAAAAGGCAGCGATGTTTGTTTATGGTGATGGAACAAGATGGGTAGAGAAACCGTGGCAGCTGGCACATTGTTTTAACACTTTCATCCATCTGAGATAGGGGAGTAATTAAAGGAGAGTAATGGAGTATTAAAGCTGCTACCAACAAAATGAAGATAGAATGAAATCGTACCTCTGGAGTATATTTTGCTAGCTGAATGGAGTGTAAGTCTATTGACAGTCTTATCACAGAGCACAGCCTCCAGCCATCTTCTTAAAGCAAGATGGCAACCTGGTAGGCTGGGTCTGTAGCCTAACCTGTGTCCTGCCTTCAGCAGGAGCCAGTACCACTGGTGTTGGAGGTAAATGAACCCTTGTATTCCTTAACCCCCTTTATTGCACTGTTCTACCCCCTTTTCCAGGTATTTCTCAAGCACCCAGTGTAGGGTATCAGTGTTGTCTGCTTCAACGCTTTCTGTCCGTTAGAGACCCACAGAGAAAGCAATAGCAATTCAGACATCGATATTCGGACATTGACTCCAAACCGATCAATAAAACTGGATGTATATGGATTAATCTCATTTGTGAGAGCAGATGCTTAAGAGTGGAAACAGAGAGGCAGGGAGGAAAGGTTCACCAAGAATCACCACATAGCAAAACTTGTTTCCTTTCAAGTTACACATTTATAGGCATACCTAAATATTTCCCAGAAAGGGAATAAGTGAGTTTTAGGCTATTCTGGCCTGAATTTTGGTTTGGTTTTAGAGTTGTTGGTTTGTTAGGGGTTTGGTTTTGTTTACTTGTTTGTTTTTTCCCTGTAAAGATTACTTTGTTTTTAGTATAGGAGATAATACAGGATGTTGGCAGAAGTGAAACTAAAATGTACAATGGACAGGGAGGAAACAAACTGTAAAGCTTTGGAGGTCACTTCACTGAATAATTACATAGCTTATAAATAAAACAAGACTTCAGGTGGAACTAGCAGTCAAAATATTGATCCCATGTTTGAGATGCTGCAATGATGTCTGTGCTGAGCTAGAGCTCCTACTCTTACACTGTGACTGCTTTCTAGGTTTTCGTGCTTGCTGATTTCTTCAACATATATTGTAAAGACCAAAACTGGCAGATTTGTACAAGCATCGTGTGTCAGCCACCTTCAGCCTTTTCCTTACAGTTGGAAAGATCCTGCTGTAAGCAAAACGTAAAGGTTACAGAGCACGGTATTGATTTAGCATTGGCATCAAGTAGACATATAAATTTACCAGAAGGTGGCAGCCTTGTCCATCACTGCTCAGAAAAGCCCACTGAAAACCACACTTTTTCCCTCAATAGCTAAAGTTTACGCTGCAGTTCAGTAGTTCCTGTGGTCAGTCTGTCTGAATTGCCTTCCTTTATAAACCCCAGCTAAGGACAGCTTTTGTTGAGGAGTACATTTAGTTCTTTTGTAGAATAGTTCAGGTGTTACAGTTATACTTTATTCCTTACATCTTATGCTCTGTATTACTCAGGTTAGCCTGATTTTGAGAGAAGTGTCTATTAAACAAGGTATAAACTAGGAAGTACAATTTCAGATGGTTGTTTGTGGATATTATTTAGTTTTGAAGAGTGTGCTGATACCTGTAATTAGAACAGGTTAGAGAAGTGATTTTGCTTTGAAATACTTTGAGATGTAATGACAAGAGTCTTGTGTTAAAGGAAGCAGTCTGATGCTTCAGCACTTAAAATGGCTTCAGAAAAGACATTTTACATATATGGTATTTCAGGACCTTCTTAGAACTACAGACAGCCCATGAGATATAGATCCAGAAGGTTAAGTGTCCTTTAAAATGTAAATTCTGGAATTTGCAGTGGCTACCATTAATGGTAATCATTGTACTCCACTAGTCCAGTTTGGGAATTGGTGACTTTTAGAAGAGGAAGCAGATATAAAGACAAGGGTTGGTCTTTTCATTATCTCCCTTTTGTGTTTTCGAAGTCCTGACTGAGAGTGTGTTTTAAATGTCTCCTTAAATTGGAATAAAGGAAGTTTTTATGCAGTTCTTAGAATAAAACTACTTCAGTTAATAATGCTCTTCTTGTTGCTCTGGATGAGCTCTTTTTAGTGAAAATACAGCATCAGTAGAACACGAGTAGATGATGTGAAACAATTAATATTCTAATGAGCTCACAGCCGGCTATTATGATGTTGTTTTTCCTTTTCATTAAGTACTCTAACTAAATCTATTTTCTAAGCTTCATTTAAAGGAGAAAAAGCGTTTTGAGAAGGCTAATAGAGACAATGTTCCTGATCTAAATGTGGATGAATTTGTTGCTTTTGAACATCCTGAAGAAGTGGAGTATATGACGGTAAGATGCAGGGGAGTATCTTTATCAGCCTGCATCTTTAGATGCAACATCTCTTTAGTGCATGTGCTCAGTCCCAATACTCCAGGAAGTGTGTTTTTGAGCAGTTACGTGTATGGCTTTTACAGACCAAATCAACACTCAGCTAATGTGTGGTGCCTTCAGTTTCATGCCTAGTTCAGAGTTCAGTTTAAGCTAGGGAGATTCACAGGAAAGATTTCTTTGCAAAGGAAAACTGCAAATTAGTGAATACATCACATGAAAGGTGGAATGAGAGGACACAGCTTTGCACAAATCCATGTTTCTCAGCTGTTTGTGTAGTTCTGAATTATGCCGCAGGATTCCAGCTCTGTGGACACCTTCCAGATCTGGTTTCCATAAAACCTGGCAGCCCAAACTCTTAAGAACACATCTGCCTTGATGCACAGGAACCACTTACTGGACTAGTCTGTGGAAAACAGAGAAGCAGATTTGCCATGAGGGAGTCATTCCTTTAAAGAACACCTCTCTGCTCTGAAGTCATTTATTGCTGTTTCTCTTGATTACAAGTTGCTTCTTTTTCACAAATTGATTATTTTGCTTTTCCTGTGTATGCAAAAGGACTTTGTCATTCAGGAGGCTTTAGAAGAACATGATAAAGATGGTGATGGATTTGTTAGCCTGGAAGAATTCCTTGGTGATTACAGAAGAGACCCAAGTAAGGAAAAGGGGGGGTGGGGAGGGGGGTAGGGGGCGGGCAGGAAAGAAGGAGCTAACAGAAGGTTTTGGAATGGGATAAATTGCATGCACCTTTATTTTCAGCTCTTTATGTCTCCACCTACAGATTCTGAGTAACATTATCCTGTCTTTTAGAATAATTCCGTTTCCTGATACTGGGCACAGTGGCTCATTATTTCACTCTGCCCTGTATGTGCTGAGCAGTAGTTTGCATATAGCCCATTCCACTCTTTTCCTTGCAAGTTACTTCGTGTAACTGAAAGCCCATTCCTCAGCACTAGGTACGCAGCTGAAGTAAGGCATGGTTTTGGTAACTGAACTGAAACCAGCCAGCAGGAATGAAAGGTTAAACTTCCCTGGTCTTTATCAGCTTAAGAAGGCAGCTGTGAGCCCTGCTTTAGGAGGACTGAAGCTATGTTTTAAGAGAGGTGGAGGGGAAGTGTAAAGAGCCCAGTCACTGGACCAGATACCAAAAGCCCGTCTGCTTTCACTTGTTTCCCTCACTCTTGCCCTTCCTTAAACTTGATCTATTCCTTCTTTAGCAAGAAAAAGGACACTTATCTGGTGTTAATCAGTCCTTTACCTATATTGCTAATAGATATATTATTTTCTATGCCGTATTTGATTTGCTACAAGATAGGGCAAATAACTCCTCCAGTTCCAAAAAGACCAGTAGCTTTAGGCATGTGGAAAGTCTGCTTGGTCCTATGGAGTGCTAGTTCCTAGGGGTGGACTAACATCCTAATTGGGGAAAATGTTTAAGCCACATGAGGATATGGAGAAACAGGGGGAATAGGCAGTTTTTATTCACTCCAGTGAACCCTGGAATTTCACCTTTTGTAACTGTCTTTATTTGCCAGAGCCAGTAAAAAACAATAGATGTGTGATGCAAGTACAGAGATCTTTTATCCTTTTTCCTGCTCAGACTTGAAAAAAGCGTTTCAAGTTGTTGGGAAGGAGTGAAATCGTTGCTAGGGCCCTTGCAGTAAGAGAGAAGGTGACAGCTTTGTCATTAACACATTTTAGCAAGAGTTCAGAATCGGCTATAACTGTAGAAACTACTTGAACTCTTCTCCAAACAGCCATCTCTCCTGCAGACAGTGTTCCTGCAGTGCACTTTAAAATGACTTAACAAACTACATGATGGGTCTGGTTTCATAACTGTCTTGTGGCTTTGGGCAACAGCGTGTGGTGAATTGTGACATTAAGGGATAATCTACTTGCAAAACTAGATGTTAGAAAGGAAGGAGAGAGACTTCACTCTTCTTGTGCTTTTATAACAGAAACCTAATTATAGTTGAACTGTTATTTACCTGCTTGTGATGCCAACTACTTTGGACTTTTATAAGGTTTAGGTAGTCTTAATTCCTGTTCTTGCTTGTCTGCAATGGTTATCAGATTGATGAATTGCTTATAAATTTCTCAAGGAGTTAGAGACAAGTTTAAGATTGCTGGTGAGGTGCAGGATGCAATACCAGTGCATAGGGTAAGTATGAACCAAGTCTACGAATAATGAACAGTGAATGAAATTGCTTTGGGTACATTCCAGGTATTTTAGAAAACAAACAAAAATGAGCCAGTAAGCTAATCTGAAAGCCTCAGGCTTGAGCCTGAGCTAATCAAGAGCTTTCCCTCCTCTGTTACCTGTCACAGATGGACTTCCCTTGATGTTAAAGCAGGGGAACAGGCAGTAGAATGTTATTAAAAACTTCATATGGCCTTAGAATTTCATAATGCCACAAAATCCTGCCAAACACTGCCCACCAGCTTCCTGGGACACTTGTTGATTTAAAGCTTTTTCCTACTTTCCTCCATCTGTTATGAGCCCAGATGACCAATGTCTGCGGCCTGTGGTACTGCTCACATTGCTGCTGTGTGATACTCTCAACATGGCATCTGCAACACAATTGCTGCATGCTCATGGGAGAGAGTAATCTTAACTCAGGGTAAATACTGCATATATAAGATAGCTCTGTCATCCACTTGAACTTCTTCCTACTGATGTGTCAGCTGTCACAATAAGTAGGAAACCATCTCCCTGGCAGCACACTCAATATAAAGTATGCTTTCTCCATTATCAATCTGGGTAAATGTGGAGATATTAAGATAAACAGTTCAGTTTATGGTAAACCTTGACTTTAATATCCTCTCAGTTCAATTGTAAATTTACAATGTTAATATTGCCTTAGCTTTACATTCTGTTCTATTGTACACAAGGAATTTTTTCATCTGTAGACAGCTGCATTTATTTAATCTCTCGGGACTGGTCGGTAAGGCTTGGCTTTATTCCCCGAAATCACTTTTGTGTTTTATGAGATTAACTGAATTTGAGAAAACTGAATATGAGAAAAAGTGAAAACATCTGCTTTGAGGTAAGGACCGGCTTTGAACTTGACAAATGTGTCTTACTAGCTGCAAGGGAAGATCCAGAATGGATACTTGTGGAGAAGGATCGGTTTGTGAATGACTACGACAAGGATAATGATGGAAAACTCGACCCTCAAGAGCTGTTGTCTTGGATAGTACCCAATAATCAGGGTATTGCCCAAGAGGAGGTATGTGTTTTAACTGCTGTTTAGATTTTAATTAATGCGATAGAATGATGAATGTATCACCACAAAATGATAGATGCATTTGGATTCATTATGTCTTAGTAGTTGAAGAAGAACGCTTAGGCACATCTTTGTCTATATTTTTAACCTTCTTTCAGTCTGGCAAAGAATGCAGGTCCTTTACCTGCTTTAGGCAAATCTGAAGTTCCTATTAATTACATGTGTGTAAATTAACAAAGTACTTTTCTACCTGTTTAAATAGCTTATCTGGTTTGACTTAAGGGTATGGTATTTTAGTCTGTTATTCTGTTGTAATTGTAGGTAAATCTAATGAGATACACAACTAAAAGCGGCTGTTGCCTACTGACAGCATCATTTTGAGAACAAAAATTGATTGTGATTCTTCTAACTGGATAAATCACCGTAATTTGTAGAACTAAAACCTTGTGTTTCATAAGTACAAGAAAATGGAAGTATTCTGTGATTCAAGATGCTGTGATGCAAACTTTGATGAGGAAGATTAAAATGGTTTAATCAGGGGTAGAATGCCATAATAGGTTGAAGTGGATTCTCATTTTAGCTGTCTTTATTTTGTCATAGCAGGCAGTAGAAGCGCTGAGTGTTCCAGAACAATCTATTTGAATGAGCAGACTTTACAGTCACCAACTGCAGTGGAGAGGATTTCTGCCTTTCCCCTAATAACTTTTAAGCTGAATTTGAATCTCTCTCCTTTGCACTGGAGGATTTTGGTGATAGAATGGCAGGAACAGTCGGTCTTCCCATGCCTGCTAGAGGCAGGAGACACTTGATGTCACACAGCACAGCCCATGTGCTGTGTTGGAGCATGTCATTGTTGAGGTCCCAGCTCTTCCTGCCTCTGCTCTTGGTGACAGAAAAAGCTGTGTGGTGAGCCAGCGGCGCAGGCTCTCCCGTGCCTGACTTTGGAGGAGGTTAAGCTGTTAGAGTGCTCTGGTGGTGGTTTTGTTAATGTGGATCTTAAGCCTTTGCTTTTTTTAACATCTCACTCTTGAGGCTGCTTGGTTCTGATGTCACAGAAACAATACTGTTAGAACCGACATGAATTCTGTCCGGTGTCGAGTCTGGTCGTGCCTGTGTTAGTTTGCTTGGTTATTTTGGGGGGCTTTTCATCAGTTCTTCCCTATTCATTCAGATGCCAGCTTACAGCAAGGCTGTGCTGTAGGAATAGCCTGGTTCTGCAAGAAGTCATCGTTTTATTTGTTTCTATAATGTGCCTTTTTCCCTCTCTCTTCAGTTAATGTAAGGGCTGAGTGAAGTCACCTATCACAAAGAGAAGGCAGCACTGATTTAAATCATAAGCTGAATATTGCAGTGCCATTTTGGCATTTCAGAATGATTTGAGAAACCTGGTAGCTAAATAACATAAAAATAGAAAAATGATTGTACATTCCATTTGCAGGAGTGGATATGTGTTTACCAAGATGTTTGTCTTAATAATCTTTTAGCTTTCACCATGCAGAGTGCTTTTAGAATCTGCTTGGCTGACGTTAGTCCCTGTTATTTTCCTCAGTGCTTTTTGGCCATGTAGTCAGCTTAAATGTAAGTAATATTTAATGTTTTAAAAAAGTCACTAAGCACTTCCATTGAGCCAAACCAATCAGAAAATGTAGGAACGGAAGGATTCTCTAAATCCTCATATTCATAAATGTCTGGCAAATACAATTAATCCCATGTAATGCTAGGACTCCTCTATTTCTCAGAAATAATAGGCGCAAAAGCTGCTGTCCTGGCTTGTTAGCTTTGAGCTATGTAATGCTTGTCAGTAAGCTACAAGTAAATTATTCTGGAATTGGGGTTTTTTTGACTGCTAAACTCCCCCCTTTTTTTGCTACCCAAAGCTGGAGTCCCTGTGCGTAGTTGGCTTAGCTTGTCCACGGTTGAAGATCACCATCAACTACTTCCCTGTTAAATTTCCATCATGAATTATAGCTGTGGGGCACTTTTTTTGCAAATGATAAATAGGGAATATCCAGCTGCAGATCTCTTGTGTGCACATGTGATGGGAAAGTGGGGCTCCATGGGTTCAGGAAGGAAAAGATGGCTCAGCAAAGCAGACACCTCCAGAGCTGAAAGTAAGTGTGCCAACAGCTTAACCTCAAATCAAAGAGGCAAAGGGAAACAAATGGAGGAAAGAAAGGCTCTGTTCTGCATGCGAACCCATGTCTAGCTTGGTACTAGTAATGGTGGTGCGGCAGGACTTGGACAAAGCCATTCCAGAAGCATTATTTGTAAGTGCTCACCTCTATTAACTGTGCACATGGTATTCCATTTATTTTAAAGGCTCTTCACCTTATTGAAGAAATGGATTTGAATGATGATAAAAAGCTTTCTGAAGCAGAAATCCTCAAGAACCAGGATTTGTTTCTTAACAGCGAAGCAACGGATTATGGCAGGCAGCTTCATGATGAACGTTTCTACCACGAAGAACTTTAGGGTATTTATTTTGTAATCTGTTTTTCTTCCCTTTCTTTCATTTGGAGCTTTTGTTAAAAGCACCCATCAGCTCTGTTGCAAGCTTGATGCTGTAATTACAGTACACTAATGTTTGTGTAAATAATTTGCATTCACAATTTAATTGCCCTCCTGCAGACTTCCTTGGGCCTGTTCTAGCCTTCAGCATCCATCTGAAATACTTACTTGCAGAATTATACAGCACTGGGAAATAAGTTACTTCGGGGTAGTCCTGTGTTGTGAAGAGTTGTTCTACTGTACTGGAGAGAAATGGAGACTCTAAATGATTCTGAGAGAATGCAAACCAGTAACTGAGTGACTACTATGATTTCTAACCAATTTAGTTGGGGCGGGGAGTGGGGAAGATGGGGGGATCTTTAGAGTCAGTATTAACTGTGTTTTACTTAATACCTTTGGAGAAACACTTAGATTAATGCCTCAATTGTTTTAAGAGGTTTCTACTTAATTTTCAATGGTTTCTATACTGTGTTTTATTGTATCATAAAACTTGCTATTTTTACATCTATAGACATTAATTGGTTTTGATGTACAATTTACAGCCTTAGCAATACAATGGTATTTTACAGTGTTAAAATCCTCTTTGTTTGTTGGATTAAAACTTCAAATATTCTGTCTGTCTGTGGTTTGTCCATTTATTACTTCCTGTGGGTCACCCAAAGCAACTCCTAAAACGTGAACAACGTCTGTAGTATACAGTGGCAACATTCTGAGCTTCTATAAACCAGAGACACGTCATCTCCTCCAGCTGCTAAAGAAGATTCGGAACAAGCAACGCGTGCATTTAGCATTTTCTGGACAAGTTTTCAAAAGCAATTGCCTTTGTTTTAATTTGCGATATATGGCACTTGAAAGCATCAAGGCATGGCGTATTTCTAGCAGTACCCTATCAGTTGAAAGCTCCACAATTACCATTCATAAAAGTGAGTACTGTCCCATTACGTGATTACTGAAAGAGTCTGAAAGGTTAATGGCACGACAGCTTCAATTTAGGAAAGAACAGAGATTTGCTTTTTATCTCCTAGGTGGTGACAGCAATGAGCTGAGTGTTCTAAACACAGACTGAGCCTCACAGCACAGCTTGCACGGGGCACATTAGGCAGTTTTAATTCCTAGATAACTAATTCCTGTAATGCTCCTGCAGCGTTCCTCTTGACTAATGTTATCCTTCCTCCCAACTCGCTTTTTAGTGAGTAAAAGTAACTAGTTCTGCCTTGCTTTTTTCCCAGTATACCAGCTCTTCATTATTCTCGGAACAAGCAGGAAATCCCTTTTGACGTAGGCGTTGAAGTCTCACCGTTACAAGGCTGGCAGTTTTGACTCAAAACAAAACTCCATAGGCTTTTGCTGTATTCTTTTAGATATCACAGTGATAGAAATTTAAGAGGCTTTTTCAGTTTTAGCAGTTGGGGTTTCTTTTCCTACTCAGATTTGTTTATTGCAATTCCTGGGAATATTTTATTGTATCACAACTATTGCCATAGTGATAGTGGGATCTGATCTTAAGTAAGGTAATTAAAATAAGGAAATGAAGCCTTTGGGTAGGTGCTACTGCCCTGGGCTTGGACTCGACTCCAGGTCATTCACTGGAGAGCGGTGATGTGTGTAAACCAAGAAGGAGAAGAGGTACAGCAGGACAAGTAAAATACGGAGCAGCACAGCATGTGTATGGTCCAGAGCTCAGAGTCAGAATGGTTTGGGTTGGAAAGGACCTTGAGATCTGTGGTTCTGTGATTAGTTCACACAGTTCAGACAAACTCACTGGTTAGTCCCACTTCGCACTGTAATCCTCCACCTCTTTGAGAAAACACAGACTGAAATATTTTGCTCCATCCTCCTACCTCAATAGCGAGAAACAGGAATAGAAAAACTGGGAAAAGCATTTGTAGCATTTGTGGGTTTTTGCAAACCTGAAATGCCAGAAATAGCCATCAGCTGAATCCCACTCGAGCCGGGTAAGTGCTTGTGCCTGAGGTTTAACACCGCTCAGGCTTGGTTTCCCACTGTCCTTACTATCAAAAGAAAGGTCTGTTGCTGGCTGTATTTTCACCTGTTTCTATATTTATAGTGAATTCCTTGTGGATTGTTTTTTCAACTTCTTCCTTTTTGCCGTGAGAGATCAGTGGGGCTGCTAAAATAACGTTCTCTATGATCAAGTATTGCCTTACGCCTCCATTCAGAGACCTTGGTACCCATCAGTGTGAGCAGCATTTATGCAGCACAAAGGATTGTGCTTTAAGTACCAATCTGTTGTGGAATTACCCTTTAATGGGCCTTTTCTTCTTGTGAGAATGGCACAGAGCACTTCACATGGGGCACTACCCTTTGCATAGAGAAGGTGTATTTACATATATACATGTAATATGCACGTTACAACAAGAACAACTGCTAACTTAAAACCAGCGTTGAGATCAGTGTTCACCTGAGATGTTTTTCTTGTCACTTCTAGCAAGCTCCACTTTTTCAAGGCAGAGGAAAGGGCAGCTTGTAGTTGGCGATGCTGCATACCCAAAGGAACTTGCAATACACTGAAAAATGAGCACATGTTGCCAAATTCTTTAGGTAGGATCACTTCAAACAGGATTATTTGTGCCTCCTGATCTGTGCAAGACAGGTCCCTGCTTTAATCTCCTGCTCCAAGTGGGGCCAACTTCAAAGACTGTTTGCATTGCCCAGGACCTTCATAGGCTCTCACTATCTCCATCATCTCTCGGGGCCCATTTCACTGCTTAACAACCACCACTGAGAATTCTCACCTCCGTCAGAGTTTCCCTTGCTGGAACTTGTGACTGTTGCCTCTTCTGTTGTGCACCTCTAAGCGGGGTCTGTTTGTACCAGTGCTGCAGTTTTGCTTGTTCTGTCACCCACTGTTTCCCTTGGGACAAGCTGTGCTTTTGGTAGGATGTGTTCCTGTACTTAATGTATGATCTGGAAAACTGCAAATCTGAGCTCCCTAACACCAATACTTCAGCTGCTCGCTGCCCTGTTAGCCTGCCTCTGTCCTCTGCACCTGACAGTTTTACATGCAATGTTTGGGTAGAAATCAAATTTTGCTAGATCCCTGCTTTTATAAACGGGAGGATTTTGGAAAAAGCAGAGGGATTCTGTTCTCTTCATTGAGTTTAGCTAGCGTTTGTTCCTCTGACAGTCTCTCTCACTTAGATATAGTCGAAGAATCATCCTAATGCATAGTCCCACAGAGCTGGGGACTGAATTGGGGATAACTCATTTTGAGGAAGAGAATGAGGTTATCTTGCCAACAAGAATGCTCAGTCTCCATGAGAAGCCCTAGTGGTTACTAGATGGAGATGGTGCTTTAACCTGCCTGAGGGGGGACTGAGATGGGCTCTTAGGCAGAAGCTCTTCCCTGTGAGGGTGCTGAGGCGCTGGCACAGGGTGCCCAGAGAAGCTGTGGCTGCCCCATCCCTGGCAGTGTTCAAGGCCAGGTTGGACACAGGGGCTTGGAGCAAGCTGCTCTAGTGGAAGGGGTCCCTGGCTGTGGCAGGGGTTGGAGCTGGATGCGCTTCAAGTGCTTTAACCAGATTTAATATTTGAATTGGGAATACTCTGCAGGTGCTGTTTACAAAGCGAGATCAGATGGAACAGGACAGACAACGTCAGTACAATGTGCTGAAGGAGGCTGCCTCTTCACCTCAGACCTCAGTGTATTGACAATGTGTCACCTAACTGTCACCAACTCTCTTTTTTAATTCCCATAATTCAAAGCTATGGTTTCAGTTCTGAATTTGATCTTTTGGGTTGGTTTTTTTTCAGACTGGCTATTTTTGGCTGTTCGAGCTGACCATATCCTGAACCATGACCATAGAACTTCCACAGGTAGAAGCTGCAGTCTAATCGAGTAAAGTCTCATTTCTCAGAAGGGGATTCTGAGATCACAGAACCCCAGAATGGTTTGGGTTGGAAAGGACCTTAATGCTCAGCCAGCTCCAACCCCTGCCACAGGCAGAGACACCTTCCACTAGAGCAGCTTGCTCCAAGCCCCTGTGTCCAACCTGGCCTTGAACACTGCCAGGGATGGGGCAGCCACAGCTTCTCTGGGCACCCTGTGCCAGCACCTCAGCACCCTCCCAGGGAAGAGCTTCTGCCTAAGGGCTCATCTCAGTCTCCCCTCTGGCAGGTTCAAGCCATTCCCCTTGGCCTGTCCCTACAGGCCCTTGTCCCAAGCCCCTCTCCAGGCTTCCTGCAGCCCCTTCAGGTACTGGAGCTGCTCTGAGGTCTCCCCTTCAGGAGCCTTCTCTTGTCCAGGCTGCCCCAGCCTGAACTGAAACAACTGCACTGTGACATTTCAGAGTGTTTGCAGTACTAAACACGCACATCGTTTATCTGGAAAAGTTTTGCTGTGTACAGACTTTCGGAAGGCTCACTCAGGTGCTCACCCTTGGTTTGCATTTCCACTCTGAAGAAAGAGCAGAGAACAATTGCTGATGTTTCTAAGGGAGCAAATATGCAGAATATGTGCTAAAACACTGAAAGAATCCAAGCTGTTGCCTCCCATGGTGCCAAACAATTCACTGTCTTACAAAAGCAGGGACGTTTAGTGCAGAGGCAGACCTGATGGAGGTGGTATGCTTTGGACAAAGGTCTGATGGGTTGAGATCCATAAAATGCCGTGATTTTTCACCAGTGTCTTTGCTGCCTTCGCTCTACCCAAAATGCCCCCCTGAGCAGCCGTTGCCTGTGTGCATACCCCTGCAGGCTGAATGAGGCAAGAGCATTTGTTTCCAAAGCATATCCTGAACTTGTGTAATGCTCCTGTGAACCTGAAGCCTGCTTTGCTTTCCAGCACTGTAGCATTCAAAGAGTGCTGAGAAGTGGAAAGCTCTTCAGCACTGCAAGTGTTGCCTACTTGGCTAATGAATATGCAGTACTTGCAGATGAGTAGTGATTTCCTTTGAATTAATGGGATGGAGAAAGCCAGTACATTGGTAAAACATGCAAAAGATGCCAGAGAAATAAGAACCATCTTTCTGCAGGTACCCGAAGTTCTGACAAGAAGGGAAGGTAGAAACACAACTCTCTTCATTTTCTCTCTCACAAAGTGGTTTTACTTCTCTCCAAAGAGCTGCCAGATACTGCCCGTGTTAATCAAGCCTCCTGTGACATTGCACTTGCCCACAGTTTCTCTTCTCCTGTTTTTGTCTTTGAAACACCTCCAGGGGTAAGGATGGGAGCTAACCCTGTTCAAACACGTACCAAGCACAAAATGACCCTGCATTGCTGTGATAGGAACAGTAATTTTAGGGTATACAGAGTATCACGATGATTTTAGAGGAAATCTATTCATGTTCTTCATAATTATGGCAAAGGCTGGGATTACCTTTCTCTTGGGTAAAACATCAGGGACTGGGTCTACCTTTCAGTGAATGGCTTTCAGTTGGAAGCTGATATAAAACACTAGAGAAGAGCACAGTCTATGCAATTAATCTTGATGTGAGCTGACAATTCTGCTGAAGCAAAATGCCAGCAGGACTGCCTGGCACTGTGGAACAGTGCTTTCGGGAGGGTGTTCAAATAGCTCCTTCTAAGAGAAGCAAAGGGAGTGTGCTTCAGAACCGGCATCACAGGGTCCGAAGAACACTGAACCAGCTTTCAGCCAGCAGCTGTAGGTGGGTTCGGAGGAGCAGTAACCGATCCAGGCGGATGCTCAGAGGCTGCTGCTTCTGTTTCCATGGGAACAGAGGCTGGCTCCTCGCAGAAGGCCAGGTGATTGCAGAGTGTCTAAACTGGCACAATTGTGGATCATTTGAAAGCCCCCAACATTCTCACGTTGAAATTCAGTGGCCATTTGTATGGGAATGGAGGCGCAGCAAACCAGCTACAAGGATTGTCTAGTTGAGCAGAGGCTTTCCTCTGGAAGCAGTTTCATTGCTGCTGGTGTCTCTAGGCTTTAGGACTCAGTTAGACACCAGCAGCTGGGCTGTTTTAATTTGGAACACAGCTGTACTACAGCAAGCATTGTGAAGCCATAGCTCCTAGATGTAATTGCTACAGAGGCTTTGAAGTACTCTGCATGTGCCTTCTGTTCTCCACTTCCATCTCACAATGATCCAAGGGACCACCATATACCTGAGGAGGTTTGAAAAGACAACCATCCTAATACCTGAATTATCTGCATTCAGATGCATCTCCTTATGTACTGCCTTAATGCTTTTCATAGACTCCCTCATCCTCATAGACTCAAAGGTTTACTGACTGCTTCCCAAAATCAGAAGCATGGCCTGTGGAGGATGTTTTGCTTGAAGCCCTGGATGAGCACAACCCTCCTTGTAGATGCTGGTTTTGTATTTTAATTTCTGTCAGGTCCAAACCTGCCACCCAAATCCCCAGTAAAAAGCTTTGCACAAAGCAGTGCATAGTTAATAAAAAGAACATTAAACTTCCATTCGGACGCACATCAAAGTTCTAACATGATTTTTACAACAGCAATAGACTTTTCATCACTTTCCACTACAGAACAGATTCAAATGGTGCACTCTCCTGCCAAACAATATGATTATTGGAATAAACCACCAATACCCTGCCCTGGAGACTGATTCTTGGCCTTATGAGAGAGCAGACCTGATTTGCGACCTTTCAGAGCAGCGGTGGGAAGGGAGCTGCAGTGGCTGTTGGGGAGCACGTTCCACCTCAGGTGTCACTGACACCTCTGAACTTCTGAGTGGAGCTGTACACAAAGCTTAGGTGAAAAGCCATGTTAATAGGGGGAGGAAGGGGAGATGAAAGGCCCTGAAGGTTTCTGAAGCAGCCAGCCTGGCAATAACCAAACAAACAAGTGGGTGATCACTTCTCATTGCCACCTTCATCCCACTCCCTACAATACCCTAATCTAAACCTCTCGCCCACTGGAAATACTCCTGCCTGGCACAGAAGTGTCACTGTAACTGTATTGTAGGGGAAAACTTCATCAAGTTCAGGGTGGATTCGGTAGAGGCATTCCAGCACTTAGCAGCCAAGGTTCATTGGGTCTGCTCCCCTTCCCTGTGCCCTGCACAGCTCCCACAGCCTTTCCAGCCTTCCCACAACTCAGGCCACTCACACCAAAAAGTGAACCCAACCACGAGACCCGAGAACTGAACACTGTGCTGTCTTGTTGCTATTCAGAGGGTGGTCTTAGGAAGATTTCTCCTCCAAGTGCAGCATTCCTTATGAGAGCTTTACAGAAGACTCACAAGACTCTCCTGACTCTGCTGGTTGGGAAAGGGACAAAGATGAGTTCCTGGGTCAGTCAGGAGGCTGGTGTATCTTCTAAGGCAGACAGCTCTTGGGAACTGCTGTTTTTGCATGCTATTTCAAGCTCTGCTAAACCATTCAAGCTTAAAACAAGTAACTGCATGCTACAACCCAGCCGTTGCAGCAGAGCAGCTCAGCACAAACCTAGTAAATGCCCGCTGCAAGACATTTAGGTACGATTTGGTGCTTCGGCTTAACGGAGAAAAGGCAAATAACCCTATCCCAGTTTTCCTGAACCCAGTCATGGCCAGTGCAGTGGGAAGGGGCACTGCACCCGAGGCTCTGCAGAGAGCTATTCACCGAGCAGAGGTGGGGAAATGAGCATGTAGGGTTACGGATTCTGTGCGCTCCTCGCACCTTGGAGGCTGTGAAGCACCAACCCCATCCCAGGCCCGCACTCTCGCACTGACGTGCTTGCCCTGACTGTTTGCTGCAGGTTTCGGTTTCTTCAGCTGCAAAACTGAGGCATTTCCCCCGCTTTTCCAGAGCCCTGCAGAGCCTGACTGCCCCTGCAAGGCACAGCACCCTCTGCGCATAACCCAGCCATGCTGGTGACGGCTCCAAAGCAAGCATCTGCCCAACAGCTCTGCTCCATCAGAGCCAGGGCTGGGCTCGCATCAGCTGGTGTCTGGCAGCTCATCAGAGCACCTGAAGTAGGAGCATGGTTTAGGCTCTCCCCCAGGCAGCAGCAGGAGATGAACTCCCCCACAGCACAAAGCTGGTGGTGTGTGAGAGGCTGCTCCCAAGGGAGGCGATGGTCCTGGCTGGGACAGGCACAGAGCCCGGTGTCAGAGCCCACCAAGTAACGGCTTTGTGGTTGGAGGCCAAACTACAACTAATGGGAAAGCAGGATATAGGTTTGGAGGGCCCGAGTGCCCTCTGGGCATTGTTGTGAGACCCAACAGGAGCAAAGCTATCGAAACAGCTCGGATTTGGAAATAGCGAAAGGAAACGTTCAGTTTTAGACAGACTGAGATAAAATACTCTTTAAAAGGCTCCTTTTCTGCTCACAGATCAGGTGTTACGAGCAGTGCCCAGGCCCTCAGAATACACGTTTCAGGGAATTCTCCCCGTGGAAGGAAGCATCACTCCTCCCTGAGCACCCTCCGCAAGGGAATCCTCACGTTTCTCCTGCTCCCTCTATCATGCAACGATGCTTTTTTTTCCTGCTGCTTATGACAATCAAAGCAATTTCAGACCTCCCTTCTGCCCTCTGCACTCCTCATCTGCCCTCTCAAAGTCTCTGCGTGTTCCCTGCCTTCTTCAGACCACAAGGGAAGAAACTGTCTGGCACACAGCTACCGATTGCTCATGGAGGGACCACTGGTACCCGGACAATGTCTGTGAAGCATCACTTCAGGGGCCGGTGCCAACAAACTCTCAGCTCTCTCATCGCAATTCTTTTCTCAAGGGTTTGGATTTCAGTTCTATATTTCCCATCTCCTGGTTATTCACAGCAACATTTACATGAGGGCATGCAAATCAGAATGTTCTCTATATAGACATACAGGTATCTAAAAGCGTGCAGACACCTGCACACTTCAGTATTCTTAATTTAACCAGCCCTGAAAAGCCTTTTCAGTTGCAGAAATGCAACATCGAGCTACACTTGCCGTGTGCAGACACATGGGTCCCTCCAACCCCAGGAGAAACGTGGCTCGTGGGCTTCTTTTGCATCGTTTTCTTTGTCAGACCACAGCATTCTGTGACAGTTTGGCACTCATTTCCTCCACAGCTTATCTCTTTGTATTGTGCTGGTTTCCTTTGCATTTCAATTGCTCTCTCTCCTGTAGCTCATCAAATCATAGAGCTGAATTTTACCTCTTTGGTTTTTAGCTTGCGAGCCTCTCGCACGCACCCACTGCACGGAGCAGCCTGACATCACTTGACATCTCCCTGCTTCCTCATTTCAATACGAACTGTTTACCAGCAGAGAAACAGGTTTGGGGTTAGGGTGCTGAGTGCGTGCATGTCTCTCTGTGTGAGCCACGGCTTTTATCCCCTCTGTCCCGTCCCAGCCATAGGTCATCACGTGGAGCTGTCTGAAACTGCCCAATGCTGTTTTCACCAGCCTGACTTCAGAAGAGCCAGGTCTGTGGATGTGCTTCACTCTCTGCTTTGGCTGGGGGAAAGCAGCAGGGCTCGGAGCTGTGGCTGCTGCGGCTCTCACCCACGAGAGAACTCGCTGAAGGATTCCTCACCCTCCACAGCGCGGTAATAATGACACAGCTGCAGTTTAAAGATGCATTTTGGGTGAGTATTTCCTACATTCAATATATCTGCATTTAAAAGTCTCTTAAAATACAGCTTGGCTCTATAGATAGCTCAAAACTAATTTAATCCTGTTCTGCGCTTTAAATTTAGTTTAGTAACAGCCCAGATTTGACTCCAAGTGAAAACCTACTTGTTTGGTAGTACAAGTGCTAGGTCCTCGGCAGAAGGCTGCATTGTAAGAACACATCCAGCCCACATAAACCAACCGGCATTCCCGGTTCCTGTGCTAGGTCCGGGAGCCGCCTGTGAAAGGGTTTGTGTGTCTCTCAGGACTGTGTCTCCCAGCGCAGGTGAACTGTTACTAATGACAGGCTGGATTCGCTCACGCTTGCTGCTCTGGCTGCGTGCAAACCCTGCTGCTCGGCCACCTCCGCAGCCCGTGCCTGCTTCTAGGTGCAGGAGGGCACGCATGGGGTGTGGAGGTGCCCATGGCTCAGACAGAGCACCCGGAGGAAGAGCCAGCAGTGACACTCAAGAACCAAGCCCAACACTCCCTTAAAACCAGTGCATACTAAACCATGCAGATACACTCCGTTCTTGTCTGACTTCTGGTCGAAGAACCTTTTTGTGTCTTGTTATCAAGCTCCTTCTCTGCAGTTACAAGGTAAAGAGGCCCTCATGACTTTTCTCTCCAGGGCAACCTGAAGTTTTCTTGCAATTGCCTCTGGTTTGGGGGTTTTAAGGAAAAAAGCAGCAGCAACAAGTTCCAATAGTGCAGAATTGGGTAAACAGGATGTTTCGTGGTTGCCCCTTCTCTGAGCAGTCATTTTCCAGCATCTAGCATTGACTTAGAGAAAGACATGAAGGCTTATGAATTCTTCCTGCCATTTCCCTATCAGGCCAAGTAGAACAGTCCCTTTACAGTGTGTTTGCTGCTTGTGTTTTCTTTCTATCCACCCACCCCTCAGGGTAAACCCTCTCTTGGTACAAACCAGCAGGGTAGAAGCAGGAACAATTTTGGTGACCCCCCTTCCTCCCAGCACCTCCAGGAAGCCCTCCCCACCCCCAGCACCACATTTGAGCAGTTACATCAAACGCAATGAGGAAACACACGAGTTCACTTCGATGTTAACCCTCACCGCACCCAACCACATCCACACGAGATGCTCCGTGCCTCCTCTGCTGCACAGCTGCACAGTGCAGAGCATGGGGCAGGATGTGACCACAAGCCAGTGCTGCCCCGGGAGCTGCAGCTCTGGCATTCCTGAACTGCCTTTGGGAATGTGCCATCTGACCCTCAGAGCTGACACATTTGGGGTATTTACTTTCAAGATCTTGGACTTGAGTGAGAATAAATCAGTGAGGCTTCAGTGAGGCGCCCTGCAGGGGCTGGAGCAGGGTTGGGGTGATGAGCACCAGTTGGCAATCTGGCCAGGCCAGTTCTTTCTGGCTCTTTTTCCCTCACCTTCTCTCCTGTGCTTAGTCACGTTACCATGACTATAATCCTTGCTTAGCTTTGAAGCTAACACCTTCCTTAAAGGAAAGCATCTTTGTCTTTAATATTGTTTGGCTGAGAGCAAACCAAGCTCGGTTAAGAGGGCAGGAATATATCCGGTTGAGGATAGCAGTTTTAGCTATGCAATAGTAAGTCTTTTAAAATGAAAACTCACAGGATATTGCACAGTGTGGCAGAGGCACGCAGCTTGCCCCCCAAATCACAAGATCAGCAATTATTTTTGCATTCAAAAGGCTCTGTTATGCCCATTAAGTGAGATGGAAATGTATTTGCATGGTTTGCTTCGGTGAGCAGTTATCTCCTGGATTTGATTTGTACCATGAATGGAAACTGTCTTTATCATTAAAACCCAAAAAGCGTATTTGCACCACAGCAGATTGCTCAGTACAGATCCCTGATCTCTAAGACCTGTCTGAGGACACTGCTGCACCCTCGCTGTCATTCCTCCTGACAAGGTACACCAGAGCAAGAACTCCCTGCTCTCACCATGGCTGAACTTGTGCATAGCAGGAAGTTTCTTTAGCATCTGTAACAATGTGAAATACATAAAGAAACCCTAAAAGCTGCAGATCTTCCCAACTAGCAGAGAAAGAGCCTCAGCCATTCCTCCCCAAAGGCCCTCAAACTTCCTAAGAACAGGGTGTGCTGTATTCCAGGAAAATGCAAATTGTTCCTCATAAGAGGTGTAAGTTTTAATCTCTCTTTTCCCCTATTATGTGTAGCCATGACTCAATCATAGTCCTATACCACAGCTTTCACACTTGCTTTGGAGCATGGCCTGGACTCGAACCAGTATATTTCTTCATTTCAGTTTGGTTTTGTACCCTCCACACACGCTGTGATGGTTTAAGTCAAACTTGCTCAAAGCCTCCACCAAAACGTGCTTCTCAGCACAAGGTTCCTGTCCTCTGTTAACAGCTTTTGGAAAACATTAGTGAGATGGAAACACAAATCAGTTTTGATAGCTGGTGCAGGGCAGTTGCTAATGGATTCATACTCTGCTGGGCCGCTACACAAATGTAACAGATGTTACCTGTCTTCTCCAGCATCACATCAGCCAGGTAGACACATTCCCATGTTAATGGGGAGAACGTCTGCTGAGTTTCATGTTAACAGGGTTATGTTAATAGGCAGAGAGCTGAGCAAAACCCACTAACCAAGAATGTCTTTCCCCTTGTCACAAAGATTGAGTCTCTCTTATTCTGCGTTCCCGTACTTATCATTGCTTTTCCTCTGAAATTCTTGTCGCTGCCTTTTCCTTCTGTTCTATTCCTTCTATTGTGCTTTTCTCCAACACGCTGCTTAGCACTCCAGCTGCAACCCTCTGAAATGCAGCTATTTCTACCCAGGGGAAGGCAGGTGCTTACTGGCCTCACCCACCCGAGAAGGGGGAATGAGGAAGACCTCCAAAGGAGGTGTTTGGTTTTTGGGGCAGGCTCCAAAGTGCCCAGAGTTGAATGAGAGCAAATCTATTCCCTTGGGCAGCTTTGAATCAAACTCAAGTGGCCAAGTCAGTTCTGGAAATTGGCTCCTAAGGTGCTTGGGATTAGGTGTGTGAAGTGCTCTCTGTTCTCAGCTGTGGGATGAGCTCAGGGCTTGTGCACTCTCACAGCTTTCCTTTAAAAGAACAATTAAGCTGGAGATATGGGCCAGCAAACATGATGAACATGAGATAGCAAGCTGTGCCTCCCTGCGCTGCTCTGGACTTCTCCTTACCACCTTCCTGCCAATGCAGTACCTGTGGCCAGGTCCTACAGCAGTGGGAGATACGGAAGTGCTGAAGATAAAGAGCCTGTTACAAAGATGCTTGCTTCACCTTTCTTGTTTTGACTCCAGGCTATATTCTACATCAGGTTAAATGCAAAGTTGAGTTTGCAGGTGAACCTCTCAACTGCTACTGTAGCTTTTTCACACAACAGTCCATTATACATGCCGGGAAAAGATGTAATTACTTTCATAAATAATTTAACTTCTAATGAGACTCTTAACTGTGGAATAAGGGTGCAGAGATGATGGTAAAAGTCACAGTAAAACTATTTTACAGACCTACCAGGTGATGTACTGAAGAAATATAACGTCAACTGGTTTGCTCAGAAAAGGAAGTCTTTTTTATACCAGGAGCTGCTTTCCTGCAGAGGTTAAATTTCACAGGGCCCCTTCTTCGGAAGCAGAAGGAAGACAGGGCAGGTTTGTTGGGAGGGAGGAAGAGGGGCTAATGAGGGCTCCTGGCAGCCCCTGGCACCCAAAGCAGGGCTGGGATCAGGCAGGGAAGGACGTGGCTACCAAAGCTTTCACCCTGGCACCTCAGCTTTGCAAGCAGTTCTGCACCAAAATCCAAGTGAACGGGACTGCATCAGTCACATCTGTATCTACTGACACCAGGCAAATTAAAACAAACAATCTCGGTGCTCACTGGCGCACAGGCAGGCCAGGATCTGTTGTCAGTGCATACTGCATCCCCTGAAGTCAGGATCTGTTGTCAGTGCATACTGCATCCCCTGAAGTCAGGATCTGCTGTCAGTGCATACTGCATCCCCTGAAGTCAGGATCTGCTGTCAGTACATACTGCATCCCCTGAAGTCAGGATCTGCTGTCAGTGCATACTGCATCCCCTGAAGTCAGGATCTGCTGTCAGTACATACTGCATCCCCTGAAGTCAGGATCTGCTGTCAGTACATACTGCATCCCCTGAAGTCAGGATCTGCTGTCAGTACATACTGCATCCCCTGAAGTCAGGATCTGCTGTCAGTACATACTGCATCCCCTGAAGTCAGGATCTGCTGTCAGTGCATACTGCATCCCCTGAAGTCAGGATCTGCTGTCAGTGCATACTGCATCCCCTGAAGTCAAAATCAGTACAGTGTGTTTGCTGGATCAACTTCATCTCCATGGAAGAGGCTGCTCTCTTCTTTTTCACGTGTGATTTCTTCCTGCATTCCCCCAGCTGACCTGGGAAGGCTCCTGGCTCACTGGGGCAATGAGAAGCACTGGTGAAGGGGTTGCAATCTCACAAGAAGAAAACCTGATCAGTTGTCATGGCTGTGGGAACACTGGTGCTTCACAAATCCCTTCTGAGCAGAGCACAACAGCTCAAATGAAGCTCAAATGAATTACCACTCCCAGCACAGGTATCGATAGTGAGACAAACAGGTCAATGTCTACTTCCACCCCTGTATTCCTAAAACAGCTCTAGAAGGGTTTGTCAGGAACCAGCTACAGCACATTCAGTGTGGTACATTTCCTTGGTGATGAGCTTAATTGGAAGGACTAGAGTTTTATGTTTGCAACTTCTGGTTATCTGCTTGGTTATGTCCTGCATGTGGCACACCAGGCTGAGCATCTTCCTTATGAGGAGGAAGAGTATAAATGCAGTGATCCGGTCCTAAGGCTGCAGAAGGCTTTCCAGACCAGGTAGATTAATGGGTTTATGGAAAGCTCACTTTAGGCCAGTGACTGAAATAATTAGACAGCTAAATTTTGTTTTATTAAAAGTCCTGATGACTATATGCAAGCAAGTGCCTTATCTAGGGGCTGTGACTGCTTAAACTGGTAGATTGATGAAATCACTGAATCACTGTACCAGTTTTGTTAACGTTTTTCACACAGTTAGAGCTGTTCTTTCTGATCTGTCCTGCTCTGCAGAAATTGGGCTTGCTTCAGTTCAGAGAAACAGAAGGTTCTTATTTATGCCAACTTTAACTGTGCCATGAGTCTGCATTTTAGATATGGGATAGCTGAGCCATCAACTCTTGATTCACCCACACATACACAGACATGTTTAGTGAACACCACCTGGAGTTAAATGACTGTTTGTCACACGCAGCTTCGAACGGGTCCTGTAACAGTGCTTGATGCAAAGCCTAGAGATGTACTCAGTACCCTGACACTGGGTACCACTGACAAGTCCTGCCTCCATCTCCCCTGCTCCCTGCGCCATGCATTCCGACACCTTCAGCCACCTCTCCTGCAGTCTCGGCCATCCCAGCTCCCCACCTCTCCTCCCACCACAGCCTCTCCAGGGTGAATTTCAGACTCTCCCTGGGAATCTCATTTCAACATGGGTCTTCCTGCAGGGCTGGTGATTCATGGCCCATCCCTTTCCTCCCACAAGGCCTGCACTCCCCCAGGGCAGCAGCATGGGCTGGCACCACTTCTGTTTCTGCAAAGCTGACGGTCACTGAGTGGGGACACTGACCTTGCTCTGCATTGAATTTCAACCCAGTTCCACCCATTTCATGCTTGTGGGGAAGGCAAATGAGGCTGCTTCGTGAACAGGTTTTTTGCTATTATTATTCAGCTCGTTTGGGCTCAAAAAGACCTTTTTTCCTGACTGCTTCCACACCATGCTGCAGCGAGGTAGGTTCTGGCGGGCAGGTGGCACAGAGAACACTTGTTCCATCTCCTGTTTGATCTCAGTTTTGTAACAAAACCTCCCTCAGCAGCCACAGTTCAATAACCTCCGAAGTTCCCTGCGCGGTTCAGTAGGAATGCGGGGATTCGAGGCA
Source organism: Pezoporus wallicus (assembly GCF_028554395.1). Taxonomy (NCBI): domain Eukaryota; kingdom Metazoa; phylum Chordata; class Aves; order Psittaciformes; family Psittacidae; genus Pezoporus; species Pezoporus wallicus. The sequence continues at coordinate 212,732 of NW_026641531.1, read as the reverse complement.
GGGATGAGGTGAGGGCTGCAGGGCCCAGCTCTGCATGGGGACCATTCAGCACTGCTCAGGCTGTCAAGCATAAGGAAAAAACGTACATTGAAAACAGGCATCCAGATCCCAAAGCTTTTCAGTTCCCCAGAGAATTGCTCCCTGACTATAGCCACAGTTCAGAGCACCTCCAGAGTGGTGGGAAAACACTGAACAAGCCTGAGGAGCTGGAAAGTTCCATAGCTCCTGGTAAAACACTCCTGATGCACCTTCATTTTCGGTTGAAGTGAAAGGCATCAGTTGTTTACTCCTAGTCTCGAGAATTAAGTGAAAACTGGCCAGCTGGGCTCGCTCAGAGACACCAGTGTCCGATCAGAGCTACTGAACAGATAAACACAAACTTCCTGTTTCTTTCTGGTCTTTCAAGTCACAGCTTCCCACACCAAGATGCCTTTTGGTGCTGCTCTCAATTTGCCCAGGACTGGTTAATTCCTAAAAGGAAACAAAACTCAGAAATAAGGGGTGGGGGTGAAGCAGAAAAGCAACCAGGAGCTCAGCAGCACAGCTTTACTGGAAGTAGGGGAGCTGTTTTGGAAGGTAAAGCTAGGTTTTGATGACCAAGTTCCCACCTGGTGAAGGCTTCCTATGGAGAGGGAGGTTTGAGGTGACATTTCTAACCAAAGAGGAGACCAGACTCAAACAACAGCCCTCTGGGGGAGCTCTGCAGTGGTTGACCTACTCTGGAACAGGAACAGGAGCTCTCACGGCTCACAGTGTACCCTACAGCAGCCTGGACTCCAGGCATGCTTTCCCTCTGCTCCAGTAGATTCGTCCACAAGTAAAGCAGCTCAAGAAAGGAGAGGTGAAGATGAAACTCTTCTTCCCTATACAGACAGCAGATGGTGGACAGTGTGCTAGCTTAAGCGATGGGATGTCTCAATCAGATCTTCCTGATTCAGAGCCTCAAAGTGTTCCAAAGCAGCTATGCTGGGGCAATGCCTTAGTGTGCACCCACTTCTGTAGACCTTGCCCATTTCCTATACTGTAGGAGCTTGCAGCAGAGAGGGGTTACATCCAGCTAAATACCTCCTTGATTCAGCACTTCATAAAACCCCAGAAATGATCCAGTTTTACTTAGTTTTGTATAAGGCAGGAGAGATTCATGCAAGTGGGAGCAAAGACAGAGGAATGCTTCCTAGAAGGTAATGAAGTAGTGGCACAGTTGTTCCAATGGACAAACTGCTTCGCTTTACTTACATGACCACTTCTCTCCCCCCTTTTTAAGATTCTGAAAGCCGAAAGTTGGTTTTGTCCTGTTTTGTCCTGATTGCACAATTCCCCAGGACGCTGTGATACACCATGCTAACGGAGTGCAGGAATATGTTGCATCATGCTGAGTAACAGGAGATGTTGAAAATCGTTATTTAGGTGGTGAGGATCTCTTGTAAAATGGAAATGGTAATCTACAGCTTACTGAGAAATGAACTAAAGGTTTAATTCATTCCCTTTGTACTGCAAGACTCTGGGAAGATTTCCTGATGCTTTCCCCTTCCGTATGTGCCAGGAAAGACCACTGACAAACTTGCTCATCTCATAGGGGAAGCAGAGAGCATGGGTACAGCAGAATGGTGCATTTAGTGCCTTTTTCAGGACTGACAGGAAACAATTCTAAGCTTTCTAAGACAGGGAGTAGCAAGACACATGGGTTTTAATGAATTAATGTACCAACGGAGCAGGGCTGGTTCCAGTGGCTATATATGAACTCCAGAACAGCTGCCTCTGTGCATGGGAAAGTCAGGGTTGCTTCATGTTGCCTCACTCACAGCAGTCTGAGGCTGGACCCACAGTGCTTGCAGGAGGAGAGGAGCTCTCTTATAGAAAAGACTTGGAAGTGGATGAACTAAAGAGGACTAGAAACAAAAATAAACCTGACCATAGTTTTGAATGACCATGAAACAGAAGTATCCTCTGCTTTTAAGATTCTGTTTCTCCTTATTTCACTTCCAGTTTTTCTTGTGTAGCTAGTACTTTTCAAGAAGAGACTGAAGCAACATCTGATTTCACTATTGACACACTCATCTATAAGAATCTGGAAGGCACCATGCCAAAGCAGTGTTGTGCCTTAGGAAAGGCAGGTGCAAATGCTCACACCAGGCCTCTCTGTTGGCTCCCAGGAAGAAGCCACCCTGCTTAATGGATTTAGCTGTTGTCTAAAGTCACTGCATGGAGAAAAGGGGTGCCGCCACCTCAGACCTGTGCCATACAGCCACGTCAAGCTCTGATTTAAAACTAGTGAGGGATTTTGCGTCCTCCTGCCCCATTTCTCACCATTCCCATCACAAAGGTTGTTCCAGAAGTTTGTTATATCTGAATTTCCTGAATGGATTCCCAGCTTTTTGTCACACTTTTTATTGTTATGTGCATCTGGCTGCTGGCCCCTTTCTCTTTTTCCTAGAGCAGAAGCAGTAGCAGCATGCCATGTCCCAAAGGTGGTCAGGCACATCCTGAGACCCCTACCTGCAGGAACTTCAGGCCAAGGCTGAAGTTAGTGAAAACTAGTGGAAATGGGCAAATAAAAGCATGATCTCAACCTGGAAGAATGTGCAATTCAAGGGAAGGTGCCTTGTTTTCCCTGGCTGCTTTACAATTCAAGGCACTTGGAATAAAACAGTAAATGACAGATGCTGCTCTTCTATTCAGTATGAAAGAGGTGCTCTTGTGATAAAGGCAGCATGAGGTTTCCATTTCCTGACCTTGCTTGTGACCTTTGTGGAAGGTTCCTGAATTGAGACATTATGAAAGACAGGCAGATGGGCAGTGAAAAGGAGGTGATCCTGTGGCATGCCTACAAAGCTCTGCTTCTGCCTTCTGAAAGGTAAAGCTGCTTCCATGTAATGTCTGGAAGAAGCTGAAAGTTCAAAGATCACTGTCACATCCTTCAGTCCTCTGGCTAGAGCTTGGGTTTTGTGATATGTAAAAACAGTGCTCTGCAAAGAAAAACAGAATGCTTGCACTCTTTACAAAGAGACCAAAAATTACACTCCAGCTTTTCTTCCCTAGGAAGCATTGTGCATTCCAAGAATGTTATTTAACCAAATTATTGGAGGGGAAACTAAAATGGAGGTAATAAGCACAAGCAGAGTGCTTTTATTAGACTGGAATCGAGACTTTCCAAGTCTGTTCCCTGTGTGCCATTAGTCTGCCAGCCAACAAACCACCTGCAGAAGTTAGGGTGGCTTTTGTGCAGCAATCCCTTTGTAGCTATATGCAAATCACAGGGCGATTAAAACTGAAGAGAGCCAAACATCATGCTGTGACTATAAGGGTGAAGGCTCAGGAAGCTGAGGAGCAAATTCAACTTGTCAGCAGAACTCCGAAACAACCATTTCCTTCTTAGAGAAAACCCGAAATATCATAGGGGGCAAACCACCACTGGGAAGCTGCTGGGTTTGCTCAAAGCCACCAGTTCTGCAATGCTACCATGGAGTTTGTGAAATCTCACTTGCAGTTTTGTTTCTGAATATCCCAGCTGCTGGAGAACTGAAGCCTGATGAGAATCTCTGCCTTCATTTGAAGTTCTCTAGCCTGCCTCATTACAGGGGGAAGCACAAGGCGGCAATCTAGCAGCTCAGCCATTGGGATGCTACATGTGCAAATGGTTATTGAAGGTTCCATGCAAGGTTCACATCTGTGCTGTGGCTGGCAGTAAATCCTGCTGACTCCCAATGGAAAGTACTGCATCACAGTGAAACTGCAAACTAAGCCTCACACTGAAAATGCCCGACTCACCTCCCAAATTTATCACAAGTCCCAAGAGAGCCATTTACATCCTTAGCAACCATCCACGTTTCCAGTGTGCAAAGAGTGAATTTACAGCCACTCCCAGCCCACCTGCCTGTCCCTGCTTTTCTCTGCTTATGTGGAAAAATCACTCTTGTATAAATTCTGTTGTCAGCTCAGTGCTGGGAAGCAGGAGCAGTCACGGCATTTCTGTACATCCCAACCCATTCTGGCCAGTAAGAGAAAGAGCTCTCACATGGTACAGCTGAATGCAACATGGACATACACTTCTGAATTCCTTAACCACTTTGTTATCACATCAAAAGGACTCATCTCACCCCAAGCACAGGAGACTGTTTTGGTTAGAGGTTTCTGCTGCAACACTGCAGATACACAAATCCGTGGCTGCTACCCCATTTTGTTTTGCTGTTTATTTCAGGATAGCCTGAGTGCGGCAGAAAAAGAGCAATAAACTCCCTACAAACTCTTGGTATCCTGTGAATATATTCCTAGAGATACTGGGAAAATTTAAAGTATCCTGGGAAAAAAAACCCAAACACCATAAAGTCATTCAATTACAGTGAAACCCCAGGACGTGCTAGCAAACATCCAGCCTAGTCCAATGTACTTGGAGATTATAAATCATGTTTGACTGCTGGCTATTAGATCTGTTTGCTGCTCACCAGTAAATACTAAGCCCTTGACAGAGCTCTTGACAAGGAGACGAGCAGATCAAGAGATCAGCATCTAGAAACACTCTTTTTAAGCAGTGCCAGTACACAGTGGTATGGTGCAGTGATACAGTTCATTGATGTAACCCAGTCGGTAGAACTTGCTTTCAATCCAGGACTGAGATATCAGGAGTGATGCAGTTGTGGATAAAAAGGGTTTCTTTCTGACAGCTGAAAAAGGTGTTGGCAGAATGAAGCTTGTTCAAAACTCACTGTCCCCTGTTCTCTCTAAACCTCCTCCTCACACCAGTACTTTGTTAATGTCTGAGCCTGGAAAAAGGAATCTGGAGCTTTTGTTTTACCAAAATTGTCAGGAGTTTCCCATCACTACACAGGAGAGCTGTGTGCAAAAGAAGCTTGATTTTCCAAAAATTACACTGATATCCCTAACGGATTTGGTTTCATTTTCTTTTTCTATTGAAGATCTCTCTGAAGACTTTATGTAGGTGAGTTCACAACATCTATCATTTTCAGTCCAAACCCCATCGTGATAATACTCCTGATAAAAGCCTTGGGCAAATACCATTAAGAACAAAGACAAGGAATGCACTTTCAGAGCCCAATATTTTCAGACTTGAGAGAATGCTTTTGGAATATTTTTGAATATTTGCAGATAACACATTTCAACTAGCTCCTGAATGAAGGCTCACCAGGCTCACACGGTAGCTGTGCTGTAACTGCTGGTGCTCGTACCACTACCACTTGCAGTCAGGCCCTCCTTAGATGTGCAAACCAGTCAACATGCAGATTTTGATACTATCTGTACCACCATGGGAGCTCAGCACCATCCTGCCACACCAAACAACACCCAGTGTCTGCTGCATAGTTATTTCTTTCCCAGCCCTATTTCTGCATCAGGGTGGTGATACTGCCATGCTGCATGCTGGGGTTACTCTCCCTGTGTACCACTGAGGACCTAGTTTCCTGCAAAGAGCAAGGGAGCAGGCTTTGCAGCTGGAGGTCCTCAGAAAGAGAACCTATTTTGCTGACTGCAGCTCCCCTGAGCAATGCAGAAGCTGAGGTGGAGCTGCAGTGGCACTTACCAAACAGGACCTACGGCTTCAGGTGCAAAGCAATTCCCTGGGGGAGATGCTAAGGTGCTGACAAGCCAGCTTATCCTGCAGGAGCAGGCAAAGGTACGAACTGTGGTATGGAAACACCTCTAAAAAGGGTTCTGGGTCCCAGGATGGTGTCAGAAATGCTCCAAGAAAACCAGCCACAGCAGAAGAGCTCACGGTTCCTACAGCACAACCATGACTTGAACAATTCATGTCACTTTCTGAACATTAGCAGTTGGACACGTAAGGATGTATGGTTTAGCATATGCTCCACAACACAGAAGCCTGGATATTTTCCCTCAGTTCAGTCCACTGTAATAGCTGTTTACCAAAACCATGCCTCAGCAACCAGTAAAGCATTTTAGTCTTTCATACTTGATATTACTGCAGCAGTACCCTCGTGACTTCAAACCATAGATGTTTGCTCTTCAAAAAGCCTTGCAGTGCTCTCTGAGCACCCGCAGCACAAGGCTCAGAGGAGCGATGTGCTGTAAGGCTGATTCTCAGCTAAAGACACAAGGCTTGGCACAAGGTTACTCAGCTTCGTGCCACCAGGAGGTAAGAAGAAACTGTCACCTCCCAGCTATCTGAATACTGAACTTTCTACCCTCTGGGCAGGGAACTGACACCATCGGCCTTCCCGCTTGCAGCCTTGGAAACCAGACTCCTCAGAGCCTCTCCCTCATGGCTGCAGTGAATGATCTCTCCCACAATTAACTTCTGATGTTTACCTGCGCGATTGCCTATGGAGAGACTTCTGCCAGATGGGATGACACAGTCCCAAGGCACCTATCTCTGCAGAAAAGCACTACTGTGAGGGAGCAGCAGTGTTAAGCCCCAGAGGAAGAAAGAAATGGAAAGAAAGCGTATCCCAGTGTGCTTACTGTCAACACCTCTGCTTGCAGTCTTCCATGTCTCCTTTCAAGTGTTCAAGGAAAAGCTATTCTGGCTAAACTAGAGCATAACATCTGTGGGTTTCAGTCATATATTCCCTTTCACATTCCTTCATCTCTGGGGGAACAGCGTTGCTCATTGCACTCAAGGGAAGCAACCTTCATAGATGAGAGGAGGAGAAGAGATGCTGCCTCTGCATTAGCCGTGATTTTACCCATGGAAGAATCTCAGGACAATACAAATCTGCCTGTAACACTGAAATCCCTTTGTCAAGCGCTTGCTTACAAGTGATTATGGGTCTGCTGGACAATGCAGATGAACTAATCTTTTTTATTCAAATAACAATGAGTAAATCCTCTTTCACAACCGCACACGCTTTGACTAAGCGGAATCACTTTCTTGGCAATGAAACGAATGAGTGGTGGTGATTCAAATCACCTCCTTCCAAGCAGCTACCTTGTTTTTGCTGTAAGCAAATGATGTTTACACATTTAATGAATGTATTTATTACCTAACTAAAGCATTTTTCTAATTTCTAATAAAAAAATAGTTCTTTTACTACTCATTAGTTCCAATCACCATGACGTCCCAGCTGAGAGGTGTCCAAGAAGGCAGTTTTAACAGCCTATGGTAAATGGAAAATAGAATAAAGGCAAGACAGCTTAGCAAGGGTAGACAGTTGTTCAATGTGATACAATCTTGCTGTCTTGATTGTCCTGACAAAGAAAATATGTGTCTGTTATGGTGCTATACAGGAAATCCTTAAGAAACTAGAGAAGAATAACAAAACAGGACTGAACAGACACAGCAGAACAGACACTATTCTGGATGAGACGCTGGTGGCTTGTGCTGGAATGGAAATGCCTGAGCTGGAGGAAGGGATCTCGAGAGGTGGTCTCAGGGTTAATTTCATTCAGTATATTCATTGGAGATACTGGCATAAGACAGAAAGAATGGGCTGGAAATAGCTGCTGTTGAAACAAATAGGTAGGATGAAATATTGTACAGGAGGTTGCTGATAACCTTCAAGCCTGGGGTAACAGAAAGCAGATAAAATGCAAGTTTCAAAGTATGAAGTGAGAGTAAGAATCAGTAGCAAAAAGGTCCAATACCTTGTGGGACCTCAGCAAGTAAAATTGCAGGAGAGGAGAAAATTGTGGTACATCGATAGATCATAGCTCAATTAGGTATGATTTGATAGTGGAAGAAGGCAAATACAATCCTCTGATGGACCAGAAGTATTTTTTAGGCAGCAGACATTAATGCCATGGTATGAAGCATCAGTTAGCCTTCTCTGGAATAGGTTATCATCCTTGTCCAGCAGGGACTTATTCAGCCTTGAACAGGTACTATAAGAACACAAGGGAATCGATGGAATGAAGAACCAGTATCACAGGAAAGGGCAAAGGAGGTTATTTTGGATTCAAGGAGAGGTTGAAAGAGGATGTAGATGTACAACACATGGAAAAAGAACAAAAAAAGCTGTTGCAATAGAAGGGAAATATTTATGTAAGTAAACTGAAGCCTCAGTGATTTATGGCTGCACTGTGGTTGGGAATTAAGCAGCAATGTTGCAGGGTGAGTGACCATGGCAGCTTAAACTTATCTAATCCTGGGGCTGTCAACTGTCTGTGTTTCCTCTCCCTCCTTGCTGTACCCTGCGAGGAGCCAGTTGCACATGCTAGTTAGACCACAGGCAGATCTGCTGCTTGGGAGGCTGAGGCAGTCCTGATTTAGGGTGCAGATGCTGTGGTTTCTGAGATAGGGCTTATATAGTCTTCAGGAAAACAGGGTGAGGACAATAAAGCAAATTTGAGATGGATCCCCCCAAACCAAAGAAAGAGTAAATGAGTACAAAGTCCTTTTAAGATCTGTCTAGAGCCAAATCCCTTTACAGGGATCAGCCATAGAGACAAAACCCAGATGAATCTCACAAGCAGGGATTGATGTCTCCGTAAGAGGAGATTTCAGCTCTCCTTTAGATGCGGCTGCAGTGGCTCCATTTTTAACAAGTTCAAGTCTTACTCATGTTAGCAGGCAACAGGCAAAGAAAAACTGTTGAGTAAGGAACTGCCTGTTTGCAGTTGGCATACGTATGTGCACACAAGGGCACAGAATGAACAGTGAGAACACTACTCCCATCCCCTGCTTGGTAGAAAGCCTGCGATCTAGGAATGAGCAAGTGCTATTACAGATTTCACATTCAAACAAGTATCTTTCTGTGTGCATTAAAGGACCAAAATATTCCTATAGTTATCATAAGTAAAATCTGGCTTTTTCATTTCTAAATTCATTGAAGTAAGGCAGTAGGAAGGCAAAAATATGGAGCAGAGAATCTGTTGTGGGCAGTGGGGAGCAGCAGTAACCTGTTCCCTTGGCACTAGTGCCGGTGCATGTCCTGGAGGCAAGCCTGTTCACAGAGCTCCAAGAAGACTGCAGGGCAGCATAGCTTACAAAGGATCCTTTAACTCAGATGTGCTTCAAGTGAGTTTTAGCATCTACTAAACATAGAGGGATGTTGAACAGAAATGGCAGAGTAACTTTACAGTGTGCTCATACTCTCGGATGCTGCTCGTGGCAGCGTGCCTGACTGCTGGAGTCACACAGACCCGTATGATATTTCACTTACCTCTGGGAAGCATTTCTGGGACAAGGAAGCTGTGTACACAGCTATGGGATGTAGTGAATTGAATCTGGAAATACACCACCCAAATGTTTGGGCTGTGAGATGGTTGTGGAGAATGTGACCTGAGTGGTTTCTGCCAGGCAGAGGAAGCAATGTGTGAGGGTGTTTTACAGCAGCAATGCCTCCTTCCATTGGGATACCCTTAAAGAAAGAAAAAGGGAGAGGGGGGAACTGACATGCTCACTGCCAGGATATTACCAAGAACCTTTCCTGCTTTGCTCTATGGATGGCAAATCCTTGCTTCTTCTCCTTTATTTCATAGCAGGATCCCTCCCTGGGATGTGTGTGTAACCTGCCCTTGGAAACATTAGGAAAACTGATGGTTTGGTTTTGAGATCCTGTTTCTTAAGGGGTGATCATATGCATCAGATGAGCATATGTCATCCTATTATTTTCTTGCAGTGGCAACAGTGGTAACAGTGGATCCATTGCACTGTTTCTGTATACTTTTATCTACATTATTATCTTGTCTGCAGCACAGACACTTTGCTGGTAGAGGCATTTGTCTCTGTCTCTTGTGGACCATTATCCCACTGTCTTTCCTTTCCCCCCCTGCTTGTGATAAGAGTGTCCATTAGGGAAGCAGGAATTACTGCTTTCAAGAACAGTAGCACTGGAAATGTTACTACAACCTGCAGGTTTGCAAAGATGTTCTGCAGAAATTGATCCTGGCTCTTGAAGCAGCCCAGGGCTGCAAATCTTCACAGAAGCCCTAGGGCCTGGGTGAGCAGCACCAAGGCTGCCATCAGCCACTGCCATTCATCCCCAGAGCTTGCCCTATTCCTCTTAGTCCCAGCAATAAGGAAGCAAAGCCACAAGCAGAAGTGTCCAACCTCTGCTTGACAGAGGATTCGTCCCAAGTCCCAAAACTCTAACAGCTCTTTTCTTCACAGTCATGGTGGGAAGCAATAAACTAGTGCATTTATTAAATGCTAACTGCTATGGGGACAGTGGATGGATGTATAAACTGTGTTCAGTTCATATATAGGCACTTATATTGTACATAAACTGCTTGAGGGAAGTAACATACTCATTCTCTTTATGGTTACACAGTCCATGATTTTACCATAATGCTCTAACATAAAGCCCAGATAACATTCCTCACTACGTTTTCAGTAACATCATCACTATGTACTGGTTAGCTGGGGCTCTCAAAGTAAAAATGGCTTGTCCTAATCCTGTTGTGAGTCAGTGGGAGGACCAGGAGCAGAACACAGAAATCCTCTCCCAGTGCCACACTCGGAACATGTCGCAACTTTCCTCCCTTCCCTTTCTGGGTGGGTTCCCACTATTTCCTCAGCAGCACTGGCTGTGCTGTGGCTCTGATTTACCATTGCTGCAGTGCAATCTGGAAGTTGGGAAAATGACAAAGGAAGTACAAGACTAATTGGTTTTCTTCTCATTACTCGGATGTTTTTGTCTGAGATGCACTGGGGTGTGCTCTGATAGATCACATGGACAGGGACAAGCCTGACGCATGGACTAGTGTGATGGGGAGGGACTGCAGTCCTACAGCACGCAGAGGAACGGGGCCCTGGAAAGAGATAAGAGCCTTGGCTTTGGGGCAGCAAACACCTCCCAGCCCTGTAACGTTGCCTGTCTGGTGTGGCTGGAAACCACGGATCACCTTGGCTGGCTCCAGTTGCCATGTGGGGTCACAGGACAGGACAGGCTGCAAAAGGACCCAAAAGCACAAGCAAATCCCATGTGTTGCACAGGAGATGGGGTGGTGAATGCCAAAGCAAGGGAAGCAGCACTCATGAGCAAGCATCTCAGAAATACACACTTCCAATTTCCTGCAGATCCCACATCCACGTTCCTAAGCTCTCCACATGCCTACTTTCTCGCATCTTCCCATTAAAAACCCCACCAGTAACAGGGTGGCTGTGCCACTGCCCTGTGGATCAGTGTCCATCCTTCTGTTCTCCTCTTGCACCTCCACAGCAGGTCACTGTCTTATTGAGAGTCCTGTGCCACTGAGCTGACTCTGACCATTTGTTTCAGAGAACATATGATAAGAGGAGCTGTTGTCCTTCAGAGCTGTGAATATATCTCTGCTCTGCAAAGAACACACACCCAAAGCTAACCGTGACTTCCCCAAAAAGACAGCAAGAGCTGCTTTCCACACAGCAAAATGTGCAGCCCACTTCACTTTCTCAGTATTAAAACCCAAACTTGGTTTAATAAAAACTTTTACAGATTTTCACTTTGCAGGAACCTCACCCCTGCCTGTGCCCTTAGCCCTGTCCCAGTGACCACTGCTCTGGGCAAATCTAAATCCATTGGGTTTTCCCAGTTCGTTCCATACGACTGACAGTAGGTGTCTGGTGTCTGGCAAACTTAGTGCACAAATGAGCTCAACTCTTTATCTTTCTGTCTTTAGTGCAAGGAGTTCACCCTCCACACTGGCTACGAGGTGCTTGTACAGCGGCTGTTGGATGGGAGGAAGATGTGCAAAGATGTGGAGGATTTGCTCAAGCAGAGGTAAGAGAATCAGACTGAGAGGTCTGAACAGCCTCTGGTTTCTGTCCTGTTTGGCATCTGGAAAGGAACAGCAGGCTGGTTCTGAACTTGGTAATGATACCAGTTTACACAGGAAAACCTGAGTGATTTGAGTCCGAGCCTTGTGATATAGACAGCAAACAGGAAAACCAGAAGGTTGAAAAAGCAAGAAGCCCAGAGCTCCTTCATGAGCCAGGTCTTATCAGTCCTGAATCACACAGCAGCACACACGTCCCCAAGTAACACTACTGAGTTTCCCCTTTTGCAGGGAGCAAATCACTTGCACATTTTCCTTTCTCTTTGAACTCACTGTTGCCACGGGCACTGTTTCAGTTTTCTGGAGCTACCAACAACGGCCCGTTTTTCTAACACAAACCTATATAACAGAAGCCTTTCCCAAGATAGCCTGCATCGCTCACCAACACTACCAGACTTTGAGTAACAACCTCGTACTTTATGTCCGTCCTTTACATGCTGCTTGGGTGCCTCTCAACAGCTGCTGTAGGCTGCTGACACTTTTGTGGGTGAGAAAACACATGTTACACAGCTGCTCTGGCTCCTTTGCCATTCAGTTTTGTACTTCTTACTTGGAAAAATACACCCGAAACGTGGTTCTGGTTTAAGTGGCTGGGTTTAACAGCTCCAACGTGTAGCATGAGGCACATACATGCTCATGCGTGACCCGGAGGAAGGTCTTCCTCCATACAGATTATGGATTCAGCAGGTAGTCCTAGAGCAGCCCATTTCAGAACTGTCTCCTTGTGAATACTGCTCAGCCTTCCTCGGTCACAGCCTGCTTTTTCTTCCCAGGCTGTCCCCATCTGGTTGTAGGCTGGTTTTCTGAAGGCTGCTTTTCAAACACAGGGACTTTGGAGGGGACCTGACTGTCAGACTGAAAGTTGACTATCTCACAGGGTGTGAAGAGTCTCCCATCAAAATCTGAACCTAGTTGAATTGCTTTTCTTGACCACCACTGGAAGCCTGTTTTGCGTCACAAGCCCTGAAGACCAATGGCCACTTAGCTTCAGCTGTTTAAAACAGCTCCTTTGCGACTCCTAACTTACCAAGATCAGAACTTATCACAGGCTTCAGGAAGGCTCTGCATGGCAGCACGCTTCTGATGCCACATACACCTGTGCTTTTTAACACAACACTCTAGAGGTTTCTGCAAGTTACAGGATAAGGTTCTTCCTGGCTTGTGGCGGAGGCACAAAAGACTTCCCACAAAGAAAAATACATGTATGGTCATCTTGCAGATCTGAAAGCCACAAGAACGACTGTTTCCATGAACTTTTGCACACCCACAAAACATTTCAGTGAGTGGGCAGACATGTACGTGCATGCTGGGGGAGGAGGAAAAGGAGAAAAGATAGTGGGCACTGACTTCACTGACTTGCAGAAAGAAGGTGTCGCCCCAGTTTATCCCTGCAGGATGTTTGCTTCAGGTTGTTGTCATGTCATTCATGGGACAGGGAAACCTAGAAGCTGTGTGCAAGAGTACTGGAATTAGGAAAGGCAGCACCAAGATGTGAAGTGATGGTGCCAGCCCCCTGTCAAACTCCTCTGACCCTGGGTTAGTCTAGTCCCATGCCTGAGCTTTCAGGAAGAGATGATCCAAGGGTTTTGCAGGAGCTGGGACTGACTTAAGAGCTGGCCAGGTTTTTTCCCTGTCATATAGCAAGCAAGCCTGTGTGTATGAAGCAAGCCAAGTGGGACCGTAGCGCTGGGGTTGTTCTAATTGCTGTACATCCACTGGCATTAAGCAAAGGCTCTGCCACTTGTGTTTCTTGTTATAAAAATCAGAAGAAAATTAACCTATTTTACTTCTGCAGCATTGTGTCTCTGAGGTATATTTCCATCTCAATGAAACTCCATCCATCTAATGTGAAAATAAAGTAGTACTTCAATGTGGCCTGTCACTATACTTTGCACCCTGTTCTTCTAGGAGGAATCCCAAAGCAGTGACATAGGAACAGCCCACTACAACTCAGCCATTTCTAGCACAGGATGACAGCAATTAACTCACTGCACATGCAGTATTAGATGCATGGGAGCCACAGACAGAGGCCAAGAGCAGCCTCTGCTCCAGGCTATAGTGACCGTAGGCTGCTGTATGACCAACACTGCTACTCTGTCAGCCTGACAGATACCTGGGACTGGGGGAAGTCCCCAGGAGGAGCTTGCCACAGGTCAGGAAATTGGTTACAACCATGGAAGATGGTTGCAAACCAGTGAAATTGCACCAGAGCCACAAGGTGCTCCCAGCCATCAGGCGCAGAGGAACAGTCGAATGCATGCTCGTGTGTTCCCAAACAGAGATGTGTCCTACAGCTGCCGTGCTGAACACTGTGAAACCTGCCCCCACCACTGGAAATCACCAAATAGCAATAATAAAGCACAGCGTGGCCGAGCGGGAGGATGGGTGGAAGAACAAGCCAGCGGGGTTGCATGGCCTCGCACCCACATGGAAATGCCTTCTCTGAACAAAGAGCGCGTTTCTCTAAGATGCCAAGTCTCAGACTCAAAACTGTTTGAAATGCTTTGAAACCGCTTTTGAGAAGTGGAATTACCCCAAACACCCCCTTCCCCCCCAAATCCTAGCACCAGGCTATCAGTTCATTATCTATTCAATAGATTTTAGCAGCTACTCAAGGACTGAAAACTTACTCCCCCCCGGTCTTGCACTCAGGAGAAAAGCAATAACAGAGAACAGAAATCTCTTCCAGAGCTGGGGGAATGGGAAACAGCAAAGCAGTACTCGTATTTCTTTATTACCCATAGAAACGAACCACTTCCCCGAGTCACCAGTTCCGGTTCCCCATTAGGTGAGACATCGCATCGTATTGTGCCCTCCGCAAAACTATCACAGCCTCACCTTCCCCCTCTGCCTCCACCGCAGCTCTTTCAAGCTGCACTTCATGTTTCTACTGCTACTGCCTGCTCTCATTTATTCACAACCTCTCAAACGTGTCCTTCAGAAGCTTCTCTCCCCTCCCCTCCCAGCCTTCTTTTTGATGGGTCAAGTCAGCTCTCTTCTTTTTGGCTTCTGTTGCAAAAGAGCATCTTCGCTACACTTCTGTACCCCTTCTTCTAATGAAAACCAACGTTTTGGGGACAGAGTTGTCCATAGGACTCCACAGTAATCAAAGCCATGGCGATGGGCTTCCTTTTCCCTCATTTCTTCTAGAAATAGCTCTCCAAATATTTGAGAGGTAAATCACAGCATGAGAACTGAGATAGAGAAAGTAAAGAAACTGTATTTCTCATGTTCTGTACCTCAGATGCAATTACAAGGTTTACGTGAATGCGATCCTGGTACCACTAAGAGAAACTGAGTGAAGTTTTTCTCTTAACAGAGCACAAGCAGAAGAGAGATATGGGAAAGAGCTGATTCAAATCGCCCGAAAAGCAGGAGGACAAACGGAAATCAAGTAAGCAATTCTGTCCTTATTAGTGCAAACAAAAGCATTTTGGAAACAATATCAGACTCCTGTGTTTTGCCTATGAATAGGGCCATAAGCTGCTCACTATAGTGAGCAGCGTACAGGAAGAAAGGGGGAAACACCGTAGTCCTATTTGGGAATTCCCAGTAGGTCTTCACTGGGAAATTTTTCATTTCAGGATTCCTAAAAATGCTTCCAAAACCAAACTAAGCAATGGGGGAAAATGGAACGGAAAAGGTTGCGAATTGTTTAGGATGGTGGCTTGGCAATTCTGGGAAGCTGGTGGAGATGAAGAAACTGTGACAGAAAAAATGCAAAGTGTAAAGTTTCCTGCAGCAGGAAAAAGGCTCAATTTAGGAACACAAACTTTAAACCTCTTTGAAGGGACTTAATTTGAAACAAATCAATGAACTACTGAATACGCTAAAATGACATAGATTTTTCTCTGTCTTCTACCACTACTATCTGAGATCACATATAAATTGTGTTGTGAGGGGAAGATATATGTTGGCATGGAATTTAACTTAATAAACACTGCTGATAAACTGCTGCTATTATTGATGGTAGCAGCAATAATGAGACATTCTGTCATTATTGCAACAAGTAATAATACAGTAATAAGGTGGCAGAGGATGAAGATCTGGGGTCACAGAAGACAAGTCTGAAAGAGAAGACCTCAATCAAACACAGAACAGCTGTATTGATCCCTGGGGCCCACTATCCTCATCCATCCTGTATCTCATTTCTTAATTGCAGTCTCCTTTTCACATTAATTCACCACTCTCCGTTTCCTGCTCAGAGCTTATGGGAAAGCTTGACCTCAAACCCCTGCACCACCACGGCATGGAAGTGCAAGGCAATCCCCGTAGCACTTGCTATCCATTTGGTGGTGGCACATCCAGGCTAACAGGGAAACTTGTGTTATCCAAGCGCCTGGTAGTGCAGGGAGCACTGAGGGTGACTATAGAGAACATGCAAGCCTCTCCTCCCCCAGTGCCCCCTGCCTCTCCCTTGCTTCTGAATGATGCAGTAAGGTATAGCAAGGCTCCTTGCTAAGGCTGCTGGAGATGGCTTCTACCTTGCCTGGTGTCTCGATTCACTGACCTGATCAGAGGAAAGGAAGGAGAAGAAAACTGTTTTGAAGTTAAAATAGCAGATGAATGATGCACAGCTTCTTCCAAAGTAAAGGCAAAGATTTCCAGGATTAACCAAAGGATCTACCTCGATTTCTTTACTGGCAACACAAGGCAGGCAGAGCAAACGTGTGCAGAAACAGCCAGCTCTGGCTGCCCTTCTGTGACTTAGTGGGTAATTCATGGCTCTGACTCTTCCTAAGAGATTATAAGAGCTTGATTTAGAGGCAGAGCCAAGCCCCAGAGTTGGGATATGGATCCAAGCTCCCCCTCAAGTTGTGGGAAGTCTGGACTCAGGCCCAGCTCTACTTTGATCCCGCAATTTTATAGCTTGACATAGAGAGAGAAGGCTGAATATCCCAACAAAGCATGCTTCAGAGCTGGTAGTGACCAGCTTTGTGCTGATGTCTCTCTGTCTCTGTGCTGAAGCAGAGAGGGGACACTTTGCTTTCTGCCATTCGGCATTCTCTGGGTGTTTAAGGGGTTATACAGATGGGCAGTGAAGGGCACTTTAAAATCAGAGAGAACCAGGGTCTATCCAAAGGCTGGAACAACTCACAAAGGGAAGTATTTGGGTTTAATGCCTTAAGATTTGTGATACGGTGTGAAGCTTGTGTTTGTTTGTGTGGCATTGATTGCTGGCAGCAGGTCTGCTCCCAAGGACAGTCCTTCAGGGAGACCAGTGGGAGGGAATCTCTGCAATACCTATAATAAGAAAAGCTTGAAAGAACTATGCTACAAATATCCCCGTGCATTATTCCAAGTGCTTCCTCTTTAAAGGACTCCCTATTGGCACAATGAGTCCTAATAGTATTATAAGTGACTGAGAGGCTGAACGGGACTGTACACATATTGAAATGCAGCTTTTGAGAGCAAATAAAGTCTAGTGAAGGTGTGTGCATGTGTTTATACCTAAAACTTGCATTGGACAATTGCATTTGACATTTGACAACATTTTTAGCAGAACATTTCACAGCCATACTCTGTATTGCAGAGGGCAGGAATTACTGATTCCATGCTCCGTGCTACAGAGGGCAGGAATTACTGATTCCATGTTCTGTATTGCAAAGGGCAGGAATTACTGATTCCATGTTCTGTATTGCAAAGGGCAGGAATTACTGATTCCATGTTCTGTATTGCAGAGGGCAGGAATTACTGATTCCATGTTCTGTATTGCAGAGGGCAATTACTGATTCCATGTTCTGTATTGCAAGGGCAGGGCAGGGGCAGGAATTACTGATTCCATGTTCTGTATTGCAAAGGGCAGGAATTACTGATTCCATGTTCTGTATTGCAGAGGGCAGGAATTACTGATTCCATGTTCTGTATTGCAGAGGGCAGGAATTACTGATTCCATGCTCCGTGCTACAGAGGGCAGGAATTACTGATTCCATGTTCTGTATTGCAAAGGGCAGGAATTACTGATTCCATGTTCTGTATTGCAAAGGGCAGGAATTACTGATTCCATGTTCTGTATTGCAAAGGGCAGGAATTACTGATTCCATGCTCTGTGCTGCAGAGGAGCAGGAACTACTGATTTTAGATCACTCATTTTCTTGCTAGTGCAAAATTTTTATCCTGTAGTCTTAATTTCAGTCATCTTTTAAACTTTTCTGATACTAAGGTTTTCTGTCACTTCTCCTCGGAAATCATTTCACACCCCAGTAGGTCTCAATAGCAGGAAGGTCCCCAATACACTTTCAAAAAGTCAATAAAAAGAACATTGAAAATCCATCCACAACAACCACCTAAAAACTTCCAGTATCAGAAAATACCCAGAAAACCTGAAGAGAAACAACTGCAAGGCCAATTAATTCTGTTTAGCACAACTTCTGCAATGAATGAATTGGCTGCAGAAACCTCCCATCACTCCACCAGTGGTGGAGCATCCAAGTGATGCTCTGTAGCCGCTATGGAAGGGCAGAGCAGGGGAGAGGTGTCGGGAAGCTGGACTGAGCAGCAGTCCCCATGCAGGGGCCTTTTGGCAAACCCATCTGCGCCCCAGCCAACACCAGATCTGCCCAACTGGATGTGGTGGCACTGCTCCATGTCACGGGCAGCCCATTCATGTGCTCATGTCATCCCAGTACCAATGTGAACAGCTCTTTCCAGCTCCAGAAACACAGTCCCTGATGGCTGCCCAGTTCTTCCCATCTCAAACCTTTGGAAACTGAAATACGTAGAGAAAAATGATTCCCTTCTACCCCAGTGAATCACAGAGAAGATTTCCTTCTCCCCCAGACTTTTGCTTCAGCTGGAGCAAACTGCTGAACTCAGCTAAAGGTATAAATAGATCCAACTGCCCATTATGATTCACTGAAAGACACAGATGAAGAAATATGCTGCTGCCTCACAGCAAGATAGTAGGGAAGGCTTGCTGAAATGTAACAGCAACTGTGGGGCCACTCTCCATTGCTTTGAGGAAAATTTAGGTGACAGCAGCCATCAGGTTTCCATCCTATATGCTGTCTAGTGCTTGTTCCCTCAGTATCCTTACAGCTCCTCTGCTGGAGATCTGACCTCTGGGGGTGCTTGTGCTTGGCAGAGACAAGCCAAGACTGTTCTAGGACACTTCACTACTGAGTGCCAGCAGTGACATAACATCATGACCTGGGAAAAGAGGACAGTGTTGTGTCTCCATCTGCAGACTCCTCAGCACCAGAAATACAAGGAATCACACTTTGACCTGAGAACTAGCAGGGGACAAGTTTTTAGCACTGCTACAGGATGTGCAAGCTGACTTCAGCGAGATCCTCACTGCTCCTTTTTAAACCAGTATTGGAAATGGCCATGGTGATCCTACGGGTGTAGAAAACCTTTATCTTTTATTTAAAAATTAAAACTGAAACAACAGAAAAGCCAAGGACAGGGTTTCTGAAAGCAGCTGGTGCTGGTTACCATGGGCATAGCAAACAAACACCCCAGCTTTCAGCTCAAGAAACAGAAGTTCCCTTTAAGTGCTGCCTAACAGCCACAGGGCACAATCGTTCAATAATCCTGACTGATTCAAGGAAATTCAGGCTGCTTGCCCTTGCCTTGAGCACTGCAGCTGCTAGAAACTACTTCCTATAGGGAAGGGAGAGAAATCCTCCTCCCAAGCCATGACACAGATCTCGCTGAGCAGTGCTATAGGTCTTGGCAAGTTCATTCTAGTGTACAGAAGGATGCACACAACTTGAATCTAAATGCAAGACTGCAAGAGGGTCACAGAGGCTCAGACCAAAAGCCCTTCAGCCTAATAGGCTCTCCCAAAAACTAGGTCCCAGGAGAGGAGTGGAATAACAGGGCAAGCATGTGAGGTCCTATCTCCTAAACAAACTGAAGGGGGCTACAAGGATGCTGGAGAGGGACCCTTCATCAGGGACTGTAGCAATAGGACAAGGGGTGATGGGTTCAAACTTAAAGAGGGGAAGTTCAGGTTTGATATAAGGAAGAAATTCTTCCCTGTGAGGGTGCTGAGGTGCTGGCACAGGGTGACCAGAGAAGCTGTGGCTGCCCCATCCCTGGCAGTGTCCAAGGCCAGGTTGGATGAGGCTTGGATCAACCTGGTCTAATATGAGGCAGCCCTGCCTGTGGCTGGGGGTTGGAACTGGATGATCTTAATGTCCTTTCCAAGCCAAACCATTCCGTGGTTCTATGGTTCTAAGTTCAAACTGCAGTGTTGGTTTGCACTCTCCATACTGTGTTGCTCACATGGGAAGGGATGCACAGAAACTTGGTATTTGAGATCAAGTTTGCAAGTGTTTGCTGGTAGTGCACACAGTACTGATGTCCACACACTATAGATGGCTCTCAGCACACCTCATGCCTTTAAGAGGAAACACCTTTGCGGCTGCAAGGTGACTGGGAATTTCTATGCAGTAGCTTTGGGCACCTCTTCAGCAGCACAACATGAAAACAGAGCCCAGTTTTCAGACACATCCCCAGCTTCAGTTGAAATAGAGCCTCTGGGAACTCTGTTCTTTCGTACAATAACTGATGTAAACAGTCGCTGGTTAAATTCTGCCTATTCTGACAACAGCTATTTCTGTCATTGGCTCTGCCTGTCTCTTCTCATGTATATGATTTCCTACTGTTCTTCTTCCCTCTTTTCCTCTGCCATCTCCTTCAGATCTTGGGATAGGGCTGTTCCATTAAGCCTATGTGTACTCTGCCCTTCTCTGCAGTGCCTGAAATAGAATATTTCGGAGAGCGTGAGGTGA
The DNA here is from genome assembly GCF_028554395.1 of Pezoporus wallicus. Classification (NCBI taxonomy): domain Eukaryota; kingdom Metazoa; phylum Chordata; class Aves; order Psittaciformes; family Psittacidae; genus Pezoporus; species Pezoporus wallicus. The sequence continues at coordinate 192,324 of NW_026641531.1, read as the reverse complement.
GGGCATCTGTAACGAAATGCCAATTGCTGCTTCCTCTGTATAAATATAGGGCAACTGTCACTTAATATACAGAACTCTCTGTATTATTCACACAAAGCAGGCATTTGTGAACTGAAGCTAAAAGGCATTTGGGAAGGTCACATCATTCCATAATTAGTTATTCTCCACTCAAACGTTCTGAACCCACACAGAGCATATAAACTTGTGCTTTGAACTTTCAGGACTATGGAAACACATAGTTTGAAAGAGCTAAGGCCCTGCTCAGTTCTTGTCACACCCAGCCTAGGTAAGCTCTCTAGTGATGGGGATACGCACTTCTGAGCAGTGCTGCTCTCTTTCCAAGAGATATGGGGAAGTTTATTTTTATGTTAAAGGCACAAAAGATGTTTGGATGGTTTTATCCTTTATTTGAATAGCAGAGGTCATTCTGGAGTCACAAGGGGTCTGATCTGTAGTCTATGGGCACAGATCTATAGGGAAGAGAAAGTACATGGAAATCTCATCCTGCTTATCCCTTTGCCCCAGCAAAGTCTGGGGTGATGCATCCATGCTCCCAGTAACCAGGCCTAGGAGTGATGGTACATCTCCCATTCAGTCTGGGGCTGTTCCATTTCTGACCCTTATCTGAAAATACCTGAGCATCAGGGGTAAAACACGGTGCAGACACACTGCAGCACCAGAGCAACCCTCCACACTGGTTGCTACTTTCATAACTGCTCATGATGGCCAGTGTCTTGCTAGCATGAATTTATAGATAGTCAGAAACTGAGATGCCCCGCTGAAAGAAGGAGTGCTGCTCATGCCTCTTGTGCACTTACAGGTGGCTTCAACATCACACCACAGCTGGGACCTGTGCAGAAATCTTTCCAGTTGCACCACGGAGCGGTTTTGCCTTTCTGTTTATAGCTCCCCTGAGAGCCAGAAGAAAACATCCTGGCTAAATTAAGTCTTTGATGTTTTCACCACATCCTTGCTAAGCAATGTTAGATGCAATTCTTCTAGCAACACTCTGCTGTGTGTCTGGTAGTGGCTTGGGTTCACAGAGGACACCACCTCCCCCTTCTTTTCCTTTTTGCAATGCAGACAGAGTCCCAAGGGCAAATTATTTGAGACCAGATGCTTCTAACCTTGGGTCCCCACACTTTGCTGCTCTCACTGGGCTGTACACAAAGAAACGTTGGTTAAACTACATCGGGTCTTTCTTCCCTGTGTGGCAGGAGGAGAGATGCTAACCATGGCCTCAGAGGAGACTGGCACTGGGTTGGTTTTGTAACCATGTTATCAGGATGTAAGTTATTGGAAACAGAGGGTGAAGAGCTCTGCTGGGAAGTGGTCTGTAGAGTTCATGTGGCAGAGAATTCTCTCCATTTCAGAAAGAGTGTTTTTAACAATTACGATAAGAACAGAACATTGTAGACCACATTGCTGCTCAAACTGAAACCCACCAGAAAGGGAGGTGAGGTTATTTCACACTCCACCAAGCAAAGACAGAAAGAAAATTAAAAAAGACCTGTGGTTTTCTGGTTAGAAGGGCCTGTTTTACCTTCCTGTGTAAGAGACGTAAAGGGAGTCTCTGAATTACTCAAACCAGTCTCTAAAGGCAAGTATATATATAAAAATGCCCAAAACATCAAGGCTAAAGCTGAAAACAAAAAGGTGTGGTACAACCATGTAGGTGGTGAGTGAGCCGTGACCTGCACTGCCACCGAGACAGCTCTGCTGTGTACACCTCTGGTGCCATGAAACTCAATTTTGGATGACTGGGAAGGTACCAGGGCCTTCCTACAGTCCGTTTCCTGGTGGTCCTCATGTCACATAGGCCTGCTGTTCGGCAACAACCCAGATCTCTAGCAAAAAACAGACCCAAAACCAAAGAGAAAGCAAACACAGAGAGCAGCCAGGACAAGTCCACTTGGAAGTCCACAAGTCTTCAGGGCAAGTCCACATCCCATGCTGTTCCAATCACTTCCTCCTCCTGAACCAGGTACAACCTAATTCTGCACAGTGCGCGAGTAGAAAGGATTATGATCAGATGCACTGCTCCTCATACCTGGACTGTGATGGTGGGCAAGTGCCAAACAAAGCACTCAAATACAGGAAGCATTTGCTGCCTGGGAAGCACGGGACTGGTTCTGCTGGGAGAGAAATCAAGCCAAGCTCTCAAATGATGCATTCTGCAACGTTTATCCTGTCAGAGGAGAGCCACAGGGACTAGCAGTCAGTGCCCTGGAGACACAGGGTTGCCTTCCCAGCTTTGGGGTGCTGGGTAAATCTGGGTACGTTCATTTTGGAAAGCATTTTGCAATCTACAGAACAAGAATGCTGAACAATGGGTGAGCTTTGTTGTAATGAGCTTCCCCCCTTGGTTTCCCTGTTCCTCTAAAAGCTCTGCTATTGTCCTTCTCCTTCTCCAACTGAAAAAACGAGCACTGGGAAGTGCAGCTTTTACAAGAGCAGCTCAATGCAGCTCAGCGGAGCAGCAGGAGAGTACAGAACCAGAAGGCAAGCAGCCAGGGAGGGTGCTCCCGAAGACGACGAGAGTACTTTAGCCACTAGATGGCAAAGATCACCCGAAGTTGCTGCAGAGCTGCTTGCTGTTGCACAGGTTCTATCGGTTCCCTTTACTCCGGATTCAGGGTCAATCCTGTTTCTGCCAGAAATTCATTGTGATAAATCCAATCTTCAGATGTCTAAGCGGGAGTCCTTTAACAAACACCACAGTAAACTTGTGCCCAACCCTGTTTGCAAGGAGGCATCTGCAGAGGGCTCCAGGTAGGGAGGACAGAACTCGGGCAGGAAGGTGAGACACCCTCACCTCTGATGCTTCGGAATAAAGCCCTTACCGATCCCATTAGAAAGTCAGACCCACCCATGAGAAATGGATAACAGATGCTGCACATACAAACCAGCACAACCACAATTAAAACTCACTTGGATGTCAGCTACATGAGTTACTTCCATTAAACCCTCCAAAGCATTGGAATGCTGCATTTCACTGATCTAATCAGAGCCCATAGAAGCAATAAGGAGCTAATCTGTAGTGCTGCTGCAGCAGCCCTAAATCCTAAGGGAATACCTGATGGATCCATGGATCAAAACTGGATTTATTTTTTCTCTCCCACACACCACTTGGCACAATGATGTATTTGGTACTCCCTTGAGCCCCGTAAGGATGAGGGATCTGAGCCAATGATTATGGAAGATTACTACAGAAATAAGGAAGGAAATGGCTGAAGCCTTTTTCAACCTACTTATGGACTGTGGCTTGTCCCAGTCAGCAGCTAGCGAACTGGCTGGACAAATCTTCTGTGCAAGGAGCAAAAGGCCAGAGCTTTCTGGAAAGACCATTTGAGACCATGCAGGGAGCAAACTGGTCTCTCTCCAGGTCAGAGCCAGATGTGTTATTATACCAGAAGACACACTTGTCCTTACAGAGAGCCAGCAAAAAAGAGAAAAGCTTCATGTATGGATCATGAGCTGCTCTGGTAGCTCAGATGCCTGGAAAACAGAAAAGCAGGGAGCTGCTTGTGTCCTTGATACGTACTGAGAAAGTGCTGGTTTCAGTACGCACCATGGCAATTCTGCCAGCCTCTGTATAGCCTGAATCATCAGCAGCAAGTGGAAAAAAGCAGTCTTTGGGCACAAGAGATCAACACAGCGTGCACAGAGGGTGTGCAGTTTGCAGGTGTCCTCTGCTTTTTAAATGGCACCATTTACCCATTTCAGGCATGAAGTTGGCATATTCTCCACCTCCTATTGGAAAATCCACACTGAAAAAAAGCAATTTATTATTCCTTGAATATGTGTATTTTTTCAAAATAATCCATTAGAGCTTTGGGGTGAGCAAAAGCTCTCTCTGCTGCTCGTATTCAACCTGCCTTTTAATTGCAAGCTTTTAACTAGCTTAGCTTGTTTCCTTTGTGTGGTGAGAATTCTGTTTCCATCAATATTTTATATCACGGTTTTGTTTCTTTTCCCCTCTAAAATGAGCCTTCAAAATGTTTGAGTATTACTAGGACAATACTGAAAAGTACTTGATCCAGCACGTTTCCTGTCCTGTCTCAGGAGATTCACCTCAACCAATCTAGTTGACAGCTGAAAGAATCAAGCAGTTAGCTCAGTACTCATCTTCTCTGCCTGCAAGTCTTCTCCTCATATTTCTATACCAATGTGGATTTGGCAGTGGACTGCAAAGCAATATCACTGAGGAGAGGTCCAGCCTTTCCCATCTCCTGTGCATTTTAGTTATGCCTGGCAAGGCAGCCCTGCTACTGGGAGAGCAAGCTTTGATTAGGAAACAGATGTCCAGCCTAAATTAACACAGGGCAATTAGGATCCTTCATGTGTCTCTTAAGGCGCCTGAAACGGCCCAGGAGATACAGAATTTCCCTACCCATCTGCAGCTGCACATGGCTGGGAAGTGATATGCATCCTCTTGTGGGCTCTCCTAGTAGCCAGGCTGCATTAACAGGCTGTTCCCTGGGTGCCCACCTGGCATAGACCAGGGCTCCACGGAGATCCCAGACCTGTTTCCTTGAGGGAACACTCTGGGGCTTGAAGGCACGCTTTCTAACCTGGGAAACCTCCAGCTCACACCACAGCCCTGGCTTCTGTGTACAGAAATGCCCTGCCAGCCTGCAGGCTCGGAGCTAGAGGAGGTTAAGTTGAAAATGCTCTTACAGACCAGGCTCTTTCCCACCACTTCTCTCTGGTATCTCTGGTGCTTGCTTAAAATGGACCCTGGATCGTGAAAAGACCAGGACATCAAGCAATCTGTTGCCCTTTCATGCCCTTCTGCAACTCTACGTTGTAGGACCACTTATTTATGTAGGTCCATCTGGACGAGCAGCATAACATCTCGTTTTGCTCCTCTCCGCGCTGTACTTCACAGCCCAGCACCGAGGCCTGATTTCACGGCATGGTTTATTCATGCTGTGCTTCTGGGATGCCGAAAATCCCCGGGAGCAGGAGGGTTTCAAAGCTTCCCTAGGCTCTCTGCGCCGTTTGTGTGTGTTAAAGGAGAGCGAGCTGTGCCACACGGGGGTGCTCGGGAAGCACGGTACGGAGGATGCTGCAGAGCGGAGCTGCTCTAGCTTCAAGGGTGACCGAGGAGGAGAAATTTGCTGGTGCCGCATTCGACACAGAGGGTGGAGCTGGCTTCGTTCTACACTTCAGACTAGTGCTCCAAACCCCAGTTCCCCTTGACCGTCTTTATTTCATGCAATCGACTCGTAACCATGGGCAAGGTGCACGAATAGAGAAACGCCTGTTAACGCTCGCAGCCACAAATAGAGTGGGATTAAAAAAGAGGGTGCACATGAGGAGTAGCACAATTCCTTGCTTCATGAAGCATTTTATTGCATTTCCTGATGGGAACAGATTGATGCTGTTGTGCTTGTTAGCGTGGTCAACTTTTATTACACGACTATTAAGAGTTTTATCCCCTATTCTGAGGGAAAGCTTTTTCTCTAGATTCACAGTCCTTAGAAGCCTGTACTAACAAAGTGCACTTGTTTCTGCCTCACAGCACACTGAAGGCAGCATTTGAGAGGCTCAAGCAACGTAAGTATTTACAGCTTCCTTTCTGACCTGGGTAAGACAGGCACCCAATGTGCTCACCCCCTCGGGGGGCTTTCATCCTCTTGCCCCCTCTATTTCCAACTTTTCTATCCTGGTCTGTAGTGGGGAGAGTGGAGGGAAAGGACTCACTGGGAGTCCTCCAAGGCTGGGCACTCAACCCACTCTCTGCTGGCAGAGAAAATGGCTTGTTCCTCAAATTACCTTTGTGTGGATGAGGTCACAAGATACCAGCTCTGTTCCCCCTGCTGCAAGCCCCCGGCCTCAAACCAGCACGCTCTCTAAATGTACCCGAGGCTGAACAAAACCCTTTCACACACAGAAAATGCAGCACCATCACAGCGACCGGGCTATGGCACCTGCTGCTTAGATAAAAACACCCTCTGAAAGGCAGCTGGAGAATGATGGTATTTTTAGAGCCTGGGTGGGGGAGCTCAATACTGCTGGAAGTGGTGGGGTTCCATTTCAGAGGCACCAATGCGGACAAATGGGGAGGAGTTACCGGCCACTTCAAACAGCATCAGCCAGGTGCTCTGACATTCAATCAATCCCTGCCAACCCTGTGGAATTCTCAGCTTGCAGCCTCCTCTAATGACACTTGTACAAGGCTGGGTGCAACTGGAAGCAGAGGCAATGACAATCCAGCAGTGTAGTGGAAGGAAGGCAGACACAGGGGATGGCGGTAGAGGCCAGGGCTCCTTCCCTCCCTCTGCCCCACAACATCTGGCCTCCAGCCCCAGAAGGTGCCTGGGGTAAACAGGGCTCCTCACTTGCCAAGGCTGCTCTGAGTGCGTGTTCCTCCTCTGCAGCAAGGAGTGTTGCCCATGTATTGTGCAGCCCTGAGAGGACCTGCAGTAAGCCTTACTGAGATTGTGGGAGCCCTCGGCAATGTCAGTGCATGCACAAACATAGGGAAGCCTTTTGTTATGGCTGCTTTGTACATTAACAAGTCATGCAGGAGCCACATCCCAGAAACATCTCCTGACAAACATGACTTCGTATTTCAAAACCTGTCCGCTGACTGTATGTGAATTCTGATTTGCTTTAGAAATTGAAAGTGTTGGAAACTCTCACCTCCAGCTAGCAGTAATGCTGAAGGATGAACTGAAAGGAATAGAGGAGTTCCGAGAAAGACAGAAGGAACAAAGGAAAAAGGTGAGGAACTAGAGAAATGTCGAAACAGATTGGGTCAATAGTCCATCCCGATGGCCTGTCTCCAGCCAGGGGCTGTGAATACTGCCCAAGAGGATGAAACGTGTCCAGTGTGCCCTGCTCGCGCCATACACCGGGCTGTGGCAGAAAATCTCTTTCTATTCCCAGCTGGAAATAAAGCAGTGCTCTGAACTCAGGAGACAGAGGCTTTACTCACTTTTACTCTCTTGGGTGTAACTGCAGATACTATTATTATTCCTGCAAGACCGTAATTCCTCCTTTGCTCTTTTTAATACCCTTGCTAATTGGGTTTCTTTGGTATGATCCTGCATCATCTCTAACACGCACTACGATGAAGGGGTAATGCAAACATTTAGAAACATAAAAGCAAATTACTATCATGCTGAATGCAACACCAGTATATGCTCTATTACAAATACGTGGAATAAACAGCATCTAGTTGATGGTGTATAACAAAAATTTCAGTACCTTTAAGGCCATTTCATTCCCTGTGACCGTATCCAGCTCTAAGTCCCTTGAAAGAGTAGCTCCCAACAGAGACAACAGTGGTCACTTAACACCTTCTCCGGTTCCATGGGGTTGAAGACAAAGATGGGACAGTCACTTAACATTGAAAGCACTGATGGAGGAGTAAAATGTTCAGTTCTTGGCTAATTCTAAATAAATGAAAATGCCATGACCAATATCCAATGGCATAAAAGTCTTGTGCCTACAACCCTGACACACAGGAACTTGGAATAGCAAGGGGCTCCAAACATTAAAGCAGGTAAAACCAGTGCTGCTACTGAGATTTGAGGTCCACTGCAATCTGATGAAGTAAATAAGGCATGCAAAGACAGACAGCAAGCACCTAGTTCATCACCATTTGTATCCCCACCACTTTGCCATAGGATTTCCAAAGAGAGAGGTTCTCTCTCCTATTGAAAACACTAACAACTGGAAACAGAGAGACCTGGAAAAAACTGTTTTGGAAACTTAGGCAAGCTTTTTGCTCTGTCCAGCATGTGGCTGTGGGGGAGTCAACATTAGACAGGATAGTCAGCATTTGTGGTAAGCTCCCAAAATCCTGTGATTTGTGTTTCACTGGAGCTGCTCTCAGGACTGTGCTATTTAGCCCAATAAAGCAAGCCTCTGGGTAGCCCCACAGAGAGTTTTGCTTGAGCAGAATATAAAGGACCAAAAGTCCCACTGAGGAAACACATACCCTGCCAAGTACGAGCATATCTCACTGCCACATAAGGCTGGGCATATCACAACTAAAGCCATAAAAGAGAATTCAGCATTGTCCTTTGGGGACAACTGACCAGACAACAGTATGGAAATCAAACTGCATTGAGCATATAAATTACACAGGGATTGTTTGTGTTTAAAATGAACAAGTACCCTTGCTCATGTAGGTGAGACAATGGTTTGGTCTGCAAAGATGTGGGATCAAGGTCTTGCAACACCAAAGGAACTCTGCTGGCGGAGCTAATGGGCACTGTGACTGGGTGTTACACTGCTTAATCTCCTTAAGAAAATAAAAGGAGGGGGGGAGGCAGAGAAAATGGAGATCTCCATCCTCTCAGCTATTAATGGCAACCACTGAAGCAGAATTATCTTGGATTATTGTTTTTACCTGGCACCTTGATGCTCTCAGTATCACTTAGAAACTGTCCTGAGTAAAAGCAGAGTGAAGTCATTTTCCTCATCCTGCCACTAGAAGAGGGGGGAAAAAGTCTGATGCAAGAAATGCTAAATTCTATGTGTTTCTTACAGTACGAGTCTGCAATGGAGCGCATGCAAAAGAGCAAATTATCCCATTATAAGAAAACAATGGAGGTAAGCAAGAGGTTTTGTGCAGGTTTCTCAATGCAAACAGGCCCTGGTTTGAGGCAGGGTGAATCTGCATCACTTGTACCTATAATTAAAGAAAGGTCAAGAGTGTGTGAGTGTGCAAGAGTGTGTGAGAGAGAGGCTGCGATTCCTGCTTCGAGGAGAAAGCTGATCTCTGCTGCACCCACTGAAGAGTCTCCAAAATAAGTATTCAGAAAGTCATTTGGAATGAGCAACGCCCCAGGTCACACAGGATTTCATTCTTCCTAGGCAAGGATACTTACAGAAGCACACTGAATTTTTCAGTCTGTGTAAATACAATTTTAAAACCAGTGATGGAGTCTTGTAAACAGGAGGAAACCTCTCCAACTGGAACTGCAGGCAGCTGGGTTTCATTTCCAATGGGCAATTGCCTCTAAAGAAAAGTAGTTGCAGATCTGCCAGTGCTACAGCTGGAACTGTACTAACAATTTTAATTTAAACACAGCTTAAATTAGAGATTCTAAGTGAATCTCTAAGACATGTATGTCTGCTTGTGTAAAGAAGGATTTCTTTTGTTTCCAAGACTATGGAGTGGTGGCTCGGTCTCACAGCTTGGAGCAATGGGCAAGGCAACACACTGACTTCAGCACCGGATGCTCCAAGTCATACATAGGAATGTGTGCTCCTAAGTGTGTCTCTGCACTGTAGCTCGGACAGATGCCTGATGCACTGATGGCGCTAGAGCTGCCTGTGTGTTCATGAGCACCCCTGCAGGGAGCTTGCTGCAGCTGTGTAAATCGAACAATTTCAGGGCTGCAGGAAAAGAACCCAATTCCTAGCCCAGTTCTTCATCTCTGTTTTTCTGTTGCTCCAACTTTGGCACTGATTTTCCCCTCAGACTGCAAACCAGAAAATGCCTAGAATACCATTGGAGACAGTCCCTAACCCAGACCCTTACATTTGGTTTCATTTCCATACAGTCAAAGAAGACCTATGAACAGAAGTGCAAGGAGGCAGATGAGGCTGAGCAGTCCTTTGAACGGACAAGTGCTTCAGGCAACCAGAAGCAAACAGAAAAGGTACCTCACAGGACAGTGTTATCTGGGGTTTATCTTTTCAAGGTACAACAGAATCCTATTGAACAACCCATTCTGTGGGCTGCCAGGGACTTCATTCCCTTCTAATTAGCCCTTTGAATCAAAATGAAAACAAAGCCCCTTCCCAAGGAGGTCTTCCTTCGCAAGCTTTGGTAACCCCAATGTTGTTCTGCAATAGGCCATGGGTTTTCAAAAAGGCTGGGGAGGGATTAAGTTAGCCAATTCATTTATCCCAGGCTATAATCCAGTTGCTCTATGCATCCTGAAGGGAAACTGAAGGAGATTTTTCTTGGAAATTCTAATGAGGAAGGAACAAGTCAGAAGTGTGTCATGCGGTAGGATTTGCCTTTTAGCTGCTTACATTTCGTAGGCAGAGGATCTTACATTAAAATGCATATTTTTCCTCAACATTTTTCTCCTTATGGTTAGTTTAATTTCTATGAAATTTACAAACTCAAAAATAAATCACTGGAAATTAAGGCACTGCAGTCCTTCATTGCATCGTCTTGATACTTGTAGCTGACAATTCACTAACTTTTAATGGGAACATTTTACAGCGGAACAGATGGAGAAAACAAAATAAATGAACTCCCTTTGGCTCGATAAAAATCAGTGCAGTGTAAGCAAAAAGGATCAAAAATCATCTCAAGGAGCAGGGGGATGGAGGCTCTAAAAACAGCATCACAACTTCGCATTTTATTTCCAGCATTTGCTAATCTTTGATGAACAAAACCCTCCAGCTTAGCTGCAGAGAGGGGGTGAAATCCTGGCCCTACTGAAATGACACCGGAACACTTAGCACCTTCAATGGCATCAAAACCTGACCCAGCTCCTGTCATGCAGAAGGATTCCAGGGTGCTTCCTTGCCATGACTGCCACACACATGCCAGCACATTTGAAATGTGCAGAGGCATCCCACAAGAAACACTGCGGGCTGTTTAATTCTGTGCAGCACTCGCAAACAGTTTGGGTCAGGAAGCAGGAAAGAACGAAGCTTATGTTCCCAGCTTACTACACATTTTCCAACCAGCTGTGATGAGGAATATGGTCATAGGAACCCCTACCTGAGTCTTGTCTTGAAGGGCAGAATGGAAGAATGTATTACACTGATGTCTAGAGTCGTGTGTTAATGTACTGTCATCACCATCTGTGCAGAAGGAGCTGGGAGTACAGAGCTGTCAGTAATAGCTGTAGTCCTGTTTGCTAAACGCTGCAGGGTTTTAAAAAGGAAAAGTTCTACTTGGTGTGAATTTTGCTTTCAGGCTTCTGAGTTGGCCTGGGAAATGCTTTGGTATTTGTATTATAAGTATTTATAAGTATTATAAAGGCTGTATTCTTTTCATCTGTGTTAAATAAGTAGCTTTGGAAGATGAAGAATTTCAACTGCCATTTATTTCTGCTTGTAAGTTATCTATTAGAAAAGCACATCAAATACTTAAGAAAAACCAATTCAGCCAACAGAAACAAGATTCAGGCTGGATCATGCTGGCACCAAGCTCCTGTGGCAGGGATGTCTGCATGGAAAGATGTAAATTGCCAGATTTCCCTTGAAGTCAGTGGACCCATAGCTGCATCTGTGAAATTCTGGTCCCTGCCTCTCCATAGCACACATTCAACAGAACCACACATAAAGGCAGGACAGTGTCTGCAAATCTGAGAAGGGAAAAGGGAGCTGGCAGCAAAAAAAAATGGGCCAGCAGCAAACCATATGGTCAGAAATTAATTTGGGGTCTTTCTTTTCCTGTTTCAGAGTCAGAACAAAGCCAAGCAATGCAGAGACGCAGCAAATGAAGCAGGTGATGCTCTCTTTGCAACTGAACTAAGATTTCTTTCAGCAAAGATCTGCCAGCATGCTGATTTTGAAAGAACAACATCCAAAGCATCCTGGCTGCCTCTGTTTGAAGTCAGGTTTCCCAAAGGCACCTACACTCAGAGATTAATGAAGCAGCTTCTAAAGAACAGCAACCTGATAGTCCCCTGCATTTCCTTTCCTTTGTGGGAATGCAAGTCTCCTCCTTTCATTACGGAATTCGTAGACCTCCTTTAGGGACTTCACCCAAGAAATAAAAGCTCCCTTAAAACAAGTTTGAAAGCACAGAAGAATGATACTCAAATTGCTCTCAGTTGGCCCAAACCAGATATGCAGTCCCCAGGTTCCCCGTGCATGAGCATGGTAGCATTCTCCAGGCAGGAACACAGTGCATGTCCAGAAGGACAGGCCAACAGTCACCTGAGCCGGTTCATGAGTTCAGACTTGCCCCTCACTGCTCATGTAAGAGTTTACACTAAAGCACATTTTACCTGGCTGGCTCAGCACAGAGCAAGCCTAAGGATGCTCAGTGCTCAAGCACTGAGGCTCTTCATCTCCAATTTGCATTATCCCCACTGTGAAGTTTACAGGTGATCTGCAAACCATACAGAGAGAATCCTCTTCACTCTAGTATAAAGTCACAAAGAAGAAACCCCCAAATACCCTGTGGCCCACCAGTTTCAAACTCATGCATTCTTGCAATACTCTAGCAAACCACAGGCCTAAAGTGCAAGAACCACAGCAAAGTCCCAATAGAAGGGAAAAGAAAAAGGCCATATCATTTTTTTCCCCTAACTGTTGGATTTCTATTATGTGTGTGTGTGTTTACAGAGAATGTGTACAAACAGAACATTGAGCAGCTGGATAAGGTCAGGACAGAGTGGGAACAGGAACATATCAAAACCTGCCAGGTAAACATTGACTTTCGCAGTGATGTATTTGTGTGCTCTGTATTTGATCTTACTTGCAGGTATCAGGCTTAGACCTGAGATTTGGCCCCAAGGGTTTTCCTGTTTGCTCTATGTGGAGTCTCAGTAGATGTCTTTGCAAAAATACTGCAAAAGCTGGAGTTGATTTAGACATAGCTGCTAGTTGTCCTGCCTGCTCTCTCCTTGCTTGCTCCAGCATATGTATGTAAATACAAAGGAGGGGAATCAGTGCAGAGGTGTGAGAAGCAGAGCAATGTATGACCTGGTACAATCTATTGGTGCCAGTTTTCACCCAAAACTAAACATAAGACTACAGTAGCTTTAGGAATGATCCATCACAGCCAAGACAAGGTTGTTTCTCAAGTAACTGCTTTGTGACAAAATGCAGTACCAGTAGAAAGTGCACAGAAATGTAGACAGGAAAATTCATTTTCAGTTTTAAAAGTGAATTTCAAAATAGAAACAAGAAATTAATTAATTAATTAAAAATTAACAAACAGATTCCTTTCAGAGTCTTTCTTTTGCGCAGCACTTTATATTCACCTGCCCTCTGCCATGGACTAATCTTTCAGTTGAAAGGTGGTGGTGAAGTCTCTGTTCCCATTATGCTGAGGATGGGTGAGGAGATCTGTGCTTGCCTAGTAAGCTTTGCACAACAACTTACAGGAACTGGCTGACACCCAAATCAGCCACATATTTGATCATATTAATCCTTCAAGTACATTTGCCCATCTGCTGAAGTATGATTTTGCTATGTTTACTTGTTGCAGGCTTTACTTCCACATAAAATAAAATGCCAGGAGCATAGCTTGTCAGTTCTCTGCTTCCTCTTCAATATTCCCTATCTGGGAGGCCCGGAAAGTCCCACGGCTGGCCCAGCAGACTTCCCATAGAAATTTTGCCATGCTTTAATTTCCCCCCTTCTAAAGAAGCCAATGAACAAGTGAGCTCTTCCACAACCAAACACACTTCATTTCTCTCACATGGCTAAATTCTGAAGAGCCACAGAGCTTGCGGCCTGCCTGCTGCTGAACTCATTCATAAAGGACGGGCATCTTGGACATCTTTTAAAGGTGCTTGTAGAGACAAGAACTGAGAGATTTTTTTTGAGGCATTTAAAACTAGTAACTAGCACAAAAAGCAGCTTAAGATCCCCAGCTTCTGGCTTCATAGTGGAGAATGTGGAAGTGCTGAAGTCACTTAGGTCTCTAGCTGAGCACTGCACACCCATACCCCAAATTATTGGCTAGCAAGCGGCAGCAATGGAACAGAGAGGGGCAGTGCTGTATTCCTTGGAACGAGATGTCCAGGTTCACTGTCAGTCTATTGCACAAGCACGAGGGATGTGTCTAACACAACACCCAGCTCTGCTTTGCTAAGGACCTGACAAGCCCAGAGTCACTACGCTTCCCTCTTTGCCGAGCTGCATTTCCTGACAGGACATCATTTACCTGGAGAACTCCCAGTGAGCTCTCGTGCTATTTCAGCAGCCCCTGCAGGGCCAGGCTGCAGAGATTGTCTTTTTGTATTCAGAATGGATATTGAAATACTCATTCTCCACCATTCAGGTAAAAGCTTTTTCTGTTTTCTCTCAGAAACTGATCCCAAGGCCAGCTTATTCCCCTGATGGACTCCTTTCTTGCTGTTTAGCTTTTAGATGGCAAGATATTACATGGCAGGCAGCACACCCAACTAAATGTTCTGCAGAATACTGTACACATTTGTGGTGTTCTGGACATAATTACTAGCAAATGGTGATGGAAACAGATGGCTGGAAGCATCTGAGCGTTTCACACCTCTTAGAAACCAAAAATTTATGTTCTACTTATAGAAGTAGAACTTTAAAAAAATATCAAACCACCCTGATCTAAGTTCTTCAAGTAAGAGTTGATCTGCCTCTTCCCCCAGCTCAGTTCACACTTCTCTCTCTTCCCCCTTCATTCTTCCCAAGCTGTGCAACAACAGGAGAAAAATCAGTCAGATGAAGGCAGGGACTAAACTCTGAAGAACGAAAAATGCCTTCACTTTACCATGAAAAGAACCTTAGAAATGAAGAGAGGCAACTCCAGAGAGTCTCACGTAGTTTCAAAAGAGAAGAGTATGGAAAGCCATTTTAGAAGGCAGAGATGGATAGTTTTGGCTCTTCCTCTAATGTAAAGACCTTTTCATGCTAGTACTCTACTGATCTGTTAAACATCAAGATTTCAGAGCAGACTGGACCTCAACTCTGAAATCCTTGGCAGCCAAATCCAGATCCTGATTCCTTTCCCCTGCTTTGTTTTTGTCTATAATACATAACTTTGATTTGGTGCAATCACCAAACAACTTCTTGAGCACAAGGAAGTAGATGCAGCTCCTCCAGTAGCTGTAAAGACATCCTTTACAAAGGATCCTTCAGAACAGTTTGCAGACTTACCAGCTTGGCCCTGTTGTTGCCTGCAATGTAAATAACTAACTACCATGAGGCTACATCACATCCTCTCTTTGGCTTTAGGTCTTCCAGCTCCAGGAGTGTGACCGCATCACCATCCTCCGCAACTCGCTGTGGGTTCACTGCAACCAGCTCTCCATGCAGTGTGTGAAGGATGATGAGGTAGGGGCACCTGCCAAGTAACTTTCATGCAGAGGAGGAAGAGGAGGAAAAGAGTGCTCTAGCAGTACAGCATTAGCTTGCCGTTCTCTGTGCCTGCTGACAGCAAACTGGCTGTTGTGCAGTTTCAGTGAGGGGGGAGTATTCTCAAACCAGCTTGTTCCCTTCTAGATGTAAACAAGATATATGCCTGGATATAGACACTTACATGTCTCCTCCCCTCAGTTTGTTGGGTGTGCTTCCAGCTACCAGAATGCTCAGTTGAGTATATTTGGGCTGAGGCACAACTTTCAGGAAGGCATCCACTCATGGTCTCAAAATTGGAAGACAAAGAACATACCAGTTTTGACTCTGAATGGTTGTTTCCTGCTACTGATTTCTTTCTTGCATTGAAAAGCCTTGGACTGCTTGCAGCATCCTCTCTTAAAAGAATATCCAGAGCACAAATAAACAACTGTGTTTACAAGAACGTCTGTATGGGGGACAGGCTGAAGATCCATCCAGGTCTGACACGCACCAAGTATAAAGTGTCTCTTAAGGGGAAAATGTTTAGAAGAGCATTACTCATTGCTTGAATGTGAAATGTTACAAATTAAATTCAATTCTTGGGTTCTGTTTTGTAGCTGTATGAAGAGGTTCGGTTAAGCTTGGAGAACTGCGTTGTAGAGTCAGACATAGACTACTTCATTAAGACTAAAATGACAGGAACACAGCCTCCAGGTAATTATTCCTATTGGACTTGTCTGATGAGTCACCCGGGAGGCTGAGGCTGCAGTTGGTGCAGTACACGTCCTTTGGAGCTTGTGCTCCCGCTATTCATTGCCACCCGCCCATGGCTCACTTCCTGCTCGCTGTGCTGCCACAGCTCCCTGTGTGGCATGGTAAGTGGCATAGATAGATGAGCCACTCAAAAATAACCCTCCAAAACTGGAAAAAAATAAAAGAGAAGTTGTTTTGGCTTTGCAACCAGGCTCATTTCACAGTACAGCTGAGCTGACGCCACTAAGGAGGTGGCAAACTGCCTTGCAGAGATGGCAACCTCAATTTCCTGCAGTGGTGACAAGTCAGAGCCAACTTACCATGTAACTGCACCATGGTATCCCCTTGACAGAGATGCTGCCTTCTTCATTTGCAGCACAGAAAAGACCAGACTTTCTATTTTGTTTTGTTCCACCTGCCCAATGGGCAATAACATCTTTTGGCCCCTCAGGAAGTTGTCTGTATAAAGGCAAGACTCTAGTTGGGGGAAATGCTGAATGAACATTTGCATGCAGAAGCAATGCAAGGCTCACAAACTGCCCATTCAAGCCAAAGCAGCCTTTTCATTGACTTCAATGATCAAAACCTCTGCGCTGAAATGGAGATTGAGATACCAAGAGCTAAAAGCAGTTGTAAAATGAACACATGCTGCTCCAGGGTAATTCTCCACACACATCATGAGAAAGAAGGCTATCTAATGTTTCACATGGCCAGATACAGCCTCTGACTTCAACAGGCAATACAAGATACTTACAGACTGAGTGGTGCTTGCACTTCTGTGCAGCTGCTGCAGTAAACAAAGATTCACAGCCTTTGTAAAAGGAGAAAAAAAAGCCGTATTTCATCTCTTCATCAGTTGATGACACATATCGATGCTGAAAAGATCTCTTCCTCCATTGTTTTTAATCTGTGCACAAATACTGGTTCACTTCCACTATCTGCTCTAACACCACACTGCTAGGTCAAACAGGAAATGCCCTCAGTATGCCCTCAACAGTATCAACAGAGCTCACTCCAATTCAGAGTGGGGAATAAGCTATGCAGGCATAAGAAAACTTTATACTGATAAAACCTGCGCATGCCAGGAGTTGTATAGGTACAAACATCAGCAGGGTGTTTGACATCCCTGTCCCAGGGGATAGTTATCTCATACAGGAGCAACATACACCCCTTTGCTTTCATCACAGAGCTTGGAGCTGGCAGCAATTGCACCCCAGGAACTTCTTCATCAGAGCTGGATGCTGCTACTGACTGAGCACTGAGCCTGGTTTTCACTCAGCCTTTTCCATCATTACACCTGCAACAATTAAGAATTGGGATTGGGAGAAATATTTTAAAGGAATATATTGATACTGGTGCACTGGATGTCATTTTGCTGCTATAGTTTATTCTTCTGCACATAGGGGATTTAAATTCACTGATATAGGAGCATTTACCAAGGAAAAACTACATTTGCACTAGCAGAAGGGAGTACTGTGCTTTGCAACAGTGTGAAACAACTTCTGTATACTAAGAAATCTGTAATTCTCAGCTAGTTGTTTTTTTTCCTATGTGAGATTTCTCATTCTCCAGTTGCCTAGGCAATTTTCTGCAAACAGCTCTTGGCTATGTCAGGACTCATTTCTAATAAGAAATAGGTGGGAAAAACCCTTGTGAGCTTTCTGAAAAGCAAAGAAAGAACTGCCTTGCTTTTTTGATGGGTTTTGGGGCTTTTTGGGTTGCTTTTTTATTTTTGCCACCTAGAAGGCGTCATGTTCTGGAAGTAACATCCTTGTATCTCCATAGCTCTGGCTAATGAGTTTGCACAGTAGCACACAGTGACCCGTTGATCTGTTTTATTATTTGCAGAATGCAGGAGAAAGCCCACGTGTGGTTTGCATTGAGTAGCAGACCTTCATCAGTCTATCAGTTTCTTGATGCGATTGCTCATTCCCCTCTTCTACCTCATCTTGCAATCATTATAGAGTAGGAACTACCAAGGTAACAACCTAGAAGGGCAGTAGGAGACCCTTAAAATGCTCAGAAAGCTCACTAATTACACTCAATCTTATTTGCAGGGATTCTTCACACTAGTTGTACGTGCCTGCTCTACTTATGATCTTGGCTGACCCAATGTGAGAATGTCAACATAACCTTTAGCCCAAGTCCAATGCCAAAGTCTTAATTTGCTGGTATCAGAACTGAGATAATATGGTATCACAGACTTCACTCATGTTTGTTTGGCTTTAACACACAGAAGGCAGAAAGGGCATGTGGCCAGCAGCTCTAAGCAACCACACTGGGAGCCAGGAGGTGAAAAAGAAATAAATCCATGTGTAACTATTTTAGCTGTAAAGCTAGACTTGGAAATGGTCTCAATTTCACCCTTAACACCACCATGGGGCAGAGTGAAGGAACTGTAACATAACTGTGTTTAAGAACAAAACCCAAATATCTCTGGGTAAATGGCAAATCAGCTCTCGGAAGGCTGACAAGGGAGATATGAAAGGTAGAGACACTCAAGATCAAGCACAGACCAGAAAATTGCTCATTACTGCTGCTGGCAATAAGATTCAGAAATCTCCCAGCTCTGACAAAAATTCCTGCCTCAATACATTGAGAAAAAGAAAGAGAAACAAAAAACAAAAACACTGCAGCCAATTGTCTCATGAACATGGTCTCAGGCTTACAGTCACCATGCTCCGCTCCCTTAAATCCTGAGCTTCGAGGCAACAGAAGAAACAGTCACGGAGGAAACTGCCTTCTGCATTAGGGTTAGCCACAGCTATTAGAACGGTTCTTCAGGACCTTGACTGTGCTCATCTCACATCAAGCACGCCTTTCTACCACAGACATATCTGCTTACAATCACATGAATTGCTTCTGTCAAGTCCCCAGGTCCTCCCGAGCTGCTCCAGCCACATTATAGGCTAGTGCAGATAGGTGCTGCATTGCAGTTTGCTCCAGCAGCCCAGTGGTTGCAATGGTGGGTTGCATTGTTGGGGGGGAGAAAAAAAGTTCTGCCCATGTGTACATCTCATTTTTATCACCCTGCTGCAGATGCAATAGGATATGAGAACTACTACAGCAAAGAAGCAAACAGAAACAACAGCAGTCCAACCCAGTCTTGTGGGATGATGAAAAGGTGAGTGGCAAACTTCAGTTCCCAGAGCAGGTATTTCTCTGTATGAACAGCAATGTTTGATGACAGGAAACAGGACCTGCAAAATTATTACTTCCTTTACTGTGGCAACACATACATATCAATAAATATAACTTGACAGGAGAAGTAAACCTATTAAAACCAGAGTGAGAGTAATTTTGCCATAGCCTAGTGGGAAGAGAACCAGGGGATGTGTTCATAAAACAATTAGTTGGCCAGCAGCAGATAGCAGTCACTTATTTCCTCTTTCCTAGTGAGTCATGGCACATAGCAACAAAACCACTTTGTTCAAGGGAGGGTAAAGGTGAATCTTGCTGGGAACAGGGGCTGGGGAGAGCTGTCTTTTTCGGCAATACCTCCTGGCTTACTGCACCGCCCAGCTGAGCGGAACAAAGAGCTGCTCTCTGTAGCTAGACCACAGGGAAAAGCACCGAGTGGAATAACTGTGATGATTAGGGAGGCAATTTCTCTTTCTCTGATCCATTTAGGCTGTAAATGCTGTCACATGGATGCAGTTATATCAGCAGAAGAGCATGGTCGATCTCTGGGTTTAAATATTTTATACCAAAATGACTAATTCACAGTGGGAATGGCATCACATTTAAAGTAGAAGAGCTTTGTATTTTGACAAGCCTTATTACACAGCAAAGACAAGCAGCAGGCTGTGATGTCCCATTTAAAGTGTGGTTCAGGCTTGTTAGGGAGCTGGTAAGGTTTATATACAATGCTCTGTTTTACAGCTGGAAACCGGATCTTCTGTAACAATGAGTTCTAATGTTGCATCCTATACAGTCACAGAAGACAATTGTACTGCTGTGTAGAATATAACTGCTCTGCATGGGCAAGTAGCCAAGAGAGGTTCAGCCTGAGTTGTGCAGAAACTGTTGAGCTTGGGTGTCTATTTTCCATTAACACTGAGTATTTACCAGCTGGAAAATCAGACCCCTTAAATATGCTAAAGCAAGCAATGCCATTTCTACCTATGGTTCAGAATCCTAATCCATTTCCTCACTTAGTTTCCAGTACCCAGCAGTGATATAGAACTAGGGATAGATTAAAAATAAATATCTTCTTTTTTCCTCCTTAGACTCAGTTTTCAGAAAGGCTGTTATACAAGCTTTGGATTTTAAATCGCACCAGTTTTCCTTAAAAATAGTAATCTCTTCTAAACAACTGATAATTCTCACCATATTAATGTTGTCAAATAAAAGGAGTTTTGCACTTTGGTGCCTTCAGATCAACAATAAAATACTATCTGATGCCATTTATGCATAGTTCAGTGATGGCTGATGGTTCAGCATTCTGTTGCATTTTTTAAGTGTATTTTTAACTGAAGATAAATTTATCTGCAGCAGAAATGAAAATAGACAGCCACAGGAAGAGGTGACATCTACCCAGTGCTGCAGCAGATGGAGGGAAGGTTGAGTCAGACAGCTGAGAAGAAGGAATGCTCATACCCAGTCCTCTTCACTCATTTTGTCATTGGTTTCTTTTCGTTCTGCAGATTCTCTGGACTACTGCATGGAAGCAGCAAACACAACACGGAAAGTGCCACTCCTTCAGCCCCTCCTCTCGGTATGCCTCTTCAGGAAATAGGTTTACCAGATGTGCTTGTTTTAGATCACATTGCTAAATCAAGCTTTGACATGGAGCACAAATGGCACAGCAGATATTCACGTCAGCAGTCAAGAGTAAGAGAAGCCTGGAAATGAATCTAGCTTGGATGTGTATTAAACAAAGTTCCCAGTTTGAAGTGCCAAATAATCCATAAGATCTTCAAAACCACTGTCTAGGCAAGGGGGAACTGTACATTCAGAACACCACAATCCATCTTGGGCAATAGTTTTCTCCTAAAGTAGAATACACTACCTCTAAAAAGCCTATGAGAATACATAGTTCCTAACAGACCAGGTTCATGCCTTATGAAGGCAAATATCCACCTTGCGTCAGTTACACTGTCTTATTGTAACCATTGCAACCAGGCATTTAACACGCTATTTAAGGCATAGTACTTTGACTATGCAGAAAGTAACAGCTGATGACACTTTGAAGGGTTCCGTTTAAACCAAAACCATTTTAACTGTGATTTCTGCTCAAAGAAAACAAAAAGCTGGTTTAGAACTGTTTTACAAACACCCCATATCGATTTCCTTTGTCAGACCTGCCTGCTTGGGCACCCAGAAATGAAGCCCAGACTATCTTAACTTGCTGCATTTGGTGCTCAGCCAGGGGGGACCCTCCAGTGCTACCAAACACCAGTTGGAGCTGCACATGTAGAGCAATGCTGTGCTGAGCAGTTGAGGGTAGCCACTCCTGAATTCCCTTAGGCTAGGGACATGAGGGGAGATCGTTCCCAGGGCAAGGCCCGCAGGAATGGCAAACTCCCTCTGTGTTCAGCTTTTTCAACTGCTCCCATGCTTGCCTTTCAATATCTGGGAAGTCCAGGAGCTGACAGCGCTCCTTAGAGCAGGACAGCTAACCCAGGGATAGAAAGGGGGAAAGTACAAGCACCTTGGGTGCTGCGTGCACTGTCAGAGCGTTATCATCCCACAAAGGAGTCGCTGTGGGGAAACTGTGCTCACCCCAGTGGCTGGGGAAGCTCCCAGGCAGATGCTGGGAGGAGATAAGAGGTTGCCCTAATTATGACAAGCTGGATTAAAGCAACGTCTGCCAAGAAAGTGACGTCAGTGACAAACAGCTATCTGGGAGCTATGTAAGCTACCAGCAAACGTCCGCTGACCCATCAGCACAGCGCTTGCCGTTTTTCTCTAGGGAAAAAGAAAAGCCCTGTGTGAGTCACTGAACTGCCAGAATTTGATCCCACCAGCTGCAACCATTTTAAACCACTTTCACCACAGCGTTTCCCTCTCGGGACATTGTGCTTCCCCAGGATAAACATTTTTCCCAACCTGGATGAGGCTAAAGCTAGTGTCCGACCTCCCACTAAATCCAAAGGGTGTACTGTCATCAATGGGACACAGTTTGTGTGTAGGACTTTACATACAGTTCACAGCAGCTTTTCTATACATGTACATCTCCAGAGAGAGACAGAACAGACACCCTTGTATTTGTGAACTCTTGCATATGATCTCATGCATGTATAAGCAACTGAACTTTTTGTTTCTGTGGGTAGGTTTTACCTTTGTCTTTTCCCCCCCCGTAGCAGAGAAACCAGATGGGGTCTATGCATCCATTTTTGAAAATCAACAGGCTAGAATCACGGCATCACAGGACTACAGAGTACTTTATGACTACACAGCCCAGGTAACGAAAGGCTTTAAAATGCATATCTCACAGCATCAGATTTAAAATAGATGATGTTGATCTGATGTGCAACATCTTGAAAGTGTTGATTCTGTTTAGGAGGTGTTATCTTCACTTTGCAGGCAGGGACACTTAGAGGATTATTGGTCAAGGTCACACGCAGAAGCCAGGAAATGCAACGCCAGTTCCTGGCACACATCACTAGATGATGCTGCCTCAAGATGAAACAATAAGATTTTTTGATTACACATTAGTGCAATCACCCCTAAATTACTGCTGAGCTGTTACTGCCTCCTTCTAGAGATACAGGAGACCACAAACACAAGGAAAATGTTATTTTTTAGGAAATGATGACTAAGTACGCAGTACTGTGTATTTGGAAATTCCATCTCTTGTGAAATGTTTTCCTAAGGAAAATGGCTATAGATTCCTCATGTAAGAATATGTGAGAGATGCTTGTCTAGGAACTCCATTTGATTTCACTTATCACCTGGAGAGTCCTGCTCCCGTTTAACACACTGGCTTTCCATGCTGGAGAGGACTGAATCCCCATAAAAGACACTCTTTCCCTGTACATCCATGTTGCAGTTTGCAGAATCAGACTGGACGTGGTCCATGTACCAAAAGGTTATTATATGGAGCAACCTGCATCATTAATGGGAATATTGAACTCACACTGGCTCCAGGCCTATCTAGGCATAATACTGTTAGTAAAAGGCTATAAATGGGCTGGTGATGAGTATTTTTTTGTTCAGATGGACTCCAGAACCTCTTGGACTCTTGTTAAATCATTACCCCCCAGTGGGACTTTAACAGTTTAATTACATGTCAGTTTAAAGGTTTGTTTCATTGGATCAACAGAAGGAGCAGCAGCCAGGAGGTCTTCAGGGAGACCCCTGCTCTAAGGGACCTGCCATCAACAGCCAACATGGAAGAAATGCTGGCGTGTGACAAAATAGGCAGGCAGATGAAACAGTGAAAGGGCTGGAAAGGAGAGCTTTCTCTTGGGTACAGCAGCATTCTGACACCCTTTATGATATAGGCTTTGTTTTGCTTTGTTTTAAACACTCATTTACTATTTGCCTGAAATGTCATGCAAGCACAGCTGAAAGTACCTCCCGAGGAGACTGCCGCATCTCTCTGTCAGATCCTTACTCCAGGAGTTGCCTTAAAAATATGACACACACAGATTTTCCCTGCTGAGAAAAGTGCCTGTTACTACTTTCAGTATAAGGTATACGGAGGCCTCCCAGTTTTGAGTCCGTTCGTACCTACTCAGGTACATTAAATTTAGATGTAGCTGATGTGACAAATGTATCAGGAAGCCTCTCTTACTCTGTTTTCTATTTTACTACACTGCAGGTAGCAAAGTGGTTTCCTATGGAAAATAGGACAGACCCACTGAAGGGACTGAGAGCTGACCGAGAGCTCAGAGACAGCTTCCTCCATTGGCCCTGGATATAAAAGTTACCTAGCTCAGGAAAAGTTGCTGGACCTCCTCTGGTCACTGCTGTTCTGTATTAAAAGAACCAAGAGACCTATTTAAGGCCTGGATTAGCAGAGACACTGTTATCATCTCCCTTGGGAATTAAGCTGTGCAATGCAGACTACACAAGGGTCACAGTTAGCTGGTTCAGGATAGTTGTATTTAACCCCTTCCAGCCTTCCCCAATGATATAACAGTCAAGCTGCTCTCACAGAGGGTGGAGAAATTTGAGGATAGTAAGGAAACAACCACCTCAGCAAGTGTTTAATCCCCTCACTGGCTGGTATTTCAGGATCTTTTCCAACCAGAAGGGCAGACTTCTGATGAAAGGCAGGGTAAAAAAGCCCAAACCCAAATGACCAGGCACATGCCTGGTCCCTCCTGTGCTCTCAGGCTAATAATCACATTGCTGTTCTGGTCTCCTTTCAGAACATGGATGAGCTGGACATCAGTGAAGGAGACATCATAGTTGTCATTGAAGAAAATGAGGATGGCTGGTGGACAGCAGAACGGAATGGGCAGCGAGGCTTTGTGCCAGGCTCTTATCTGGAAAAGCTTTGATGAAAAGAAGCCCCAGTCTTCAGACTTCAAAAATACTCTATTACTGAAAACAAACAGCACACAAGGTCACTCCAGCTGACCGAGGGCAACCCATAATACTGTCTTCTACAATTACCAGTCAGGACATAATAACCAACTGACCATGCTTTCCTCTTCCTTCCTCCTGCCCCATCCCAGCACCTCTTGACCTACACTGTCTGCAAAACCCAATTAGGAGTGTTGGTCCTTACCACAGCCCTTCCTCCTCTCAGCACACTGTGCAGCCATCAGTGTTGCAAAGCTTCATGAATCTGGGAGGAAAATCCTGCCCAGAACTGAACTGCACTAAAGGAAAAAGACCCAGGAAGCAAGTGCTACATCTCCCGGATGGAGGACCACCTCCAGCCAGCCTGTGAGCCACCCTCATGGTCACGGCAGCCACGTTCTCTGCCATGGATCCCTTCCTCTCACTGCACAGGCTATACACATCAGTACCAGTGCTACACAAGGCACTCCTGATCACAACCATCTCCTAACACAATGAAATCCATGCTACCCATGCTTCTGCTTTGCACTGGATTCTGGGGCAGCAAAATGAGGGCAGATTATGAGTCCAAGGCTTGCTTTTGCCTTGGTTGGATGGTTTCCCTGACACTTCCCTGGGATTTTTCATGTTTAAAGAGCAAGAAAAACAACAAACAAGCAAAGCCTCCAGCAGTGCTGCACTGCCCTGATCCTTCTCTTCTGAGCACGAGAGAGAAGTGCCTATCATCTCCTCACGCAATCTGCATACCCATGTCATCAATGCATTCTCCTTTCAACACCTCTGTCCACCTGGCTGATGCTTCCGCATCTATCTCCAGCCTCTGGGATTGCTGGTGCAGAAACGTCCTGGTTCCTTTCCAGGCACTTTTAATGTGCTAGTTCTTCAACAAACCCTCTTCAGAGGAGTCACACTGCGCAGGTTAACTGTCTTGCACAGATTTCAGCTCTATCAGTCTTTCTAGTTTAGTATTTAAGAACGTTTCCAGCTGCCACTGTACTTCCCAAGGGATTGATAGGCAGTTTCTGCCACTTCTCCCTCTTCAGCATTTCCGAGATGGTTAGAATGAAAAAATGACATAAAAGATGTAATCTGAAGGAGAGCACACTGTTTCTGGGGCAGAATGACCTTGTTTGCCCAGGTTTCAGCTCTCAAAACTGAACCAACGCAATGAAGATTAATCAAATTGCTACCCAAAAGGCACGGAGCAGGGAGGAACTGTTAGCTAAGACACAGCAGGAAAAACAAAGAGAACTCTACACAGAAGAAAAAGCCATAATGGTCAATGCAATTATCCCTTAAATGAGAGAGAATGAAGGTCAGAGGCACTTGCAGTACCTTGTTCTAATTTCTTGTTTCAAGAATGGAATTCAAGTTGCTGCAAGCCCTTTTTCTTTAGTTCCTTGCAGTCCTTTGCACAGGCACACTTGTCCTTCCCACACTTCCCCAAGTCATCATGCATCAGTGCTGAAGGGCTCTTAGTACCTCACATTAGCAGAGGCCCAGAGGAACTGCAGGAATTTGAATGGCATTTAAGGCAGCAGGATATATGAACAGTAGTGCTCCTTTCTGGCTGAAGGTGTTAATGACAGGTTTCTGTGACCACATCTGAACTGAACAGTGATGAAAAGATGGACCACAATAACCTGCAGCTAGGCCACCACAGTGTAAATGCTGCTATCAGAGACAACTACCACTCGCTCCTTATGTACAGCATGAGAGAAAACCTAAAGCATGGGATTTAATATATTGGCTTCTTCAACACTCAGCCTTCCAGAGAACTGTAATAAACCAATGAATACTGAAATAAATGTAGGTGGATATTTTGCAGATTATGAGATGCATCTCCTCTAATTTATGTACAACACAGGGGTTTTGCTAAGACTCTGGGGGCCCTGACAGCCTCACACAAGCCACTGCAATGCCCACTTCTGGTTACCCTGAAATCCTGTTACAGATTGTCTTTGCTAACATGTACCATTGGTCTACATCCCCAGTAGACAGTGGAATGGTGCCTGCTGCTTCTACCCCATCAAATCCTTTATTTTTTTTTTGCTGTTAAACTCAGGAACCTGGTTTCCTTTCTACCTATCTCTTCTTCTGTCAAGTAAATACTGTTGTAAGTGCAAAAGGCTATAGATTCTTCAAAGTCTACCCAGCATCATAGCATTTGGATCCCACATGCTAACTCCACACTGGTCCGGAAAAGGAAAAGCAGGAGCAATATCTTCTCACTACTCCTCTGCCTTACACTGCAGTGTGGCTGATAAGTAATTACCAAGCCATATCTACGCAGTTAGCCCTATCAGTGTGGCAGAAATAGAACAGAGATACCAAGAAATACCCACACCCACTGAGCACACCCACAGTTTAGGTGTCACCCACCCTCCCCATGAATAGGAAAAGCGGGAAGGTCAAACATAGGTTACTGCCCTAATAATATTGCTTTCAATGTTTCCTCTTCAGCTTAGTAACCCTTGGGCAACAAAACTGACCCCTTCAAGTACTCATTTAATTTTCAGCTAAGATGGGAAACTGAAATGGGCCCTTTCCAGTGGGAGGCATTCTTAAGCTGAAGTCTAACATTTTTGGTTGAAATTCTTTTTTAGGTAACACTTCTGGTGAACCTCCCCTTTGATTGTGACTGCCAGTTTTTGGCAAGGTGGTGCCAGTCAACATGCGGGAACAAAAAAGAGTGGCAAAGTTGTGTGTTTGTCAGGTTAACTCTTATTTCAGTGCCCATTCACAATCAGCAAACTACCTTTTAACTGACACTGACAGTGCTCTGGCTCTGGGTGGGATCACACACAAGCTCTTCCCAGACTAGGCATTATCTGTCCATTATATATGAGTGGCAAGAAAGCTTTGGACTCATTTCCCTCATGAACAACAGAATAGGAAGGAACTGGGGTTGACACCTGCTGTTCTTTGAGATGGATTTCGGTTTGGAGGAACATGACCATAAGATTGATATGAGAAAGTGTAGTGGTAATCTGTTCTATTATTTCTTTAACTGCAACACGAATTCAAAGGTTGGAAGTAGGCAATTTGCCCCACACAGATACATGTATTATTCTCCTTTACCAGATAAAGCAGAACAGGAAAACCTTCTTAAAAACAACACTTAACCAAAGACAACCATATGTACTTACGAAATGTCTACAAGTGCAGCATGAGGCCCAGAACACATTTCAGCTCCTGCATATGGCATTAGGAGCCCATAAGCCAGTAGTAAAACTTGGTGAAAGTAGTGTCAGACCAGAAACAGAGAGATCCAGGAGACGCAGCTTGAGGCCAGCCAATGCAGACAGTGCTTTACTACAAAGAATGGTACCTCCTGCCAAACTCACAGGTCCATGGCTACAGACAGCAAGCTTCCTTCTAGCATTTTGTTACAACTAGCCACCTAAAAGGAAGAAATCAACCTCTTTACAGCTGAGCAGTCAGCAACAGCAGGAGCACAGCGGCTGCTCAAGGTTTGAAGTGCTTGCCATCTTCTTGAGGACCCTGGCTTGAAGTCTGCATTATACACAACCCAGACATACTTCAGCTTAAAGTGTTGACAGACCATATACACAAGCCATAAACAGCAGCAAGTCTTACCTTGGATTCCTTCGCATCCTGTTTCTTCAAGAGGTGCGTTCAATGTCTGAATCTCCTTTCCAGAGGTAATTTTCTAGGCAAAGATTCCCAGTTGCAGCTCAGACCTCACAGATTACTATGTGCAGTTCAGTGGAAGCACATGGATGCCAAGAGGAGATTCATTACAAACCAACATCAGGTTGGAGCCTGGTTAGCCATTAAGAAACATCTAACCTAAAAACTGGTAGATAACAAATAACCCTTTTTCTCTGGAACTATGTAACCTCTTGGCTGTATCATTGCTAGCTGGCTTAACTGTGCAGGCTCAGAGAACCCAGGGGACTCTACATCAGTACTATACAGAGTCTGCTGCACAGAAAGGTCACTGTTAACCTTCAATGTGAACTAGCAACAACCCTGCACAGAACAGGACAAACTGCAAAGGCCTGAAGAGCAACCTCTGCTGCCCAACACCACATCTTTTCTCTTGCTCTGTTCTCTGACTTGCAAAGACTGAGGCCTTGAGAACAAGGGCAGTTATCAAGCACACAGCTTCATCTGTCCTCAATTACTAGTGAGCAAGGAGAACAGGAAGGTGCCCTTAGCCTTCATGTCTCCTTGCTGCCACAGGGCTATGGGCACAATCAAGTTCTCAGGCTCAGAAAGTAAAGCAGAGCCTGCTGTTAAAAAACAAACCTAAAAGCCTGCATTAGGATCAGTCACTACCATTCACCAGCTTCTTAAATTAATGACAGTATTAATCACAGGTGTTTCTATAGTGCAGCTGGGATGTGGTGGGCATGCTCACTGTAGCTGAGGTTTAAAGGAGACAGAATAGCTGGGGTTTTGCTCCTCAGGAAGAAGAAAGAGACCAAGGGCTGATGCTAGGTCACACTGGCTTTCTGGAACACAAACAGCTGCAGGGGCCTGCAGGGCCTTATGGACTGGTTTTTGTAGAGAAAAGGATACTTGTGTGCAGTAATTAGATTTTGAAGAGGAATTAGCATCCTACCCGTGACTAGGTTATTAACAACATGGCAACACCCCATCTACCGCAAGAAAGCAGAGAGGGCAAAGAAGTTTGAGTCTAACTGTTAGTCATTACTTATTCTTTGTTAGCAATTACCTAATTTCAGTGGGCAGCTTACATTTTGGATGAGGGAAGCTCAGAGCCACAGTTATCTCCAGGTTTGTGCACTCCTGGACCATTTACAGTACTAATTTGATCTGTTTCTAGAACAGCCAGATAGTATTTCCATCAAATTAGCAGTGCACATGGTACAGTGTACTTCTACCAGCTGCTAAAGGGCAACTGACACCTGATCTGGCACAAAGCTGCTTGGTGCAACATTAAGAGCACATTTACAGCCTTTCAGTGCTGTGTGCCACGTGGCTGCAGCAATGCTGTCTGACACAAGAGCCCAAAAGGCAGATTTAAGTGTGGTGGTGTATTCTGACTGAAAGCACAGACTAAATCTTGCTTTTAGGTATAAAGCTCTAATAGAAATGAGACGTCCCAGAAAAAACAGGAGAAATCAGACCCAACATCCATGACACTTCTACGAGGAAAGACAAAACGGCCCAAAAGCACTGAGTGAATGGAATGGGGTTTACTGGTTTATAGCCAGGTGTGTCCCTATATCACCTTGAGGGTAAGGAGGGTACAAAAACAACGGGGGAGAATGTGTATGTGTGGTGGTGAAGAGGAAACAGCTATACTAAGAGGTTCTTTGAAATCAGAAGGAATTTTACTTAGCAGCTCTAAAAGAGCCAGTGTAGTACAGATTACATAAACCAGGACATATAATCCGAGCTTTGCTGCCTTTACCATAATTCAACTAATCCCCCAAACCAAGGGCAGACATATAGAGAAGTAACCAGTGTGCTAACTGGTACAATACTGAATGAACTATAACCACCAGTGGTGCTTTGACTTAAATCCTCTTTGACTGAAATCCTGGCATTGAGGCACCCCTGCCCCAGGGAAAATGGCCACACAGTACAGCTAAAGAAATTCCAGCCTAAACTTGAGTGAAATGTCCCGAGTATGGGATTCCATGCTTAGATTGTTCAAGGAGCCCAGGATAAACCCTTTACAAAGCAGTGACTGACTTTGTGAAGCAAAGGTATGACTTCGCAGAAGTCACACCTCATACTTCTCTTCCCATTCATCATGGGGAGCTTGTAAAGAAAGCACTTTGGCTTCACCAGCTGAAAAATCCATCTGGCACTCTTAAGTATTCTTGTGACTGCTCAGTTCCAGACTCAGCCTAACGAAGGCAGCATTGGGTGGTGGTCAGATCAATATCTGCAGCGGAAAATCTTGTACAAAAGGACAAATTGCATTACGTGCACAGTGCTATTGCTTGCTTTGTACAACAACAGGATGGCTCTCGGGGAGGGGACTGTAGACATGACAGAACACTCACACTCGACGCAGGGAGCATGTGGGGGAGTTGAGTACATTCCCTTCCACTTCACAAGGGCACAAATGCTCAACAGCTGCATCCAGGGAAGGACTGTTCTGTCCATGGAGGAGCTTCTTGGGAAACTGGTGAACTTTAACCTTCCCAGGATAAGAATGTTAACATCAGTGTGAATGGGGAAGCTTTCAATGCACTGATAGACGTGAGAAATGCTTTGTCTTTAGAGAAGGGCTGCATAGCCCTTCTTGTTTCTGAGCCCCTTGTGGGGAAGGGAGACAAGAGCGACAGTGACTTTGTTCTGCTAAGTGGCAGCTAAAGGTTTCACTATGGTCACTGCTCAGTTCAGCAGCCAACGGAGATGGGGGGGGAAGGATTCAAAACTCAAGAGAAACCCTTATTCTAGGGATAGGAGGGATTTGGGGAAATACATCCTCCCTACTCAGCAAGGTCCTTTGCCACCTTTTTAACCACAGCTTTTATCAGCATAGGCCCTAATGTATTTGCAGAGTCTGCACCATTTCTCCAGGCAGACATCTTTGTTTCCCACCCATGTATAGTAACACTGCTAGGCTAAAATGTGGTTTTATGCTTTTAAATGGACATTTTATTCATAGCACAAGAGCATTTTGCAGACTATTAGCAACAGGCATGCTTCCCAATGTGGGGCATTTTCCAAGTCTTGGAAATGCCAAGAGTGTCTGGCTCTTCTATACCATGTACACGGAAATAAAGTCTTGCCTATTGCCTCTGAGGTGTTTGGTAGAGGCCTGGCACAGAACTACACATGGCAGTCCAAAGAGGACCTACCCTTCTCTTAGTTGAGAAGGTATGAACACCACCCCTGCTGGCAGCCTCATTCAGAGCCAAGCATGACTTCATTTCATCTCTCACTGCTTCCTCTGTCCATGTGGGAGAAAAGTTTCACAACTCTGTTCAAAAGCAGTTTTCTAGACAGGAACCTTCCCACTTTGGCCTACAAAACAGGCTGCTTTTGCAGGCAAAGCATTCTAGATGAGCCCAAGTTCCCCCAGTGTCAGTGGTTTGGTTAAGCATTTTATTTACGCATGAAGAAAATGAATTCCGGTTCTTCAGTCACAGCTGATGCTAGCAAAGGTCTGACAGCACTGTTACGCTGGGAAAAGCTAATGTTAATATTTGAAGTGGGGCAGAAGCCATTGGGTGAAAAGGGCTGCTGCCTGAAGCACCACACATTCAAGATGAAAGCAAAGCTGTCTGTTCTCTGAAGTGTCAGTGGGATCAGCACCATGGTCCCATACTGCTGTGGCTCACCAGCTACCAGCAGTAACCCATGTTTACAGGCTTCCCTCTGGCACAGAGATCAGAAGCTTTAACTCCGAAGTTTTGAGCTGAAGCATGGTCATTCAGGGTGAAGAGAAGCAGGTGAGAGCAAAAGGAAGTGCTGCATAGCACCAAGAAGTTAAAACTTTGCAGGAGTGCTCAAGTGCAGCAATGAAGCACTCTAGCAGGATCACCAAGTGAGTCCCAGGTCACCAGAACTTGAGCTTTGATAATCTCTCATTTGTGTAGTTAAAGCGCATATCCAAGTTTGGTCTACAAAATCTGGTCATGCTTTCAGGTTATGAGTAAACTGTACTTGATGTTCATCTGCAGTGTAAATACACCACACAAAATACAGCTGAACAACAGCCCTGGAGTCTTAGAGATGGAGGGAAGCAACAGCTGCTGCCAGGCACAGATCCAGCAGAGGTCATTGCAGCCACAGCGAGGACCAACTCAAAGGTGTATGTCTGGCCTAAACATATACCATGAAAACAAAACCTGTATCATGAAGGCAACTACCATAGCGAGCTGGGCAAAATCTACACCTGATGTTTACCTCTGCTACCCCAGCCAGCCATTAGACCTGCCCAGGGTGTAACACATGGCTGAGGAGCAGGTGTACAAATGTGCTTCCTTAGCACTTACTCCTCCATCTACTAACAAGTACCCTGCTATCCAGTGTGAGTTTTGAGCACTAATCCTTGTGATATACTATACAGAAGGAAACATGACCTGTTGCAGGGCTACCTTGGTATGTTTTTTGCATAGGCAGAACTATGACACAAATCATATCTGGAATTCCACCAAAGCAGCAGCAGCAGCAACAATCCTGGTAACTGCTACTGATTTTGCTCTGATCAGTCCCACTACTGAACATTATCACCAAACCCAAGATGGACAACAGCAAATCCAAGAAAGACAGCCCTACAACAGAAGTGAAATCTCATTTCTAGTGTGCGTCAGCGCTGAAAATGATACGGGAGACAGGATGAGAGCTCCAGCAGCTTATCACCCAAACAGCCATGTATGGCCTAGAGCAACCAACAAATACTGCTCCACTTTATAGGTCACTGCATCCAGTTTAGCAGTTTGGCAGACAGTGGAAGCTTTGTGCTAGCACCAGTTTAGATGTAGTATAGATGTCAGTTTGCTCTCTTGCCTTTTAGCAACAACCCAAGCATACATCATGTTTAAGAGATGCTGACCCCATAAAGACCTTTCCTTCTACTCAATTCAGCTCCAGAGGAAACAGATCAGCTATGAGAAGGTGCAGATATCAGGAAAGAAAAGATTAGCAAGATGAGCTTTAAAAAAGGATGTGGAATTAGGTTTCTTATATGTAGAAAGGGCAGCTGCTCCAATCAGTGAGGGTGACACCAAAAAGCAAGAAACTGACAATGCAGAGGCTCAGGTGGCAGTCTGCTAAGCACTGCATTCACCCAAGTGTAAGCTTATGCTACAGGACACAGTGCACAAGAAAACCTAAGATCCACTGCACTTAGTCTTCTATTGCATTTCAGTAGGATTTATCTCAAGCCTAAGATTAAGTCAGTAAGAAGATCCACTAACACCGTACTGTGGAGGCTATCACTATTATCACAAGTGCTTATCTCAAATCTTGTTTCTTCCAAGTACAGAAATATCTCATGAGCTGTCCTCTTGCTATCAAGACAGGGTTTTTTTTAACTAACTTCATTCCATCAAGCTTGTTGGACCATTATTTCCCCTGTGTTTAGCACGACAAACACACTGATCATGCCTTCCCAGACTGCAGTCTGAGTGAGATTCCTGAATTCTCATGAGCCTCCTATTAGGTTGCTGAAAGTCAGCAAAGCACCAGACTTGCACTGCAATGTACTTTAAAGTCATTTTAACAGTAGCAAGAAGAAACAAAACTCAATTAAAAAACACCCTTAAGGCAATTCTATTCCATGTGTTAGAAAGCTCTGGATCATGTCAGGCCTATTGCTGCAGGCAAGCTGCATGCCCGTGTGCTCCACGTAGCATACACAATGTTCAATCATTCTTTGAGTAATTTCCTGCACAGTCTGCACTGAGACTTCCTTTGCCTCTTCAGCAGAAGGCAGCAGACCCAGGTGGTTTGGATGAGCAGCCACTTCAGCTGTGCAGCTAGGGCAAAGCACACATACTGCTAGCTGTTTGAAGTTGGAAATCCAAGTACTGCCAAGCAACACAGAACAGATCCAGTCACCCCCTTAAACAAAAACACAAACCTTTCTCCCTCCTGGTGTTACTGGTATTAACTTCACTGGCTGAAGTAACAGTGAAAGCAATAACTGCTGGAAAGAAGTGGCTAGACTTCATAGATAGCACTATCAGCACTCAACAGCATAGTGAAACATGAAGATGTAATCAATACACTACAGCATAATCAGTCCTACAGAGCTTCTATCAAGGCTATCAACAGATTATTTGTTGGTTTTGCATTTCCTATGCTGTAAGTTCTTACTGTAACAGAGCTGAATTTTGGTAGACTGCAAACAGAACACGAGTTGCATTGGATTAAGTAGGGGAATAGGAACATCCTACATATTGTATATTGAAGAACGTTAAATACACAGAAGAAACCTCTTGGATGCAGTCAGTTACATGTGAAAATGAAGAAATGTGATATTTTGCTTCCAAAGATTGCCTTATGCCCAGCTACGAGACAGAAGGAAATCCAACAGGAACTAAAAACAACAGACACAGGAGACAAGGGAATAAATGAAATTAAGTCATTCCCTATCCCCTAAAAAGCACTGGGAGATACAAGCATACAGAAAGGCCGAACTCCAGTGACACAAACATTCTTGTCTAATGAATCAAAAGCTTATTCATTCTTTCAGTAAGAAAAAGCATTTCCTGATGTAACAACCTCATTTCACTTGCTGCATTTTAAGCCCATGAGCTTTTTCAGTCACAGAAAATACGTTCTTCAAATACACAAAAGATTTCCACAAAGAGGAAGGGAAGAAACTTAATAACCCCTGTGCTAGAATGCTGACCTTATAAATAGTTAATACATGTGGATTCTGTGCCAGAAGAAAGAAAAAGGCAGTTAAAGATGCTAAAGCTGGAGAATATTAAGAATTCATGTTTAAAGTGTTAATGAGAATCATGTTCAGAGCTAAGTTTCAGGAGTGTGAACTAGTAGGAAACACAGGAAGAGGGGCAGTGAGAAAGGTAAAGAATCATAGTGCAGACCAGAGATACAGAGCAAGTCAAATTAACACATAGCTTGGATAGAATCTACACTGCAAACCTCAGCACCGCTGAGCAAACCAAACTAGTTGGTACTGGAAGCAAATGAGCCTGTGGTACTCCCAGCTTTAATCCAGCACAGGCTAAATTTATCCTTATTTTTCTCAGTAATATTAAGTAGCCCCTACTAACCTGCATGCTGCCACAGCCCAATTACTTTCGATACTTGAGCTGATCTCAAACTAGCTAGTGGAGGTAACGTTATACACTACAGTGCAGATTAAAGTTGTATGCTAAATAGGGTTCAACAGTAGCAGCCAGAAAAACAGCTAGCAACTGAAATTGTACTAGAGGAAAGGAAGACTCCAGGTTGCTCACACCCAAGTTCTTAGTATTTTCTTCTTTTTTGTGTTGTTCATTATGTCAATGAAGTCCATATTGGAAAACATTGCTTTGAATGCTTACAGAAGCCCATTTTTTATTGTGGTATAACTTCATTTAGGAGGAAGTACACCCAATATAGGTAACTTAAAACAGAAAACTTGATTATCAGAGTATGACCTGACAGACAGGCCCACACTGTTTAGACTTTTCCACTGTTCTTTAATACTAACATGACTGCTTGCTCAACAGCAAAAATCCCCCTAAACTTGAAAACCCAAATCTCATGCTGAGGCAGACCTTCTAACTCAGGTGAAGAAAAAGCTGGGGTGCAAACCTTGTTCAGACTGTTTGCCAGGGAAAGGCATATGGCTTCACCAGCTCAAAAAAGAGCAGCTGTTCGTAATAGCACTTTCACCCACAGGACAGAAATCCAGTCTTCTGCTCTCATTTTTCTTAGCACATGAATAGTTTGCTAAGAGCAGAATTTCATTAACAGCAGCAGGCAGCGTGGATCCAGAATACATGGAAATTCAGGCAGAAAACAAGTCAAGAAGCTCTTCTCAGACACAGAACAGGTTTTTGGAAATGCATGAAGTTTAGTTCTAGGAGAAACAAGGGTCTTTAGCTAAACCCAAGAAATAGTCCTCACATGGACAGCAAGAAACTCAGCATATCAAGACTCATCTTAATACTAGTATTTAATATACTTATAATGGAGTAAGGTCTCTGCATATTTACCCAAATACAGTGCTTTTCTATTACAGTCACAGTTAAATGCCAAATAATCCACAATTACACTGAACAGTACTGCCATGAATGAGTGCAACACACTACACCTTTACTATCTATAATGCATGGTAATGTATAATGCCCCCCTGACAAACAGAACAGCCTGGTTTGCTTTCATTGCTTAAAGCTTTCAACAGGACACAGATACATGAACTACAGCTAGATAAGCCTCACATTTGTCATCTGCCTTTAATTAAACTGCCTCCTTTTCCACAGGACTCAAGATTAACAAATTCTTCTCCACAGTTAAACACACTGGGACCAAAGACTGAATTTCAGAAGCCTGCCAGATTAGCTTGAAGTTCTGGAATTCTAAGCAAGATGGATTTATAGCCAGTCCAAGGCTTTTAGTAATAGGGTAATACTCATCATTGACCAAGCTCAAGTATACTGAACCAAGTAACAAATATTTAAGCTGTCTGGCTTCCAACCACCTTCAGAATTCAGGAAGTCTACGTAACTGGAAGTAGACAGAAGGTAAGGCAGCATTAACTCAATCCCTACACAAGAACTTGCACCTGCCTCCCTATTTGAGTATGAATCCCACTGTCTGCAGTAAGTAGCACACAACAGCCCAAGCATATTTACAGTACAGGATCACTCAAATCCCGTGTTCAGTTCTAGGCCCCTCACTACAAGAGAGACATTAAGGTGCTGGAGCAGGGCCAGAGAAGGGCACCAGAGCTGGTGCGGGGCCTGGAGCACAAACGTGATGGGGAACGGCTGAGGGACCTCGGGGGTTCAGTCTGGAGAAGGCTCAGGGGGGACCTGATCGCTCCCTGCAACTGCCTGACAGGAGGATGGAGCCAGGAGGGGCTGGGCTCTGCTCCCAGGGAACAAGGGATGGGACAAGAGGAAACAGCCTCAAGCTGCACCAGGGCAGGTTTAGATGGAGCTGAGGAACAATTCCTGCCCCAGAGGGTGCTCAGGCATTGGAACAGGCTGCCCAGGGCAGGGCTGCAGTCACCGTCCCTGCAAGTGTTCACACACTGTGGAGACGAGGCCTCAGTGCCGTGGGTTAGTGGTGGCCTTGGCAGTGCTGGGCAATGGTTGGACTGGAGGAGCTTAAGGGTATTTTCCAATCCAACTGATTCTGTGATTCTCTGGTTCAAAGACCGTAAGAAACAAAACCAGTCAGATCATAACTACAGCAGTAATCATGTCTATTTCTCCTGTTCCCAACCTCAGTGCATCATACACTGCATTTTGTATTAGACACTTGCAACTTTTTTTTGTTGCCATTTTAGTTTTAAAAGCACATGACCATAACTATTCACACATCCAAGACACAACAGACATGATCCAGTGCCAGAAGGCCACTTATTCCCAGAAACAGTAATTCACAACAGTTAAAAGTTCGATTTGGCTTTGTCCAGATTGCGTTTGCCAAAATGCTGTAAAATATGAAGTAGATTCAGAAGTTTCCACATTGCAGCACAAATTATATGCATTTTCTAAAGCAGAGATTTCCCTGATCTACATGCAAGTACTTGGTGCTATCCCGTCAAGTCCTCTCTACTTCAGATCCATGGCTTCTGGCAAGATTAACAAGTACATGCACTGTAATCTTTCCATAGGTATCCTCACTTCAAAGAGGTATGTTTAGGCTGTGGACTGTGAAGCTTCTTTCTGCCTCATAGTTACTGAGAGCCGACCACTTTTTGAAGCATCCTTAGCTTTGTTTTTTGCAACACAGTAGTCTGTTTAAAACCTGCCCCGGTTTTACAAGCCAGGGTCAAGCTAATCTTACCAACATGGGATAATACCAAGCATATCCACAATCTGCAATACAACATGATGAAGATAATCCTTAAATTTGTCAATGTTTCTTACAGTAGATTCAGTTAGCAGGCTTGCCACCACATCTGGGAAATTGAATGCAAGAGTCCCTGGAGGCCTTTCAGATTATTAAGCCACATACCAAAGTAAGAATGAAAACCTAAGCCTCAAGAGCCTATCATTTGAAACTTACCCTTGGGAAATTAACATAGAATTCCAAAAGTGTACTTCTACAGCAGTGTAACAACTCTGAGAAACTCAAATTCCCACCCCCCCACAATACTCTGGCCTTAACAACAGATTGTACCTCCTAGAACTCTCTTTTCCTGAGCAATGCTTCTTGGGTATTTGAGAAGATCATGTTGGTATCAGTTTGGCTGAGCATGTCTGTTTTGCACGATAAAGCACACAAACAACTGGTAGAAACGCTGAATGTTCCTGGCATCTACAAAGGCTGAGGCAACTGAAGCCATGGAAAGCAGAGCAGTGACTAAGCATCCGAATAATGCAAGACACATTAATGCACAATTAACATACAGCAGTTATAGTAGGTCTACTCATCCTCCACTGTTGAGAGGCAATAGATTCTTTCTTAATTGTATTCACATGTTAACTTTCCACCAAATTCAACCAAGTTTGTTGTGCTGTGTTTCTCTGGTACTGATTCAAATAAAAAGAACAAACATGATACAATCAAGCTTCCATCAAACCTTAAATACAGACCTATTTAAGTGAAGCCACTCAAAACCAGTGCTTTTGTACTAAAGCTTACATTTCTTAGCACACCAGGACTCCATCTGAACAGATACACCGGAATCTTAAACAGAAAAACAAGACATGTTTATAGGGAGGATATACAGAGATTTAT
This sequence comes from Pezoporus wallicus, assembly GCF_028554395.1. Classification (NCBI taxonomy): domain Eukaryota; kingdom Metazoa; phylum Chordata; class Aves; order Psittaciformes; family Psittacidae; genus Pezoporus; species Pezoporus wallicus. The sequence continues at coordinate 153,783 of NW_026641531.1, read as the reverse complement.
TTAATCAGGTTTACTATTTACAGTTGAGATCACTTTCACATACTACTTTCTACGCTACATGGCTACATTGTTTCCAAACCAGTTGAAGATCTACAGTCTAACAGTTCACTCAACACATAAAACCGCTCTTCATAGAAAAATGAAATATTTCATTATAGAACAGTAGTGCATACATTATACTCCTGAAAAGCCAGCTTGTATTTTAAACCACTAACGTTGGAAAGATTTGCTCTCGGAAGGTCAAAACTGCAGTCACATGATCCTAAAGTTCTGGGGTTTGGTTAGTCTTTTTTGTTTTTCCTTTTATTTATATAAAAGTGTACTGGACTTAAGTGTTCTTTAAAAAGTGACACTGGTGAGGGGCAAGATTCACATCTTCTTTTCTCCAATTAAATACAGCTGGCTTCCTTTGTACAACTTTGGCTGAAAAAGGTTCATGTAGCAAAGGTTTTAAGACACCCTCTCTGTATGCAAGAATCAGCCAGTTAATGCTTAGAGGTAATCTACCAAAGTAGGCACACATCCTTTGACTTTCATATCAACCAAATGACACCAAACTTGCAAATGGTTCTGAAATTAGAAAGTTTACTAGTATACTAAAACATTTAGATACATGAATAGCTGGCTAAAACAGTGAAAGTCACAGGTATTATATGGGTGTGTGTAAAGCTGAGTTGTTTTGCCCATCACCAGTGTACAGTACAGCTGTCTCATCTGTGAAAGGTGTGCTTTGACTATGCTTAGGGCAAGAAAGCTATTGCAGTAGACCTGGCCCATTCACCTTCCACATGACTGAGATAAGATTGAACTGCATGTTCACATTCTCTTCTAGGCATAGGTTCCACCAGTGATGAGAAGCTCGTAGGCAGGATCCCGACTCCTCCTACATAGTACTATACAGGCACACAACATGCCCAGAAGCTATGGAGAAAAAACAGAAAAAAGAAAACAAGCTGAGTGCAAAGAAGGTACTTCAAGAGATTTAAACTCAGCACAGAAATTGTCAGCATGCATTGCAAGACTAAACATCCAGAAGGTAAATGGCAACAAATGCGTTGTTCTTGAGCAAGCTTCATGCCCTGCTCTGAAAAAGAAGTGCCACAAACTCCAGCCTGATTTTCTTGCAAGATTGTCTTGATGTCTTTTACAAAAGTGTTTTGGTCAGCCATCTGCATTCTGCCTCCATAATTCAGATGGAAGAAGGGACTTCTTTTTTTCATGAAAACTACAGATTTTTAGACACTCTATCTGGTCTAAAAAATCCAAGTGAAATTCAAATGCATTAGCCTCCAACTGCTATGATGAGAAAGAGCAGAACTTTAGTTTTATGAATCTACTTAACCCCTGAAATCTCTTCCAAATGCTCCATCTCTGAATGTCATATTAGAAAGCTTAAGTCCAATGTGAATTTTTCACTCTGAAGACATTTTCTTGCTGTTAAAATTCAAAGCACCATGACTCTGCTGACAAGTTTATCAGGAATTTAGGGTATGATCAGCCTGCATATATTTACAAGGCTTAAATCAGATGAATGTAAGCAGGGATGTAGGGCATGATATTCTTCAGAACTTGCATATTTACTGAAGGTAAAATAAGACTGTACCTACTAAAAAAAGATCAGGTACAATCTTGTGTCCTATGGTCAGCAATATCTTCTAGTAAAGTAAGATATTATCCTGATTTGGTTATATGGATAGAAGTTTATTCACAGATGCAAATACTTCAAGAGGTTTCTGTCACAGCTCTGGATTAAATAGCATCACCCAGAAGCTAAGTTTCCAAAAACACCCCCCAAAAAAAAACTCACCCCAAAACCCCTTTGAACAGAAAGCAAACAGAATGAAATGGCTGAGCAGACAACCAAGTATACAGCTTCTTCACAGAAACAGTGAAAACCCAGTGAAAATACAGCACTGGGACACAAAAGGAGAATTACTAACTTTTTAATATCAAGTCTGATGCAAGCATCATGTGTGTAACACAGTAACTCAGTCCGCTCAAAGACTGAGCAATTTTAGAACTCTGAATCTAAATAAGCAGCAATTTAAGAAGTGGTACAATGAAATTCTCATATAAGCTTTTAATTTCCTCGAAAAAGACACGCTGCAAAGATTAATAAAATTCTTTGTCTGGAGTGCATTACACGTGCTTTGGATCTATAGCAGAAACCAGCTCAAAGTGTATGAAGGGTAACCCAGAGGCTGGCACTTAGGCCAGCTGGTAAAAATCAGTACCTTTCTTCACTTTGCATTGGTACTGGGGTGGTACCGGGGTGGTTCCAGTTCAGATTAACTCCCAAAGATGTTATCACAGAAAGGTTTGGGTTGGAAGGGGCCTTTAAAGGTTATCTAGTTCAACCCTCCTGCAGTGAGCACGGACATCTTCAACTAGCTCAGGTTGTTATAGTCATGCTGGAAGAAGAGAAAACGCAGGACTGCACGCCCTCTTCATGGATACAGCCCTTCTAAGTGACAGGGCAACATCCACAATTAAAAGCCAAACCAAACAAAACCCAAATTTAGGTTAGACTTATGAAATGGAGAGTTTTTGGTACATGCCACTGGCTCCAGAACTCTGAAGAAGGCTTACAGCCTGCAAGTATAAGAACTTTAACTTTTTCCCCTGTTCAAAACAAGGATAAAATGAGTGTGCTGCAGAGAAACATCATTAGTCTTTTGCTATAATCCATTCTAGTCAATTCATTAATTCACATTTACAATTACCCACACAAGATAATCCCGTTCAATGACTCAAGACATTCAATTTATACAGCTGTGTAAGATCCGAAACCATCAGTTACTATAACAAAAGCTCATGCAATCAACTTTTCAGTTACTATTTAAATCATCTGTATTCTTTTGGAGGCCACTGAGCATATTCCTAGAGTTCAAAGTAAACACAGAAATAACTCCTGTATTTCAATTTCCTTTGTAATCTGTCACTTTAAAAACATGCTCGCACCTCTAAAACCTTTTCTGAGGCATTTGATTCTGCTTCTCTTCAGCTGCTATTTAATATTGTGAACAAAAGTATTTTAGAAGTCTGTGTTGAGGAAGGATCCACGCACAACCCTGCCTTCAACTTGAACAGTTCAGACATCTCCCACAGTCAGGTTTCTTTAGGGTTTATTAAAAAGTCTATTATTTTATAATATTTGTCTGCCAGCAGTAATTAGATCCAATCTCTCACCAAACTAATCTGTTGTAATCACTTGTATATGCAACAGGCAGGGTCAGGATCTTGGAAATGATGACTGACTACAAAAGCTATCTTTAAGGATGAACTCTGCAGATAATCCAGCAGTACTTCTACTGCCCTGCAATGCCTTTGCTCCCTCTCCCTTCAGTTTGCCATCTATTTATTAATAGTTCTGTGCTGTCACTGTGGTTGAGACTAAGGAATTATTGGATGCTGGAAGATTCCCATGGTAACTGAGACATGGGCATATCAATTACTTCTGTGCAGAGAAGATTAAGTTGTCACAAACCCCAAGCCCTGCAAAAATTCTCCTCAGCCTTTCCATTTGAAAGAACGTACTGAAAGCTGAATTTGTTGGCTGTAAGCTATCAGAGGTGATGAACTTTGGACAGGCTTCTTGCATAACATGAAATAACCACCAGTTCAGAGTGGACTCTTATGCAGTGAGTCTAGGAAAGGTAGTAAAATTCACCAAAAGGTAATAAGAAAAATGTAATTACTCCTCCAAGTTTACAGGCCATAACTATGTAGGCCACAGGCCATTTGCTGAAGTGTCCATTCTCATCTCCAGTTCAATTAGCACACAGGTCGTTTTGCTGAGAATCAGGCTAAATACATAAATCCTGTATTACAAACATGGGGGGGGGGTCCACAACTTACCTCTTACATTTCAGGAGATGAGCAATAGAACAATTGGAATAGTGTTTAGTACCAACTTGACTGAAACTAATGTTTTAAAAACATGTGAATGTACAATCATTTGAACTGTGGAGCAAAGATACAAGAATATGACTTCTGGTAGACTTAAATGTGATTACCACCGAGTATTACTAGACAGGAATTTCAAGGGTATTCCCAACACCTTGTATCCTATACTTAGCTTCATTCATTTTCTAAACTGGTATCGTGTAGCTTGTTTTACCTTTAAGCAAAAACATTTCAAAATGCTATACTGCAGCACTAGCAAAGACATTTCTCTGGTGCTCTTATTTTCCTGATGAACTATTTAGAAATGATGTACTTCCTGCAGATAGCTTGGTTACTGACACGTGGAGACAAAGCAAAGAGCACTCACTGCAGAAGGGATACAACTAACATGCTTGCCTAGAATGGATGAGCCAGGAATAACAGTTGGCCAAGCAGCCACAGCATTTGTGGCCCAGTCATTGGGAGGATTTTCGGATATACGTGTTAATCAACCTGCAAACTCCAAAACTAGGAATAATGCCTCCTCTTGGGATTCAGCTTACCCAGCCTCAGAACACACTTTTTTTTCCTACATAAAAATCTGCCACAGTAGCCATGCTTGTGGTAAATACTTTTATTTACATTACACAAATACATTTCCGTGTTCAAGAAGACTACTGTTTTATCAGTCAAAGTTTTAAGAATGGCAATTAAAACAAATACCTTCCTTCAGAAGCCTAAGCACAGATCTCATCATATTTAAAGCTCCATACCTGGAGTAATCTGGTTCTGCACAGCTCCACAATATTACTGTATACAGTGTTACCTATGAGTATATCCTTGTAGCATTGAAATATAGAAATGCCTGTTAAAGGCACAAAAGTAACCTTGAAATTAGTTTTCAAGTCTCTGGTATTCATCATATGTACTACATTTCTGAGAGGCTGTAACACTGGCACAGGCTGAAAATAATATGAATAATGCACTAAGCCTGCCAAATTGATTAGCATTCAAAATTCCAATTTTACAGATATGTTTAGAAGGCAGCCCTAGGCTTGTTTTTTTTTAATAATCTAAGTAAATACTGAGACACACATTAGTTTATTGCCTCATTTTTTTAAAAGCAGGGTAACTGTAACAATCAAGATTCATCCGGAGACAGCCAGTGCTTGATTTTAAGCAGGCAGCATCTCCAGTTCAGGACATCATTTTTTTGCTGAGGTCCAGAACACAAGAAACTTTTAAGCCACAAGGCAAAGCTCTGTTGAACACACTATCAAAAACCCTGGTGTATCTCCTGGGTGGGCTTGACATTATCTGTATGCCATGAAACACAATTAAGCTGACGTACCTTTAAAATGGCATGAAATTTGAACTACCTGCTTTAAAGTCTGAAATTAAATTCTATGCAAATTGTTCAAGAGTTAAATATCAGGGCACATTCATGATACTTAATTAGCTTTCAAGAAATAATTTACCTCTTACTCTCTAGCAGCTAACTGCACATACCATTGACTGTTCAGCTATCTTCAAAGCTAACAGAATATTCATCCACACAGCAGTAGTTTTAGACCATGCATGGTTGAAAAGTTCTGCGTTAAAGTGTTTAGATCCTTTTGACTGATGTCCATTTACTCCCCAAACCAAGCAGGGACTAACGCTGCCATGATTCTGTGCATACCTGTAATAACCTGGACAGCAGTTGTGAAAAAGTTTACAGATAAAGAATATTCTCTTACCTGAATAGCAGCAAATGCTAGTGCTGCCCAGATGACATACATCATGATCTCCTGAAGCTTCTTTACAACCAGAGCCTCACACCCCTGAAACAAGTACAATTCTTACATACCCATGGGGCAACCACATACAGACACACACCAAGAAAGCCCCCAAAGCATCAAACAGGTCAGAAAGATAATCCACACACTAAAAGAAGTCATTAATTAGTATATCACTAAGGATGATGAAAAAAGGTTTTATTTTTCCCCAGAAACTGTTTATTTCCTGTTAAAGCAGCAAATATTCCCAAAACTTCATGCTCCCACCAACAAGAAAATTAAATGACTGTCAGCAAAAGCACGTGGCTAGTAAGTTCCTACTTTGAGCGTCTTACCTCAGAATAAAGGTCCATCGGGCGGGTCAAGCTGCCAGTGCAATTGCTGAGGGTTGCTTTGCAGCAGCTCAGCGGCACACTGTTATTTTTAGTTTGTTTGAACCAGACGGTATTCTCCCAGTCTGAGTAGTTATGGATCCCACAGCAGCGCAACTGGAAGATCACACAGGTAAAGAGCCAATGGGTTTACCAGTCAAGAAGTGGGATGAGACAGTAATTCTAATTGCAATACCAAATATATTCAGACTACCCAAGCATGTACAGTTATTTAATATTAAGAATATGCAAGTGTATTAAGATCATATCCCACTGCAGGAAAACATGCAAGTACCAAATATTTTAAGTCAAACACTGACCCACAACCAATTACATAAAATGTAGCTCTGCATCATCAGTGTCAGAATTCCACTAATTTTAACCAAGTCCAGTCATTTGTTGACCAATCAGCTGTTTCCTAGATTTGTGAGAATAGGAGAAAAACTGCTACACAAGTAGCAGAGCAACATCGCATTTGTGTTTTAAGGGCAGAAAAGACTGCAAGGTTCCCATGATTCTCATCATCTCACCTGCCTCTGTACATAGTCAATAGCACGACTGGCTGCATCAGGATTTGTCCCATTGTATCCATTGTATACTTTCTGAATGCTGTGATCAACTTCATCCTCTACCTGTGAAGCAGTAGGAAAGCATCTGCATTAGCACTCCAACAGAAGCAGTACAGGGCTAGGTAAAGTTATTTCACTGCTCATTATAGCAATGCAGGAAACCAAGGTAACTCCCTATCATCTGAAATCAGCATATTTGGGTGGTACAGCTTCTTACACTTCTAACTTGACTTCTGCAAAGATGTTGTTAGTTTGCAGCAAATGGGTAAGAAAACAACCCAAGCAGCTATCTTCCACAAGATTTTAGACAAAGCAGCTTTGCCAAGTACCTCCAGAGAAATTGCTTTTATTATGACAGTGTGGCAGACATTCCATGAACTTCAGGACTCTCCACCATAGCATTCATTCACCTTTCAAAGTTCCAAACCAAACCCAGTATAACAACCAGGGCTATCTCATTCCCTTTGGGACCACAAGGATACAAGTAAGTCATACCACCTGCTCTTCCCATTCTGACTGAAGCACAAGTAAATTCCCAAAGATGAGGTCTTCCGGCTGATCCAAGCTCCCTGCTCAGTCCCAGACGTCGTGTGTCCCCCCCCCCCCCCCCCCAAGAAACGCTGATGACTGTTGTACATACTGGAATAGCTCCTAAAGCTACTGCAGATGAGTCAAGCTGCTAAAGATGCTGCCAAGTACATGTGTCAGAAATGGATGCCACCCAAGAATCATCACTTATCCCCCAGAAAGGTGTCTTATAATGCCCATTTTGGAGGAAATCTGACTAGAGCCATTTAATGACGTTTCACTGTAACCTTATTTAAATGCACATAAAGTGTGGTGTAGCTAAACATTTGTACAATAGTAAGGCTCTGAATTGATTCTTTTTCCTATTACATTCAACAGGAATTATGTACAAGGAATGTAATCTTGAGGCTGAGCATTAACTAAGCATGCATATTCTTTAGATTTGCAAGTTACAGTAGGAGGGTCTTGCCAACACATCATTCCCTTAAATGCTTTACTGGAACAATTTTCTACACAAGAGGTTGCACAAGCTTCACTCCCCACCACCCAAGAATGCTAGTTATCTTTACAAGTATATCTGTATCAAGATAGATAGGAATAAAAGTCAATTTAGCCTGCACAGGCAGCTTGTTTCAGACCAGCATAAAATCAGTTGTTTGAGGACTTAACTACTGTGATTTACAACTCTGATTTATGTAACAAACCAGCTGTTCAATTTGTCATATAGGTTTTTAAATCATTTATTTCTGTGCTTCCTTGTGTATCATTTGGCTTATGGTTCAATTAGGGCAACATTATGCCTGAAAAAAACATGCAAATTACATACAATGCAAACTGAAGCCACTAGCTTGAGCTAACTGGCAGGTTTTACAAAAAATGAGAAATCAACTACTCCACCCAGAAGGAAAAAAGTCATTAAATCCTCAACCAACTGACAGCCTGTTTAATCCCTACTGCCACTTACAAAAAGCCTTACTTTTACCAATAAGAGTCATTGCTAGCAGATCCTGCAACAGGTCACAACAGTATCACAATGTGACCTGGACATGATCCATAGTGTTCTGAAGGAGTCTGAATAGCATCAGGTTTACATAATGAAAATTAAGCAATTTCAAGGTCATTGTATTTTCAAGGGGCACAATGCCACTTTCTTGAGACATTATATTCAGTCCTGCTTAGTACCAACAGTTATGATGAGCAACTGCTCTGACCTGATGTTTCCTTTTGTTTGTAAAGCATTGGTGGGAAATTTGTTCAGTTAACACTGAAATAATCCCAACATGATGCAGGGGCCTTTTAAAAAATGAAACCAACAACAACTAAGGAAACCAATGACAAAAACCACACACATGCCATGCAAAACCAAGAGGACAAGATTAACGAAGCACAGTATATGCAGATTTCACTTCCTACTTCACTGGTAATAAATTATTTCTCACACTCCTGCTGTACTCTAAAACAAGTTTAAGATGTTAAGTACCATAGGGTAATAGAACACTGCCTTTTTACTAACAAACCCTGTCTGATCTTTCAGAAGATTTAAGATTCTGCTTTCAAATACTGACTCCCACAAATGACTTACTGTAATACCATGCTGAGACAAAAAAGAGATAACCCCTCTTCCCCCAAGCTCTGACCTACAGCTGTGAAACAGTATGGTAGCAATACAAAAGTGAGAGGCAACATGAAACTTGGATTGGTCACAGCTTACAAGTGTTTCAAGTGTGCAATTTCAGAGGGGCTAGGAAAGAAAGATCTATGCATCGGCTTCTATTTGCTTTGAATGCTGTTAACTGAAAAGAGCAAGCTACTTAAAGACCAAAGACAGAAAAGTGTAAGATGACCACAGCTTAGTCCACATCAGATCCATGGTAACTCTTGAATAACAACTATACTGTAATACAGTACACCCTTGTAAGTACTAGAGCATAGGGCACCCATTCAAGTTAATGTGCAAGAACTCAACATATTTCCCATTCTCCAGGAACTGTACTGCCTTCCTCAGTTGCTTTTAAGGACTACTTCCACTGCAAGCTTCAGAGTCCCAGATGATCTTCTCAGTGCACTGCCAAGATTCCAGAAATCAAATGTAGACCATGAGGAAAACATATCCTGAATTTAAGCACTGCCAATAGAGTATTTCTGTTGTAACAACCCATTCTACCTGTTACCAAGGCTAGAATTTTAACGCTTAGCCCAAGGTCCTCTTGCGTACTGAATACTCAAGGCAGCCTTCCCTTGTAAACCAAGCAAGCACTCCAGATTTTTACTTCATGTTTGTCTCACTGTTTCTTCCATGATAGTAGGAGAAAGCAAGGAGGAGAGAACACTGAACTAGCAAGTCCTGGGTGGTTTATATAAACGCAGAAGACCAAAGAAAGGTTAACTGTGGTGTAGTCCAGCTTGCTATTAAACTATCACTGGAGTGTCCTATACTGCAATCATACTACATATCACATCTAAAAATGCCTTTTCTCCTAGTTTTGGGGGCAAAATTTAGATGCAGATGTAACAACAGCCAGTGAAACTGTGCAAGTTAGAATTTTATCAAGCTACACTGTGGTATCTGCAGTAACACATGGTATATTTCTGCCACATACTGTGCTGGTAGAAACACCATTAGGATCATTTTTCGGGCTCTAACAGTGGAGAAATAATTTCTTTAGCCACACCTCCTGTCAACAACCTGTATAAAGCTAGACAGTATACATTAACACATTCAATCTATTTGATTTTATTATTATGCAGTGTTAGTCTGCATACCAAAACACAAGACAACATTTAAGTTACTGTATATCAAAACAATATGCTCTATGTTCAAATACTGTGTAACCTAAATCATTCATAAAGCATAAATAAATCAGAAGATCATCTGGATAATGGAAACATACCCAAGCGAGTCACTACGACCCCCTCCACTGTTCAACTGTTAATGACACATTCCAGCTAGATTTTTGCCTGCCGGAAAACTTTCTGCTTTACTCTGAGGAATATCGATGTTCTAAGTTTTAAGATACTGACATCTCAAATTAACCCATGTAGAGATTTGGTTTTATTCCCTTAACAAATACCTATTAACAGTTCCACAGAAGCAAATTCAATAAAGTCAACATCTCTGTATTTTGGTCAGAGTTTCACAACAAAGCACTTGCTGAAATTGGTTATTACCTTTGCTCTGTAAATGTATCCAAGGACCACCACCACAACTTCAGTGATGAAAACCAAGAGCAGGATGATCACAAACTGCAAAATACAATCGAGAGTGTGCAAGTAATTTTACCCATTTACTCTCTGAAAGTCACCATATAGATTTTTTGCTACGTAAAGTCATTTTTCAGGTAACGTTTTAACAGATTTAACAGATAACAAAACAGGCAATTAATTTGACCAAATGAGCCCAGAATTAACTGCATCAAGGAACTCTAGCATTCATAGCTTCACCAAGGAATAATAAGCTGCCCAGCCAGGCAAGTGCTGATCATTAGGGCTGAAAACTCGATACTGGAGTGCTTTCATCAAGTGTTTCTTTTCAGTCTTCTTTCTGTAAGATAAATATGAATGCCACAACAAAGAAGCTCCCCAGGCTATTACTAAGAGTGGTAGATGGACTAAAGGGACTGTTTCCTGACATAAAGCCCTGTAACAACTGGCAGAGACAGCAAGCTATACATTTCTCTTGGTATATTTAAGATCATTTTTAAAATAAACTGTTAAAGAAGACTACACAGCATCCAACAAAGATAAAAACAAAATGAGGGAACAGTTTAAATACCAGCCTCTCCTTCTACTTAATTCTCAAGCTGAAATTACAGTTAAAATTCATGAAAACACATAGCATTAAATACCACAAATTAAGTGTTCATATTGAGCCATAAAGGAAAATATTTAGGCACCATAACAACCCTTAGTTAACCTCGACACAGAATACTGAAAACAAGAAGGCTCCTGAATCACCTTTCTCTGTCCAATTTCAGCTTTTCAACCAGAACAGATAAAGATGAGATTTAATTATACAGCTTTATATTTTTAATGAGATAGCCACAGTTCTAAAAAAGGTACAACTAAGAGCCTTCTGCTGCCAGGACTGGCTAATTTCACACCAGTATTTGGAACAGAAAAATCAAAATAAGATGTTTGTAATAAAATATAAAGAAAATACATTTAAGGCCATAAAATAAGATTAGAACAAGCTTTAAAAAAGTATTTTAGAAGTCCATTAAAAGAGAAGGTAGCAAAACATCCAACATCACATAAAACCTCTGCAGCTTACCGTAGCAAGTCCACAGCGACTTTCTCGAATTGTGGCACAGCACCCAATAAGTCCAATGATAAAAAGAAGTGTTCCCACAGCTATGATGATAACTGCTGGAATCAGTGTGTAGACATCTTCAAAGAAGTGATCATAGTCATCATATGTGATGAACACATAGGCTCCCACATAGCACAGTATGCCTGCTGCTGCCTGCAACAGACAATAACACACTAAGTTCCTTTGAACACCAAATCCGCATTTCGGCAAGGCTGATGTGCAAGTGTTTTATCGAATTCTATAAAGCAGTCTTCCTCAGAAATTGTTTAAGTTTAGACATCTTTGCTAAGTTACAGCATATGCTTACTAGGAACATCCCAAATGAAGGCCAACCAGTAGTTTTCAAATTACATTCGTTATGTAAGTTATATGGAAGTCATAGCACATCATCAAGAAATTATGGTAACCATGCCATGAACACCAAGATCTTGCCCCCTACTCTCAAATACTTCCTTCCCATGCTGTGAACTAAGCTTTCGACATAGTCTAACATTCACAAACTGTCTCATACTTTTGAGAACAGGATTCCAATCCATTCAAGCAGCAAGTTATTTACTATCCCACAGGCTTTCAGAACATGTATGCAGTTAATTTTACCTGCTATTATTTACCTACTACTATTTACCTACTACTTATTCTTCCATTTCGCTAATTACTACCTATGATTTAATATTAGAATAGAACACACATTGCAAACTTTAACCTCTACTAAGGAAAAATAAACTGCTAGAAACAGCATTTCTGAAGTGTTCACAGGACTGTAAAAATGAATTCTAATCAGCAAAGCAGGTAGGAACAAATATGAAGCACTAGTTATTAAAAGACAGAACCAAATACCCCAAAACACATACCACAGATCTTTTCAAAGATGTGTTTTCAGAAGGATCATTGTACAAAATGGTCTTTATTAAACGAAGATACGAAAAAACTCGCTTAAAGTTCCTGCAAATAAGACCTTTAGGATGGAGCTGCCACTATATAGATTTACAACCCTAAGACAAAGCACTCATCAACCCAATGTGACCTTACTCCCCCCTTACAGCTATCCCAACACATCAATACCTTCATTAACTTTAAGCTGAGCAGACCTAGTAAAGGACAGGCAGCTGCTGCTTCAGGAGCCAGCTAACAGACATTTATTTCAAAGGGCCTTCCCAATTTTTACTTTACAAATGTCCTATCCTTGTGTTGCAAAGAAGAGGGCAGACAAACATGCACATAGCTGGTTCCAATTGCTACAATACCACAAGACTGGGCTATGCTATTGTAGAAACAAAGAACCAATGAGTAATTAAGGCCAGGAGGGACCTCAGGGGAAGATACAGTCCAATCTCCTCCTCAAAGAAGGATCTACAGTGAATTCAGACCAGGTTTCTCAAGGTTTTCCCCAAAGTCTTAAAAAAAAAAAAAAAGTCTAAGGATGGAGTTTCCACAGCTCTGGGCATCCTGTCCAGTGCGGCATAGAACAAGACAAGATGTAAGGTGACTGGTTCCTAGTATTTCAGCATTGTTTGCTACTGTGTACTAGATATACTGCAGTATTACCGCAACTACTTCCCATAAAACAATACTGCATAAACACTACTTTATATACTGAATATTTCCCACAACACTCTGTTACAGAAACACTATGTCAAAGACAAAGGTATTAAGAGCCAGCTCAAAAGCATCATCAGTTTTGCATGGATTTGTGCAATATTCTTCACCCCCTCCCTCTCTTTGTGCAGTGAAGGTAAGTGTGTACTCTGCAGGAATCTTAAAAGCATTCAGGAAGCTCACATTCATTCAACAAAAGGTGCTAGGTAGATACAACAGTAGAGACACTGAAAATTCAGTAACAGTCAAGGACCAACAGCAAGACATCTCCAGACAAGATTATCTGAAGTGAACAAGCTATTACAAAATTGCCCCTTTGCACAAAAGATGTTGAATTGCTAATCCAGCTACAGAAATGCATGGCAAAATGCAGACGTATGATTTCTGTACACAAAGCAAAGACTCAAAGTAGTGTCACTGAACAATGGAATTACATTAACTGTTGCCCAGCAATGAACTGTGTGAATGACAGGACAGTGATGTAATCTTTCATTTCTAAGAACTTAACGTGCCTCTCAGAAGCATGCCACACTGCAAGGCAGCACATAAAAACCCCACAGCTGTGGCTGGTATCAGGCACTTAAGAAAATATACCACAAAAGTGAAATCAGAAACATTTGTGAACCCCTTTGTCCTTCTCTTGTTGTGTGAAAATTCAGTGCCTTCCTTCTTCTCTAAGCAAAATCTGGTTCCTAAACTGCATGAGCATATATATTTAATGAATCTTTTTGAAACATAAAGTTCAACCTTTAAAAAAAAAAACAAACCTGCCTACAGGTGTTAGCTTTCCTTCCCTAATGTAAGAAGCATATACTTTTTACAGAACTTTGCTCTTTCAGCATTATGCCAGACAAGCTGAGTCTGACAAGTACAGAGGTATCATCTTGGAAACTAAGAAAAGCCACATTCTGTGCCTGTTAAAAGAATTAGCTGGAAAGGCAGATTTTTCTTTAGACTTCTCAGATTAAAGCAGCCTGATCTGAAGACTTCACAAAACCCTCTCCACACATGGAGATACTAAAATGACTAACCAGCCACGACAGCATTTGGCCTTCAGTTTTGCTTCTGAAGAATGTTGTGGAACTGGTGATTCTGTGGAAGAAGCTACAGAATTCTAGGAACAGCAGTGTGCACTCATGCCTGTAAACCTTGCACTAGAATCACGAGGAAGCTAAAGATAAAGACACTGCCTCTACTTGAGGTTATCATATCCTCAAAAATTACTCTTCCTCGGAATCTCTTTGACAAGCTCCTGAAAGCAGAGGTACCTGCTGGAGCTTTCAATAGTTCTAAAAGCTATGGAGATTAAAACTCCTTTCCTGTGTAGCACAGTTTAACACTATTTTTGAACAGGCACATTACCTAGCCTATCACAGAACAACAAAACCAGCAACACTACTCTGCTCATTTACAGGAAAACAAGTTTCAAATGCCTGCTGTTTTCCTTTCACATTGCAGCTTCAAGATGCTTAATATTTTCTGTAGTCTACTTTAAAACAGGAAGGGAGGAGGTCTCTAAATCAGTATTTCAGCTGGGATTAGGAAAGTGATTTTGAAGGAATCCTTGCTCAACTTCTGATGAATTTCACTTACTACCTTCTGGTTTGCAGCACTGAATACTCCCAGGAGTGTATATCAGGATTCACTTTGGAAGAAACTAAACCAGAAGGGCATTTACTGGGCTAATTGCTAGTATATGTTCAGCCTGCAGTCCATTATGCACATTACCTGTCGCAAACCAAGAATAAAATTGAACTTTAAACAAAACAAACCCACAAGAAAATCAGAACCCCAAAACATTATCATGCACTTAAACAATCTGCTTCCCAAAAGGGGAATCATCTAGAGAAACTGAAATCTGTATAAAAAGGATAATTAAAAAATAAAAAGAATCTCTAAGCTTGTTATCCTGTGGAGTAAACACTGAATCTGCAGAAGTCTGAACTCACTCAACTCAAAGATATTTGAATAAGAAGCTACCACATTTACAGTCATGCATTTCCTATCATTAAATGGAAGCTAAATATATGAACTGTGCACAGTTCAAATAACTCTTTGATAAACAAGGCTTGAAGGAAGTATTCTCAAACTTAATCTGCTCAAGGCTCTGAATAGAGCCAGCAGCAGCTCCTGAATCTGTGCCAGGTCACATGTGTGCTCCAGGGAGATGACTGGTTATTCAGCATTCACACATCCTTTTTAGAGTTGTTTGCATCTAACCTGTAGTAGTGAACCTGAAGTGGTGTACTTTTATTTTAGGTTAAGTTAACCTTTAAAAAGATGACTAGACAAGTCCAGTCAATGAAGACAGTTTGTTGCAGACAGCTTGAACAATCAGACATCCTTCTCATCAGAGGAAAATTTAAAAAATGCATAGACCTCTTGTAGTTCAGAAACAGCCTGATATTACTGCTTTGGCATGGGCCTCTAGGAGTTATTAAAAGCCAAAAAAGTATAAAAATAACTGAAGGGAAAGATGAAAGCCCTGATGACACAATGATACCTGCAATGGTAAACATTAGCGTCTTAAGCCCATGCCTGTTTCATAATGACAGCTTTCAAATGCACTGAGGCAGGCAAGGCTACACACTTATGTAAATGCACCTTGGTGTCGTTGGGGGTGGTGGTGGTGTTTGCTTGGTTTTTTTCCATTTGGCTGTTTTTCCTTAAGTAGGTTGCAAACACCAAAACCTCTTTTCCTGTTTTCTGTAATGCTAACACACTGCAGCAGTTTGAAAGGCAAAATTTTGGCTAACAGTCCTTCACCTTTTCTGCTTGGATCCTGTCCTAGAGCGCTTTTCCCAACGTGTGTGTTGGTTTCCTTGTGCTAAGGATCAGCGTACCTTTGCTCTCACTGTCTTTCTAGTCTGCTCCAAGCTTCTTTTATTAAAAAAAAAAAAACAACAACAAAACCAACCAACCAACAACATTCCAGGAGAGATTTTTGCAGGTCTACCAGTTTCATTTTTAATAAAAATTACTTTTCTCCACACATACCAATTCCTGAATGTTTCTTACCTATACGAAGGGACACTGGTACAGTAGCTTGCTACCCAGTTTTTGGGCTTCTTTGAGCAGTATCTTAAGTGTTTTTTTCACACTTCTCCATTATTTGACTTCTACTCTATTCCTTTGACAGTTTCAGTTCTCTCCAACACTAGAGTATTTGTAGCCTAATTACTGTCAGATGAAGAGATTCCCTGGATCTGCTGTCTTAAGTTTTTCTTTTAGCTTTCTGTCCTTCAAAAATCTAGTTCCTCAGTTTTAACTTCAAAGGCCCCATCTCTGATGCTTATTTCTCTTTTACACTCTTTTCAACACTTTGCTACTGTCTCTCACTCTCCCCTTCCATCTGAAACAAATACACACACATACATGACATTATTTTCTCTACTTGCTTAAATTAATGCCCATCCACCTTAGAAACCAGTGGTTTCATGATACTCTTCTACTTTGTTCTCATTAATAATAATTCAATTGGAACACTGAGCTATTAATTGTCTTGAAAAATCCTTTGGAAGATAAAACTAGCTATTCTATTCAATCTTGTAATATAGTTAGAAATAGTTTAAAGGCTTATAAAACAAAGCCATGTAAAATTCAAGTAAGCCAGACTGATTTGTCTATACTAGGCAAATTCAATTTGGTAACCCTATGCATAAACCCCTCAAATTCAAATATTTCTGCAGCTAAACCAAAAGGCTAAGCTAGGCTTCTTTTGCATTTGACATTACAAATATCACTAATTGCAAAAGGCAGTGCACCAGATATTCTTTTACACCTACTTAGTCACCAGGGTTGTAAACTTGGCCTGGTGCTCCACTGTTTCCAGACAGTGAAACCCTGCACAAGAACACCAGTGACTAATCCATGCTATGAAGTTTCACCAGGTAAAGCTGCATTTCAATTTCCATACACTACTGAAAGATATCACATTTAGCTTTACAAGCTGGTTTTAGTTCTGTTAGGTATTAGCTCTGATTTTAATCACAAGACCAGATTCAGAAACTCCTGTAAAAGCTCAGGCAGAGACTTGAAACTTATCCTGTAAAGAAACATAAACGACAATAGTATGCTACTTAATCAAAGTCTACATAAAAATCTGGGCCTGGCATACATTTGCTACCTGAAAATTCATGTGCAAATATTGTCAAAAAAACCCCACCAACCCAAAACACTCAGAGGCACAACACTGAGTTTTAAATCCTAAATTCATAAAAATATATTTTATACAATGTACAGGATTCCAAACCGTAACACAATCCTGCAATACACTTACTTCACTACTGAAGCACAAAACATTCAATTTTCACATTGAGAAGTAACTGCCCTTCAAGACATAAAAGGCTATGGTCAAGTAATCCCTGACCCGCAGCCTTTGAGATCATTTGTCAATTAGAGTCTTTGATGACTCTAAGTTTCCTCATTATCCCATCTTTTAAAGTCCAGATCTGAAACAATTCTCAAGCTCCCAGTAAAGCAGAAAAATTGCCTGGCTTATTCCTTTGTAAGGGGATCTCCGTTCTACTTTTGCTTTTTACTGCTAAATTTTAATCTATTTTCCCATTGTTGCATTTTCTTTCTTCTTTTCTACCAGAAACCCAGAACACACTACATGCACATTGATAGCAACAGCCCATTTTAAAGACAGCACAGATAGCATTCTTGCTGTACAGAACTAAAGCCTCAAGATTTCTCTCAACAACCATACCAAAGGTTTTAGAATAGCTTAGTCAAACAAATTATAAAATGAATAATTTCAAGTCAGTTAAATAACTGCAAGAGCAACTGAAGAACTTAGTTTGCAACTACTGAAAGTGTTACAGAAGCAGAATTCATTCCTTTTCTCAAGGATGAGGACACAGAGGTGAAGAAAACCTCAGAGCAAACACAGGGTATTAGGTACTGTTTTAGTCAAGCAGGCTGTCAAAACACATTCTTCAGGAACATAAGATAGACCCCCCTTTTCTGAAGCAAGACTACAAGCATCTCTGAATATTTTTATCCTCTATCTTATATCCTAATCGTAAGACTGAAGACATTTCCCTAGCATTTCTGTCATCTCATTTCTTCAAAACGGCTTTCAACTGAATTATTTGTCATTGGTCATATTCAGCATTTCATTCTCAAGATATCAAAAGTCTTTCTTCTTATCAACTATTCTGACTTTTTTCTAAAGCCTACAGTTTAATGGTTTGCTGTCATACCATTTATTTCCCACACAACATCCTAAATCTTCTGACAGACTGATCAACGTTGGGATTTCCATGCCATCAAAAACATGTCAGAGAATGCATGTACTAGAAGTTTCATAACTCAATTTCATAATCTAATTTTCAAAAAGTCATACTGTCTTTCAAGCTACAATTCCTCCTATGCAACAACCTTCCTTAAAGAAAGGGACTCAGCACCATTAAATGAAAATGAAGTCACTAGTTGACCAGACAGATCTTGTGCAAATTTAAGGCAAGGTAAAGGTCAACTGAATGTTTGCTTTTTCTTTGCCATTTATCATATCTACTCTAAAACTAATTCATAACAAAATACTAAGAAATGTATTAATCTGATCTGTATTCCTCTGATCTTTCCAAGAAGGGCAAGTTTTAACTGATGTTTCTTATCAATGCATTTCTTCATGAAGTACCTTTGAGCTTAAAAACTCTGCCAAATTATCCAAAATTCAAATGTATGTTTCATGCAAGATCTGTATTATGCTACTCTTGATGACTATTACTCATAATGCTGCTTTCCTGCAGAACTTTGTTTTTAAGGCAATATGTGTACCTACAATAGATGTACTCCATGCCTGACACCCCTGCAAACGCAACTGAGCTGAACTGTCAAAGTTCCACAACAAAACCTTGGAAAGGTGAGTAAAGCCTTTCTATCTGATAAGCCAGCACCTGTCCTGCTGCAAGGGGAAGGTAGTTTCCACAGCACATCTTCTGAATTAAAAAAAAAAACAACAAAACCTCCTGTAGCAGTAATTAATATTTAGGAATGTACAGTTAATAGACAAATTTAACCAGATGTGAAAAAAGTTTCCACAAAACTACACAGAAACAAGACAACTTTTTTATAGTGTCAAACAGAATATGTATTAAGTAGCACAGGACTTCTCAAAAGGAGATGGACTTGTAGATTCATTGACAAACTGAATGGAGTACGGGTTATTAAAGTCAGCAGTCATCCATGATAAATGAGTGGGTATGGCTGTGTATGACCTGTGAGCAAGCCTCAGCTGATCTGCCTTTTTCAGAAGGCTGGAAAGAAATAAAGAAGTTGCATCCTAGAATGCAGAGCGTAACAGAAATATCTCTGCCTTTTCTCCAGCAGTAGACACAACTTTCTTAACATCTCACATAAGATACCTACCAAAGCACTCTGAACATCCACATCCTCCTACAAATATGAGATCCATAGGGAAAGGCGGGGGTGTCAGGAAAGTTATAAATCATTTTGACCAGCCACTGTTGCAGAGATTTCAACAGCAAACTATGCAGAAGTCTTCTGCTGTTACTACAGTTGACCACAAAGATCATGACCATAATACCCAAGACTTACACATGACATCCAATAGAGACATTTAATTTATAAAAACATTTATAGAAGACTTTATATTTACTTGACCCATCATAGGCAGTTATCTATTGTAAAGTTTCAGTGGAAATCTGGAAGTTTCAAAACTGGAAGTTCACATGAATCAAGCAGAAGATTTCTGTAACACCACAGAAGCAATCACATTGTCAACTAGATAGGCATCAAATTACTATATACACAGTCAACTAAGTCAGTAAATGAAATGTGCTAGATCAAGAGTTGAAATTCTTCTGTCTCTTGCCATTTAAAAATGAAGATGTACTACTTTTGATTAAAGTATGTAGATTTCCTATTTTATGCTACAGCTTGCTAAAGAGAAGAAAAATGCTGATTTTTGCAGTTCTCACTTTTAGAAAGCCTGCCTCATTCGACATGCAGCTGATGAGCCGTAAGGTTGTTCCAGCACAAGCAACCCACTTACCTCCCTGCCAAAAAGCTATCAGCACAAGTTGACTTCTTAGGCTGGAGATGGTTGACAGAATACAAAATCGGTGACATTTTAATTTGACACAAAGTACATTCTATCTAAATACAATCTGTCCATTTTTAATTCACTCAAGTTTGTCTCAAAAAAAAAAAAAGTCATTAACAACTGTGAAGTGCTAGATTCAGCATTACACAAAATAACTTTGTACCCACCACTGTTTAAGCTGAGTTACTGCCAACTTCAATGTGCTACTAAATTACTAATGCAGTAAACAACAAGAAATACCTTTCAAACCTATCAATCATGAAAACTTATCACTAAGCTTTTGGAGGGGGGGAGAAACTGCATACAGAATTTGTGTTCATTTATTCAGAACAGAGCCTAGTTTCTATCAGCAACTGAAGAAAAACCTACTTCAAGATGCCATTAATAATGCAACTCACAACTGTCTAGTCCAAAACTTTTAAGTATGAGGTAGCACCTGTTAAATAGCTTTTTTAATGGCATTTGCAGCTACGCATGTAACAAAAAGCCACACCCAACAAAGCAGATTCCAAACAAGAAGCTGCACTAAAAGGTTGCTGTAACTACCTCATACTTCAGAGATAAAGAATGGAGCCTATACACCTCAGTCAAAATGACAGTCTCCTAATAATACACCACTTAGAGTCAAATATGCCTCACATTTACTGCTCATCTCTGAAGAGCTGTATAGACAAATGCTGGTGAGACTACACAGATATGTGCTTTCCCTGACCACAATTAATTTTTAAGCACCCATGAGAGAGATTCCTTTGTAAATATTTAGACAAAAACTTCCATCATGCAACACTTGTTAGATTTTACGAGGCTATCAGTATTAAATGAAGTAGCTATATATAGCTACCTTTTTATGCTCTAATATCTTGTCACCCACTATTACTTTTTCAAAGCTGAAATCTCTGAACAGCTGGGACAACAGATCTTCTGTTCCTGGAGCTGGGATTAGAGGATGAGAAATGCAATAGCTAAATGAGGAAAACGAATTCTCAAAGTCTACTGAATATTATTTATTTAGAGTTATGTCATTCTGACAGCCCAATTATTACAGTGAATACAATGCCATGCTGCAGCCTGTGTGATGATCCTGAGAAAGGTCATTTACAGCAACCTTCTGATCCACCAACCCAGCTAAGCTTCTATCTTACTGTCAGCATGACTGTAGTTGTGGGAGGTTTAAGTGACCCATAAATACTATAGTGCAGCTGTGGCTACTGGAAGAGTGGAATGCAAGACTTGATTTTGGGCTATTAAGTTATATATAACTAGAATAGTTAGGGTTGGAGAGGACCATAAGATCATTCAGTTCCAACCCCCTGCCATGGGCAGGGACGACTCACCCCAGACTATACTGCCCAAGGCTCTGTCCAACCTGGCCTTGAACACTGCATGTCCTTACTTTGTGTTAAAAAAACGAGGAAGAAAACAGTGCTCCATACTTACTGCTATGTATTTGGGACGGACGTCCTGAAAGTAGGTGGCCAAACCGTAAATAGCCAGAACAGCACTACAAAAATTAAACTTTCAGAGATCTGAAAATCTCAACAACCTAACTCAATCTGTATTCAATTACACAAGCGTCTTTACCGCAAGACCTCTAATGCCCGTTAAACCCCTACTGAAAGACGACTGAGACAGATTCAGCTCCATGCACCTCCGAACTTGGCAGGAGGAGTGGGCTGAGAGGGAAGGCACTGGGCCCACCGCTAAAGCAGGGGCCCCGCAAAGGGGCTCAGGACGCTGGTTCAACACAAAGCTTTTAAATACGCACGGAAATAGCGAGGTGGAGAAGGGGGGGAGTGTGGAGGGGGAGCGCCCAGCTGCCTCCGCACGCGAACGAGAACCGGACAGCAGCGAGGCGGCGCGGTCCAGGCCCGCAGAGCCCTCAGGGTCGGGTCTGGCGCCACGGCCTGCCCGGACCCTCCCCTCACGGCTGAGGAAGAGGCAACCCCGCGCCCGGAGACCCTGACCCTCCCCAGCCGCCCAGGGACTCACCCAGAAGATAAGGTTGAGGAAGACCAGGACGGTTTTGGAGGAGGTGATGCCGCACTGCCCCATGGCGCCTGCCGCCCCTCAGCCTCCAGCCGCGCAGCGCCGCTCCCCTCAGCTCCGCTCCGCCACCGGCCCCGCCCCACGTGACCCAGGCGAGCAGAGGCGGCGGCGCCGCAGCCAGCCTAAGATGGCGGCCGCTCGGGTCACGTGGCGGGAGGGGGCGGAGGAACCTAAGATGGCGACGCTCTCCCTCTTAAAGGAGCCGCCGCGGCGCTGAGGGGCGCGGTTGTGGGGCCTAGCGCGCCCTTGGGGTTCGCCTCAGGAAGCGGAGCCCTGGCTAATGGTAGCCCCGGTACACGTTCACCTTAGCTCGGGTGGACAGCGCTCCTCCTGCCCTCAGAGCTTCCCGAATCACGGCTGATCTGCTGCCCACAGAGGGTGTGAAGGTGTTGGGCTGTGAGGGGATCTCTGGTGTGCTGATGGGCCTTAAAGGAGAAAATGAACCTGTGTCATCTGTGCACCAGGCACGGCAGGCAGGGAGAGCGAGCGTGAGATGAGGGAACAACATGCACTTGACAATCAGGACATTTAGCAGGAACAAGGAACACTTCCAGTGATGTAAAAGCACATGGCTCTGGCTGCACAACCCAGCAAAGTAAGGAAAGTCCAAGCGCTGTTAATTGTTAGAATGCACCCAAAGAGGGTGGGATTTGCCAGCGCAGAGCAAAGGAAAAGTGACTGAAGAAATCACCAGAGGATGCACATGGCTTCCACAAGCTGTGCTTTGCAGAGGCTGCATGTGCGCTCCAGGAGCCAGGGCAAGGTAACACCCGTCCGGCATCCACTGCCCTGCTTATTCACCAGGTTCTGGTTAAGTGCAGCCAACAGCCAGCCCTTCACTGTGAAGGCCTCGGTTGCTGTCTTGCTGGTCAAACCAAACCCCTCCTCCCCGCTTCTCCTGGCCTCATGGTATCTTCCTTCTTGAGCTTGCTTTCGTTCCCCTTCTCTGTTCCTACAATACCCGTCCTTCCCGAGCTGCGCTGCCCTGCCTGGTTGTCACACCTGGTGAGCTCGCTCAGCAGCGTGTCCTTTCTGCTGTTCTAGCAGGTTGACATCTTGGGTGGAAATAACCCCGTGTTATTGAGGGTCTTGACATTTCAGGGATGAGTCGTGTGAAGGCAGACAAGTAACAATCACTTATATCCCCTGCTCTGTTTCCATGGTACCAACGTTTTTTTTCCCCCTCCTACAGTTTTGGAAATTATATCCAGACACAGTTCCTCGATACCATGGAGATACTAAGTCTTTTTTTTCAGCTTTCAAGGCCTTATATGCTCATGGATAAAACTTCCCAATCTTCCCAGTGTTATCAGGCCATTTTCTGTCACGAAAATGGACTTATGGACCCAGAAGATATTCTCAAAGTTGTCTGCACTATTAATGTTCTGCACTCAATATGTGGCATTTAGAGCCTTGTAATTTCTGCTTTCTGATGTGCTCTTTGTGCTTTACGTATTACAATTCCGTGACATACGGTATTTTAAGTGTATATAGATTATGCTATCAAAAATGCCACTATGAGTTGATAGAAAAAAAAGGCTTTCTAAAAGGAGTTTGATAGAAAAAAGGATTAATAATGATATTTAAAAGCTCTTAGATTTTTGTACGACAATGCTGTTGTGCAATTTCAGTGTTGAATTTGGCAAACCTAGCAGCCTGCTCTGATTTTCTATAGGAATTTTCTCTACTTTCACAACACTGTATGTATTTTGTTACAGATTCATAGGAATGGGTGTTCACTAAACAGTCTTTGGTTTCTTTTTTGTACCTAGCTTTGATAACTGAGAATGATGAAAAGGGTGCAATAAAAGGCTAGGACTTTATGCTTGGAGAGGAGAAAAGTGCTGTTACGCATGGCCTGGGATGGGGTTGGAGCTTTATACATGTGGGACCAACAGGGGTTCATGGGGAGGATGGCAAAGGTGTCGGGGAGAGAGGAGGAATGGGGAGACTGCAGCCAGTCCTTTGAATGGGCAGAGGGATTGTGTGGTCTAGGCTCCCATGACAGTAACATCAAGCACCAAGGAAAAGATAATGCCAAGTGTTCATCTCAGCATGGCTCCTGGAGAAAAGCAAATATAACAGTGCTTGGCATTCTTCTTTGCGGTGCTGTCTTGCTGCTCTCATGCACAGAAAGCTGGCTGATGCTGGGTGCCAGTGTGGGGTCTTTGTCGGGGTTTTTGTCAGGTTTTTGTGCAGAGGGATACTCTTGGGTCTTTGGAGAACACATGCAGAAGTTTTGGGTATTATCAGTCCCTGTAACTTCAAATCCACACTCTCTCTGGAATAAGGTGTTAGCCTGTGCTGTCATCTCGTACCATGCATGGCATGCCAGTCAGAAACTGTCCCTCCTCCCTTATGGGAACACAGGCAGGAAATTCTAGCTCTCTGCCTGCACAGGTAGAGGAGGAGGGATGGCTTGCTGAACTGAGGATAGGCAGTGCAGTTCCCAGGAGAGCGGTGAGCAAGGCATGCTAGAAGCAGGTTGTAACAAGTAGTTTGAAAACTGGCTGCAGTTTCAATAGCTGGCTTGGCTGAATTGGACTGAACTGTCTCCAGCAAAGCTTTGCTGCTTAGATCTTCCCCGCCTTGCTTGATGTGGACAGGTAGCTTGGCTGCTGAGATGTGCTTTTGTCTTTAATACAGTTTAAGCCTCTTTGAAATTCTTCAAAGAGTGTTTATCCCACATTTCACAACATTTAGCTTGTGACTATCATCATAGCAGTATCTTCAGAAATGTGTACCAGAAATGTAGACAAGGATATCGTGCACTTCCACTTCTTATGAGACAGCGAGAAGATCAGAACACTAAGGACAGGTGTGGGGCAAGAGAGGCCCAAAGTTCTCAAATACAGAATGCAAGTGTGTTAGCAAGATACTGACTGCACCATTTGTGGACTCAGAGGCATCTTTAGTAATTATGTAAGACACCACCATGGCACAGACTGCACTGAATGGCTGGTTAAGGTAAGTGGCTTGAGAAGTTCTGCAGACTTGGAAGTGCGGAGGCAAGTGTGCCAGCAGATACACTTGTAATGTAGTTTGCCCTTCAGTTTAATTATGCCTGATTCAACTCTCCGTTTGTTATATAAACACTGGGAATTAAATTCTGTGGGCACAGCGCACTTTGTATTGATGCATTTGAGTCTAGGCTGTTGCAAATGACTTATCTAGGCAGGCCTGTAGACAATAGCTCAGCAGTGATAATTTCCATTTGCAAGCATGCATTGGAAAAGTAAAATTGCTTGCTCTTGAGACAAACAATAGTAAATGTAATAGAAATGAGTTAACTCCATTTGAATGGATCAGGAACCTCCAGCTTTTCAACAGCTCCTGAGTAGGTAATCATAAGCTTCTTTGAAATGTAATAGACTGGAAAGGTCCGTGAACATTGAAGGATGTATAGTAAAGTGACCTGACAAACATTTTTCTAATCAATCTTTTCATTCATCGTTTGGAAGTACAGTTAGCTAATGAGAGCCTGCATCTGACAGGGTATTGTAAACCCGATTATTAGTGATGATCAGGTGATGATCAAATGTTGGAAGCAAGGTCCTTTTTATTGCTGTAGAAGGCATATAGAAGGAACCAGGAGCACCATTCGAGACTGAGTGGAAAAAGAAGGTTGAGATTACCTTATTTTCTTTATATCAGCTATCATTTGACTTGGCCTACATAAAATATAATTTTCAATAATAAAAACATGCACACATATATATGCATCATTTAAATATAATTTTAATGAACTAATTGTGTAATAATACATTCTTGCTCACTGGATGACATGCAGAATGTTTGTATGCTCTAAGATGGTGTATCCTAACATGCATTTGATAACAGGCATTGGGGTGTCATGGTAAGTGCTGGCATGCTGGAGGGAGACCTTTCAGATTTGAGAAGCACTACAGTTTGAAGCTAAAAGCCTGATGTGAGAATCTGAAAGATTCTGCATACAGATGTAATGGAGTAGTATAGTCAAAAAGCAAGATATGAAAAAAATCCAATTAAAAACATGTCACTGCTATTGACAGCTTCCCCAGAGGCACGCTAACTTTGTTTATATTAAGAAGTAGGTGCAGGTTGTCTGCAAAGTCTTTTCTAATGCTGGAGAGCAACTGAATCTATGCAGTTGATCCATTTCATGCTGTGTGGAAAAGGGAGAAATCACAGCACCGTCCCTTCTGTTCTTTGGAGTCTTCAACACCAAACTACAAATAGCACTTTCTCCCTCCACACTCCCCCAACATTACATCTTCTGTGTGAGCTCTCTTCCAGCTCCAGTTGACTCATTTTTCAGGATCTATATCCTGGAAAATGGCTTCAGTGTGACATGACTTGTCCTTTGGCAGCAGAGCCTGCTAACAAAGCCCTTCTGTCTCCACACCTGCGGGTGTGTGCTCCTGTCCCCGCACTGCCCCACTCCCTTTCCAGTTGGGCCAGGGCACCTATTTGAAGAGAGGGTAGGGTGATGCTTTTTTACTCACAAAGAGCTGGGTGCTGCTGCAGTGACTGGGGGATGGGGACTTCTTAAATCAGAACTGCTGCAAAGGAAAGGTTTGTGAAATCTCAGAGCACAGTTTGGTGGGATTTCCCTCTCTGCAGCACTGTCAGCTTCAGCAGCCTTCTGCGAGCTTCTCCCTAACCCTTCTTCCCGTGGCAGTAACAAAGTTACCAGTATAAGTATTTGAGTAACCATGGCGACCAAGAGGCAGGAGCAGATTATGGTAAAAAAAAGAAAAACAACTCGAGAAAAAAAGGTTGTATTTTTACCCTGGATTTTTCCCCAGTCTGTTCACTGAACGTTCCCCAAGAGAATGTGCAACAGCCCACCCATCGGGGCCATGCATAGGTAGAAATGAACAGTGGGCAAGCAGAAATGCTTCTCAGACTTCACTTTCTTTCAAGAACCTGGAATGCGTTTCATGTTACCTGATATTCAGTTTCTGTCTAGTCTTGACTGGCAGTGTAGGCTGCCTCCCCACATTGCTTCTGTAATCAGTGGAAAATGAATGGATGGTTCATCCCATCCTAAAGAATGTATTTGGGATTAAATGGATCACATCCTTAAGGGATACCTTTCAATCCACTGAGCATAGAGGACCCTGAATGAGCAGCTTAGGTGTTTGGCCAGATGAGCTCTCCTGAATCTAAACCATTATTGTTCCCTGCAACTCTCAGCCAAAGGTGTGCATGATTTCTTACAGATTTCCAGTGCACTTACTGCTATTAACTAAACCCACATCACTCAAGAATGATGAAAGACATACAGTCTGTCAAATCATTTCCACTTGTATGAATTTAATATGCTGTAAACAGATACCATATAAACCATCATCATGTGCTGTTCGATTCTTGTTCAAAATTCAGCTGTTAAGGTCATCTTCTGTAAGCTTTTGTGCTGTTTGTACTGTGCCATGTCTGTTCCTTGCACATATTCTGTATTGCCTTTTCTCTTTTACAGCCTTCACTTCAATCCAACTCATGACTCTCTCACCCTGGCTGTTTAAGTTTTTTACCTACTAAGAAAGTGTTTCCCAAAGAAAACAGAAGGTTATAAAGCTGGTGTAAAGGTAAGACAGTGAGTCAGTGACAGGCAGGATAAATAGGCTTCCTTACACTTTGGCCTGTAGAAGCACTGCATGGGCACATCATCCAACATGCATGTCCCTGTGTCCCCATTACACGATGGGTATGATAACTTCCTTTTGGTTATGTACACCCTAGGGGCATGGCTTGGGGAACAGAGGGAATTTGGGCATCTCTGTAAGGTGCTGTGCAGCCTCCCTGCCTCAGACAGTAGGTACTGTTGTCAGAGTTCATTGTAGAGCCTGCAGTGAAGTGCTTTTGAAAAATATATTAAAATATATCATTCTCATAACTGGTATTTCTTTATCTTTGGAAAACTGATAAATCTTAAACCCTACACCCAACCCCCAAGCTCTAGGCACAAACTAGTTAGCAGGGCTGCCTTTACTGCTGCAAAACAGCTTTACCAAACTGTTCTCTTGGTGCCATCTGTAGCCATTGTGGGCTGCTCTAAGATTTAGCATCTGTGTTTGCACACACACCATTTAACAACAATCTTTGCAGTTTACTAATGGTTAATCCTATTATACTGAGAGGAAAGAGGGTATTGCCGTTAAAGCACATACTCCATGCATGAAGAACCTTGCCTGGATTCACTTCTTGGTACTGGGAAATTCATGTAACCTCATTTTCTGATTTCTGCATGATTTCTCAAGGCTTTTGGTGTACCTCACAGGTATGTTTTGAGTCTTTAGTTGACACCTAGGAGGTCTGGAGTTTCTGGAAAGCAGGACTGCTGTACCTGTTGAGCACCCTCCCTTGGATATTCTGCCTATCCCACTTGGAGTGATCAGGGTGATACCTTTATGGTTATCATCGACTAGCTTGGAGTAGATCCTCAACATAATCCTGCCAGGTGTTAAGTGCCATGACATAGCTCCAGAGCTGTGTTTAAACACATCCCTATATTCAGCTGTGGTTCCAGTAGAGTAATCTGTAAAACCACACTTGGTACTTTCCACATGAGTATGGATAATTAAAGGGAAAGTAACTCCTTCTTTTGTATTTATAAAACCAATGTTCACTTCTGTACTCTGTAAATGTCCCTTTTTCCATCTAAATTTTGGTGTTTCCCAGCTGATGGGACTTAGTCCTCCCTCTTCAACTGTTCCAAGGAAAATTAAACATCTTCCTTACCAGTTACAGGTAGCTGAGTTGCAGTCTGAAATCATCCCTCTGTATAATTCTAGCAAGCCAAGTGTGGCTCAGTGTCCTGAAGTAGGAACAAAACAAACTGGTATCGAGCAGGTGAATCCAGCTAGAAAAAAACAGAAAAAGTTAAGCTTAATGTAGTGTCCTCATTATTGACTTAGCACCTCTGTGTAGGCCAGTTTTTCAGGGGAATACTTTATGTCACCCAATATTATGTGTGTTTTAGTGCTCACTTAATGACAATGTAATATTTCAAGCAAAATACAACTTCTGTAATGAGATACCTCATTTCTGCCAGGATGTTATTAGGATAGCTGCTACAGTGATCTAATGAGATTGACCTTCATTTCATAACAAATTGCTCTCCTCCTGAAACTATTTTTAATGGCCTTCTTGATTTATGCAAAAGGACCTATAGTGATAGCCTTCATTTGGGGAAATAAATGATTCAGATCATTCCAAATTTGATGAAAAGGGCGAGTGAAAGTGCTACTATATTTTTACCATGTCACTCATCGGTTGAGTGCAGCATTGTGAAGGTCCCCTGCGGCTTTGTTCTCGCTGCCTCCCTGCAAGGAACCAAATAAATGAGCTTATTTCATTCAGGGTAGAAGATAAAACCCCATATAATTGCCAGCACTGGGGCCGCTGGAGCAGCTCTCAGGCTGTCACCTCGAGGTGCTCCTGCTCCCTGGAGTGCTGTTTGCTGCCATCTACCGGACATTGCCAACGTTCCAAGGGGACCGTCAAATCGGGGCTCCAAGACATTTCTTGTCCTGATAGTCAAAGCCGTGGTGCTCGTGACTTCTAAAGCACATTTTAATGAGATGAATCCTTTTTAAAGGGTGACAGAGGAGAAAAAGAGGAATCCATATTCTGAATATTTCTGCTGAGTGTCTTACAAGTATTGCTTAGTTGAAGCAGGGTGGTTATAGCAATTCAGAGGGAAGATGAGTAGGAGATGGTTACAATTGGCATTATATTAATAATAGATAAGGATGCTTTGCTATGCTGTAGTTATTTTAATCTGAAAAGCCTACTACCTTATTAGTATTTAGTCCTCACCATGGTACCAGTTGATTACATGGTACCAGTTTTATGGATGATGTCACTTACCCACTGTGAGGCAGAAGATTTGCAGGCTTTGCATATGCCTTTCCCATTGCAGAAAAAATACATGGTTTAAAAATTACATGACAAAATGTTTTCTTAGTGCACCTTATGCATTTGTCTCATGCTTTCTGCAGACCTGGCTGCAAATATCATGCTTGTAAATTCCTCTTCAAAAATCCCAACCGTAAGACTGTTTGCTCAACCAAAACATGATTTGAGATGGAAAGAGTAAGATGCAAATTAAACTTTAAAGGAAAGGCTTCACAAAAATAACAAAGGCCATACGTGTTCCCACATTAAGATAAAGAACGTTCAAGTCTGTATGTACAGCACCATCTGGTGACTTATGCACAGCAGGATCCCAAAGCAGGGATTTATGTACCTTGCCACAGCAAGTCAGTTGATATCCCCCAGCAGACCTGCTCCTTATGTTCTTACAACTTCTTCAGAAACACAGAAATATGCCTTCATTCCTGTTTTCCAGGCTTTGGCTGTTGTCATCATTATTTGTGCAGAGGAGCAGGAGGATTTGTTGCTGCTGATGGCCTCCTCCTCAAGTCTTACTATGTAGTCATGCTTTCCTTTTATCTGGGAAGGGCTCCACAGGCAAAGTCCCAGTCTTGGTAGCCGTCAGCAAGCACACAGATCATTATCTGGCACCTTGCCTTTCTTGGCTGCCTGTCTTCCTGCCTGGCTGAGACAGCAATTCATCCTGTGCCTTTCACTGCTGCTGCCCACTGCTCCGGTCTGTCCCCTGTGCCGCAGCTGTTGCACATAATGTCACATTCACTGTGCTACAGGACAAACACAGGAGAAGTCTGTCTGGATGGGCACTTTGCTGTAGGTGTGCATGGTGTAGGGCAGTGGTTGTTGGTTTGCTTCCACAGAGCCAATGGACTGGATTATCCATTTGTAAGCATCGTCCTTGGGTGCCTTAACTATTTGTGGATACATGGACTTTGAGCAACCTTGTCACAGGAACAGACTCCAAGAGGTTTTAGTTTTCCTGTAAGCAAAGAGCAGGTAAAAAGATTCAGAGCTTAATTCTCCAGTGTGTTACACCATAGTATCATTGATTGCAGTACAGTTCTATTTCATCTTAAACCCAAGGTAATTGACTGGAACATCATGTTTTTAACTCATAAATCCTGTATATCCCACACATCTCAGGCAATTACCTCAGCAGCTGTGGATCTCTGAATCACTTACATGAGTCTCCTTACCACTGAAGAAAATAGATCTTTGTTGCAGTAGAACAGCCCATGGGCTTAGCAGAAACATCCTGTGTCTGTGTCTCGATACAGCAGATGAAGTTCTTCCTCCAGCAGTAGTCACACAAATGCTGCAGGAATGAAATGCTGTCACTGAGGCTCATTTAATTTGTTTCATGTAGCAGTTTTCTTAATTCTTTAGAGAACAGTGTCTTTTAATTTGGCACAGTGCACTGAGCTGGTTACAAAATCAGTCAATATTGAAGATGAGAAAGAGTTGAGAGTCAGCATCTTATCTGATGACCTGTTCTGCTGTAGCAGTAAGGGAGGGATGAGGCTCAGAGCTCACTCATTTGCCTGCGATGCTGCATCGTATAAAATCTTCCTCCCACAGTGTCCAAAGTCCTTTGCTTTCTGATGAAGCAACCTGGCTTGACATATGTCAACTTGCATGGCTGTGAAGCCTGCAAGGAGGCTGTGAGGATATTTTGGAAGGGTAGAGAACTTGCTGAATGTTAAAATATAGCTTTATGCTAAGATTTAATGCAGAAAGGGGTGAACCACATTGTAAACACCAAAGTCAGTAGCTGTGTTAACCATTGATGAAATCTATATTTCATTATTTGAAAACTCATGTTTTCACTTTCATTTTTTATTGGCTTAGTTCCTTGGGAACTTCTCTGTAGTGAAAGACACAGAGTACATTAGTGTAGGCTTTTGAAATACGTTATGTATAAGCAATAGGGAGAACGTGCCATGCTACTGTTATTGGTTAATTTTGCTAAAAAAATAATTAAACCCAGTGAAGACAGAGGCAAAAGATCAAATTTAGAGATTCCCAACTGTAATAAAACAGCCCCTTTGAAATATACTTACAAGGACAGTCCTGAGCATGCTGGATTTGCCCAATAAATCTTTGTTCTCTTTTTCTCTTGTTGACAGTTGGAGTCCTAATGTTCCCAATAATCTGAGTGGTACAAAGGGACAGGAATCCTGTTCTTCTTTTCTTGAGGGTGACAAGCATCTGCTTTTATCCACACCTTATGGAAAGTGGCAGGTCAGTGTTGAGAACAGATGCAGTTTAGTGACCCTGTAAGGAAGGCAGTGCCAGCCTATCTGGTCAGGTTGCATTTCTTACCTTTTTCCATTCTATCCCAATTCAGAACACTGGGACAATGCAATACTGACATGGAGCATGTGAAGCCTTCTGTTCACAGCAAGCATCCTGCTTGTTGCAGATCCTTTGCTCACCTCACTTTGTGTGATATAGCTGCTGAGGCAACTGGCTGCAGGATGGCCAGACACTGAACTTGGAGCTGTGGGTCCCACTGTTGGATCACTTTACTGGGATCTGCTGCCTTTTTCTTAAGAGCTTGTAATTTCTGAGGTTTTATAGTTAAATCACTAAACCGCCCAGGGGTTCCTATGCTCATGGCCATGCTGTTTTACCATCTGACATATTCAGCTCATGTTACAGCTGCTACATTCATATCTTTCATCTGCGTGCCATGAACAGGGTTCTGAGACGGCTTGGATCAGCATAGCTCTGTGGTCTTCAGCAGAGCTACCTTAATTTACATTCAGACCTCCCCGCACAAAGATGCACCTCTGTGAAATGCCCATCTCCATCCAGAATGGAGCCTCCTTGCGCATGCAAGCTGCCATGCCAGAGGTCTGCCACATGCAGGGCGATTCTCTGAGGCTGCAGTCCAGTGAGTTGCACACTGAACTTGGGCCTTTGTCCTGATTAATTGCAATTCATTTCTCAAATCATCAGGAAAAGTCAATCTTTGATGTAAAACACAGCTGCATTTACCACAAGGGAGGCCTGTGCCAGACATGTAAAGCATTCCAGAGCCCAGCCACGCACTGCTTGGGTAAGGACTGTGGCTGGTTTGTGTTTCAGAAGGTTATGCACAGTTCTGGCCTTTATTCTTTAAGTGACCTATTTGAGTGGAGAGACCTGTTCTGTAGAAGGGCAGCTGTTTTGAACTTACGATGTTTTGGAGAGAGGAGGAAATGCAGTGAAGGATAGAATTAGGTCACAACTTCAGGATGCCAAGATTTTTCTCTTGATTTGGTTGCTTTTGTAAAGCAGGCTCTCGCATTTAACCGCACTGGAAGGAATAATCTTTTCTCTGCAATCACTGTACAAAGGAAATTGATTGAAATCATAAAAAAATTAATTTTCTACATTTCTATGTGACAGTATGGCAATAAAGACAAGCCCATCTCAGCTATGTAATTAGCATTTATGATCGGGGGATAATAAACAATCAATCGAAGTCAGTTAAAGCAGTTCTCCAAAGCAGTTTAGAATCTCACTAAAATGACTGAAACACAGTGCAGCACAAACACTTCTGTGCTGAAATCAGGTTCAGGGCAGGAACAGCAATGGGATTGTTGATGATTAGTAGGATCAGAAGCAGGATTTGAAAGACCCACTTTTAAAACTGAGGTGCTCAGTGCAGTCCAGACAATGTCCTGAGCCCACTGATCGCTCCCTCTAAAGAGCAAGCTTGAAATCTTCATTCCCTGTGCTATTTAAAACTAATAAATGCATCTAAATTAGAAACCAGTGAAGTGTTTTCATGTCAGACCCCTCATTAAGGCATTTTAGGAAGCACAGAAAGATAAAATGATTTAAAAGCAATCTTAGTAACTGGATGACTGTGTTAAATTTGTCTGCATTCAGACTGTGGCATGCAGCTTTGTGTGCAGGGACTGAGTGCAGCCACATCCCTAATTCTCTGTCATAGCTGTCCTGTCCACATGTGTGTGTGGGAGGGTGTGGGGGAAATCTCGCCTATATTGTGTGAAATGAGAAATTAGCAGTGACCTTCAGGCTAATACTCAGATAGAATCTTTTGAGATTGCATTATAGCTCCTTTCCCTACTGCTGCAGATTTTGAGCACTTATCTAGCTCTATCCATGATCAGGCTCACTTCCCATATGCAGTTAAAACAAGCTGGTTTTCGTACCTTTTCATGGGATAACATAAATTCACAGCCATACCACTGTCTTCTTTTGGCAGTTTGGAGAGCTAGGAAGTACTGCAATGAAATGTTTCTAATTTAATTCAATCCCTCATTAATTTGTTCTCTCCCTTAATTCAATGTCAGCCTCGGGACCCAAATCATTTGTATTAAAAATAACATAATGGCCATCTTTTCTTTTAATCAATGTTGACTGCTTTAGGCAGGTATTAGCAGATAATCTGATTACAAACTACACAGTGTGTTGGCATTTAGTTAATAACTATCAGGGAAAATTTGGAAAAGAATCAAAGGAGAAAAAAATAAAAATACAAAGAGGGAAAAGAGAAAAGAAGAGAAGAGAGCCTTACAAAGACACAT
The DNA here is from genome assembly GCF_028554395.1 of Pezoporus wallicus. NCBI lineage: Eukaryota > Metazoa > Chordata > Aves > Psittaciformes > Psittacidae > Pezoporus > Pezoporus wallicus. Next base: position 119,210 of record NW_026641531.1, on the reverse strand, counting down.
AATGTTAAAGACGTTATCATGGAAAAGTCTTTTCTGCTAGTGGCTGTTATTGGTACAAGCTTCCAAGATGCACAGCCAGTGGCGTCAGCCATGGGCGACAGGCTCAGCCCAGTGGGGAGTATTTGACAGAACTCCAAAAAGAATGAGGTCTATGGTAAATCTACCATCATTTCCTCTTAGACTTATTTAAACTTACTAATGGGATTTATAGGTTAGATACTTAGTGGTATAAGCTGGCATAGCTCCACTTAACTCTGGCTGCATCATCTGCAACCTTCTCTGGGCTGGCAAGAAAACTGATGTGCAGCTAAATCCAGGTTGTACATAAAGCAATGTGGAGCAGCTCTGCAACTGCTTCATACTGGCTTGTGGGGAAGTCCCTAGTCAGGCTCACTGGCCGGTTCTCTAATCATCCCCAGCTGCCTTATGTCACAAGGACCCAGTTCTCAGGAGACTGAGAGCTGCCAGGTCTGGCAGTGCTCAAGAGGCTGACAGGGACTTACTTTGAGGGGGCTGTGTGGCATCTCTCATTTTCTTACAAATACCATCTTGGGAATGCATCTGAAGTAGGTAGTTTGTTGTCTGCTATCTCTTCTTGGCAAGTTTGCAATACTGCTGTAATAACAGCCCTTCTGGTCAGCCAGGAGCTCCAGAGGAGGCTGGGACTGGTTAGTTTTCACCTGCCTCCCCTGAGGCTGCGCCTGATGCTCCAGAGATCAGTCTAAATGGAGCCTGTGCTCTGCTGCTCAGCAGATGGCATTTTTCCAGTACATCAGTATTGGAGCGATACCCAGCACAGTGTGAGGGATCCCAAGCTGTTAAAGAATCTGCCTTTTGACTAAAGCAGAAGAAAATAGCCTTGACAGTTTGCTGTTTTGCAAGTTACCAATAACAAAAAGAAGGTTTACAGTGTCCTGACATGTTCTAATATGCCATTACTCTCTGCCTAAATTCCCAGCGCTCACTGAAGCTCCATTCAGTATATTTTACACTGATAATGGTGATGAAAGGTATCATACACCATCTAAGAAGGGACCAGCTCCTCTGGGAGTAATATGAACGCTATGTGCTAATCACACAAGGGCCTTTGAAGCTTTCGGTAGAGACTGCTTGAAGTCATCAGCATAATAATGTAGTGGATTTGGGACTTAAGAACCCCACAGGCTGATAGCACATTTCTGACAGTGTGCCAAGGCAGCTGACCTCTGGATTCCTATTCATATTCATGAGGATCTTTCCCCATGACCTTCTCATAAGAAAGGCTGCTCAGCAATGCCCAGGAATAGGGCTGGGCTGAGTGGGAGAGGTGCTCCAAGGCAAAGTTGTTCCTGCAAAACAGAGGCATTGACAGCACACCTGGAGACAGAAGAGGATGGTGAATTGGCAGAGGACCATAGTCTCCATCTATATGTATACTGGAGCTGAAATGGATTTCAGAGCAGCTTGATCTACTACTCCAGTGGTGTAGCTTTGAATTCCTTTGTTCTTAGAAGCTGCATATTTTTGTTGCTTTCTTATATGAGCAACTATTATTAACATTGACAAAACGAATGTAGAATTCTATAAAAATCATTCTGTGATGGATTTAATTGATGAAGCTTCCCAAGTCATACTGGATAGTTGTGAGTCAGTGGTCAATAGCATGTAAGTAGAAATACTGTTGAATAAGCCCTTGATTCTTGGATACTTTTTCCCTCAAATGGGAAATGTCCTTGAACACGTTCCTTTGCCATGCTCTCCGTAAGTTCCTGAGTCTGTGACACCGGAATTATGTCCTCCTTGTAAAGTGCTTAGGATCAGCACAAAACTCACACTGTATTTTACTTTTGGTGAGTGGTGAAATAGAAAACCCTTTTAACCCTAAAAATTCTATAGAAAGTAGAAATCTGTTTGAGAAGACCCAAAATTGTGCCCAAGAACTCATATTAGTTGAGTGTTTCTGATTGCTGATTTACAGGAAGAAGTGATTAATCACCAAGTGAAATCTGTTCTAGATTAGCATAAATTGCAGGAGGTTGGAAAAGACTCCAGATGGATTTGAATTATTTGAAAAAGCAAGCAAAACCAGCAAAGGAAATGTTGAATTGGATGAACACAGACTGCTTCCTAATAAAAAAATAAACTAAAGAGTCTAATCTGAACATCCATAATTTTCCAAAGTCAAAGCTCTAGGAATGGAGATGTCTGCCCAGGACAAGAAAATAGGGTTCTGATGGGCTGGAGATACTTCATCTGTTCTGGCATGTCAATGGGATATTGATGCCCTCAGTCCCTCAGTTTAAGCTGTATCACCTCAAAAACACACAAAAAGAAAAGTCTCATGGCAGTGAAGAGTGGGACTGTGTTCTGCAGTTTACATGGAAGGAGAAGTTGAAGTCTCCAGGGAGATGATGCTTCATGCCACAGGGCAGTGATGTGAGTGGTTCATAGCTGCAAAAGGGTCAATGGCACTTGGGGTTTCATGAAGCAATAGATGCTATTAAAACATTTATATTTGCCATGTTGTATCCCACAGCATCACCTGACGTTCTGCTGCTCCTTCTTGTTTGAAGCTGTGTGTGGTCACAGTGTTAGCAGTAACTCCCATACATACACAAATATGTAAGCTGGGGGATTGACGTGACAAAGCATAAACCTTTTTTCCATTAATATAAATGGTAAAAGTTCAGAAGGAGACTTTTTTCCTTGGACAACAGAAGTTGTATGAGTAGCTAGCAGGTTATGGGATGTTCCTTTTCTTTTGCTGGTTGGGGTAGTGGCTGTAAATGGGCAGATTACCAGCTCATTTCCAACAGTAACTTGATTTGAATTTAGTGCCCCCATAGGAACCAGGAGAATTTTATTATCTTGATTTAATTCTCAGTTTTCTTTAGAAGAACATCTATATTCTTTGCACTTTAGAGAGGTGCAAAGTTAATAGCTTGCTTCTTACAGATAAACTGCAGGGATTTCATGGTTTTTAAGGTTAATCTTTGCTTTCACTGCAGTTAATCTAGGCCATTAAGACTTCAGTGAAATCAGGCAAACCCTAGCGTCTGGCGTTAGATCTGTAACTGCCCCCTGGCCTGCTGCACCCAGATGCTGTCCCTGGGCTTGCTCTGTCTCTAAATGGCAGCAGGGTGCTGCGCAGGTGGTATGGACTCTCCTCCACCCCAGAGTGGCCAGCCAGGTACTTTGCCTGATATCAATGACACAACACATGCCAGCACCTCTAAACCACCATGCAACAGCTTGAGAAAGCAGCTTTCTATGTGTTTGTTGAACATGGGCTATTGGCTGATACCCAGAAAGAACTAAAAGCCTCCCCATTCCCATTCCTTCCCCTTTTGGAGTATAAGCTGTGATAGTTTTGTGGCTTTACCTTAAGTGACAGTCAGTTACTTCCAGCGTCTGCTTCTGTACATGTCCTGACTCTGCCAGCTGCAATGTGACAAAAATAACACCTTAATGACAGCAAAACAAGGGGATGAGAGCAGGAGATGCTAACAGAAAATGCACATGCGATAGCTGTGATTTTAAGTTCTCTGACTTGATGCATGCAGATCTGCTTCACGGACTCCAAGCTGATTTCCCAGCGGCTCCCCCAGTGTCTGTTTGCCAGACAATGACTTCTGCGCTCATTTGAAAGCACCGAAATGATAGCAAGAAGCCTGCCTCCATCTTCCAGGTGGATGGGCTCAGCACCAGGCTCTAAAGTTGCCTCCTGCAGTAGCAGCAGCGGCACCAAGTGAAGTGCAGTAGGTCTGAAGACCCAACGTGGAATTTTAATGTGCATCTTTCTTCACAGACCTAAGAGTCTTAGCTCAGAATTGAAAGGAAACCACAGCCTTTCTCTGCAGGATAGATTGTGGCAAATGTTTGACTTGTGAGCTGGCTGCTTCTATCTGATTCTGGTTAAAACCACTGCTGGGTAAGGAGTGATTCATATATGGCAGCATGGAAGCTCATTAACTTGGGTGAAAAGATCAGCCTGCAGAGCTCAAGTGATGCATGGAGATTTTCTAGAGAATAAAGGTTCCTCATGCAGAAGAACATAGATCCTGAGGGCCTGTCTACCATAAGGTGAATTTCTGAGGTGGTGAAAAACCTGATACAGGCATTGTTGTATCAGCCGAAACCAGGCATCTGTTGGCTTCACTGGCATCCGCTTCTGGCACAAGCTGAAACGAGAATGCCGGTCTGTGAGCGCTTAAGGACACCCACAAGAGGCTTTGCACTGACATAACGAAATTAATTTCAAACAGATTTTATTTAAACTAGTACAATTATGATGTCTCGACAAGGTTTCAGTCTATGTTTGCGTATCCCTTCCCTCCAGAGCGGTGATTGCCACTGACAAATGGCATAATCTGACTGTTGAGCTAAGTCCATGGCACTTTGTTGAAGTGAACAGGGATTACTCTGGCAAAGCCAAATTATCTGTCAGGCTGCTAAATGTATTGCACATTTAGTGACATTTCTGGAGCCAGTTAGCTTTGTGTTCTTAAAAAAGATGAGGACAATAGCTTAAACTGGTTTTGAAAGGCTTTGGAGCAATGTCTATGGGATAAATGTGAAAAGCCTGTGGTAGTTAACACTCTCTCTAGACTAATTCTCATCGTATTAATTGATGACATACCTGTGCAAATCCACTGTAGCTGTGGGGAGAATAGTGCCCTTAGGATGCTGGGTTTTGTTTTGGGGTCTTTTAAGTGTATTTGTGAGCAGTGCGATTGTCGTGCAGAAGCACAGCACTGCTCTGATGGAAATGGTGTCATCTGTTCTATGCTAATAAATCAGCATCTGCAGCCACCACTGCTGCCTATTAAATCTGAGTACAAAATTGAGCTGTTTGATCTCACTGCCACTGAAGTGTGTCTGCATGATCATGGAAGATGCATATTATCCCATCTGTTTTTCACAACTCCTCCATCAGGTTGTATGCTTCAAGGTAACAGATCAGACACAATGAATTTCTCTGCAGACGACTGCCTTAGAGGCATCCTGCTTTGTCACAGCATATAAAAATTTGATTTAAGAGTCATTTTATTCCTTCACAGCAGGTCATTTAAGCCCTGTCCACACTAGGGAAACTGCTAACTTTGGCTCAGCTCCTTTAGTGATAATGGCTGCCCCAGTGTGGACATTTGACTGTCTCTGTTTTCATTAATGTGTCACTTCTCTCCAAGAAGGCCTTACAAGACTCTGGTTCAATCAACAGCAGCTGCTGGTGGCCACCTTATTTTCGGGCTGCTGCTGCCACTTGTCCAGATGGAGCCAAAAAAGTGTCAGCCACGGTGAGGCTTCGGGAGAAAACACCAGATATGGGAGGTGCTGCAATGGCCCAGCCACTGGCAATCCCTGCAGCTGGGATGCCTGGCCACTGTGGTGGCAAGGCAGGAGATGCTGAGCATCAGTCTTGTCAACCAAAGGCTGGATCTGCCCCACTGCAAACCAGCCAGCTATTCTTGTGCTGTATTCATCTTTTGCTGAACCTGCCACATGCATTTTCCTCAGAAACACATATTTTTGTCTAATTCCCTAGGAAGAGAGAAAAATGAGACAACTGCAGGTTTGATTTTGAGTGTAATAAAACTAGTTTATTTACACAGTAACATGAATGCCACAGAGTACACAGCAAAGTACCACAGCAAACCAGAGTGTAACTGCCCCTGATCACAAAGGAAGGCTTGAAGTTTATATACTTATATAAAAATGTGTAAATATCGATATGAAGCACCAGATAAAAGCAATGCAACCAGGAATTCCAAATACAAATTACCCACAAGAATGGAGTCGAAATGGAAAAAAAACAACAAACCCAAACAAATCCCTTACTGAAAGGATTCAAGAAATCCCATTTAGAAAAGTCCATCGCTTTTTGAATCCCAAATGGAAAAATAAGTTTTCCCCTTTGATTAAAAACAAGCACATATTCTTCAATGCTCAGCATAATCAAGTGTTCAAAGAAAAAAAACCCAAGAATTTCAACTGCAAAACCTTCTAATACCAACAAGCCAAAGGACAAAGAAACAGAAGTTTCGAGTCATTTTGGAGGAGGTGTTATGATGAAATGACCATATTCAAATTTACACACTCTTAAATATATATTATATATACAATATATAATATATATATTTTCAAGCAAAAGGGGCAAAGACTGCTTTTGGGATACAAAAATTCATATACATACATATATATATTAAAACATGCCCACACGCACAAAGATATATATATGTATATATATGAACAAATATTTCCTCCATATAAAAAATGTTCCAACCTCTTCTAAATCCCTGAAATCTTCCCCTTGGATTAATGGAAAAAAAAATAATCTTTCTAGTCTGAAGTACAAACCAAATTTCAAATTCTGTCGAGTGGTGAAATGCTTACGTACAGGGAAGTGGAGTATTTCATTTCTCACTGGCAGCTCTGCTTGATCTGAAAGCATTCTGTGGTTTCCAACTAAATGCTGAGTGGAGCACCAGTGCAAGGAGACTTACAGGAAAGCAGCTGAGTTACATTCTACACCTATTCAAAATCTCCATCCTTCTAATACTGCATCCAGGTGAATAAGACAAGCCATACAGGTATCTACTAGAAATCCTCTGCCACAGAGCAGTGGGAAAGACTCGTTCCTCCTGTTGGAGCTGAGGGTGCGCTAAAGAAAGTTCTCCCCAGTATTTCTTTTGAAGAGTATTTTTGGTGTATTCCTCCCTTGAAGTGTTTGGAATCCAGATGATTGTTTACAGAATATTCCACAGGTGTATTTTACAGAGGTATTTGAAATTCTATTCTGCACTTCTTTGATGTTATTTCACTGCGTAACTACAGCATCACCACATCTCTCTCTGCATGGACTGAAGGGGGCTGATTGTGCTCTAGGCTCTACAGGAGTTTTAGCAGAACCAGCACTTCCTCTGCAAAATCAGAGTAAAATAGATGGCCCAGGCATGCAGGGAGTAATGGTCACGTACTACTTCTCCAGAGAAACAGCTTAATTCCCATCTGGGAAAAGGGGGAGAGGAAAGTGCATGAAAAGGTCTGATTCAGTTTCCATTGTATCCCTCAGAAAAGTTAGAATTGATTTAAATAATTTTAATTTATATTTAATTTATATTTATATTTACACATCAATTCAATTGCTATTGCAAAGGAAAGAATTAATTTAGGTGGGGCATGTCAGCACAAGGATTGAGAAACATACATTTTGGTTCAGCAGCAAATACTGTGTGGATGCTAAAGTTAAGGACCTACAGTGTGAAGCTGCTGAATAAATTCTCCCAGTAGCTGAACCCTGCCACATGTGATTTATCTAAAGAATATGTTTTTTCTCTCTAACATGTGGGAATTCCCCTGTGTTAAGATGTCATGATCCATTCATACACTGTAGGTGCTGCCGGGGTGCGCGGAGCAATAAAGATTTAAGGTGGAACATTCCTGTAATTGCTACATGCATTCTTGTCTGTGGGCCAGCAACATATCCTAGCTTGAGTTACTGATTTCATCATGTCTGGGTTTTGAAGGAAAATTTGGCTTCTGTATTTGGATATTCCAAACACTCCAGAACAAAATCCTGGATTTCCTCACTCCTGAAAATTTGTAGAGAAGTTTTGACTAGTAGATCCTCTTTATATTCACCTGGTGGTGCATGTTGACTAGATCAGATCTGCTGTTTGAAAGGTAATTAGTGAATAAGTAATTCCTATTTAAGAAACACAAACCAAAACCACTTTCCATAACATCTTAGGAGCAGTTTTGTAGAATTCCTGTTTTAACAGAGGTTTGCATTTCATACCACAGAGTACGGAATGCAGCACATCCACTACCTATAGCAGGAGTAGCACATCTTACCTTCACAGCTTCTTCCAGACTAATCAGATTCCTCATCCCCTAGAAGCTGAGCTCTCTGCAGTAGATTGTCAAAGCAATAGGCTTCTTTTGATGCTGTGGTCAGTCTGGACCCATCGACTTGTTATCCACTACTATTCTCCCTGTGCAGATGCCAAATTTGAAAGCCCCGGATTTTGTTAGTTCAGGTTTATGCTGTACCACAAGCAACCTAAAGGAACTCATTCACAGAAACGGCAAAGCAAATCTCACTGAATAGATCAGCTCCGTGTGATACAAAGTACAGCATTTAATTGTGTGGAAGTCTTTCGCATCTTAATGTGGGCAGTATTATTTCTAGGGCTGTTATGAAAAGAATAAGATTTCCACCAACTGACCAGCTACATGTGAGTTTCTTGACAAGGCACTAAACATTGTGAATCCAATCTCTGTGCTCTCTCTGTAACATTAGAGAGGGTTTTAATGGCTCTAATAGGATCGGAAACCACTCATCGTAATTCTTCAAACAAGCGTTTGATTCTCCCAGAAATTAGTTTCCACTGGAAAAATCTTTAGAGTTCATGTTAAAAATATTTGAATGACAGCTTTTATTAATAGAAAAATATATATTTACAGTCAATACTGTTATCTTAGATTTGCAGCTCTTCCTATTTCTTGAGCTCAACTGAAAGTGCGACATTGCTAAAAACAAATAATTCAAGATCTGTGCACATATTCAAGTAAGTTGTAACATGCACAGCCGGGGGTTTGTTCCTGCCATATACAGGATCCCAGTTACAAACAGAACGGGTTTTTTTCCTTTTGCTTAGCAATTATGCTGTAGCATTCTTAGGATGTGTTTACAATCAGTTTAACGCATACATTCTTCTATATTTATGTGGCACTATGTGTTGCCAGGATGGAGAACCACCACAAACACAGTTACAATCATCAGTTATGGGTGTATCTGCAAAGTCAGACTCAAGCTCGCCAAGGAATAGCTCAGGCCAGATTGTGTTTGACTACTTTGACCATTCCTTCTCTTTGAAAGAAAAAAAAACACACAACATTACAAATTGCTAGAGTTTACCCAGTGCTGCACAAGAAAGAGATTGGTAGTGAACATCTATCCATGCTTGATTATACTGCGGAGCTAAAATGAGTATTGGTTCATCACAAAAAGATACAAACTGAGATTAGATAGCTAGAGATACAAAGGCTTCGGACCAGCTGCGTTAAATACGGATGGCTGTAAAACATTCAAAACTCAGCTTTGCATGTGCATGTTGACACGAAAGTGACACTGAGAACACGTGTCCAGGAACACAGAAACACCTACCGGCTTCAAGGAATCAGCCCACTGCAATGGCAAGTGGTCCAGGAATTGCTCGTACAGCCTGCATGAGTTCGGTGAGAAGTTATGTGCACACACACTACGAAACAAACACAAAACCAGACCACAGAGAACAAGAAGCCCTACTCGTAGCTCAGCACATTGTGACTAATAGCTAGTAGATAGCACACAAGTGACTTGTCATGCTCAGTGTATTTAAACTATGAGAGCATTGCCCTCCTGTGTCCAGATAAAGCAGGGCTGCATTGAATGTGTGTGTGACTCTTTGTAAAGGTTCTCCTACAAGCTGCTCAGCAGTAGTGTAGAAACTTTCTTTCCCAATGTAGTGGAAGTACCTCAACTACATACATTGCACTTGGGCTTTTAATGCACTGTCTTCTTTTTCTGCATCAATGCCACCATCCTGACCTTTTTGCAAAAAGAGAAAGAAAATATATATATATCACATTAAAATATATTATCCTTATCCTTGCCTGATCCTTCACTGATACAGGTGAATCAAACAACAGAATAATCATCAGAAGTTTAAACAGAAAAAATCTTTAGAAAGGTCACAAAGACAGTCTATACTACAGCACAATCGATGTAGGCTTCCACACACTATTCAGCTTAGCTCTGAGAGATGCCAGAGAAGAATAATAGAGACATTTCAGCCCCTCCAGATGTACGGTGTGGATCCAGAGCTAGTTTTGCTGACTTTAAGCCTGCAGGGACTGTTTGTTCAGTTTCCATGTATCTGGTCCAAGCATGCATATGCTGTATAAAGTGGCTATTTGTTTCAAGGCTGAAGTGAATTGGTTCCTCACAGTTTTAACAATTAAAATGAAACATCAATCCATAAAAAGAACACACGGATATCTGTGCATTTATGTGCCAGGAAAAGTAAAGGAAGGGGCTGCAGATCTAGCATCAGGTAAAGGCTGGTGTGTAAAGTGAACACTATAATGTACAGCTTTAAAAAAATACATACAAGAATTGCACATAGATCCATAGGAGCGAAGCACAGGCTCATAACTAGGGCTGTCTGCTTTCCATCACCCAGGTCAGAATATTGGGTATCGCTCTTTCCCCTGCATCCAGATCAGTTCTTCCGAGCGCTTCAGGAAGCGGTTCAGAGCCTAGCAAGACTGAGCAAAGCTACTGTCTGTACAGCTGCGGAGGTTCCAGAGGAAACGGCCCTGAGGTCAGGGAAGGAAGGAAGGAAGGAAGAAGGAAGGAAGTCAGCAGTGGCCTCTCAAAGGGAAAAGCTCCTTCAGGTTGAGTTTTAAAAATGCTGTCTCTGATCCCAGTTCCTGCTCTAGTCCAAAACTCCGCAATGCTCTTTGTGCTGTCCTAACAACATTCCATTTGTAGGGTGTTGCCTATAGCAATCTTAGAAAACACTCATTACAACAGACAAGAGAGAAGCAGCCAAACACCGCTGTGGGGAAAATGGATCACGATACTGTTAGTTGTGGCTGCCAAACTTAACAGCTCCCTCAATAATTAAACAAGTGGTTTTGCCCCCTTGTTTTTACCCTTCAGAGAACTGTGTCTGCAGTAAAAGTGTCTCCATGTGGCCTGTTAGCTACACACAGACAAGCTCTAAACATTTCTATCTCCTGCCAACATACCAGCAGAGCCAATTTCAGTCCCACTTTGCAATATGGCACAAGTGACAAGAGCAGACCAAAATAAACCAGAAGAGGTGGCTGTTATTTTTATCCCAGATTCACAGCAGTGATTGTCAGAGAAGGTTATGTACATCCTATCCATTTCAAGTCAGGCTTTAGTGCCTTTTGCGACGGAAGGGGAATTTCAATTGCCCACCATGTGTTGTATTGTTCTTGTATAAACATGGTTATAGCTACAGTACATCAACAGTCCAGGCTTGTGAATGTCATGTAGGAAATGGGATAGACAAAGTGTGCATAGTCTGCTTTTTAATGCAGAGGTCTTAAGCTAAGGGTAATGGTCTGATTAAGGCAGTGCTGTTGAAATCAGGGCTCCGTGATTAGAAAGGAGATGGGTAGGCAGTGAGTCAGAGCAGGAGGGAGGAGGTCTGAGCACAGGTGCTTACTGCCCACTGAGACTTGCTGCAGTCAGCAGGGGAGCCACAGCTGGGAAGGGAAAAAAGAAGGAGTAAAGTGTAAGAGAAAGATCAGAATCTGTTTAGTTGAGACCAAAGGAAAGAGGATTCACCCACATGGCGGGGGACTGACCAAGCTAAGGGCAAATTTTGTGTGGTATGTGGCATGGAAGCAAATGAGTGTTTTGTGGCATGGTGGATCACTCATCTCACAACTAATCCATCTCTGCTTATGGTCATTGCTATTCACTAACCAATGCTACATACAGAAATGACAGAAGCTAACCAGCAGAGGAGGGCAATTTGCTTACTGCAGTGGTAGAAATAGTGGTATCAAAGTTTGCTCTCCTTTTCAGCCAGATATTAATCAAGTTACATACTGTCTGGTCCAAATGCAGTCATGTACATATAATCAATCCCTAACAGGCCTGGCAAAAAAGGTAAAGTTTCTGTCATACTGGGTACAGGATGCAATTTCTCCACTTAGAACCTATTTGCTCAGAGTTGCTGGCTTTGATATCTAGGCTGTTTCTTAACACTCGTATGAAGTGTGAGCCCTAGGGCAAGCTGGAGGGAGGGCTGGGGTGGAGGTGGGAGGTGCTTCATGAAAAGCAACAGGCTCTACAAACTAGTGCTGCTGCATGATTCTCACAATGCGATGAAGTGAGTCTGTAGTGGCAAAAGCCAGGTATTGACAACAGAGCCAGTCTTCCAGAATAACTCCACAGTCCCTGTCCAAGGACTTTTCTGCAAACTTGATCATCAGCAGCGTCCTTTTTATATCCAGCCAGTTCTGAAGCACAGCATCTCTCCGTGAGGGGTTGGAAGATGTACTTAGAGCGTGGAACAAGTCCTCACGTGGACCCCAAAGCAAACACTGAAGGATTCCCTTTGCTTCCGATATCAGGATCCTCTCCGAAGGGTTGGGATTCAGCAGGCAGCTGGCAAGTTGTTGAAGCCCTTGAGAGTAGAGGGAACGGCAAGGAATCTTGGGGAGATCAGCACGAGTATATTCCTTCTCCTTCAGCTCTGGATTCTCATCAAAGGGGTTGGGTAAGTGCAGCATTTCGTAGATGAGGATGCCAGTCTGGAACTCATCACACTTTTTGTACTGTGTTGCAGTGATGATTTCTGGAGCAAGGCGGGACTGATCCCGTAGGACTTCAGGATCCACCATATGACTCTTCTGCTTGGCCTGCGAGAAATTACTCACTATTAACCTGGCTGGGCAAGCAGTGTTGGGACTGGGTTCCATGGACTCAGAGCTCAGAGGGCTGCCGCCTGGTCTGGAATGAACAAGCAGCAGATTCTCTAAGCGCAGATCACAGTGTGTGATATGGTAGGGCTTCAGGTGCTCCAGGCCCAGACACAGCTGTAGCAGGAGCAGGCAGACCTGCCTCTCATACAAATCTGGGCTCTTTGCATGGCGGGGCGCAGATTCTCGCACAAAGTCAGCCACTGTTAAGTATGGGACCTCCCGTGTGATGACCACAACGCGGCTGCGTGGCTTGCTGATGGTCCCCTGGTTGCTCGAGTTGTCTTTCTGTGGAGTCTCTGGACTGGTAGGAGTGTCTCTCTTCTCCTCAGGCTCTTTCTCCTCTTCTTCCTGCTCTTCTTCTTCCACCTCTGGTGCATCAGCATCCTCCCACGGAAGGAGACGAACTGGCACTTCAGCAAGGAAATGGCCACAGTCCTGCTGGATGTTAAAGTTGATAGCCAGGCTCTGCCGGATAGACAGGCTGTGATAATACTGCTGGGATTCCTTAGCTTTGCTCTTACAAATCTGGGGAAGAAAATAAACAGAACAGGCATAACACTTACATTTGTAAATTATATATCTATCTGTATATTTAACAGGTACTTTGTTGATGGGCATTCACAGGGTAACCCTAAACACAAACACTGAAAAAGTTCTTTCCTGAATTGACCTTGGCAGCCTATCTTAAGGCACATGAACACTTTCCATCGGATAGTGAGCAAGTGCAGACCAACACGTGTGGACAGATCTCCCCGTGCATATATTATTCACTGGAAAATACAGTTCAGGCAGGTTGCACTCCCAGTCAGAACAGCAGCTGACACATGGCAAAGGCAGTGAAGCTTACTTTACAATTACTGTTTATCCATATCATTCTATTTTGTGTTCTTCTCTCAGCTTGGTGTGAAGCTTGAATAAGGTAAAAATAATCAATGGCAATAGGAGACACAAACAAACATGCATGGAATATCTGAGGGTATGATCAAACGACTGCAGGACTGAGTTAGCACAGCATAACAAGTTACCACCTGGGAGCTGAGCTAAGTGACTGGATGCATGCTCCTTGCCCACAGTACCTGGAAACTGCAATCTATCAGCTGCAGCTGTGTCAAGCTAACACATCATGTCTGCAGTGAAGGGTGTATGTGTGCATGGCAGAGGCTGTTGGCAAGCGGACTTGCTGTGCCTGAGATGAGGAATGGAAACTCAGTAGAGCGTGGTACCTTAACTGCGTTGATCCTAAGTATATGTTTTTATTTTGCCATATAGAGCTGTATTTAATTCTGTCCAGCAATATCTTGTTGATATGTACATTATCACCATAATAATTATCCTTAGTAACTGTTGGCACTGACATTAACAACTGGCTGCTCTGACCCTCTGACAACAGTCACTGGACAGCCTCTATTAGGGCCTCTGTTCTAAGGCACTTACTGATTAACATTACAGCCTTACAAAGACTCAGGTGTGTTGAACTTTGCATGTCAACCTTAGTTCTACCGACTTCAGGGAGATCATTTCAAGTGTGTAAAGCTGAGTGTATGTTGTAAGCTTTACAAGGTTAGAGCCCAAGCATTCAGTTGGTATAATGCACCAACCGCTCTTAACTGCAAAGGTCAAAGGAAGAGAAAATAGGAATACATCTCACTAAAACCCAAACCTTTCATCTTTTCTATGCTTACGGGGTTAAGAAATATAGTTTAATGGGAGATCGAGTCTTCTGCTTATTGATGAGCAAAGTGCATTGGCAAATAATCATATGAAAGTAGACACAAGTAGTAACAGTATTTGACTGTCCTCCTGTCTTTGACACCATGCATTTAGACTTCCCCGCATATTATGTACACAGTGCCTTAAACTGGCTGTTTATAACTGCCATGCAGAAACAAATGTGAAAAATGCATTTTCTAGTCCATTTTATTTGAGTGAGGAAAGTCATAATTCTGTGGAAATGCTGAGAATTGCCCTGTTTGGACAGTGGCTCTTGCCAATTCATATTTGCAAATATCTTTTCTCCTGTTAGAGGTGAAGTCAGTTCCTGATGGAAAGTTCCCCCCCTCCCTTCTCTCAAGGGTAACAAAAGTTTAAACAAATATAGTAAGAAGACAGCATTAACCTTTGAATTATACATAAAAAGAAAATGCCAGCTGATTGTGTCTGGGAGACACAGATTTATCACATCCTTAATACTGCACAGAAGGCAGGAGTAGAAAAGTGTTATATAGACCCTACCAGCATGTATCAAATCGGAGTGGGAGAGCAGCTATTAAGGAAAATGGAATAATTTAGTCTTCCATGCCCTGCAAGTCCATGGCCTTTCTCCTGTACAGCCAGCCATGGGAATAATAAATTCCAACTGCAGAAAAAGTTCAGGCTGTTGTAATCCAGCCTTTAGTTTTAAAAGTGCTAAAGTGACCTAATCCAAAATAGAAACCCATTCTGAAAGAGTTTTAATTTTAAGGTCAAGCTTACTCGCTGGTAAGAAAAGTGCAAACAAGCATTTACCCTTAGCTTTTGTACTATATTGGATTCTATTAGGAATATATAATCCACAGAGTATTTGTTCTTAAAAGAACTAATACTTCTCAATTTGGTGAATACAAGGGCTTTTTAAAAGCGTATGAAAAGGATTTCTCCTTGCCGATAGAAAAAGAAAAGGAATCAACATTTATTCCTAGTTTCTAGTTTCAGTCCTAGGCAGCCTATTTTTCCTGCTTACTTCAGAAAAGGGCTCACAAATGGTACAGAAGCAGCTCTCACAGGCCTCTGTGGAGGTGGTGATGCTTCCTTCTGATTTACAGATGACTGGCCACGCACCTCTGCACCAAAAGGCGTTCAGCTGTTAGGGCGGCGTACACTGCCTTTGCACTCATTCCCTCTTCCTCTGAGCCAGCAGAACTGGCCTGATCTGTATGCTGCAGGCTGGATCATTCCTAAGGGATGCCTTTCCAGCCTACTAAAAGCACCCCAAAAGTGAGCTGTTCTTCTCTATCTTCTCCTTGCTCTTCCTTCCTGCTATTCAATCCTAAGCCTATTTTACAGATTGAACTGATGGCCCTTCTCCTAGCTGGTATTTTAAAAAATATAGATTCTTATCTTTTAACATTACACCTTCACACTTGGGAAATGTAATCCCCCCCCCCCCCCTTGTTGCCTTCTTTTCCCTCATTCCAGCCCTCATTTCTCCTATCTTTATTTCTAACTCTCCAATTTTTGTTGCTCTTTTCTGGGTTCTCCCCATTTATTACATCTTCCTGAAGAGTGGTACCCTATAATGAATGCAGTATTCCAGTGAAGACCTCTCCACCATCAAGCAGAACAGAGCTTTGTTTGTAGTGATCCTTGTAACACTTCCCAGAGTGAACAAGCCACAATACTAACTCCATTGTTAGTGTGGTCCATGAAAACCTCCAGAGCAGCATCCACTCTCAAGTCTGAATCCACAGCACAAACTTTCCCCAAAGTCACTTTTAGGAGTTTCAGACTCCTCTCTTTATACCGACAAAACAGAAATGAAAGGCAGGGAAGTATATGGGTACATGAACATGCATGCACTATCTACAAAGTCAAGAGAGCCAAGATCTGACTGGAGAGGTATTTTCTGCTCCTTGCTTTTGGTTTATGAACACCATGAAGTGAGAAGTGGAAAGGCAGCTGGGTTATTTAAGGCTGATTAATTTGCTGACTATAGAAACAAACACTAAAATCTGTACACTAAATGCTTTGTACTTGACAAGGGGAATGGAAAGCTGGGCTGTCTACAAGCTGCACCCCAGAACTGGAGTAAGACAACAAAGGGTCACCTGTCTGAATTCAGAAAACACTTTCTACAAGACAAACCTGCAATAAACTAACATTCCTGTAAGCATCTGGCTGCTCTTCAGGCTTCTGCTGTCAAATGCAGCTGCTTGAGTCCAGGTAACTCCTGGGGCTTTAGATTGGACAGCTCACATTCTTATTTACCAATATCTCATTAGAAGAGGAAAATGTGCTGAAAGCAGTGGAGGCAGACCAAGTTTTCTTACTGATCCGTTCAAAGAAAGCTTATAGAATGTAAATACAATTTACTGACAAACTTCTTGTACTAGTTACCGTTTTCTGAGTTGCAGATTCTACTCAGAACGCTATTTTATATTCCCGTTTTGCAGTAGAATGCTGAATGTTAGTGTTTAATACTGTTTATGGGTAATAATGCTCCTCCTAGCATTTTGTATTGGAATAACTCTGTATTCCAACTCGTACTGGAATAACATTTTCAAAATGATGAGAATCAGTAATGCAACCAAAGTCTAGATTTACATTTGAAAAGATTTAGGGAGCAGTGTTTTAGACTGCTTGCGATGCATTGCTAAAGGAGTGGATACAGAGCTTTTCTGTTTGTGACAGTTAATGCTGTGTTGAAACTGTGAGTAAATACATAGCCCAGTTTTCTTTGCATGACTTTTAAAGCTTTTGTCTGTTCCAGTTAACTCCTCTAAAAACCCATGGAAAACCTGTTGCCTTTTACATACCTCGTATGTTGAATTCCTATTTTTCTGGGGCATGGGAAAAGAAAAAAAGGTGAAAATACCTGGACTGAAACACCAACAGAAAGTAGGATCAATCCCTCATTTACCATTTGCTTTAATGAAATACAATCAGCTGAGCCATGAAGATAAGGTATGTGATAGTAGCTGAAAGGAAGGTGTTGATAAGGGCTTGGCAAACCTCATTTCGAAAGCTGATAAAGAGCTGGTTGCTCAAAAGGTGAAGCAATGCTGGTAGAAAGCCCTTCCACATGATGCAAGAAAACAATGAGAGAAAAGCAGAGAAAGAGTAGGAAGGAATGGAAACCTTCCATCTTCCTTTTCACTGGAATGCACTGCTATCATGTATCTTTAGTGCATCCATAGGAACTAAACTTCAGTCACATTTCTAGGGGTGAGAACAAGTTTCCGTATATCCCACCATTTCCATTTTCTCCCCTCTGCCCCCATCCCTAAGAAGCAAGATTTTAATGGTTCAGAGCTTCTAGAAACTGTTCTGCATTAGCTTTTCTTTTTCCTTTATGAGGCCAGTAGCCTATTGTGCCATCAGCTGACTTCCACTTTACCAGCAGGGAATCTCATTTCCACTCTGTCCTATGCATTTTCCAGGCGTCAGTGAACTTAGAGCACGGTGAATATTGTGGGAAATGAATTTACAAATGCTGAAAATGAGAAACACAGAAGATCACAAAGACTGCACCATCTGTGCTGCTGCGTTGTCTTGCACAGAGGGACAACTGCAAATGAAATTCTGTGCAGAATGAAAGCTTGCTAATCCCAAATTGATAGCTTGTTCTTGGCACAACCTTGTTTTCCAAGGAGGCCAGCTTGATCTCTGATTGACCTCATTCTCTTGATCTGGCCTTGGAACAGAGCTTTGACTTTTTAATGATGTGCCAAAATACAGGGCTGTACGCTGCTGGGACTGAACTCGGGACGGGCTGAAAGATGAACGTCCAGAGCTTTATTTTCATCCGAAGCATGAAGTTCTGGGATGACCTTTAGTAACACTCCTGCAAGAAGCTCCACTAGGAAACTGAGTTACCAAACCCCCGCCTTAGCACACTGGACAAACCAAACAGAACTGGAAAAGAGCTGTCAGCTGCAACAAGGAAACTGTCAGCCATATTCAGCCCAATAACTATTGTACTTCTGCACTGCTCTGGCTGATGCTTGCAACAGCAACCTTAGCAGAAAGCCTAAGGTTTCACTGCTAGAAGAACTGTTGCTGCTGCTCTGTATCAGTCAAAGCAATAAACTTAACTGCTCCTTTTGAGCTGTTTGCACCTCTGCAGTTCCTGTTATCCTGCCTGAACTGCATTGCAACGTGTGCCTGTGGCCAGAACACACAAGCTGCAGGCCATAACCATGCTGGATTTGACGGCTGTATTGTTCCATGTGGACTCTGAATCGTGATTTCTATGTGTCTGTCTATGATATCGTACAGTAATTTCCTTGCGAGTTAATACTGAAAGTGGCAGTAGTTCACACCAGTGACACAGTAATTACCTTGTCTGTTACTCAGTCTGAGTAATCTTTTTTCCCCAATAAAAAGGATGTGTCATATCACTGCCTTATTCAATCTATACAGATACTAAGAATTAAACTAATCCAGTCCAGTCTGTACAAAAGCTTGTGCTCTCTGCTGCTTTCACTTTAATGTAACCTTTATGCTACATATTTGGAATTACTGATAAGGCTGTGGTTTCAGATGAATGTTTACCCATATTGCCCCAGATCTACCTTAGTGGTACTGCACTTAGTGAAGGAAAAGTACTTCAGGGACTAGAATTTTATGGAAACCTTTCCTGTACGGGAACTTCTTGTTTTTCCATTTGGAAAAGAAGGTTTATGACTTATTTACTGGTTTTACTTATGTTTCGGTCAAAATAATTTCCACATGACTTCCTGCAACAGTTTTGGCACAGGATGTTTACTGGCATGATGATGATGATTAGGTGAGAGTGAAGCAAAAAGCATAGCGATGCTTTGAAACAACACACCCCTTCAAACAATGTTTGACAGAACAAGTTGTGCCCTTCACCAGGTTTATCAGAGCATCTTTGGTGGTACCACCGAAACACAGAGGTGCACTGGTACATGCATCTGCACAAAAGGTTCATTCTGCTTCATTTAGTTCTGCAGCAGTCAAATAGTGAAAGCTTATTTTTTAACAGTGCTTTTGTAATTCTGCTTTTGGAGATACAATCTGAAAATGTGATTTGTTGTTTTTTTTTTACTTATGTATTAAGACTTAACCCTCTTTGAGGTGAATCTCTTGTTTTCTACAAAGAAACAAGAATTCAGAAATCCTGTTGTCACATTTTTCCCTCAAATCTAATATTAAAATCATAGAAGTTAAGAAGTGTCTGACTTGTTGCTTGGGTAGTTCTATAGAACTGAAAAGAGCTACAGAAATTTACACTGTGTGGCTCCATATACACTTTCAAATTATATTTCTAAGACTTGATAAAAACCAACAGGAAGACTGTATTTTGGATAATTTTAACCTCACTGTTTTTGCCATATTTTTGGGGGGGATGAGGGATTTAAAAAGGCAGGAACACACAGCTTATTTGCTGGAGATATTCTATTACATGATTTGACTCACTCAGAAAATACCCATGATGATCAGACTGGTGTATCTGTTAAAGCTAAATTCCCAAATCTCTGTGTAATGTAATAGCAATCTGTTGTCAGGAGGTTTTGTTCAAATCTGCTCCTGGACTGATGACTTAAAGAGTCAAAGATCAGCTTGGGGCAAATGTTAAGATGAGGCTGTATCTTCATACATCACATTGAGCAATAGGGAGGGGATTTTCAAGAGCAGCTTCCTCTCATTGTAACAGCACAACAGCTCATGGTGACCTCCAGCTCAAGGATATTTTGTGGATCCTTCGCTCACTCTCAAGGCCATCACACCTATATTACACTGCAGTGAATTTTGTTAGTCTGAGAACTGCTTTTAAGACACGTGAAAGAGGAGCTATAAAAAAAGCACATATTTGACCATGCTAGATTGCTGTTCTTTCTTGAACAGCAGGTACGAAAACAACGATGTAGAACTTGCCTATCAGGGAATACTTTAAGGGCACATCCATACTGTGCAAAGAGGAATCACATTAGTGATAACCCAGACCTGACTATATAGAAAAATACCACCTTGGGTCCTAGCAGCAACCACTTTTGCATTAGTCTACTGAAACCAAACCCCCCCAGACTGAGCAATGCCAGGCTGCTGATTCTGCAACCAGAGTAGATTGCCAGATATATTCATGGTCTGGTTCTGAGCCGTCCACAAGACACCCGTATTTCATTGCACATCTTATCAAAAAGAGCTCCTTGATGATTAAAGAAGTACCAATGGTTATGCCAACAAATCTGCCTTAGGAAGATGCCTTTTCTAGTCAAGAAGAACATATCAGTTGTACCAATCTTACCTTTTCTTTTTTGTCTTTCCTGTAAACGATGATGCAGGAGTGATAATATTTTGTTCCTGTAAAGCACCAGCCTTCTGAGAATGTCAACATTCTCCATGAGCAATAATCAATTGGGCCGCGCACACCTATCTATGCTGGGTAATAAAGGTTTTATCTCAAGTTTCAACAAGGGGCAGTCAAACATTCACTGATTTACTCAAGGTCACACAGGAAGCCTGACAGAGCCCAGTCTCAGCTGTCTTTCTTACTATCACCCTACCAGATAAGCATTGAGAACTGCAGAGATACAGCTCTCAGAACAACCAACCTATATAAAAGACCATAAAGTAACAACATCTAGTGAGACAACTGCCAACTATTCATTAAGAGATCAGGAGTAAATCTAGTAAATCTTATTTCTGTAGCGTGTTAGCTGAAGACTAAACTAGACCCAAATCAATTGAATAGTTAAAGGCCACAAAACACCAACACGTTCCACTTTTTTTAGTATAGCTTATAAGAAAACACTGATGGCTTGAGAGAGCTTCTGGAAGGCTGGTGATTAACAGTGATAGAAATATAAGACCTTGCATGGGAGCATAAAAATACATTAGCCTAGCCTGTAAATTTAAAATTGCATGGCTCTGAAAACTGAGAACTTTGAAATCTTTCCTAAGAGATGTGTTAGTGCATGCAGATGAACCAAAGGATTATGCATTGCAAGTCTCCAAACAGCTGCTGACACACGTTAAAGTAATACAGCTTTTTCTTCAGTATTTAATGAAACACTGATCACAGTAAAGACTGAGCTGGGTTGATTTTGTTTTAGTGATTTTGGAGCTGCAATAAGAACAGATGAAACTTAAACAGCAGATAACAGTGCAACCCAGGCTCCTTGGGAGATGGAAGGGCCTGTGTCCTGGGAATCTGACTTTTCATGCAGTGCTGCCTTGCCTTGTAAGTGCAAGAACCATGCACTTACAGGGCTTATCGCTACTGGGTGTGTTGCATGTTATTCTGTCACTGATGCGGAGGGTTACTGTTTTTCAAGCCCCTCTTACCTTGACTGCATAATTGTTGAGAGGATCTTTTGCGTAAGAAGCTGGGTAGTAAACTGCATCGCCTGCCTCACAGCACGGCTTGTCGCTGGTCAGCCGGAAATCCGACCAGCTGTCCACGCCGAAGCGCAGCTGGTCCTTCTGTCCGGCCATGAACAAGTCTTCACATTTAAGTGCCAGCTTCTTCAGTGAATCAGCGTGAAGGCTCCGGATCTTACCGACCACCTCCTCCCGGTTTTCAATTCCTCGATAAAGTGCTTGTCTCTGCGGCTTCTGGACTCCTTTGCCCTGCTTCGTGTGCGAGATGCGCCTCCCTGTCAGAGACTCCATGCTGTTGGAACACCGGTCCTTAATACTGATAGTGGTTAGGCTGGAAACACTGTTAGTTGCTGAGGTGGTCGCTCTTAGCTTTTCTGTAGGCCTGTCCAAGGAATCTCCTGACTCGTTGTCCAGTATCTTGAGCTCCAGGCTGACAGAAGAGCAGGCGCTGCTTGCTTCCCAGTTGGTGTCGATATCGTAGGTGGGATTGGCCACAATGCACAGGTTGTTCTCCAGAGCCTGTTTCTGGAGATCTCTGGGAGTGGGCTCTGTGTTCGCTCTCAAAATGGTTTTCTTTGGCAGTGGAGGTGGCGTTGGCTGTAAGATGTTCATTGTCTCCTGGTCTACTAGTCCTCCAAAGGCAATGGCATCATCCAAAGCTCCCTTCGGCTGCCTCGGCTGTTTCGGAGGTATCATGGCTGCTCTGGACTGTCCTGTGTAATAAGAAGATAACAGTAATAGAAGATTAAAGCACTGTGCATCTGCTGCTTGTATTTGTGCTCTACAAAGAATTTTAGGGCAAAAAAATTAAAATGTGCTAGATACCCCCAATATTTGAAGAAAACCTAAATCTATGCCTGAAAAGATGAACTCATGAGAGATCAAAATGACCAAATCACATATATATATTGTCATATGCACTCAGTTTCTAATTTGACCATGGCCTATATATTCAAATTAGCTTCAGTGCCAGCAATGCTGGCATTTTACATCCCACAGGATTAATGACAAAAAGTGTGAGCAAAACCCAAACATCCATTTTGGCACTAGGGCAAAATTCCAGTGTCAATAATTACAGCCAGCCCCCTGTAATTCCTTCTCCAGTCAATCAAGTGTAATATTCCTCCTTACTTCCTATTCGAATGTGCTATATAGGGGTGGATGCTGCTGAGTGGCTCTGTGTACTCTTTCTTTGAGATTCCAAACGGCAGGTCCAGACACAAAAGCATGGGATTTGCACTGACAGACTGGTTTCAAACATTTGCATGCTTCTAGGGAAGATAAACTTCCAGTCATGTGTTTTGGATGGCTTCTAGAAAGGACGATTATGCTTTATAACTGCCAGAGTCCTTGGAAATGAAGAAAAAATAAATTACTATAATATAATAGCGAATAAAAGCCACTAAACAGACAACACAAATGACCAACTGGCTGCTTTGGGACAATTAAGCACTTGTTATTCATATAAAAATGAGATTTTTCCACTCTTAATAATCAACCACTGCTTTCAGAGAAATTGTTCTCTAAGTTTTCTGCTGCTCCTGTGAGGTTCATTGACTACTGTGGTAAAGTAGGAAGCCAATTCTTACAGTTGCAACACAGCAGCCGTGAAATGGGTGCTCTGTATAACTGCAGCTGAGCATCTTCCTAACACAGGAGCAGCAAGTAGAAAGACACTGTGGCTATGCGACTCTATAATATCTGCTGCATCATAAAATCATTTAGGCTGGAGATGACCTTTAAGATCACGGAGTCCAACCATTAACCCAGCAATGCCAAGTCCACCAAGTCTTCGTAAAGAAAGGACTGAACTGGAATGCTGAACCCAACTGGGGGGAATCTCAGATTCAGATTGGCATTACATCACTTTGGTCCATAATAGATAATAAATGACTTTGCTGTCCATGAAAAGGAAACTCAACAGCTTCCTTTCCGCTGGAAGATAGGTTGTTACAGCTTTCATGAATACTATACAATTTAAGATCCTCTTGGCCAGGATGCACAAAACCCTGGAACACTGGGTTAGAACGCTGAAAAGGACTTCCTAGATTCAGAAGATCAGGGAGGGCTGTGTTGTTATATGTATCCACAAACAGAATAGCATTGACTCTTGAACTCTTAACATTCAATGTCTTTTCAATCATTCTAGAAAAGATGGCATCACAAATGGAAGCTGTATCTCTATGTTTTGTTTAAGCTCAAGAAACCCTCCGAAGAGCCTCATGGATTTTGTGATATGCATGGATATTGTGATAAACCTGCACATGACAGGGGGGTTGGAATGAGATTTTCTTTAAGGTCCCCTCCAAGCCATTCTAAAGTGGCTTAAAAAAAATTCAGCAGTCCAGGGACCCTCTACTGCTCCTTTCTGATCTTGCTATTGCAGTGAACATGTTCTAAGAGCAGCTCCTCCTGTCACCGTTTGAGATGCTGCAGCATGTACCACTTGGGCCAGCTGAGCAGTGCAGGAACTCCTATCACAAGGTTACTTTCTACAGAGTGGCACGATTCGGAGTCAAAAGCAGAATTGATGTCTCTGTGCCAAACACACACTGCCAGATGCTACAGGCTTTTGCTTAATCCTGAGACAAGTTCACTCACACTTCAACTTTCTTGCTCATCCAAACATGTGTTGTCTTCCACAATTGCTCACTCTTACAAAATCTGTGACCTATGTACTTGTACCCCTTGCAATACTCTGTGTTAAAGATCCCGTGCCCATTTGCTCATTCTTACCCTCTTCCCCACTATGCTAAAATAGCCTAACTGCTGCTTATTTCAGGAGGCAGTTTCCCAATACATATTGCTTCTGTGACTTGCTCATCCAAGGACTGCACAGATGCTAGAGGGAAACAGCAAGATGCACATCTCAAGCAAAAGCAGCACAAGCTCTCTCCAAGAAAGGTAAGATTTACAGCAGTGTTTCTTCTTGATTCCCTTATTTTCCATCTGCTTTAATGGCTCTGTCCTCCAAAAGCCTTTCATACAGCAAGGGGTGTTGCGAGTGCACCCACTGACTTTTGCGTAGCTGTTGGAACTGTGACATCAAAATTGAAGGTGGTTTTCATAACCAGAAGTTGTCTTTGCAGATGTCTGGTGGGGGTGGCAGGATCCAGAGAACTGCATGTGCAAGCCATTATGTACTTACTTTTCCAAGTATTTTCAGCTGAGGAAAATGAGTGTGTAAAACATGTCATGTTACAGTATCATTTCTCCCCACAAGAACTAGTTTTCCATATTGTAATCTAGACAACTGTACTATGTGTTTGAAAAGCTCACGTGAACTGTTTTTATGCTGAGTTCTTAATGCTGTACATTTCTTTCATGCCCAATGGCCTATTCTTTCCAGCTCAGCTTTCCCCAAGCATGGCGTGATGCTGCATGTTCTGCATTTGAAATTCATTGTCTAGCAAAAAGAAATGGTTGTCTTAAATTTTGTCCCTGCCAAAGGCACAAGAATGTTCTTTTGCATGCAGTTCCTGGCAGACCATTTGCTTCTCTTACTTGCTTGTCATCTCCTTCTCCCATTGCAGTGCTGAAACCCCATCATTTCCATACCTACTGCACAGATGCTCCAACATTACAAGGTTCAGCCCGAGGTACCCTTGGAAGGCAAATGAAAAGGTGGAACAGGCACAATATTAGGCTACCACTTAAAGTTATTTAAAGTGGCTTCCAGACTGCTCAAAGACAGAAAAAAAAAATGAACTCTTTGTAGACAGCATCTTTCTAGAGAGCTTTAAGTAATTCTGCAGTTCAGGAACATCTATTACAGGCTCTCTATACTGTTTAGATACTGAAGTCTCCAGGTATCATGCAGAGCTCTGAAACTCCAAATCAGTCCTAAAGCACTTAGATTTTATTTTTGGGGATGACTGGTCTATCATCAGACTTTGCATTGCAACTTGTGTTAGCGCATGAACCTAGTCAATCTGACACACTGGGCTCAGGTTTCATTCACATTTATATTCCATGAGCATGTGTTTCTTAGAGTAATGGCATAATTATTATTTAGACTTTTTGACAGTCCGTCCATGGTTTTTGCTTAGACCAGATCAGCTGTACACATTGTCAGGAAGAGTCAGAACTGTGAAGTAAAATGCTTCTTTAACTGGGAAGACAACTAATGGTGAATCAGGCAAGCCAAGGGGGTGACACACTGCATGCTTCCAGCCTGCCTTGATCAGAACTATTCCTGAGACATATATTGCTCTACAAAACATGATAGGCCAATACACCAATGACAGCAGGCTGCTGCTGTACTTTCTCCAAACTCATTTTACTCTTGACATGGTAATATATCCTACATTCCCCTTGATTCCTGAAAGTGGTTTTCTGATTATATGCCATTACCATCTCTCATCCAAGGATAACATCCCTTGTGGGAAGATGTGACTTAGAGCTGAAAACAATACTCTAGCATTCACAGTAGTCACTAAATGACTGCCATGATTACTAACTCTGTTCTCAATTTTAGTGATCATTATAGTACTACTTAATCCCTAATCCCCCAGTGCAAGGATTTAGAGGATGAACGAGACCCAGAGGGCTAAAATGACCAAAATAACTCTCACCTCTGCCAGTCTCAAACTTAACACATCACTTTGACAAAACCTCTTCATTTTACATTGCCAAGGACAACAAAAAATGTAATAATAATGCATGTACAACATGGATAACCAATATCCCAAGGCCACACGTATGAAAACCCCAACTGAACTAAAATCAAAACTGTGGACTCTACAGTAGAGAAGAGTGAGAAAGAGGAATTTCAGGTGGCTCTTAGGTGTCTGCAGGAAACCCACTGCAAGACAGGGCTGTGCTGATCACACAGCTGGATCTCGGAGCCATCCAGTGGCATTTGCTTTGGCAGCCTCTGCTGACCTGTTCCTCCTCACAGCCAGGAATGGAGTCAGATGTGCCTCTAGTTCTCATGTCAGTACATCCCCATTTCACCTTACAAAGTCCAGTTGTGAAAAGCTGATTAAAGTATTCACTAAGTAAAATCCACAGGTTGGCCACCTCCACTTTAGAAATTCCCCCTCTCTACCCTTGTCCTAGTACTTCCCCCTCTTCCCCTTGTACTTGGATATTCATCCTTTGCAATCTGCATTTTTATTGTAATACAGAGCCTGGAAAAGATTTCTCTGTATAAGCAGCAGATCAGTTAGCCTGATCCTTAACCCCCTGACTGATAGAAATAACCAAACCATGACAAAACCCACAAATGCGTGAAGTACCTTCCAACCACTGCAAAAGCTCCCAACATCCTTCGCAGCCCCAATTGCAAGAAATGCATGTTTATCACTTCTAAGGATGATAATATATGTAACAGAAAGGAGAGATATCACTTGTTAAGTAACATTCAGGATGCACCTCCAGTTTCCTACCAATAATCTGAGGCTCTGCACAGAACTACAGTGAGACAGACTGCAAGCACGAGATAAATACAAACTTCAGATGCAACACTTGTCTGCCTTGGTGACTTGTCAGGTCTTGCTGCCTGCCCTCCATTACACCATGTTAAAGATATTACCTGGACTAATTACATAGCATACAAAATGCCTCAGACTGATACTGTAATCACTGTCTGTCACTGAACTGTCAGTTTTAGTCAGCAATGATTTCACTACCTTATTTATAGCCTGACTAAAGCACACTGCTCTTGTCTAACTTACTGACTGAGGCAATACTCCATGGCAGATGCTGTCGGTTGGGATTTTTTCCAGTGTCAACAACCATAAAACCTAGAAACTTAGCCTTTAGGTGTAAGGAGAAAAATGGCTGATAATAAAATAATCTATTTTTTTGTAAATGACAGAAATACTACCCCGAGTATACTGAGAATCTATACTGCATCTACTTACAGCGATGCAAGTTCAATCAAGTTATTTCCTTAATAAATTCAAACAAAGAGAAAAAAGTAAAGGTTAATAAAGGAATGGATTTTCCTTCTCTTGTCTTCCTTACCATAAACTACAGGGCTTGCCCGAATTAAGTTCTGTTAGAATAAGGGCACACCATACAAAAGAAACAGCCACGCCTGACCTTGCACATCTGAACGTTTGTTTCTGCATCTAGAATCCACTGGAGTTTTAAATGCGTTGGCTGTTGATACCAAAGGTAAACCTCTCCACAGTTCTGCTCACCACATGAGCATCCATCCGCACTATGATCAAGCCAGACCCTGTTTCTTTGATAAGCTAAACAGATCCAGCTTCTTCAGTTAGTCCCTATAAAGGGCCTGCCACAATACTAGGCATTTGCAAAACTGTTCTTTAGAGCCTGTACAGTGTTTTTTTAACCATTCTTCTTAAACTCCTCTTGTTTACACACCCAGAACACACTGGGCTCTTTTATCTCTCATCATAGTGGGACCTCAGGTTTCCTGAAAGCCCCAGCTCTTTTACCCCGTATCTGAGAAGAATCCTCCATCTTGGTAACGCCTGCTTGCATTTTACATTTTCTTTTTTAACTCCTAGATGTCTGATGTTACAGGTTTGCTGAAATAGCAAATACAGCCCAGATTTTACACGTGAGCTGGTCCCAGATTCTGCATCTGCGGTTTCTTTCCTGACAGATAACTGCAGGCACACTTGCAGGTTTTGCAGGCAGGACTGTAAACTGCTGATGGGATAACTCCTGTGGGAGCAGGAGAAGGCCAAAGCCAGCTACATGTGAGGGAAATACCCAATATAAACTACTACCTGACTGCAGATGAAAGTTTACCAAAGCTTGCCGTAATTTCTGTTCATAAAATTCCATGTGATGTGTCACAACTGCAGGTTAGACATTTATCAAGGTAACGACACAGTATTATCTGCTTTTCAATAAAACCCCCATAGAATATGTATTACATCAGTATTTTAAAAGTGAATATTGTGCATTATATGCTGCAAATTCAAATGGTCACAATATATTTTCCAAACTACAGGCTGTAGTATGTAGCTATAAAGAAGGTAACTGTGGAAGCAATTGCAGTTGAAGCAAGAGTCAAATGTGATGTAAATTCTTGTCTCACCCTTTCTTTCAGTTACGTAGATCGGTATTTGTCAATTTTACAAAATCTATGATTTTGCTGCTTGGTGATGTAAGATGTGCAAACAAGTAGGAATTATTCTCTATTCCTACCTAGTAATCTCCTGATAGCTATCTGCATTAGTGAGGCTGCTTGAATAAACCAGAGAAGGGCTTGAACAGCAGCCAGAGAACTCAGTGCCATTTAGGGTAGCAATGCTTTTAACAAGGAGCAAGCTTGCCAAGCCAGACCAAGCCAAGCCTCGAAGTTACTTTAACTCTTTCAAACCTAAAACTTACTTTGGTGACACCAAATCTGAAAAGTCAGCCAAGGATGAGGAGATTTTGAATAGAATGCTGAGGGTCACGTTTTATACAGTTCTACACAGAAAAAACACTGCCCAAAACGAGGACTGATGGAAGCGATTTGGGTGAAGCATTTAGGTTGGAAGGGACTTCTTGAGCTGGTCAGGTCCAACCTTCTCTGCTCAGTCGGAGTCACAGCTGGAGCAGGGTGTCCAGGCCCATGTCCAGTTGGGTTTTGAGTCTCTCCACAGGAGACTCTACAACTTCCCTGGGCAACCTGATCCAGTGTTTGATGGTGTTTTATTGCCTTTCCCATGAGTTGGCTACTCCCAGCTTGTGAGATGCCGTGGGGAGGACAGAACGGAAGCACGTCTAATTCTGTGCAGTGAAGAGGCTGCCATCAGGTGTGACCTCTTGCTAAAACTGAGCTAAATTGAGTACAGATTTGAACAGAAGATTCACACTAGCATCACTCTGGTTATGAAATACAAGTCATTCCTGGGCTGTGTGAGCACTCTGGCTAAAAACCAGCAATCTCACCACGAGGAATAAGCGATATTTCATACATTAAATGATATCTTAGCTTGACCCTTTTACATGTCAGTCTGGTTAAGGACATGGGCTAACCATGCTGTAAATAGTTCTGATGTGGCTAGATTCACTGACTGGATTCTGTTGTAACATAGCTATGTCCTACATTCAGAAAATATACAGATACACATATATATATACACATCATATATATACGAAAACAATTCATTGGATCTTTCAATAATTCAGCATACAAATATAAGTATTAGTTTTCTTCCCTGAAGTTACAATCTCTTGGTAGAGGTTAACAGCACTCTTGGGCAGGATATTTTTCCTCTTTATGCTTTATAAACAACACCTAATGAATGTTTTAGTAGCAGAACACATTAATAAGTTGGCCACTAATTCACATTTCAGGAAAAAAAAAATGCAGCAATATCACTAAATGTCTAAGGAATGTATGCACCTGAGGCTTTGAAATGTAGTCCTTGATCCCTCAAACCTGTGTGGATGTGCCAAGCCCCCTGTTTGTGTGAGCCAGCTCAGTGCCGTCAGGTTACTCTTGTCCAAATGCTTAATAAGTTGTCCAGATGCTTAATACATAATACAGGGTTGAAGTATTACAGAAACACCTGTATTCAGGTGTTCTCGAACATAATAAATGAGAGATTTTTGTTCTTTTAGAAAATAAGGCTGTAAGTATTCCTGAATTCACAGTACTTCAAATCAAAATGCTTTACAAAATGAGGCTGATAATATTGATAGTGTATCTCAGGGGATGCTAATTTGTCTTGCTCACTTATTTCCCAGAGAAGCCCTGCATAGGTGTATCTTCTTAATACATGTCAGGAGTTCAGCAGTAGCTGCACAGACCATGCAGTACCTTCGGGACATTCATACCTTCAACTTTTCTGAAGGAGCAACAGTAAACTCTCAGACTGGGATGAGAAATGTTTTAGTAAACAGAAGATGGCTACAAACATTTTAGAAGTCATTGATGCTCTAAAATAAAGCATCCTAAAAGCCTCCCTGCTCCGTGCGTTAAACTCCTTTGGTAAAAGCTCCTCCAAACAGATCAAACAGTGTGTCTTTTAAAAGTATGCGAGATGCTTATCATGGAGAGCAATTAAAAGGTAGTTTTAAAATCACAGGAAAGAAAACTCTTTGAGTGGCCGAATCTTCATTTTCTTGGTTGTGTATCCCAGAATGAGACAACAAAACTGTTTCCTATTAACATTTAAACTAAGATTTAAATTTATTATGAATTTATGTTATTTTAAATATTTAAATTCATACTTAAAAGGTTGTCTTGAAAACCTAACCTTATGGAAGTGTATCGAGCTGTTCCAAAGGTTCTCCATGCCCTAGAAAGGTGTGTAAGACCTGAGAGAACTTAAATCTTCCCCTCTGAGAACACACTTACCTAAATTGCTGTACGTAGCACTGCAAGCATTTAAGTCAGGAGAACTTGAAGTTTCTTCCTTTTCTTCCTCCGCCTGTGGGCCACGGATCGATGATACTGGTATGACCGAGGCACTGCCACCATTGTCCTGCTTCACAAACACAGCTCTGGGAACACGAGGGGACAAATCCTCCAGTGTCGTATCATCGGGCACTTGACTGAAACGAAACGAGACAAAATCACCTGGAGACCAAAGCTTGGTGCTAGATCCTACTGGCAGAATACCAGATGAGGCATTAAACGTCTTCAGGAAAGGGAACGAACTGGTAAAGTAGGAAAGCTGTTCTCACCCTTCCTTTTAAAAAACAACTTTCTGTAATATTTATTTTCCTTAATAAGAAGGAACAACTTTTGACTGAAATAGTAACAGGAAGAAAGGTTCACACCTTTCATACAAAAGGGGCAATAAAATGTTTTACAGTCGACTACAATCAAGATACGTGCGCCTGTATATACAGGCATAATTCTGCATAAAACATGTAGGACTCATAGGACAACAGCTGAATTTAAGGTGCTTTTCACCAATCAGTGGTTTTGCTTTAATCGAGGAGACCAAGGTATAGCAAGGGGGCTGTGAAATCTTAATCAGTGCATACAACTGTAATGATACATTTTCGTGTACTGGTAGGAACTGGGGAATTGACACTCTGGGAAACAGACCAGTAGCTTATCTAAGCCAGTAATGTATTTCCCATGTAAAATTCTCCAGGATTAAAATCCATCCACATTAGACCAATTGCAAAAGGCCATCAAGACTTTCCTCTGTGCTCTCTTAGCCATGAGGTTTCAATCAAATTGTGATGACTTGCAAACTTAAAAGGTGTGGAAATCAGGGATTCAATCAGTTGCCATGGATATATTTATTGCAGTATCATTTTTAAATTATGCATTATAGAATTTTGATAACTATCCAGGTTTATTAAAAAACCCCAATCCTACAGAAAACAGCAGCAATTATCAATAATATGCCACAAAAACATGTTGGAGCAAAAACATTTCTGTGCCTTTATGCTCTCTCTCACAGAAACAAGTACTCACTATAGGCCAAACCTCAATGTCCTGGTCACTAATCAAATAGAAGCAAGATTTTTAAGTGCTCGTGACTTCCACAAGGGATAGGAGTAACGCTTCCTTCGCAGGATGAGCAGCACATCAGACATCTGGGCAGATAATTAATTTGTGTGGTAAAGATTTAAAACTTCCTCAAAGACTTTACATAAATTACAGGCTTATGTCTCTCTATGGCAAAGCCAAACTACTGAAAAGCACGGTACATAATCTTCTAGCAATCCCAGACTACAAAGATTAAAACATGCCAGTGCTTTGCATAACACAAGGCTCCATGTACGGTGCAGTGCGCACATGCCGTTTCTACTCAGACTCATGAATTCTAACTGCAGGCTGATACAAACCAAGCTCATTAGAACTTGTTAGTAAAAGAGGAAAAATGGCAGAAGTTCAAAAAGATGTAATCTTTAATTAGAATAAATTTTTTTGTATGTTTTTAGTACCATGCATAGGAACTGTGTGAAGAACATTCCATGTGCCGTAAATATATCCACGAGAGTTAACCTCGCATAATTCCAGAGCAAAGCATACGTGAAAGTAAAGCAGTAACAAGGCTCTCAAGATGATGAAAAAATCATCTAAAGGCTTGTAGTTGCTGTAAATCAGATACATACCTGCATTCCTCAACAGGAGTGTTTTCCTTCGGAAAAACTAGGGTCTAATAGCTTTACAGTTGTGTCATTGCCACAAACCGGGAGTTACCGTATCTCAAAGTAAGTTTTTAGTACCGATTGGTGAGGTACAGAACATACTCATTCTCCAAACCAGACACATGCAAGCACATTCACTAAACCTAAGCTCAGAAGCGTTTTGGCAAAGTAAACCAACAGCTAGAAAGGAAGAAAGAAAAAAAATACCAACTCACCCACTGTACTCACTCACACAATTCCCCATTAAAGGAAATTCTTTCAGGGCCTTCTTGAGTCTTTTAATCATGTCTTGAAACTCTGGCGAGCCATTGATCCCACAGTGTTCTGATGTGCTACAAGTTGTGCAAGCTGTAAGCAACAGGGCTGAACTCTGCACAGAGTGATACACCTACTGCACCTTAATGTTTACCTTAGGGGGTTGGTCCCAGGGACTTGCCAAAGCGCCCCAGGAAACCAGTTAGTTACAGCCCTGCCTTCTTAACTCTTCCACTGCCTCCTGAGTTGAAAACAGTTCACAGGCTGCTACATCACTGTTCTGGTATGACAGCTATGGTCTTAGTCATGTTAATGAGTTAAGGAAAAGCAGGTTCAAATTGCAAGAGGAGTTCTAAGAACTTTGACTAAGCCGCTGGCGAAAGTGAGTATCTCAGACCTGTATTCCAACCAGTCTTAGTGTGTGCATCTAATACATTTTAAATTGCAGCACTTGGGTGTCAGGCCATGAAATCGGTGGGGAAAAGCTTCCCTGTAACTGAACAGAAAGGATGGAGAGACCCAGCATACGTACGAGGTGCAGCGACCCACGAGCAAAATGCCAACGCATGACCGGTGCCGACAGAAGCCAGAAGGAACAAAAGGGGAAAACATCCTCACCCTGTAAGCTGCAGGAACTCAATTCCCAATTGCTTTTGCTTCATGGTGTAGCCTAAACAGTTAAAAGCAGCAGTTTTCAAGAGAAGCAGAGCAGCTGATAAACAAGCAGTTCTCTGAGATTACAGCTATTAAAGCCTGATCTTGTATAACTTTGTATCTGCTTGTTGATAGCAAGTGATACTTAAAGCTATCTCCTTATTTGGGATATTTATAGCTATTTTGCCAGGATGGATTCTTTGATGCCTTGCATAAGAGCACGTATTTAGCTTTTACCATAGTGGGTGCAGCCTCCTCTGTCCAAGCCTTGTTCTTTTCCCTTTTTTATTTCAAACCTAAACTTCATAGGAAATTCATTACCTCGGAGAACTCTGCTCACCATAAAAGTGACCGACCGTCCTTCCGATTCACGGCCCACTGAATTCACATGCTTGTCACTCACATGCACATAAGCTCAAAATGGTTTTAAAAGTGGTTTTCTTCTGTGGGGACAAATGCCCCCGACTCCTTCCCTCAGGCTCTCCTCCTCCACAGCTTTTGGAAGGTAGCCAAAAGATGATGTGCTCTAACTTGCCTCGGTCTTTTGGGAATAATAAGAACCCAGAGAGCAGCCTGTGCGGCGTGTTGATTTTCATGAGGACAGCGGAACCACAGCTATTGTCTGACCTGTATTTTCCTCCATTCAGATCACGCCTTCTCAATTTGTGTGATTCATAAGCAGCAATGAATATGAGCAGAGAGAGCAGAATACTTATAAGAAGTGATTCTGAGAGCGCATTCCTGAATTAGGGTCAGATCTAGAGGTCAAGCTGAGGGAGTACAGCTCCGTGCAAGACAGCACATAAATCCAAGTGGCAGAAACTAGAGACAGAAACAGAGGAAAGCTAATGTGGCCTTCGACCCAGCTGAGGCTCTGATCTCCTCCCTCAGTGGACATCAGCAAAGCAGTAGAGACAGTTTGAGATGAGAGAGCCCAACAAGGCAGATGACTCAGTTCTACACAAAAACATCTGTGTCGTTTCTAGATATGGTTAGTTTCAAAGAGATCCCTTCGAGGTCCCCTCAGGCCCAACACTTTTAAACTAATAAAGCTAATATAAAGCCTAAATTGACTGAGTAATGCTTGAGGAAAAATGCAGAGGTTCATGGCTTGGAGGTGGCTAAGGGCTCCTTACACAGGACCTTCTACCCAGAACAGAGACCACTTCATTCCTGACAAACACTAGGCAAAGGCCACGAGTGCCCAGGTTTCAGTCAGCGTACACATGGGTGTACGTATGCAGTGGCTCATGCAGTTCAGTTCCTCATCGTCCCAATCAGCCAGAAACAGTCATGTAAGAAGAAAGTGAAAGAAACTTCTCAAATGACCATCTGCAGTGACTAAGCCATCAAGTTTATTCCTAGTTCTTATTGATTCAGAAGTTGGATTAGTCCTGAAGCATGGGAATTTACGTATTTTGTTTTAAATCTGGTATAAAGTGATGTTTGCATGGATAAAGAGAGTACATTTGATAATCCAGTAAAGACATCCTGCTAAGCTCTTTAGTGTCAGTGAAACTTGATGGCAATGGGCTCCACAGATCAACTGTGCATTCTAAAGGAGACATTTGTCTTTATCCATTTTAAGTTCTTAGTCTTCCCGTTTTCCAGACTGTATCGGAGGAGTTAAGCACAATAATACATGATTTACCGTTCCTTAATCTAAACTTACAAAGTAATAAATGGTAAAATCCCTTCTGCTTGGTTCTTTAGCAGTGCT
The DNA here is from genome assembly GCF_028554395.1 of Pezoporus wallicus. Taxonomy (NCBI): domain Eukaryota; kingdom Metazoa; phylum Chordata; class Aves; order Psittaciformes; family Psittacidae; genus Pezoporus; species Pezoporus wallicus. The sequence goes on along the minus strand of NW_026641531.1, from coordinate 84,016 downwards.
TGGTGTTTACAGGTATTCACATAAAACGTTACTAAACTTCTTGCTTAATGAACGTGCACGATTCCCACTTCTGTTAGCAGAGAGATGCACTAGAGAAAAATCCCACCCAAGCTTTTCATTGATGAAGCCGTGTAAGATAGATGGTCAATCCTTTTAAAAGCACTGCTGAGTGCTGCTAAGGTAAATAAACCTTGCTAGTGTCTAGAGAAAAGCAAATCAAGATGGATTTGGGGAGATGGGGGAGCTGATAGTTCCACATGAAGGCTTCCGTTGGGAATTTCTCCCCTTTCAGTAGACTTGCTGGAGCAAGGTTTTGCTTTTGTCCTCCAACATCCTTGCATCCTCCTCACAAATTTATGCAAGCCACACTTCAAGTGTTTTGGATTCAGGTGAGAACCTTACCTTAAGACTTACACAAGAGGTCCTCCAAAGTGGGAAGGACTTTGTTTTGAATGGAGCCCTACTGTGAGTTACAAGAGTTTGTTCTCAAGCAGCTGTGGAATCTGCAGGATTGGATCAATGACGGTGAGCAAGTGGAATGTGGCAGTGGTGGTTATTCCTGCCGGCCTCTGGATGCAATCTTGGTCTTAGCATACGAGTACATTTTTGAAGAACAATGCTTGCAGTTGTTTTTACTGAGTAATCTGTTACGACATCCGTATTCCTCTAGACACCCAGAGAACTCACAGTAATGTCATGGCTCCTGTCCCACTGACTCAGGAGAGCTCCATTCCTTACACTGCTCAGGCTCAGAAGGCCACAGATGATGTGCACTGTGGCACTCCCCGAGCCCCAGTCACCTATCTTCCCCCCCCCCCTTAAATAACACTTAATGTGCATAAAAGAAACTGCTAAAAAAAAAACCACTGAAGAAATAACCCATTTGGGACCTTTTAAGTCTTGGTGCTCTAAATCACCTCATTGGAACTGTCTTTCTCCATTGCCTGTATATGGAAATTCAGTGGCTGGCTTGGAATCTAGAAATCACATTTGTAATGTAAAGCAAACACTGCTAGCAGCTGTCAGCAACCTCAAGGCAGGCAGCACAACAAAAAGCACTTGAGATTCACTTCTACTCCCAAAATGCTCCCATGGCAGGCAGGAACTGTGCAAGTTTTTGGCCAGTTCTCTATGGGATTCTCCCATCACTCTCATTTATGTTCATTCCAGGAGCAGCAATCTGACTGAAGTTACTCAAGGTGAACTTCATCCTACAAGTGTGGCACTGGGGTAAGACTTGAAGGATAACAAGGCATTTCCAAAAGCTTTGATATCTATGTCCTCTGACAAATATCGAGCCCATGGAAAGTGTCCAGTGGAACACCCAGGAGCTATTTTAACAAAAAATAGCCTTAAAAGAGTGCCAGTGGCTGAGGTAGTGTGGAGCTGTGATGCTTTTAAAGAGAAATGTTCAAAACTAATCTTTAAAGTATGCTTAAGCATCTCACCCCTTTTGGAAGCAAGATACAACCACAGGGTAGTGACCTTCTGCAGCTACAGAACAACAGAACTCAGATGTATAGATTACGAGCTCCAATGCTTTTGACACAGTTCACATCTTTTTTAGGAATTAGATTGCTAATCCCAGCTTTAGCTGTGAATTAATGCTTTCTTATCTAAAGCAGAATGGAACCAATATGCAGACCTCACTATGTGAAAGAAGTACTTCAGTAAACATACAGTTTTATCTTAGTTCATCCAAGTCTGGCCCAAAGATGCTATAAAGGAAAGTTATGGCTGACTTGTAGCTATGAGAAGAAGCTATTCAGTTTAATACATAACTGAAATGGAAATGGCTGTGCACAAATCAGTTGTACCTTGATTTACAAAGGCACTGCCATCTAAAGCAGTGCTGAATGATGTTTCAGTTCAGCTCTGCTGTGGTTTATGAAGATAGGACAAGAATCAGAAGGCTGTTCTGCAGTTTTCTTTTAGGAAACATCTCAATCTGAGAAGGTGCTGCAGTGATCTCTCTATAAAGGTGAGGAGAAGCCTTTATCTTGTGAAATTCCAGTAGCAACAGCCTGATCCACTAGATAACAAAGCCTTTGATGAATCTCTTTTGTTTAAACTTGTGCTGTGTGGATGCCACGCTGTGCTGTACCAACCTCATCAACTACACTGAGGTAGGCAAAAATAGCACATTTTATTTTTAGAGATAAATTTTAGATTTTGCTGGGAACAACTGCTGCATCATTAACTGTGGTGCTCCAAACCCATCTCATTTTAATTCCAATTAGTGATGAAGCTGATGTGAGTACTGATTTTTAGCAACAATTAATCTATCCGTCTTGCCAGCACAGGAGTGGGGCACGAAGGAGGTGGGAGCAAGTGCATCTCCTGATGCTAATGCTGCTAGAAACAAAAATGTTGGTGCAAGCTCATTTTCTCTAGCTTCTCCTGGAGGTAACAGAAAAAAATGGTTCTTTTAAAGAGGGGTTGAGGGCACAAATGTCTCCAGTTCTTTAACTTGCTCTCTAAAGTTACCTACTTCTCCCCATTGAATTTAGGGTAGGTCTAGAGAGATTAGACTCCTATCAAGGGTTATTCCAGCCCTGGGTATATTCCCCAGTTTTCAGCCTTAACCCATAAATACTGGGGCACCCCCTTTTGTCATTGCCCACTCCCCTGCATTATTGTGGTCCCATACGTCTTGCAGAGATGCTTAACACTTACAGCTCCATAACTGCTTCGTGTTTCTGAAACTGAGCCCCACAGTTTGCACTGGGACTTTTTAAACCCCATTTGTTAATTTTCAGTTAAAATAACCCCCTTGACCATGAGACTGCAGCTCAACCAAGTCTGTAGCAACAGGCAGTCCTCTGAGGTTTTGGAGAGAGTCCCATCTTGTATCTGGGGCAATTACTTCAAATGTGAATCTACAGACACCAGCTTCACATCATACTATGATAAACACTATTACCACCTTACATTACAAACCCCAATGCTGTCCACCTCTGCCAAAAGGCAAACAGCCTGAAAAGTAGTCCTGATCCTCATCAGAATGCTGTATCAGTGTTCCCAAGAGGCGATATAAGTGATTTAATTACTTGCAAATGGTCACTCTTGGCTAGCCTGAAAGTTATTTGTCTTTAAGACAAGCAGCAATCAGTGGCTGGTAAACTCCAAACTGTGCTCACAAAGAGGATTCTATTAGTTAAGTCAATTTTAAAACCATTTTAACTAGAATTCACTGCAACTTTCTCGTATAGACAATGGAGAAAGAAAACTAAAGAACGCTTTGGCCACGATACGTTTTCTGAGGCTCACTCACAGCTCAAACTTCACAATATTTTTCATTTCCTACCACTAGGTTATTGTTATAATGCATTAAATAATGCAAGTTGGAAGCTGTTTTGGAATTGGTGTGTATAGCAACAGTGGAAGACATTCGGATACATCCACAGCTGTGGTCTCTACTCGGTGAAATGCCTATTCTGCCCATGGGACTGACTGCAACAAGTGTCTCCAGCCCTCTTAGGTTATGCACTGCCATGAGCTGCAGGAACTCAGTGGTATGTTGAAAACAATGCATATCTGGAAGTAAACACACTGCTTCGTGTTCAGAGACAGCCAAGAAACCATGTGTACCCTTGATAAGGGAACAAACAGACCTTTAAACCAAGAGGCAGACCTGAAACATTCAACTGCCACAGACTTCTAGGAGTAAAATAAGCAGCTACTGGCCAAATACTTTCACAGAAACTGAAACAGTGAATCATAGAATGGTTTGGGTTGGAAAGGACCTTAAGATCATCCAGTTCCAACCCCCCTGCCATGGGCAGGGACACCTCACACTAAACCATGCCACCCAAGGCTCTGTCCAGCCTGGTCTTGAGCACTGCCAGGGATGGAGCATTCACCACTTCTTTGGGCAACCCATTCCAGTGCCTCACTACCCTTACACTGCCTCACCACCCTAACAGTAGAGAACTTCCTTACATCTAACCTGAACTTCCTCTGTTTTAGTTTAAACCCATTGTTGCTTCTCCAGGCTGAACAGCCCCAGCTTCCTCACCCTGTCTTCATACAGGAGGTGCTCCAGTCCCTGATCATCCTCGTGGCCCTTCTCTGGACTTGTTCCCACAGTTCCATGTCCTTTTTATGCTGAGGACACCAGAACTGCACACAATGCTCCAGGTGAGGTCTCACAGGAGCAGAGCAGAGGGGCAGGATCACCTCCTTCAACCTCCTGGTCACGCTGCTTTTGATGCAGCCCAGGACACGGCTGGCTTTCTGGGCTGTGAGCGCACACTGAAGCCGGCTCATGTTCAGTGTTTTATCAACCAGCAACCCCAAGTCCTTCTCCACAGGGCTGCTCTGAATCTCTTCTCTGCCCAACCTGTAGCTGTGCCTGGGACTGCCCCAACCCAGGTGCAGGACCTTGCACTTGGCCTCGCTGAACTTCCTGAGGCTGGCACTGGCCACCTCTCAAGCGTGTCAATGAAACCACCAGACAAAACTGGCAGGCTTAACTCGAGCTCCCAGCCCTACTGAATGCAGTGCAATCAGGGGACGAAGTACATTCATCACTGAAGGCCTTGCAAGATGGAGATATTTTATAGATAATCTATTTCTATTATTACTTTTTTTACACGGTTTATTTTGGGAGTGCTGCAGTGATGTTGCAGTGTGGCATCGAGTTAATTTGCATCCATTGTGTTCTTGGGTATGCAGGATAAAGTTAGCACACCCCCTTTTGTGAGTCACAGACCTTTTCATTTCTGTTATATTTTTCAATAGCTGCCTTCTATTTCTGCAGAGAAAGTCTTTAGTTCCCTATAATGCAGGAGCCCTTTCTTAAACTGGAAATTCAGGGAACTGTATGTGATTCAATGTGTCATGGCTATTGTGACATATGAGTGAACCTGCAGTGCCAACTCCAAATACCAGCTACTCTTTCTAGCCCGTTTTTCCTTAACTTTTTCTGATATCCAATGTAACTCAAAGATTTTTAAAGTACGCTTTAAGTTACCTGATATAAATATACTTGATGTAATAAACCTCCTTATCCTCTCCCCTTTCCAGCAGTACATACAGGGCAGTTCACAAGGAGTAAGTGACTAAAAAAGATGGGCAGTACCTGGGGATTTTCTTGGGAATCTGAGGTGGTGATGAATGGCTCACTGGTTTCTGATCCAAGCTCTCTGCAGGCTTCTCTTGTGTTTCTCCTTTGTCTCTCGCTAGCACGTCCGCAATAGCGGATTCCACCCCGCTCTTGTTCTGATGCTCAGCCTTTGGTTCAGCTTGTGCCGGTTCACATCTGTACATGAAAACGATCGACGGCTTCTCACTGGAGTCTGACTTGGCCTCAGTGAACCAGTGATGACGCTGAACGGGAGGAGGGGGGAGCATATGTATAACAGTTCCATCGAGACCCACCAATTTTCCTTTCTCTCGTTCCTTCTCTTTGTCTTCCTCATCATCGCCTTTCCTGCGGCGGAAAAAGCTCTTAAACGATATCCAGCGTTTGGGTTTCGCATCAGCAGCTCGCCGCCCTTCCGAATGGAGGATTGACTCAGCCTCTGTTGACCTGGTGGGGCTGTTTGGTTTGCTCCAGTTGCTGAAATGCTTTTGCAGCAGGTTACTTGCATGATAGGGTGAAGAAGTGGACCGAGGAGGAGGAAATGGCGGTGCTTGCTCCGTTTTGGGACTTGTGGTGTTTGGGGAGGCTCTCACTGGCTTTGGAGAGTGAGTGACAACTGGCTGTGAAAGTGAATCTTTCTGCATCTTAATGGCAGTGTTTTCCACTGTCTTGGAGGACTCTATTTCAGACTGTGATGTAAACAGAGATTTGGGTCGTACCAGGGTGTTTTTAGTAGCATCTCCATCAGGGGGTAAGGAATACAGTTCTTCTACACTACAGGCCTTGGGTCCAGACTGAGGTGTTTCAGGAGGAGACTGGGGGGGCTGGATAGAAGCCACGATCTGTGAAAGCACCGTGCTTGCGTTCTCTCTGCCGCTGCTGCTGCCAACAGCAGCCTCTGGCTTTAGGTCTGGTTTTGCTGCAGGCTCTTGTGCTGTCTTCTGAACCCTTGGTGGGGAGCTGTGGTCAGAACTATGGCTTCTCTGCGGCGATATCTGACTTTTACCAAGGCAGCTATTAAACTCTTGGACCTTTTGAGCCACAGAACCCAGCCTGCATTCAGAGCTATTAGCCACCCCTTTCACTTGGGGAAGTTCACTGGGTTTATTTCCTATGGCTTCAGTCATTTTGCTTTCTGTTTCTATTTCTTCATAGGTGTGGCTTATTACACTGGTAGTTTTATCTTTGATGGAGAGCTCCCCACTGGTCCCCAGGAAACTTTTATAGATAGCCAGGTTATCATATGCGTTTGGATTGATTACGATAGGGACTTTAATGGCATTTTTGGAACTCTTAGCATAGGTGGGCTCATCATGAATGATAATAGGAAAAGGTGGCATGCCAGCATTGTTGTAGCTGTTGAATTTTATCTCAGATAAATTGGGAGACTTAACTGGGATAGTTTTGGAAGAAACGTTTGTAGCTGTAGGCGAAGTAGGAGCTGACTTGTGGCTTGTCTTCCTGGGGGGAACAGAAGGTCCTGAGCTGTTGGAAATTAACTCCACCTTAGGTATCTTCTGTCTTGGACTAGTGCTAGAAGTCCACACTTCTTGATACCTGATTGCACTGGATTTTTTCAGGTTAGCATTCACTCGTACAGGCGATGCGGCAGAGGATGTAATAGGTGTGCCTGGAGTTACTGGTGAGCTTGGGTTAGAGGGTGTATTTTTGGTTTCTGAGGTTTCAGGCTGATTCTCCTTACATTCATTGGTCATGGCAGCTGATACATCTACTATGGTATATGGCTTGCAAACTGGTTGTTCCATATTGACCACCCTGTAAGGTTTAGCTTGCTCTTCCACAGGCACCAAATTTATAGTTACAGCTTGACCAGCAACATCCGAAGGACCTTTATTCTCTTGCTTATCAGTCTGCACAGCAATTTTCCCATCCTTCTCTTCCAGTCGAAGTGCAAGGACTGCCTTGTGAGTTTCCAGACTTTTCGGCACGTTTCGGGGGGCTTTTGACACATCTTTCACTTGCTGACTGTCACAAAGACTTTCATATTCGGGTTCAATCAGTTTGAGGTCCTGAGGAGTACTTGGAGACAGCCCTCCATTACAGAGCTTCTGCGAAGAGCTGCTGGTCGTTCCAGAACGAGACTCTTCTGTCAAAGAAGAATCAGGGGATGTAGAATCAGAAGATATCATACTCTGCATGCTCTCCTGCCCGTACAGAATCACAGCCTCTTCCCCGTAACCATTTAAAATCTCATCATAACTGTCGTCATAATCTACTGCACAGATCCGCTGGAGAGACTTGTTCCTGAGGGGCACGGTATTCCATTTCTTGTCAACACCGAACTGAACAGGAGACAGGGTGTTGGCTCTAAAATTAGCAAAGCGAGGCTGGCCCCTCATGCGAATTTCCATTGCTAGCAGCTCCTCATCACTTTCATCCCAGCTCTCATGCTCTTCTTGCATGCTGCCAAAAAACGTGTCATCCTCACTCTCATCTCCGCTGGAGAACTCTGGGTAACAGAAACGTCCACCTTCATTGCTTATGACTTCAGTGCTTCCGCTCAGAATAACGCGCTTACCTTGTGAATCCTTCATTCCCCCCATCATGCAGCTTGGAGGCATCTTTCTGTCCAATGACTTCTTATAACAATTATTTATTCTCCCCAGGAAGGTTTCTCTCGAGTTGGTTTCACTTCCCGTTAGCTGAGGTGTGCTATCCAAACCCGCAATCTCCTTCAAAACTTCGGTCAGTCCATTATTATTGTTATTTGGTATCTTACCTACACCATCGTTGTTGCCATAAGGCCTATGAACATGGCTATAACCCTCAATTTCATCTTCGTTATTATTGTTCAGTGGTTTTTTGTTCAAGACAGCTTTGTTTCGGTTCCAACCTGCAGGCACTGCTTTATTCTCACAATGATCCGGTGTGCTGATCTCGCCACATACACCCTGCCCATCTACTACCATCATGGTGGGTTTCACAGCTATTGTGGGCTTCTTTGCCACGGGCGGTCGGAAGCTTCCTGTGTTTCTCCCGCGCTGGCTGTTGCTTTGGTTTGCATTGGCTTTCAGATTTGCATGCGAGAGGGTTTTCTTTTCGGACACGGGGGGTAACTGATGCAAGCTTTTGGGCTTGAAGCAGTTCTTACATTCACCAGGTTTCCAGACGTGTTCAGTGAACGTGCTGCAAGCAGACATTTTCCCAGAGCTCTGCGCTGGCTGCTGTGCGCTTCAGTGCATGGTAAGAGTTCCACCCACGTGTTTCCACTCTGTTCACTTAGTGTGACTCCTGGCTTGAGCAGCGATCATTCTGAAACACAGAAGAGAACGAGGATAAGAACAGGGAAAACACAGGCTGATCATTACACTTGTATTTTCTATGCTATGAGCACAAGCAAGCAGCCTTTTGCTGTCATGCTAGCTCATTTTACCTACGTTCACAAAACTATGCAGCTGACACGGAGAAAGAGTCGTAAATATCATTTGTGTCATCCGTAAGAATGAAAGCTTTGGCAGCTGAGCCCTGTACTACTGAAAGCAGAGCAAGAGAAAGAAATGGCAACGACTGAGAACTGAGAATAATTCTCTTGACTAGTTCAGGACCATTGACCTTTAATTTTGCACAATAAAACAAATGCTAGGAAGAGGATATAAAAGCACAGATTAGCGCACATCGCTTTCAACATAACCACTTGAACATGAGACAGGAAATTGAGAGCATGTTTACTCTCCTAAATGCAACCGAGATCATTTGTTTTAGCTTCAAATGTGAACGAGCTCAGCTTAAGTGACAAAATATGTTCAAGCAATTCCAAACCCTGCCATTTCAGCACTTTTCCCATCAGAGGCACATAATAACGGGACAGGTATCGGGTTGAAGACTCAGGCTGCACTGCCCTCCTGGAAAAGTCACATCAAAATGCTGGGGAACCTTCCCAGAAAGTCACTGTTTCTTCTCCTTTAGCTGTCAATAGCGGCAGAAACCAGTCCCATAGCCTCAAAACAAAGCTATGGACTTTTAGTCCCCGATTTGTTTCATGTGCAGCTTTTCTACTTAAGCCCTCCAGAAATAACTGAAAAAGAACTGAACATCTCTTTCAAAGCGAACCTTCTTATTTCCTGAACTGATCAGCCTGAAGTAAAAAGCAAACACCAATCTGCTGTGCTTTACAGTCATTGGAGTAGCCAGGATTGGAAAGTTTCATGAATTAATGTCTGAGGATTTTAAGCCTTCTAAGCCAAATCCACAAGTCTGGTCTCTTCGGCACTGTTGCATAACTCAAATTATTGGAGGCATTTGAGTGAGGTGAAAGGCTCCGTATGTCCACAGCTGCTTCTGTAAAGACAGGCGCTGAAAATCAATCAGTTGCTATTCTTACAGGCTTCAGGTGAAAATCTACTTGCTGCTCACACAGGTACACTGAAAGGGCATTAATAAACTTGTTCAGTTAAAGAGGCAGCTCTCGCTAGAGCTCGTGGTTAGGAACTCAGCAGCAGGATGCCTGTGCTGGAATTCACCATGGGCACAACTGGTTTTCATCAGTACAGCAAACAATAGAAGCCATTAGTAAACCAGGCACTTGTATGGATTTGTCAGTCTCCTCACGTACTGCTCTGTGTTTTGGCAAAGGGCTCTCCTGTGCTGCAAAACTAATATAGCAATCCTGTTCCAACACCAGATGGGGCTGAAGCCTAACGCTATTAGAGTATCTTCAGACACATTTGTGGTACCAGGGCTATCATATTTCACATGCTGACTAAATATGTTTCCAGACAAAGCTTTTTGCCAAAAAGCCAGTGCCAAAAGCTTTCTCTCTATGACCTAAGAGATAGAAAGTCTGCCAGATAGAGATCTGCCCAAACTTCAGCCTTTGTTTTATATATGCAGAGTGAAATGTCTTTGTATTCTTTTTGAGCTCTGCCAACATCTGTTGCTTCAACACTTTGCAAGCCCGTATATTGTAAGCAGAAAAATTACACCAAGATCTAATTCTCCTAAAATCAGAGAGTGAGTGGACACACGCTGGAATTCTGCACTCTGGTTAGCTCCTTTTCATCTATTTAACACATAAAAGGAGGGAAGTTACACTAATGAGAGCCTCAACTAAACGCTGGCTTTGAAAAGCTGTTTCTCCATTACATACAACCTCTGAACAAACAATGGGAGCAGAGAGCTTAGTGCATGTGTGTGGGTTTTAGGATTTAACTGGGTGATATTATTTCTCTGAAATGGCATAAACTGTGCTTGCTCTAGAAACTTCTCACAACCCAGACACTTCCATGGCCTTCCAGGCTAAGCACCTTCTGCTAATACTGTTGGGTAGCGATGAGGAAGCACTCGATCGCACACCTTTTCTGACTACGTCTTTATGTTCTACCACTGCCTGTGCTCACTCTGCTTTGCTCAGAGACACTGATTTGCCTCTCCCCCAAATGAGCACTGAGCTCAACAGATGAATGTGAACCACAGGACACTTAGCAGAACCACCACACAATGCTCCGCTTGGAGTTCAGACTATGGCACAGGCATGGCTCTGTGCAAAAACGCATCCCATGTCGCAGGAGCTCCACATGCAGCCATTCAGGTTAAAGCTAAAACCCACGCTGACATGTCTGTGTAAAGGCAGACACATATCTTCTACAGAGAAAAAAGTAAGATATGCATGGATATTTTAGGTCTTTCACTCTTCAACACCTAATGGAAAGGATTTCAACACAACCATGCTCTCTAACACCGTGTTTGACACAGTGAATTGGCTTTGGCACCTGCAGGATGAGCAGTTCCTGCAGCTGTACCGCAGGAAACACATACCTTCCAACAGGAGGAAATGGATCTTAAGAAAACAACCAAAACAATTCCCACTTCTTGCCTCTTCCATACTTTGGAATCAGAAGCGCTCCTATGCTGGAACAGATTAAAGTCACTGGGACCATTGTATGTCAACACGTGGGATTTGCATTCTGAAATTCAGGCACTTTCTTCATCACTGTGAAACTAAAAGGCATCTTATTGAGGTTTTCCTCTGCCTGTAGCAAGAACGCTGTTCCAGCTGCAGACCCCCTGTTGTGAGTCAGAATTACAGCACGAGTGACCAGGAGCGACAACAGAAATGAAATCTGTAGGTACTAACAAGATGTAAAGCATTCTTCACGGGTTCGGCCGTGGCTCCCAGCGCTGTTAACAGCGGCTGCGGCTTGGTAGGGGGCAGCAGAGCCTGCTGCAGGTGAGGCAAATGCACCCAAACGCAGCAAGAGAAACCACCCTCACATTGCTCCTTTCTAGACCCCAGCCCTGCTCTCCAGCACAACGGTGGCCAGCAGGAGATCCGGGCAGTCACACGTCAGACCTCTTAGGATTAGGCCTCTTTCTTAACTCCCTGCTTCCATAACAGCTCACACGATGGCTAAGGAACGGGGCTGCATGCTCTGCTGGAACGAGGAGTCCGGATGACAGAACTCACTTCAAGACAATAACAACCTCAGGTGTTGTAAATACAAAGAAAGCATTAATGGTAAATACATACTATCAACATCGTGCACTTCATCTCTATCTCAAAGCCTTTCATGTAAGTTGCTAAACATAACTATTCCGGATTTATACATGGAAACACCGCAGTGCTAACATTCACCAAGTGAGTCAGTGACAGGAACAAGCACAGACAGACAAGTTCTGCTCCTAATGTGGTGCTGCAGCCAGCAGATCGTGATACTTCATTCACTAAACGGTTGAGTCAGCACAGACAGTTTATTGGCTTTAAAGGCCAAATCACTCTTTGTGTAAATGAGAATAATGCTCCTCATTTCAGCAGATGCACAACTGCACACAGGAGGGCTCAGTCTGGCCCTGTTTAGCTGATATCAGACAGAAACACAAAGGCATGTTTCACTTTCCAGGTCAGAGGGAGGTGACGATAGGCTCAAGAGTTGCAGCGCAGAGATGAAGAAGTAATCAGCCGAGATATCCTCACTGCACAGAAATGCAGAAGGATTTTTGTTGACATCATCTTTGTTGAGTGCGCAAAGATAGCGATGAACACACATTTGAGGCATTTTCCTTTCTAAGTAATTTCAGGCTGGCAGGTCTCCTTTAGATGCATGCTGGCTGCATCACAATGAAGGCCTTCTCCAGTAATACTTTATACTAACGTAATCCAATTAAAAGGAACTTAATTGGTGTGCAACATTCCCTACAATTTCAACATTTTAAAAATGAATAGTCTCAGTAAGTACCAGATGGTGACATGCACTAATTAATCAGGCCTGCTCAATGAATGAGCATATTAAAATGAATGCACCTATTAGACATGCGTTTTCAATGCTGCATCCTGCAAAAGAGCTCCCCTTAAATGAACGCCTGCTATATTACAGAGCAACATGCACAAGTGTGCATTTCACCATTTGTACTGTAACATTACCACTTTGGCCTCTTCTTGGATCTCCTGATACTTGGTACGTACTTCCTTTTGTTTGTCCTCCTCCAGGGAAAAGGCATTTAGCTTTAGCATTGCTATCCATGAAAGCGGGCCTGTAGGTTTTATGCTGCAGAATAAATTGCACTGATCAGCCTTCTTATCAGACACCTGTCTATTAAACTGCTACTGAAGAACCCAGAAACCTCTCCCCCTTGACAGGCATGTCCTCAGACTGAAAACAGCAGCAATGGGAAGCCAACCTAGGTTTGCTAGGTAGGAATGCCCAACCACCACAAAACCACTATGGCTTCGTGGGTTTGTCTGAAGCACTTACAGAGATCCGGACACTCACCGATCATCATAAACAGCAGTGCGAGACTAACGTAACAAGAACAAAGTGATGGTTATTCTTTGCCAGGATCTGATTTCTGTTTCTTTTAAGCTTTAATACAATTGTAAACATTTTAAGAGACCTTTTGGAAAACCTGGACTGCTCTGACTTCACACATAACATCCTGCCTGGGTGGCAATGGGCGAAGAAATGCTCCATCTCCCTGCATGTCAGCTTACTGATGCAGGGCTGCTGAGCCATTTACCCCAGGTAACTGGGCCCACAAAGGAGTGGGATGTGCTCATTAGCGGATATTTTGTCCTTCATGCCATAAAAAAATAATTTCTTCTTAAATTTTACATCAGTTGTCCCACTGAAGGAAAGCAGCCCCCAGGTGCAGCTACCTGCAGCATCTATTAGATGCGTAGAATCATAGAACAGGTAAGGTTGGAAAGGAACCTAAGATCATGAAATCCACAGCCAGAGAAGCCATGGTCCCAGTCTGAAGACATGTGGAGAAGCACACTTGTTTGCATTCAGTACCCGGGAGCACTGTGCTTTGAACAATCCTGCAGCAGGTACTAATGGAATGTAAATTGAGCAAGAAGAAAAGAGAGAAAGACGCTATGCAGTACCAGAGTTTGGAAATCAAATTGAACGTATCGATGTAAAAACCCGTGAGCAGTGCCCTTGGAGGTCCCTGAGCACTTCACAAAGTTGAATGAGCATTTTCCAGTACCGCTGTTGTAGAGAGGAGCAGTGACTCACAGTCTGGTGGAAGATCAAGACACAGACTCTTAAGTGTGATGCCCAGTTCAGTCCCAGCACTCACATGAGTTATGCCAGGAAACAAATGTGGAAGTAACTCATGGCAAACAGCACCACGGACTGCCGCAGGTTTCTTCTCAAAGTGGGCTAATATTCACTAACACCACAGCACTGTTGTAACAGGCCAGAGCCGTGCCTGTGGCAGACAGCACAGATGGAAATTTCCATAAACGCTAGGCATTATCATTGCTGTTAAAAAAGCAAAGTTCTGTTTTGTTGAAGATGGGCTGGGGGTTTTTAACACCCAGTCAGAACCGAGTGCCCTGGTAACTGTCCAGCGCCAGAAGATGACAGCTCTGCAGAAAATGCAATGAATCTGCAGTGATACTGAGCAATGACCCAGAGGGAAAAGCTGCCAACTTACTTTAGAACCTCTCTTCAGCACCGTGTTGCTGTGCTGCTGAGATGGATGGAGAGGACAATAGAATCACTTCCACCCAAAGGACTGAGAGAAAACCTAGTTGCAAACTTGCTACAAGACAGCATGGAACAAAATCAAGGAAACAACTTGCAACTATTTCTGGTTTTAAGCTCACACACTCTCTATTTTCTCTCCTTAAAAAGAGTTTAAATTACATAAACATTTCATAAAACTGAGTGAGTGAAAGAAACCCTTGAATATGTTTGGGTTTTTTTACCTAAAACTTGTCAGAATAAAACATGATAGAGATAACCAACGAACTGGAGCAAAACCTGCCTAGGGCTACAGTCTGTAACGCTTCAGAACAAAACAGGCATTTCTTTCCAATTCACCTAACCCAAAGAGGTAATGCCACAGAGCAGGGGAAAGGCAAGAAATATCCTCAGGATCTGCCCAGCTAATCTGATTAGATTCTGCATCACTATATTGAGAACACAAGAAACAATAATAAGAACAAGCTCTCATAGCTGGTGTGGAGGCCCAACAGACCAGCAGCCAAGGCATGTATCTGAATATGAACTCTTCTGAGTTCCAATAATTAGAAGAGGTTCTTAACTGGAGAAAACTATTTAAAATATATATATATTTTTTTTCCTTTTGCAAAAATACAATCATCATTTGGCATTAATAGATTTGTAATGACCACATACGCTCATATTCCAGTGACCCTTCAGACAAGGCTGCACAGTACATTCTTTAGGGGTGCTTTTTACTTGCACAGAAAATTAGTTTTCATTTTATACTTTTTTAACAGCCCCCCCCCCCCCCCCCCCCCCCAGTAAGATAAACCAGACTTCGGAACAGTTTGGGTTTACCTTCATTCCTAAAAAAGGCTGTGTACAGCATTCCAGGCTCTAGCAGCACATTAAGGGTAAGTGCATCTGCTGACAGAAGCAAGCATGGTAATAATGATAACGAAGTAAAATCCCCAATTTGAGCACATTTAAGTTTCCCCCAACGCTATTTAAGCAAAATGATGAAAATTAAGCCCTTCACAACATATTCAAATTGCACTGCTATGCCTGTGCCTTGACCAACTGAATTATCCTGGATTCACCTCTCCCGGGCTCACTTGAAATCCTGCCCTTTCATCTTTTCTGCTTGTTGTTTAAGCACATGAAAACGTGCAGAAGAATAAACTTTAGCAAACCTTTACTGAACCTCTCCAGCATGAGTGCACAACAAACAAAATACAAATACCTGAAAAGTATGATACTGCTTCTGTAGTTACAAAACCCAGTAATGGCTGTGGTTAGCCTTCTGCTGAGCACAGCTGGAGCGTGAAGTAAGTGTGTATCATCATTGTATTATTGAATCCATCAATTCTGCAACTTCAGTTTACTTAAAACTCTCCCTTGGACTACTGCAACCTCTGGCTGCAGGTATCCTTATGCTGAACCCCTGATGCAGCAAAACCCACAGCTGCCATAAATATACCAGTTTCAGTTTAGCAAAGTAACTTGTGGGTAGCAAAATACCAAATATCAGAAAGGATATGAAGGATCTTACTGCGAAGCTGCCAAAGGCAAACAAACTCTGTAGTATCAGGAGCAGGCAACTTAGGAGAGAACTATGGATTGCAGAGGTGTAAGAGGTCAGCAACCCTGTAGAAGAGAAAATCTACTCCAGAGAAGCCAGTTCTCCCTATTGGACTCAACCCCCTCTACAAAAGCCTTGTGAATTGCTGAATAAGGACTTGAGAGAAATCAGTTCAAACCTAAAACCCCATCAGCCATTATAAAAAATGGAAATACTAAGAATAAATGATAAATGAAGACCAACAGCAGTAGGGTTGGACTGCATAAAGCCAAGCACTGTGGAGAAACCCAAGAGCCACACGGCTGAGCTATGTATGGAATTGTGGGGTCCTTTATTGGAACCAGGCATCAGCACAGCAAGGAGCTAAGGACAGTACCAATGAAATGCTTCTTTATCAAAACCTCTGTGAAGGAAACCTGCTCTTCCTCCTACCAAACAGTGAAATAATGGGCAAAAGAGAAATGGCACAGTTTTATTTGTACTTCTTAAGAAGTTCTCATAATTGCTCACTACAGGACATGCAAATGGTGCAACAGAATACACAAGGCAACCAGCAGATCATCTGCTTTCATTCTCAGAAAATCAATGACGTGATTTACTTAATATTGTGTTCAGTTCTATTTACAACACGTCAGGAAGAAATGCATCCACCACAAAAACATCTTAAGGGATGAAAAGCTTTCTGTATTAAGTGAAACAAAAAGATTAGATAGTTTAGCTCAGGATTGAGACAAGTAAAACAATATTAAATGATGCATCATATGAAGAAGATAGACCGTGTGTTTCCATTTAGTGTCTATCTCAAAAAAAAAGAGCAACAAACCCAATGTAGCATACTTAAATTAGTAAAAAGAAAATTACTCCATATAAAGTGCTTTCTGATCCAAGCTGGCACTGAGATCAAGAGATCAGCTGGATTAGCAAAAACAATCAGATGCTTATATATAGGATGAGACACCGAGAGTTGCATTAGGTGGGGTGAACACAAAGCTTCCACTCGCAGTGCTTACCCAAAGCATCAACTGTTAGAATTGAGAAGAAAACTTGCTCATTCACACTATTCTTTTATAGTCCATACGGGGTGTTTGGGCAGTGCAAAGGCCCCGGTACCAGTGCAGAGCCACCACTGCCTGGTGCCACACTGCCTGCAAGGGACCAACCAGCCGTCAGCCTCCTCATGCTCCCACATCCCATCTCCTGCTTCACCAGAGATGCACCAACGAACCACAGAACACAAGATGGTCCTTTACAGATTCCGGGTCTATACTCTTCCATCCAACCTGCATCACCCTTATCCCTTCCCACTCTGTATGGCACGTCCCTCTTGTTCAGGAATTTACCTATGTAAGCCTTCCTCTGGCAAGGCCCTTCTGAAAATCAATCCCTTTGATAACAACAGGATTCTGTTTTTTCCTTTCTATCTGAGCCTGCTCTTCACTGTCAGTGGTTTTAGTTTAATAGAGCAAAATAGCTAGATGGTGAAATATGACGAACATCTCATTATCTCCTAAAGCCCTTCTCTCCTCCTCCCACACTTTGTTTTATCACACTTGTGCCAGGCTTATACCTCAGCCCTGGAACCATCCTTGTTTTCATTTTGACTTTTTATGACTATACTGTCACATTTGATATTGGGCAACTGGGATCTTGGGCTATGAACTGCTTGGGCCAACTGACTGTGCCCTATGCCAGCACATCTTGCAATGATCCATGCAAATCCACAGCGAGGCATAAGGTGGTGGCAACTGCAGAGGTGAGGAAGCCAATGGAAGCCTTACAAAAGATGAAAGCTGTTTGGATATTGTCATGCTACAAGATAGAAAAAACAGGACAAGATGACAAAGGGGTTTCTCTACAACTAACCTAACCAATGTAACTGTTGAAGATGCTTATGTTACTAGCTTATGGTGAGAAATACAAAGGAAAATGAGCCACATGCTGGTATCTCTTGCTTCTGGGTGGAGCAAGTGCCTGGAAAGGGCTTGAATCTCTTTAAAAACTCCTTCAGTTTCCCATTCCACAGCAACCATCTCCTCCCACTGCCTTCCACCCGGTGCAATCATTTTGCCTTGTTCCTTGCATCTATGATCAAAGACAGACATTCTAATTGGAAGATCTCTCTGATAATCTTGAGAAACTGGCTACAGGTAATTTTTTGGCCATCAAAGCTGGTTCATGCAGCTTATTCTCACTCAGGCCACTTTTCTAATTAGCATGTCATTAATTCATCCCAATAAGCTGCTTTACCAGGCACGATGAATGCAGTCACAGACCACAGCAGTAAGACGAGCGATGAGCTGGAAGGCAGAAGGTTCACGCTATTACTGTTTACTAGTGTTGAAGTTAAAAAGCAAACAACAATGCTTTACAACACATATTCTTAGGCAGAAAGTCCTTAGGCACTGCCTAGAATCCATCCCCATAACATGGGGAGCCACCACTGATGAGAAAGCGTTGGGTAAAAAGCAGCATCAGAGGTGAAAGTCATTAAAGGAGGTGGCAGATACTGAAATTGGGTGCTTGTAGCATTCATGATGAACAAGAACTGGTTTGTTACTTATTCTGATCAGTAAGTGTTGTGCCTGACCATCTTTTAGGATAACACACCCCAGGACACCTGGATTGCGCTCTCTGCGCTTTCTCCATGCGCTACCCTGCACAGCTTCCCACCACACAACGCTGTGTTGGAATCCAAAAGGAAACGTAACAGAAAACCTGAATCAGATTTTATCTTTACATTCAGTGACTGTTTTTTGCAGCGAAGGATTTTGCTCACTTTACTTCATGAGAGAAGAAACCACCTTCATTTCCAAAGAGAGATGTTGAAACTCATCAACTACGTAAACCGCTGTAATTCTTACCCAGTGCTGTGAGACAAGGAAAGGGAAAGAAGGAATCGCCTACTGCTTCTAAGAAAGCTGACTTCTCGCAGGCAACACCTCCCCTAAGGATCAATGTGCTTTGTGGGCAGCAAGAGCATCCAGCCCCTTAAAAGCCAGAGGTGGCTTTTAGAGCAACCCGAAGTAGGGCCTGGCACACGTCCCCCCACTCCCACAGCCCCTTCTGCTCACAGCACCCCTGTGAGCCCGTGGTGCCCTCGAAGCTGTTCCTCCACCTACAGAGACAAGAGCCGCGCTGTCAGAGCACTCACGTACTCATTAACAGAGCGCTGATTACACTTGACTATCAAAGCTTGCAACCTTACACACGTGTCAGGACACAGCATGAACCAGTGCTGCTGTTGCACTGTGAGCAAGCTCTAGGAAAGGGAAGGAAAGCAAGAGACACGTTTGTTTGCAGAAGCAGCACTCCTGCATTCTTTTCCTTTAGCTCTTTTTCACAGGCACGCTTTCCTTACAGGAGCTGACTGACAAACACCCATTTTGCTACTTGTGCTTGAGAGAATCCTGACATGCAAAGCTTTTTCTCTCCAGAAAAAAAAGAGTGTGAATTTTCTAGTCTTGGACCGCTAAAATGACTCAATCTACAGGGACCCGAAGGTAAAAGCACAATCACACCCATTGGAATTCTTTACTTTTCCAACAAGGCTTTTATGACAATGTACTTTACTAGCACACAGGTCTGCTACGAGTCCATCACTGTACAGGAATGGACCACACAATTGGGCAATTGCATTCTGTTGCTACCAACCTGAATAAAATACAAAAGGCTGCTATTGCCTGCCCTTGTGGAGGGCCTGGAGGGAGGTTTTTTCCTGCTGTATGCAACACATTGCCATTTGAACTGAACTAAACAGTGATAAGAACTAGGCTAAGAGAAACAGAGAGACCAAGACCTACTCCCCCATATCCATGTAAGGAACAAGTTGCAAGGCAGCAGCAATACCCTTTCCATGGCTCCCTGCTGAGGTCCTGGGCTCACTCTTTATAGACAGGCCAGAGATAATATCAATCATATCAATCAAATAGGGAAAACTGCTCAGGAATCTAAATCATGCTTCCCCAATACTGCTTCATCAACCCTATGCACAAGAAGGTGATGTACGTACCAGGATTCCCAAGTATGGTCCACAGAAGGGACTAAATGCTCACTGTAGTACTTAATCTTGCAATTTATACAGGAAAAGAAAATCTGTACAGCAGACTTCAAAGTTATGGGCTCAAACTCAGCTTAATAATACATAATGGCATATGTTATGGCTATTTAAACAGTACATGGGATCCCAACTGTTAGTGAAATCATGAACTGCAATGGTAATTACAGCAGCTACGCAACACAGTGTTACTCCTGACCCCATACTTTAGTACTATTGGGTCTACTTTGCCTTTTCTAATAGAAAGGGCAAATAGAGCTTTTAGTCTTGTCTGTAACACAAGCTGCTCACACCTTTAATGACTGGTGACTCTTGAGAACTGTTACTAGCACCCTTGGACTGTTGCTCTCCAAAAGACAGCACAGCATTCCTGGAGCTTCATACCAGCGACAAACACAATGGAAACAACCCCTTCCTACTCGTGAAATCGATCCCTCTGCATGTGGAGCCCAGGCACTCTCCTTTTCAGTCCTGAACTCATGCTAACGGGGTGGTCATGACTTGCACAAGCTTCTGAGGGTCTTCACTTCTCTCAGTGGAGTCAGGCAAGCCTGGCCTAAACTCTTTATTCCCACTTTACAATTGCCCATAATAAATACGAGTTACTTGCTCAAGCCTTTGTTCAGAGCAATCAGTGAGCACCTCTGCCTGCAGACTTCCTGCTCGCTCTATTTGCATTCCCCTGCAGACGACTCCTGAAGAAACCTTGACTAATTTTAGGCAAAGATTAACCCGTAGCATTCCATGCTACCTCAGTAACAACCTCCTGCTTACAATCAGTTTCAGACCCACCACCTATAGCCAGGCCTAACCCACATGACATACACTGCATTGTCATCATTGCAGTTTCTTGATAACATATCAAGAATGAAATTAAAACATGCAGTATTTAAAAGTTCATTGAGCCTTTTCTCGACTTGTTAATGAAGAGATAGATACCTGTTCACAGCTCACTAAAACTCAGCATCTGGAAAGAAGATATAGGCCTGAGGAAGAAAACGTGGTTTTGCAAATGCAACAAACGGGCCTTATTTTAAAGCTATTTTCGGAAGCAAAGCTCTTGGTTTGCAATAGCACTGGGCAGATATTCCATAGAAAAACCCACTCCCAGTAACTCACATTAAAAATCCAAGGTTTAAATTTTCAGATTTCCACAGAGATTTGCAGAAATGTTTTTTGGCATCACCAGAAAATGAATCCTCCTCACGCCACCTCCTAGGGCTGGTTTAGGTTACTCCTACTCAAATCATTTCTCATGTAACAATCACTTGTCAGCTTTTTTAAGTCAGCTGCTCTAAAAAGCCTTTTGTTGAAAGCAAGGATGTTAACAGTGATCCCAAAGCTTTAATTTTCATAGAAATTGCTGTATGTCAAGCTCGATAAAGGCAGCAGAACCGTGCTTGGATGCTACAATGCAGCATGTAAAAAAAGAAATCATGAAAGTCAATAGTAGGAGATTTATCAGCTGCTTATCAAGTCTGAATGCACTTGTAGGGCTTGGCCCCTCTGCTGCTTCATACAAATACACTGGGAAACTGAAGCATATTTGCTCTGCACTGTGCAGGTTTTCAAAACTCATATTAATACCAGAGGTTTTGCTACATAAAAGTACTTTTTCTCCTTTTTTTCTGCAGAGAGCAAAATAATTTCCTTACTGCCATATGGCACTGAAGGAACAGGAAGACTGGAGAGAAATGTGGAAGGACACACAGAAACCAAGGGCATTTCTCAGAGCAGACTGGTTATAAAGAGCAGCTGCATATAACCTCTTATTTACCTCCACCTCTGGCTCTGCCAAAGCAAGATGCTGCCCTGTGCTCCCCCGCTGTGGTAGACCCTAGCTCTCTTCAACCTGCAGGTGCCAGGGTGCAGCACCACAGCCCATCACAGCGGTGCTTCTGCTCCCGACTGCCCCTCTGCTGCCAACCCCAGTGCACTTTGCCAAGTGCAGCTCAGTACCAGCCTCCTGCACTGCTGCTCCAGCACAGAACGCTTCCAAGTCTGCGGTTATTCAACATGATTAATGAAAGGACGGGTTTGTAATGCTAATTAGCATTGTGTAGTCAGAAGATAGACTGCAGGCCTGTATCTCTCACATCCTATGTTCAATTTGTTCGCCAGACATAAAAGACTGGTACATTAACCATGGCTTATTTCCACATTTCTCTTTTCAGAGAAGGCTGGCTGAACTGTAACGCACAGAGATAGGCTGAAACACTCAGCAGATGATTTTACTTAAATCTCAAGTAAGACAAATTAGACAAGATCTTCAATCACTGCCTTGGGATGTGTGGGCGATGGATTACATTTTACAAGGAACAGCATTTGGGAAGATTCAGTTTTCACTCTTCAGCCACTGTACTCTTTTAATGACATGCTAAAGTTGGAGAAAGAAGAAGTGGAAAGGAAAAGAGCAGAAGACAGACTTCACAGAGATAATGAGATGGCTGCTTGCTGAAAGCGGGCAACATCATCTTTAATGTCTGCTAAGGAAAGGAAAAAGCAAATTCCTCACACTGCCCAGTGCCTTCCCTTTCAGCAATGAGCCCTTCTGCATTAACCAGTTTTAAGATACGAAGCTCTAGCAGCAAGTTCACTGCTTGAGGGAGGGGTTTTATTTCACAGGGTGTGATGGACGGCCCAGTTTAATTAATTCTGCCTCAAATCTCTGTGAACCCTTAACAGAGCAGGATCCACAGACAAACGAGAGTCTCAAAACAGGTCCCTCCACCCTTACTGCTTGGTTTGCCTCTTCATTTCCTGGTGCACACTTTGCTTTTACACTCTGAAAGTAAAGTGTAAAGAAATGAGGAAGAGCTGTCAAACTCTTTTTCCAGGTCCAATTTTAATCTTCCCCATGAAGAACGTGACCCAAAATCTCTTGCAGTTATTATTGTCCAAGGTTTGTATTCTTTTTAGGCTGCTTGAGTGGATTTGGTAAGTTAGAAACAAATAAAATCTTTGTTTTCTGGTAGCTGCAAACACTGGATCGTTACATTCAGCATTACTACTGCTGCTATACATACTCAGATAACAGGGGAGCACAAGCTTTTCCCACAGTAGTAACCAAGCTGCAAATCTTACATGTTCCAAGGTAATGTTTCATGTTCATCAGGTGCCTGCCTTCAAAGTTTTGCATAGCTCAAGCACAACTGAGAGTATTATTTTCCTTCAAAACTATTTTAATAGAGAGGGATAAAGGCAATGCTGCAAATATGCAGCTGCAATGGAAATGAAACCTGCTTGTTGATGCTGTCTCCTTCACTTCTCCTTTTCCAGTCATGAAAGTGATTCTGAAAAGATAGACATCACTATCTGAAAGTCAAATATAGTAGTTTTGTAGAGGTTAAAGTCACATAAATAGTGCCACCTTTAAGAATACACCAGTAGAGCTCGCACATCTTAGTGGCAGAGAAGTGTATGTTACACGTACTTACAAACACACAAGAAAGGAAGACATTTCAATGTCGGTGTATTTCTGAGATCTTCATGCTGAGATCTGCACAAGATGTACGCATCGTGACCAGGTAGAAGACAACAGAAAAAAACAGTACTAGTAATGAATCCCAGGGAAAATTCATGCAGAGGAATTACCCCAGAGAAAGCCATAAACCTACGGAATGTTTAAAACATCTCCATAGAATCCAGTCTATCAGCAGAGCTCGCAATGACACACTAAACCCCAGTCAGATACTCCTGGGTACCTACTATAGCTGACTCCATAGGAGATGAGACGGCTTTGCCCACAGCAGTGGTTTTAGAAGCGATTCCCACTGCTGCCTTCACAGTGGGTCTGCTGCACCACCACACCATTTGGAATGTTCAAAGCAATGTTTCAGCCCGTGGTGAAGGTAAGCAGTAAGGGTGGGCTGCTGCAGTGCTTTGGCTGGTGTGAGCAGCTGAAGGAGGTTCCTGTTGGTGTAGTATTTACTTGTGTTCATACAGGCCTACACATCAGGTAACTTTCCAATGAATAACTTCCAATGCAGAAAATACTACCCAGCTTTTAAATAGCCACAGTAAACCTGCAATTAATAGAGTAACTTTGTGGACATGAGCACATGCAATTTATAGCAATTTCTTTACTTTATAGAGGAGGAGGGTAGGAGTTATAATACATAATATTATGAGCAAGGAACTTCCAAACCCAGTTCTAAAACAATCTTCAGCTTCGATAAATCCAGCTTTATCCTCCACTCCCTTTTGCCTAAAGTCTTTCTTCTTTCTCCTGTCATCAGACTGCTCATCTACTTAATCTGATCTAAATGCTTTAAGGATGTCAAAGGGATAAATACTGCGATTAACAGCGCCGAGTTTCCATTTGCTTTTTAGAAATGGGTGCCTTAGACTCTGAGGCATTACACACATTGTCAGTATTCACGGGATGCACTGTTACCAAGAGACAATACGCAGAGGAACAAGTGGAGACTAAAACAGTTTTTGCATTAACAGGAGGATCCTCCAAGTGGTTTGCAGAGTGTGCTCCAGGGCCCTTCAATTGTTCTGCAGTGTTAGTGTTTCAAGCAGAAAACACTTAAAGCTTCTTCCAGGGCTGAAGTATAAATGCAGGGAGAGTCAGGTATTCATTCAATGCAGGTTACAAAATTGCTACCTGGCAATTTTCTGCAACTTAACTGTAAATGATGCATGAAAAATGTATTCTTATTTAATGTTAAACCACAGGCATTTAAGAGAAAAGGAGAGAACACAGCAAGGAGCTCTGTGTTTTGCCAGCACCAACAACTGCTGCCCTGCAGCCCCGAGGAGCCTCCAGTTCCTACCAATCTGTGATCAAATTAGCACAGAGCAAGTGCAACTTCAAAGAAATTATGGATACTTTATTATGTGCATTCAGAAAGAGACAGCCATGAAGCATTGCCTTGCTAAATGTTATAAAAGTTCTTATAAATATTCATGTGCATTTGTACTCAAAGCATTTAATCATTTCTTCATAAAAAAAAGGCATGGGGGGAAGGGGAGAGGAAGGAATGACTGCTTCCTTGGTTCCAAAGAGTCCAAGGCAACAGAGAAGACAAACTTGTGCACAAGTGCTTGACAGATCAGACATCAGCAACCCCAGAAGCGTACAAATCAATGAATCTTTCCAGGTAAAGTTCTAATTTTTTAAGTTGGAACTGAAACAATAGTTTCAAACTATATATACATTATATAATTATATATTTTATATATATATAATATAATAGTATATTTTTTATATATATATACACACACATTGAAAACAATAGTTTGCAGGTCCCAAACTCGTAACTTTTTGATCACTGGAATTTCTATGCCGTTAGCTTTGAAAGCCAAGATCAATCTGTTGCTTCTGACGTTTGTTTGAAGACAGACTTAGCTGCCTCTACTCCTCTGCATTTTCAAGTCTCCGCTGTCAGAGATGAACGTCAAGAGCACCAGATAAACACGGCTGCTTTGTGAGCTCATTCCATCCATACACAGCCATGGTGAGCTGAAATAGCAGGGCTGAAAATCCTACCATCGCCCCTTGAAAGAACTGTGTTTCTAACTGTGCTCCAGGGCATGCAGCCTCTTGATTAAGCCTCTCTGACTTCAAGTTTATCAATACTAGTGTGAATTAATGTAGATGACTATAACACATACTGACGATACAAAAGCCTGTTCACAAGCGGCTTCTGCACGAAAGAGAAAAGACTGCCAACCAGCTTTGACATAAAATTCTAACCCCAGTACAAAAGCTCAAAGATGCAGAAATCACACAGGCATAGACAGCGGTGAGGAACCAGCTCACACCTTATGCCTTGCTGGGATCCTGACTCCAAGCCAGACCAAGAGAATGGACTCTCTGCCTTTGACATCCTTTCACCTACCCTTTTGTACCAGGAACATCACTTCTTGTCTGGGAAACACATTACCCTATAGCTTTGGGCATGACTTGCTTTGCAGCGTATCTTCAGATACTACATTCTGGACGTACCTCCCCAGTGAAGATGTTACAGCTAGAGGAAACAAAGAGATGCTTATTAAGGTAGACCCAATTCCTTCACACATACCTCAGTGGGCAAGTAGACCTAGTTTTGGCTCAACATTGGCTGTAAAGCAACATTCATAGTGCAAGAGGCTTATTGCTGTGCTACTTTTGGTTCCCTCTTGTATCATCAGGTCAGACTGCTGTCAGATGTACCTGACTCTGCTCTCAGGTGTACTGGCACATCTCAGTGGAATCATTCCAGATACATACCATGTTTAGAAATACAAAGCTAAATGAAAAGTGGTGCTGCGTTTTACTTCCCTCAGGAAAAGTGCCTCTTACAAATGGTTGTATCATTTTCATTATATCCTGCTAGATTTCCTTTACCATCTTGCCTGGAACAATAACTAAGGCATAATAGAAAAAGATTTTTCCACAGGCTGGTTCTAATTACATTAAATCTCAAGTGAGATGGGACATTTAAATAAGAAACAACTACTGCGGAGTGTGAGATAATAACACACCAAGATAGTTGGCTTTTTGAGAGTACTGTTAAAATGATGCATTAAACGTTACAGTGTACTCCACTCAGGTTTCAACACGAAAGCCATTCCTTTTGGGGCACACCACTGCAGAGGGAGGTTAGTGGTTATTGCAGTCAATACCCAACTCTGAACGATTATGAAGCATTATCCCTCATGCTGGAAGTTCCATAGATCATTGTAACATGAACTGTGAGATACATGCTTAAACTTCTGCATGAGGTGAGGCAGCTGAGAGCGCAGGGTCATGGCAGGATTAATGACCTCAGGGACCACAGTGTGGAGCTGAGGAGGTTTTGAAGAGCTCCTGGATTTTGTTGCGAGTTTTACCTTTAACATTTGCCATGATAACTGAATTCTCTTTTAATGTGCCTGGGAAACACGTAGGTGTTAGATTGCTGGAAACTACTGAAACATAAACATGTGAAATGGCAACTGTGGCCATTTCATCTAGAAACACAGTGAAACCTGCCCGCATCCCATAGTTTGTGTTTGATGTTACAAGTGACCACACAGCCCTGCCTCCAGTATTGGTGCTTATGGGACCCTGCAGCAAATACCGCTGCTGGAAACCAAAACTGAAGAAAGGGAAGGAGATGGGTTGCCCTGTGGGAATGATGAGGACAAGGGGGTTAAATGCACCTGCACTAAGCCTGCAGACACCAAGCTGGGTGGGAGTGCTGATCTGCTGAAGGGTCAAAGGCTCTGCAGAGGGATCTGGACAGGCTGGATCCATAGGCCAAGGCCAATTGTATGAAGTTCAACAAGACAAAGGGCCAGGTCCTGCACTTGGGCCACAACAACCCCATGCAATGCTCCAGGCTTGGGAAGAGTGGCTGGAAAGCTGCTCAGCAGAAAAAGGACTTGGGGGTGTTGGTTGACAGACAGCTGAACATGAGCCAGCCTGTGCCCAAGTGGATGCGGTGCTTAGGGATGTGGTTTAGTGGTGGACTTAGCAGTGCTGGGTTAATGCTTGGACTCTACGATCTTAAAGGTCTTGTCCAAGCTAAGCGATTCTATGACTCTATAATGCGGGAAAGTTCATCAACTGCCTTTGCTTGCAGCTAGTTACTAGACTGATTTAACTAACATCAAACCGTGTATGAGGGATTCACTAGGGTATGGCTAGAGCTCAAACTGTTAGGGTACAGCTATCAGTCACTTATCTGTTCTGCTCTTTTGCTATAATTGTCACAGTAAAGTTTCAAGGAAGTTATCTAGATACTAAGGATTAAGAAACTTATTTTCAGTTAATAAACAGAATCTATGACTCTGAATTCTATGCTTAGAGAATATAAGCTTTCCCAGCAGCAGCTCAGTAAGTAAATCATTCCTGTCTAAATAGCACAAAATATATTAATTCTCTATTAATAATGTAATCAAACACACAGAAGCAAATAAAAAAAGTTTAATTCAGCACACACAATAAAATTGATTTTCCTGTGTGTATTTTGTACACTTCAGACCTACACCGCTGCAAGTGCTCTTACGCACTCATTACCTATGTTTGTGGAGTGAACAATGCCATGGCAGTGGAGAATGATTGCCCATGTGCAGAAAATGGAGTAATAACAATTATATGACTCCACTGCAAAGCCATTTTCTAAATGCAGCTCAGGTATGTGCACAGCCACTGCTGGAGCTGCCTGTCGAAATAGATCTAAATCAGAAAATACAGATAGATATGAAGGCAATCAGTAAAAGACTCATACAACTGTTACTGCCTATGAAAGATTTAATTTGCATTTAATAAAGAAGAAAGAATTTAACTTGTACACCTTTCCCTATCAACTGCTGGCTTCATTAACTTCCTTTAGGCCATTATGCTGGTAAGACATTAGTAACCTTAAAGATGCTCACCTTCATGTACCCTCACCACTTCTCTTGAGCCGCCTCTGCTGTTCTGACACGTCTGAACAGACTTGGCTTTCAAACTGCAGCAAATCAACCTGCGGATAGGGAGGAAGAGGTGTTTTCAGTCAGGTCAGCAAGTTGAAAGGGCTCATGAAGATAGGCAACAAGCACTGAGCATTCAGCCACAGAGAGGACGCCACTGCATGGCTCGGAGCAGCAGTGAGGTCACTGCTGGAGCAATGTTGCCCTCTGCGCCCCAAGAAGTGGTCAGCAGAGGTTTCAGCAGAAGAGAAGCAGCACGGCCTACAGACAAGTACTGTTCTGAAGCTCTTGGGCTCACGTAGACTGACCTACCATGCTGCATAAAAGCTTCCACTCTGCTCAAGCTGTCAGAGGAACACTTCACTCATTTCAGATTGCTGGAGCAGCGTGGCACAACCTCCCTGCAAGGGGGAGCACCACCCTTCTGTCCAACAGATTCCCTAGGGCCAAATGGTTTTCTTGGGAACTGTGAGTGGCTCAGGTAAATCACAGACATGACCACCTTGTTTTACCTGATCTCAAGATACTCGGCTACGGACTGGAACTACCTATTTACAGATGCTCTTAAAATAATCATGTTACTTGCACCCCACCACCACTTTCTTTTTTTTTCCACAGTTCTGGCATGTACCTTCCCCATTGGGTACTACTGAAATACAAATGTGCAATTTTATATGCAAATTAAACAAAAAGCTATTTCTTCCCCAAAAAGAGTAATAATTTGAGAACTTGCTAGTCTTGATCATGGGTTAAAATAAAGGCTGATAACAACAGAGGCTGCACAGAGTACAGCTCATGATGACCCTAATACTGAAGGGAGAAAGCACGCTGAGGGGCATCTCCTGCAGCTAGGACATCCATAAGAGCAAATACGAGTACTGCAGTGCCAGTAATTCCACAGCACAAGGACAAAAAGGGGAGACTTACTTCAACAAATTGGATGTGATATATCTCACTGTTAGTGCTGTATCCCATGGCTACTGAATTACTGAATCTCCATTGACTGTTTTATGTCACATGCCTTCCTGATTTGCTATCCAAGTTTCTTCCTACGCAGCCTGGTGGTCTCTCATTAAGACCAAGATTTACAGAGCACAGATTTCAGCTTTTATAGAACCCACTGTGCTTTCTAAAGATCCACCTTTTCTTCTCATCAAGTGAAACAGCACTTTGTGGCTAGGACCCTGTTAGATTTTTCCCTTTTTTTCTTTGCCTTTTTTCCTTTTTATTGTTTTTTAAACTTGCAATGCATATTTCTCACTCAGACCTCTAAGGATGTTAGCAAGATTTATCCGCAGAGCCTCTCTCCCCATTTGCCCCCCTTTAATTCTTTGAGCTACAAGTACTTTTATGTTACAGGAAATGAGGACAACAGAAAGCTGCAGATCCCATGAATGTAAAAATTGTCTTGAAGGCATGGAACAATTCAGCCCTAATTACAGCCAGCTGGAGCCTGCTCTTTTTGCAGGGATACTTGGATAATTAACCAAATACTGACTGATGCAACACTCAAGTATGTCACCACCACACAGATATTCAAGGTTAATTTTTATATCCATCACTAAAATCAAGCTTAATGGATATTATCAGCTCAAGTCCTGCAAATCAGTAACACAGGCATACAGTAAGACAGGATGAATTTTCCTTCGAAGAGCTTGGTGCTATCTTTCATTAGCCGCAGAAGAAGCATGTTTTTCCATTAAAAAGGCACAGTAATATAATTATAATTTATATTCTAATTTAATATTATATTTCTATTACATTATAAATTATTTTTAATAAATTGTATTATATTTATAATTTAACGCCTATAAATTCACTCAGTTTAAGCCCTAAACTTAAATACACTGAAGCCACAACACTGACGTGATAAAATAAACCCAAAAATGTTCTGCTAAGCATTACTGTAGTAATACACCTTCATTCCTCACGGCATGCTGCCTTTAAATCTGCAGGCTTGTGTGTCTTCCCAAGTAAGCTTTATAGGGCTGTTGAAACCAAACAGCACTATGCCAAAAGTACCGATGTGAGTGCCAATGCACAAATTCCAAAGCTATTACAGAAAGGGATGGCAGAGAGAGTGCTCAAGTAGCCTGAAATGTTTGGGAGGCAAACCTGCTGCTAACACATCCCTCCTGCTTGTGATGAACCACAGTTTGCTGTTGGTCTGTACCTGGATTGTGTTTGCAACAAAACCACCCGAATCTGAAAGAGGAAATCAGCACAAACAAGAAAAGTTGCCTTTCCCAATGCTATTTTCAGCAGTCCTTTCCCTGAGAATATGAGTTTTGAGAGAGGCCCAGTCCCTCTGGCCAGTTACAGAGCCGGTTCGTGCTGCAGTGATCAAAACATTTTGTCACTGCTTTTATCAAGCAGCAGCTCCTGCAGCCTCCATGTCTAGCGACTATTCAAGGAATCTCCTGAGGAAAACCGGAGATATTTTAACATGGGAAAGATGTCTGTAAATAGAGGAAACCACCACAAAGTTGCTGGCAAAGAAACAGTGCAATGAGAACTGTAAGCGATCGATATTTGTTAGGGTAGGTCTTGGGTAGGGCTACAAGGAAGAAAACCATCACGCGCCTCAGGAGCACACTGCAGCGTTCTGAAAAGATCTGGGTGGGGAGGCAAGAATCTAAGGAATCTGGAACTGGGATTCTTTGCATTTTGTATTCTCTTTGCGCTCACACCTTCTTATCTGGGGCTGAGAAATAAATAACCCCAATCCTGTTTGCACACTGCCCCACATAGGCCTTCAGTAGGAAAAGTCTCCGTTTTGTTTGGTATCTTTGGAATGCTGCTGTAACGCAAACCACACAGCGTCACCACAACAGGGCAACTCAAAGGGCAACCTGAGGGCTGGCTCTGGAGAATACACAGGGTTTGAGTACCAGAAATGGAAAGCAATGGAATAAAAGTAAAAGCTTAGCAAAAATATAGGTTAACTCGCATAAAGAATTGCTGAAAATGAAAGGGTTTTTTGGATTATTTTGAAGTGTGTTAAAACTCTCCTATACACCTCTGAAGCGTTTGTGCTTCAAGCATATATGTATGCTAATGGTTGTATTAAAGATAACGATGACTGGGCTGAAAACATCCAGCTTTGTAAGAACAAGGGAAAAAGCCTGTGCATCAGCAGCAATTGTTTCTGAAAGCAGTTTCAGGGAGATACACTGATGAGAGTTAAGCAGATTCCTGTTGGAAAGGATAAATGGCTAAGAAACCCTCCGAGTCCTCTCCTAAAACAGCAAGCAGTGCTGCTGCCTTGGGTCTGTTTCTCAGGTATATTTTTAGATGCAGCTACTTTCTGTTCCTTCATTCCCTCACTCTGCTCTTAATATTAACAGACAGGCCAGCAGTTTGGTATTTACCTAATGGCCTATGTGCCACTTCCTAACAAGGAGAGCATGGAGCTAATGGAACAACTGTGATTTACAGATTCTAGCAAAGAAATGGCCCCAATAGGATAGGTAGAACTCCTGGGTATCTGGACAGCACTCTAAACAATAATAATGGCAACCACATACGTAATCTTTTCCAGCTCAATAAGGAAGTTATTCTTCCTCATACAATCTTGCTTGAGGCAGGTTCAAGTGTGTTGATTATCTTTTTCCAAGCCTAGAAGTCAATCATTTTTTTAATTAGCAGACACATCTGAGATGTGTTCAGGTTTGGTTGGGTTCTGCTGAGAATGGAAATGTGTTTCTTGCCAAGACCACATCACATCACAGGCTAGAGAAAAATGAAAGGACCCAGCATGAAAAACATAATCTAATTATCACCAAATGAACAGCGACAAATGAAATGACAAAGTGAAACACAGTAGTGGCAGAGAATAGAAATCAAAGGAATTAAGGGAGGGTGAAGTTGTTACAAGTATTGAGCAAATGAGAACTGGAGACCTCACCATAAACAAGGACTCCAGTCTCCAATCGCCGAAAATCCACTGCTGCCCCAATAAGCAATCTGCCATCCATCAAGAAGAGCTAGATCTGATACCCAGCAGTGTGCCTGGAGTTGATTTGATGTAAAACACAGGAACCTGCTTCAAATCAAGAGCAGTGATGGTTTGGAGCTTTATAAGTTCAGGAGATGGTTTTTCCACTGTGCCTGTCCTGCTTATTTGAAGTTTCCAGGGACAGCATCAAAACAGCAAGAATCCAACAAACAGAAGTAGCAGCCTCCTTTGGACAGCTGAAATGACAAGGACAGTATTTATAACATACCTGTGATGGGACATTTCACAGATAAGCAGAGGTGAAAATGGAGACTAATGCAGGCGAGTGAGAAATCACAAGTGCCCTTTGGAAAGAACTGCACAGAGGGACGTTAAATAAATATTTGTATGTTATTGTTGCTCGGAGTCTGTCAATGTTTCCATTTTGAATCACTGTCTTCAGTCATTTATACCTCAGCTGAAAGAGCCTGGTTGGACCCAAACACCACGCAAGGCAGGTCTCAGGGGAAGAGCAAAATCTTTCTTAAACACCCCCTCTCAAGCCCGAACAGATGCTGGATTCAGTATCTTTAGCTACTCTTGACATAGAGCTAAAATCCTGGGGTTTGAATCCTTCTTTTGCCCATAGGTAATGGAAATTCAAACGTTTCCTCCCTCTTCCCTGTCTTAGTGATGCAGTTCTGCAATTCCTGCACCACTGGTGGGAGAGGCAGCGGCCTGGCCTGGACCAGAAGCACATGGGACACGGTGCCCCTGCTCCAAAGCTTTTTCAAACTGGAAGCACAAAGTAATTGAGACAGTAGTTGAAGCCTGGCAAAGTGCTCAGGAATGCACAAAGGAAACGCTGCAGAGAGAAGTAAAATCATTAAAAGACTATTTTTATGGTTATTATCTTAAAAATACATTTAAGCCAATAGCCCCTCCCTGTCTTGTGCAGGTACCTTTATCTCCAGGATACATCAATCACAGCAGGCTCCAGCGCCAGTATTTTATGTTCCTTCTTTGCTCTACGTGCCAAGCCACAGAGAAGAAACAAAGGCTCGTGTTGTTCCTGGGAAAAAAATGGGCTCTGTAGGAATTAGTGGGCAGTTTCCTTTCATGCATTAACCTATGCAAACACGTTGGTAGGGTAATGTCTTTTGAATGGAGTGTCCCTACAGAAAGGCGTATGGGTACTGCATGTGGGAGAGGCGGCTGGCAGTCGGGCCAGAGGAATTCTCTCCAATGGCGAATTCCATGTGGCTGTGACAGAGGGGTGGGTGTGCTGCTGCCCACAGCCTTCCATTGTTGGTGAGAAGGTGGTGACTTCCTCTTCACTGACTCTTTCCCCTTGTTTTGCTCTTCCTTCCTGATGATAAATGCACTTTTTATTATTGCAACCAATTCCACAGTCCTTTTGGAAATTTTATCACTCATTTCAATTTCACTCAGTGAGTCAAGTGGAAAAAATGTGTTCTCAAGCTGAGAGAAAACCCTCCCATCTTGAATCCCTGAGCCAAGAGCACCTCCCATGCAACATCCTTCAGCTGTTCTTGGAGACAGAAACAATCTGTTCACGTGGCACCCTCGCTCAGTTCCCACCTAAGCACCCGCAGCACCTCCAGCAGGAAGAAATCTGCCCAAAGCAGCAGCCCCAGCTCCATCCAGACCTCTCCCTTGGCTCACTCAGCACTTCCCCAGATACACAAACCTCTTGATGCTCAGCCCGTGAAGACCTTCCTGTGCCAGCACACAGATTTATCGCACAGCGTTGTTAGTCCTGTTCCAGGGGCACTGACTGTCGCTTTTATCAGGTAGATAACAGTCATCTGAATACAGCAACAACGATGGGAACCTATTCCCTCAGCTGAAGCCACTCTTCCTGGTAGATGCAGTTAGTGCTGTTTTGGCAAAGGCTGGATGTATAATGAAGTAGTTGCTCTGTCAGGCAGCAACATACAAGGTAGCATCACCTTCCAGCTTTCCAAGAATTCCTCCTCTAAAACGATGGTTGTAAACTATTTGTATCTTCTACTACTATTGAACACAGATATGCTGAAGTGGTACTTTCCCCTTAGGAAGAATGAGTAAGTTTGTGATCAGCATTACTGGTATTTCTGCTGCTAGTATTTCTGGGCTCTAAAGTGCTTTATAGAAACCTGAAGGCAGACAACAGCGCTCCATCTCCACAGCTGCTGCAAAATAAGGATGTGAGCACCAGAACTGTCTTTTGCTCTTGTTCTCATTAGACACGTCAATGAATTGGAGATCTCTATGTGCACACATTCCAAGGGAAAAGACCACAGAAGTGAACAGAAGAACAGAGAAAAGCATTAAAGAGCCCAGTAAATTTGAAAACATGAAAGAAGAAAAACATTTCTCTTGTAAGTCCTCTTTGAGCCTCATTTGTCAGCACTGCAGATGAATGGAAGCTGTAAGCATTCC
Source organism: Pezoporus wallicus (assembly GCF_028554395.1). Taxonomy (NCBI): domain Eukaryota; kingdom Metazoa; phylum Chordata; class Aves; order Psittaciformes; family Psittacidae; genus Pezoporus; species Pezoporus wallicus. The sequence goes on along the minus strand of NW_026641531.1, from coordinate 49,612 downwards.
CTTCTTGCCCATGCAGTAGGATAAATAAATACAATACACAAGCCACTCTGGCAACAAAGCAGACAACTGATAAAGATGGAAAATCAGTTAGGGAAAAATCCCAGCAGCCTATTGTCCAAGTGATGCGTTGGCCAAGCTGTGAGTTCTCAGCTGGGAGTGCTGGCCTGACTGCTCTCACAAGAGACCGAAATCTCACTGTGGATTTCAGATAGCAACTGTTACATTAATGCTGAACACTGTCCACAGTCCTGCCTTTAAACCTCACCAAAGTTAGGACGGAATTATTCTGGGCACTATGATATACAGGTGGAATAAATACTGTACCTGGTCTGGTAAAGGAGAATAGCTATACTTGTAGGGTCAAAAGTCACATAAATACTGTCAGACCTGCTCCTTCTCGAGGATAGAGGGCAGTGTAAGAAAGAACTCCTATCAATGCCTGAAAACCCAAGTTCTTAACAGTTTGAAATTGTAGCAAACAAAACCACAACACAGAAATTTCTTTCTTTTTTTCTTTAATTCATGCCAAATGGAAGCAATGTGGCTGTATGGCATTTCTGATACATGCAGTTAACATGACTGGTTTCCATCAGTGGAATCAAACTAGGGAAAATCCTGTTGTACGCAGGTTCAGTGAGGCTTTGGCAAAAGCAGAGAGACCTCAATCTCTGCTCTCAAAAGACATCAAATCATCATTTTGCTGTACTAAAGGTGTTGTAACTTTTCCTCTCCCCCCGGCCCCTTAAACCTTCTAAGGGATTACACTTCAGCCACTTCTACAAAGGGACAAAGCCTACAGTCGGGTAGCCAGGAGAAGCTGGGGTCTTGCTACTCCCACTTCAACATTAAGAAGTAGCACGTTTTAGTATTCTGGCTAGTACACTGCCCTGGTGAAGATGCAGTACAGGTCTCAAATACAAGATAAAGCTACTTGAGATGTTTCATATCCCATCCTGAGTGGATGAGGGGCAGAGAACAGGATAAGCAAGTAAGAACAGCAAAGAAAAGAAAAAAGTGGAAATACAAAAGAGATACCAGGAGCTGCTGATGGTTGGCAGAAATGAGCAACCTTCCCAGTGTGCTCTGTGAGTCTTGTTGCAGGAGTTCCACTTATTACTGACCATCTAACTAAGAAGAGATAGAGAGATGCTTCTACAACTTGTTCCACACTGCAGCTTTGCTAGGCATTTGGTAGGAAGATGGTTACTAATAGAGAGCAATAGCAAAACCCGATTTTGTTTTTCAGTGATGAACAGATGGAATAAACCCTTGGGAAGAAATTTCAACTACCATAAAGTAAACCATCAGGTAATGAAATCCCAACTTCTTGCTAATAAACGATTAAAAAATCAAAATTTACAGATTCGTCCAGTATTTGGCTATTGTAAGATTGCTCTATTTAAACTCTAGTAGTAGTAAACCAACATTCTCTATAATCCATATAAATTACCTTACGATACTGTAGGAGGGAAATAAGATGTCAGAAAGCTTAGTTACCGCTTAATTTTGAGGCATTTCATCCATTCCAGCATCAATGGTCTCTTTGCAAAACCTTCTGCAGCTACTGGCAGTAAATCCTGCAGAGAACTCCAAAGCTTCTCACTTCTCCAGACGAATTCTCTTCATCCCCTTCTCTTCATGGTCACTGGTCAGGACAGCAACATCTTCTGTAAAAGACAGACAATGGCCTTATTTCAAACCAGTTTCAGAGGTGTAAATACTGCCAGTTTTCCTTCTTTAGTGACCTTCTGATCTCCCAAATGCTACACAAGCTATAAAGAGACACCTGGATTCTTCGGGGGATTCTGGCTGCATCGCTGCCACACCAGGCTCTCCTCCTCTTCCTCAGCACGCCCATTTCTTTTCAAACCCCAGAAGCACACTGCTGCAGTGGCTTTCAATTCTACCTGCTATACAGCCACACTATGAGCTTTGCCATGAAAGCAGGGGCTGGAGCACACACCCTGTAGAAGGCAGCAGGTATCACTGCAGACTTTACAAGGAAAAAGGAACAAGTAATCTTAACAACTTCACGTTATGTTACTTATCTTTGCATATTAGCATCTGTGGTGGTTAGACTTGCATGGAGTTAGCTGCTCAGATAAATAACCTTCACCTGAATCCAGTATAACTGAACAGTCAGTTCTTTCGGGTGTTTTGGGTTGGGCTTTTCTTCTCTCCCCCCAGCTCAGCATTCTGCTCCTGTGCCTTCAAGTATAACCACATTTGTGGATGCCAAAGTTGGTGGAAAGAAAGTAAACACTAATGCCCAGAGCAATTACTTGTATTAGGAAAGCCACAGATGAGATGGAGCAAAGCGCTTTGTTACTAATGCGAAAAGGCTGCTGAGCACACCCAGGCTGTACAGTAGCGAGGCAGCACTGATGAGCGTGACAAGCAGAACCATCAGCTGCCAAGCAGCATCAGCAAAATGCCTTCTGTTATTGCTACAAAACCAATTTTTTTGGACATTTGGAAGGAAGATGCTGAAGTAGTTTTGCAGAGGAGCAGCAACCCGAGATGAGTATGGGCCATCATAACAGCAAACACGTATTGATGTCCTTAAAAATGGAATGAATAATGCTAAAGACAGATAAAGGAATAGCCACAAACTTAGTCTTGAACTTCAGCTTGAGGCTCCTCATCTAAATGGAGATACTAGAGAGAAGTCAAGAGCTTACTCTGGATGGAGAGTTAATGTTCTCCTCCCAACCACTCTGCTTTCACAGATGGGATTAGTTGGAAATACAATGTAGGGGACAACCAGAAAGGAGACCAGAGCCCTGCAAAGGCTCCAGAAAGAGTGGTGAGAGAGCATCCCAGTCCTGAGGTGTTTGAGAACCTCACTCACCCAGCAGCAGCACTAGTGCATATTAGAAAGCTACGTGAATTAAGAAAAGCAGCCCTGAAGAACAGAGGAATCAACAAACACTTTTAAGGCCTGGAACAGCTGCACTGAACCCAGATGTAAAGTCCCTCATTAAAGGGATGTGTTTGTGTGAAATTTTAACCCCTTCCAGAAGATTTAAATTGGGAATATATAAACTGGGAGCTCTGTGAATTTCAGGCAGCACACTCAATGTACAGAGGCTGGCTAGGGGAGGGGGATGCATTTCTTCTCCTTCAGTGCTGGAGGTGGCCATGGGGTGCCATACTGTTCCCAAATTGTAGGTATCTCTAGGCACATCTCTATGGGAAACACCAAGATGGGAAAACCTTGTCATAGCCACATCTGTGCCTGCCTCAAAATAGACAGATTAAAGGTAGAAATAGTAGAGCAATACTAAATTTCACCAATGGCTAGCAAATAGTGTATGTAACATTGTCATGGTTATCCCAGGGACTTACCTAAGCCAAAACCAAACCTAAGAACATCTTAACAAAACCAAACGATGTCACAATTGTAAATGTGCTACTTCTCTAAGTGTAGATAAGCTGGAATGCTATGAAAACCCCAACCTTGACATCCATATTCTTGGTTTCAGCTGCACTCAGGCATTTTTAAGTCCTGGAACTCTGCAGACATTGCAGAGCAGCAGCAAAGGGCTGTGCTTGCCATTTGCCTTTCCTTGCAGGATTGCACTCTGACAGCTCTGCCACAGCTGGAGGTGGCACAGATTCCCTACCACAGCTTTCCATAAATCAGGTGCTCCTGTGGCTTGCGAGGAACACTTCGGTGTGTTTTAAACCTGCCATTACATTATGTCTTCTAGGTGCCACTGAAAACATTTTGCTTCCAACATAAGCTCATTGCCTATGAAAAGTCAACAAGTGGTATTGGAGGCCATAAATAAAGTTGATATTGTACTCACAAACAGCACACAGACTTATACAATGCAATTTACCACTCAAAAAGAACCAAACCCTGGCACACACCCTGACCGCTCCGCATACACTTACATTGAATTTACAACATTTCAAGTTAAGCGATAAAGATGACACAAAATCCTTCCTTTTAGCTGCTGCTCTCAATAGACAATGAGCATGGCTGGAGTAAATGGAGCTGCGGATAAACCCCTCTCCGTTTTCCCCTCGGCTTTCCGCAAGGCTGCAGGCAGCAGAAGCGGGGTGTGAAAAGAGCTGCCATGTGATTCGGTGCCACACAAGCTGTCCTCGCAAAACAAAGAGCGAGGAATGCTAAACAAATGAATCACCAGCCATTTCTGCAACACAGCCCGACTTTCTAGCAACTGCCAGCGCCGGGAGCGATCTGTCCTGTCAATCCGAGTGACAGCCCATGAATAAAAGGGCACCTAATTACAAGATTAGTAACAGGAAGTCTCCCTTTCAAAAGCCACCATACAAGTTATGATTGCCGGCTGTGCGAGGAGCACAAACTGCCGCAAACCCGAAAGGAAACAAAGCCCCCATTTGGGAAATATTTTTCCTATTCATGTTGCCTGCACGTGAACTCTTCATGGCTGCGAACGGCTGGTGGTACTTGAGCGTTCTGTACGGGGCCTGATTTCCATCCTAAGAACTGTTCATTTTCAGATGGCTCTCAGATTTGCCAGGCTAGTAGGATTCTGGCAACATTTATGCTGTTTTATGTCTCAGCATGTTGATATCTTGGACACAAAACCCTGGAAAAACGCACCGTTATCAATACACGCATTAGGATATCCTTTTTGCACGATACACTAAAGGGAGGGGAGACACATTATTCCCAACCTGATTGCATCAGCAAAGCAGAACAGAGTATCCCGGGGTCAAGATCGACCACCAAAACACTTCATTAAACCATGGGATTTCCTTCCAGCAGATTTCACAGGCCTCCTACACACAACGGCCACGTGACAGCTTTGCCAACGAGCCTGGCATGGAATATCCTGCTCTGAAAGACTAGTGCTTCCAGAGCTCCGGCTCAAGTGCGAGGGGATAGTGCTGTACGTGCAGCCAGGCTGCTCGGGTGATGGTGTGCTCAAGCGGCACTGCCTAACCCTCAACGTGGTAACAGACAGGGATATAGTATTCTGGGTTTGGAGGGTAATAACCCCTTCGCTTCTACATTATCTCCTTGGGTGAAGAAATGCTGTAAGCTACATCTACTTTTAAAGGAGATAAAGGGAATGAATTAGTGCAGGGAACGTGCCTTCCTTTCCAGATGTACTTGTTTTCAATACAAATTCAGAGATGCACAGGAGAAAAGGCACAAAAAGGGAGTTTAAAAGGCAAAACTTTTCTTACTTTGAAAAATATTAAATCTAGCATAAATATACTGCCTAAAATAGAACTGATTCATGGAGAGATTCATGGAATTACTTATTAACTTGCTCATCCTTAAGGACTCTTAAAAACAAGTATCTGTTGAAGGATTTGCTACTCCTGAACCATTGATCTGAAAATCTTTTGATTCCACAAGATGAAGACACATCCCAAAGGGCTACTGTGTAGGCTTGAAAGTCTGTGTGCTCTCAGAACACGATTCCTTTCACGGAAGGAAGGAAAGATTAGCAAGAGTAGAAAAAAACAGCATTAATTACTTTGGTTCTGGAAATGAGGCGGAAGGAAGGTTCTCTGCCCAGAACCACCAGCTATACTTAACACAGGCTGATCATCCAGACACAGGTTGAAACCAAACTCTGACTATACATCCACCTCCCGTTCTGGGACCAGATCCAGCTGGCCCCAAATGGAAGAGAAAACACCACGTCTTGTAGCTGTCATAGCCACCCGAAAAAGCTGGGTACAACTCACTGTCATCAAACTGACTTTCTAGAACACAAATCTACCAAGTGTACCTAGAAGTGACACCATGTTGGGCCTATTCATTGGGAACACATTTTCTTTCACCAAATAAAATACTTTGCCATGAGCCACCATGATAGAAACCCAAGCTCAAGATATAACATACAGCATGTCTGATTTGAAATGGTTAAAACCAAAAACCAGCTACCCTCACCAAAGAAGCCTGAAGAGTCACATCAAGAAGAGCCAGTGACTGAATTCTGAGGCCACCAGGGACTATCCAGGCCTTCAGCTGCATCTTTCCTACTGCAATTTTTAATCATTAATTTTTGGCCTAATATTACAGACCTACTATTATTTAATAAGAGGAGACAGCAGAAAGAAGACAGGAGGTACTACTAGTCCCATCCCTATGAATGAATCATGTAGTACAAACCTCTTACAGATTAAAAGAGGCACATGGTTTATTAAAGCTTGGAAGAGAGTTTCAAGCTTAGCCAGTAGGAGCCTCCTAAAACAACGAAGAGCTGTGTAGTGCTGTGAAGGAGGCCATGGGATAGAAGATGGGAACAGGAGCAGCACATGTCAATAAAGCAACAGAAATCTACTGCATCATTTTTACTGTTCTTTGCTGCAACCAGAAGCAATGTTTCCTGCTGGTACCGGCATTGCCTGTGCACAGACATCTCGTGACTATCTGCACGTGGCTTTCCAGAGGACTCTTGGCACAGCAATACAAGCCTCAGGTAGCAATATGGACACAGGGATACAGGAAGGAGGAAAAATCAGCAGTGCTATAGCAACAGGAGAAATGGAAAGCAACAATAAACTCCCCAGGCCAGCCCAAGCCCTCAAAGGGCTGTTTATGCAACTTTCCTTCACAAACCAAACCCCAAACTCGCACTGGGATTACAATGTGAATTTCAATCCTCTCCCCCACCCAGCACCACACTCCTTTGCTGTTTGCCGAGTTTTATTAGAACCATCTGCGAGATCCTCCCCTTCCAGTCCCTTATGTCTGTTAATCTGGCAGCTGCACTTTATCATCTCCTTCAAAATCTCTGTCTCAAAGTTGTTGAGACAGAAGGTCTTTGACAGGCTAGAAATTATCTCTGAAATTAACAAAGAACCACATCAGACACTGTGCTTTACAGATTACAGGGGAAGAATGGGAGTTGGAGAATACATATATATTTAATGGGAAGATAAAGGTTTTTGGGATCAAGAGAATTTTTACCAATGCAATTTATCTGACAAAAGCCCCAATTTACTCAAGTACTGCAAGTTGCCACTGCAGAATAGTTTCAAGATCATCATCATGGATTGGCAGAAGCGAAAGGCACAAGTATTGCCTGACAGGAGCTCTTGCAAAAGATAAGCAAGTGGAGTGCGAAGAGAAGCAATGCTGAAGTAGCAGAGTTTGAGTGATTTCCTTTGTACACGATACAAGCACTACATGTTTTTGAATACAGGAGTCACGGACTTCAGGCTTTCTTTTTATTAGAAGTACCTCAGAATCTAATTGCTCTGCAATATCCTGTACTCACCTTGCCATAAATTCTGAACACGATGTGTCTGTGTAGGCACATGAAATTGTTTCACTCCACTACACCTTTCAGAAGTGGGTTAACGTAGCAGGATGGACACACACCGCTTCTGCAGGTAAGAAAATCCCAACCAAAACCCTGCAAAGTACACCTTGCTTTGCAATCCTCTCCTTTGCTTTAGTAGCCTGAGCACCCTGCTGCTTAAGCTTCAAGCTGTCTACAGAACCCTCCTAAAACACGTGCGTTCCCTTCCATGTACAGATACACATACCAGCACCGTGCACTTCAACCTGACAGGACAACTTCTGCCTGCAGCGTATGGCAGGGCTCATCATCACTGATGGAAAACAGCAAAACTCCTCGGGGCTTTTGTTTGTTCTGATAGTTTTCTCCTCCAAAGTGTTTCTGCTGAAGCGTCTGCCTCCTTGCACAAGAATGGTACAACCTTAACTTGTGGGGGATTAAGAGACACACTTTTCCTCCAGGCTTCTCTAAATCATCTCCGAAAACATGTTTTAAGTAAAGGGTTTTTCAAGTTCAGGGGTTTTGAAATTCAAGTATGAACACAACGTCCTCATGTTTGTAGCATCTGAGGACACTACATCTACTGCTTGGTTTATATTATGAACATTTTGTTTCTTTTCCCCACAAAGAAATACTTTGCTCTTCTCATGTTGTTGCTATTTAAAAGGTAACAAACAACTACAGACAATACTGAAGTGCTACCAACATTTGTATGTGTGTAAATTTGAAGACTCTGAGAAATCAACTGGCTTAAGTTTTCCCTAGAGTAACCTCAGCACTGGAAATAACCTACTCCACCCGTGCATACACATAGCCCTGAACCCCACTAATCCTATCCAAGACATGTGCCTTGTTCTCATCTCTCAGGACCTTTCTCACTGTGTTTTACACAAGTTAAAGTGCACGACTTTCCTGAGCAAATCCTTCATTCCTTGTTTAAATAAGCAAGATCACTTCAAGTGTCTCAACTACTTGGACTTTGACAAGACTTCTACAGCTCCATACACTGGGATTTGCCATCACCTTCCCACCCTTTCCTTTCAATCCTTAAAGAAATGTATTAAGCAGTATTTCAAATGGGTCACAAACAAATGGGCTTATCTTCTCTTGAAGATAACCTGTGAACATTACCATAGAAGGCAGACAAATTACAGATGTTTTAATTGCACAGGCTCTACCTGTGCAAATGTAATCATTTGAGTTGACAGGTCACGAGAGGCCAACTTTAAAGGTGGTTTCAGAAGCATTAGAAGCAGTACTGTCATCATTTCACTTCATACATTTTAGGTGCCAGTAGGAATGTTAAAACACACCTGAAAAGAGTCACATGAAAAGAAAATGTGTGTATGATCTCAAATGACAGCATCAAAAAGTAGATCTGCTCTTAAAAAGTGTCCTGGGATCTCTTCAGAGAATTAATGAACCCCCCCAGTGTGTGCATGAGAGCAGAGGAGAGACCTGCATTAAAAGACTTAACATGACTTTTGTTAGCACATACTTTACTCACCGGCTTATCAGCAATTCCGGTAGAAACAAGATCTCTTGTGCAAGTAAGAACTTTGAGTGGACCCAAAGCTTGAGACAACTAACTTAAAGTTTTCCTTTTCCCTCCCCTCCTTCCCCCAATGCTTTGTATTGGAAAAAGTATCATTTGGATGAAGAATCTCTTATAAAGCCTCTTTTCAGGTCACCTTTGATCTTTACAGAATAAATACATTTCTATGAGCTAGAGACAGCAAGGACAAAAAAAGCAACTCAGCTCCCCCCCCCCCCCTCCTGTGTACTTCTTTTCTAAGGTATCAGGAATATATTAAGCCAAAATTGCAAACAAAAGAATGCTTGGGACCATAAAAATAAAATTACACCCTGCTGCAAATGCCACTTTCCTTGCTCTCGAGTCTATGACCTGGATTCTCTGGTTCCAAATCAACAAACGTGACATGGCAATGTATTTCCTGAGAGCACTCCAGGGCTGCATCTCAAACAAGACCACCGTTAACACGCTGCCTCAGACTGGGGCTGCCAGCTGTAAGTACCCTCCCCACAGGAGCCAACACTTGGGGACGTATGACAAAGGTTATCAGAAAACCTTCCTGCACTGTGATGTGAAGAGAAACTGGCAGACTGAGCACACTCGTGGCATTCTCCTTGTGAAACCTGCCCATATGAAATGAATGCATTCCCTGAGAGAAGAGGAATAAAGGCTGTTTCCAGCCTGCTCAATAGGTTAATACCACAGATGAAAGCAAGTGAGCAGCCCCCAGAATCAGTGTACTGGAGAGAACCTCGGTAGGGCTGCAATCTTAGTACCATAGCAAGCACAGTATGAACTGCAAGCCCTCCTTGGGTGTATCGTGTTCAGAAGGACAGCAGATCAATGCAGCCCTCTGCACTTGTGGGGCTGCTGCCAGGTACACTGTACACAAACCCACTGCTCATTCCTCACACAGCCTCTTTTGCCAAGATTGAGACTCCATCTCTGTTGATCCTGTGTGTCCCTGGAACCAAACCACAGACATGGGAATACCACCAGCACTTAGGGGCAATTGTGAAATATGCAGTTTTAGGAATGACCTTAATGGCTCTGCCACAATGGAATCTTGATTCCCACCCCTTAATTCTGCCATTTCCCTGGCTTGTCAAACACACAGTTCCCAGATTCACTTCCACTGGAACTGCCCTTCTCTATGTGGGTTGCCACTGAAGTATTTAGCCCAGAAAACCGACTCAGCTTTAACCCAAAACATCACTCAGCTGAGTGTTTCTAATCACTGGAGTCAGAAATGTACTTAACTGTTAAGCCATATACACGGGCCATTAGTCAAAATTCCCTTTCTTTTTAATAGTTTTACCAGCTTTGACATTTCAGAACACTATTAATTTAAGTCTGGTCTGGAAAAGAAATCTCACCAATCTTTAGGAAACTGATTTTCAAAAGACTATGCTAAAATGTCTTCATGGATTGCTCTCATTCATCAATGTTTCACTTAAAAGCAGGTTTAAGATAAATTAAATGGACCAAAAATGGAGCCCTTCCAAGAACACAGATTAAGTTTGTGACAAGAGCCAATCCACACATTGGACTTCTCAATGAAGTTCCATTTGATCTTGCAATGAGAAAGCCACTAATACAATATATAAATCTAAAGCGAGAAACTACAGCAGGAAGCAAACTGAACTGGTTGGATTAGCCAGAAGATGAAGAAATACAACAACTGCTGAGGAAAGCCTCAGAAAGGACAGAAATGCTTTACAGGGTGACAGTAGCTGAGCAGATCAGAGCAGAAGTTCAGCTTGTCCATTAGTCTGCCTCTGGCAGCAGCCCAAAGCATAAAGGCAGAACCAGCACCACTGCCAAACCCTCCCCACATCTCCAGCAGTTTGCAGCCTGGAGATCTGCTGTAAAAGAAATGGCATCTTTGTACTTGATAGTCTCGCATGGAATTTTCCTTCATAAATTTATCCAATTACCTTTTGAACCCATTCACAATTTTGTATCCACAACATCCTGTGGAAGGACATTCCACAGCTTAACAGCTTTGCCTGAAGTACCTTTGTGCATTTGTTGAGCTGCCAGGCTGTTGTTGGGGAAAATAAAAGACCCAACAAACAAAACCCACACCAGATAAGAAACTCGCTCCTTTGTACCACCTCTATTTGCTTTCCCATATGCCATCATGATTTGTGATTTCTTTTCCAGGCCTCCCTCAACCTGTCTTCCAGTTTGAAGTGCTCTGATGTGCACCATCACTGAGGGGTGCTGCTCCACACCTCCAGCTCTCCGTCCCACATTCCTCTGCTGCATTCCTTTCAAGTTAGACCTTATGGCAGATTCAGAAGCTTTGAAGAAGAGGGTGAAAGAATTCTTGAGTGCTGAGAACAGAGACACACATTTAAAAGTAGAGAAATTTCTTTTGGGGAAAAAAAAACACATAGAAAATAAATGCAGGCTCATTGCGATGCTCCATATTTGCAAACAACAGAACTGTTCAAGTATTATTAAAAGGAGATTTAAAATAGGGGAAAAAAACCTTGAAGATTTGTAGTAGAAGTCACGATTTTTCTGTGCCTTCATGCTTTACAGAGCTGAAATAATTTGTGTGCTGTTTCCCCCTCTGCTAAGCACTTCACTGCATTTTATATCTTTCTGCCCCATCTATAAGGAGGCAGCCGTGCTAGAGGCAGTACACTAATGAGACTTTGTATTCTAATTGCATTTATATTTTGCAAGGAAAGAAAAGAAACAATGGGAGTGAAACAGATTGCAAACAAATGGACTGTGGGTGATGGCAAAGGAGGATGAAGATCATTACTAGTCATCTTATACCTTTTAAAGTTGTAAATGTAATGCCTGGAACTTTTATTTTCCAGTATGTAACAGGGATCTTTATTATTCGCTTCCAAAAGTATCCCCAAAACACTGGAGAAGGCATTTTGATCTGAGTAACCTGGTCAGTCTCTGAACAAAGGCGCTCCTCAGACTGGGGATGCCACACTGGAACACCAAGGAACAACCTGTTACAGGCAGAGGTGCTTTCCTCAGCTCACCACTACCTGAGTGTGCGCTGGTGGTACAGTAGGAAACAGCTTGTTGCAACTGTTCTTTACTACAGGAGTTATTTAATGAACTCCAGCTGAGGTCAGGCAAGGTCACTACAAGTCCAGTCCCCCGGAGGTAAAACACCTTGCAGTGAGAAAAGGCTACAGCATCTACCCAGGGCAAGCTCTGCGCACACACTCCAGGCTTCCCTCTCCTTTGTGAGCTTCTGCACAAGGTCAAGGGTGAGTGCAAGAGGCTTGGTACCTGTGAAGATGGATACTGTTCACTTGGCCCTGCAGAATGGGTTCTATTAATCTTTCAGAGAAACTGCCCACCTCTAACCTCCAGTATCTCAAATACCAAGTTTTTGAATACTAAAGAAAAAACTCCCACAGAGTGGAGGAGTCACAGGTTTCCCACACATGACTGTGCTTGAAAACATGCACATAAATGGAAGAAACCCCACTGATATCTGCATACGAGGTAACACTTCCGATGCTTGAAAACTGTCCAGCATATCCCTTCATCGACGTAACACTGCTCTCAACAGCCACAGTGCATGAGCAGTCAGTGGGAATAAAGGGAATGTATTATCCTGGAGCTCTGCAAGGTTTGTGGTGAGGAATTCTTCCCACCCCTCCGCTGCCCACTCTGCACAATGTATCAAAGTCCGAGCTGCTGCTCCACCACAACTTCCCCACTGTCACCTGCTGCCCATTATTCACTCCAGCCACATCTGCAGGGCATTTTTCTATCAGATGAGCTGGTTAAAATTCCTTCTCCCTTTCTCTTCTGACCCTGGGGGAATTTTGAATAGGCCAGCACTGACCTACAGGAATTGATTATAACCATTTATTTAACATGCCAATGCTTTGGTATTGTTGCAGCTTAGAAGCTCCGACTGGTTTCATGCAGGCTCCCTTCACTTCATCTTCCCCAGATACGTGCATTAGCTCACTGGGTGGAGGGGAGCACGGCTGAAAGTCACTGCCATTATTTGCTTTTAGGCTCAGATCCGTTTCCATGCAGAATTTTGAGCAGTACACAAGATTTCTACAGACAGGAAAATGTGTACCAGCGTGAAAATAGCTATTTATCAAGTAGAAGTATTTAGAAAGGTGTACTAAGGTACCCAGAAATCCTCTTCGTAATTGAAGAAACGTGGAGGTGATTTTCTTTATGTAAGGGAAGCAAACTGGTTATTCCCTGATCTTTGAGGAAGACAGGACTTGAGAGTTCAAAAGCTGTGTATGCATATTGAACTGAGCCTCTTTTCCTCTCCAAGATAATCACTCTGAGTAAAAGCACCACACTTGTCAGCGTTTTCCTCCATGCCAGAGGGCTGAGAGGGAACTTGACCTGGATAAGATTGTTTCCTAACCTCTGTTTTTAAAATGAGCTAACAGGCCACTCTGTTTCACACAGACTGCTGCATATACTCAAACTTTGCCGTTACAAAGAAGCTGTTTAATATATTTTTGCTGACTGCAGTTCAAGAACCTCTCTTGTAGGAAACCAACAGAACAAAAACCAGTGGAAAACTGGTGGCTGTAACAGGGCTTGCAAGTACTGGAGTTTAATATATGTGACATCTGTGTGTTACAGAAGAATGGCAGAAGGCACAAGCCATGAGGGCTAATGCTGTCACAACATGCTCCCCAGAAGAAGCCAACCTTAGAAGCATGGTGACAAAGCTACTCAAGCAAAACATCATGCGTCTGTACTTCCCTGCTCATCACACACATTCAGAAGTTAAACTACAGGTCCATGCTTCACCGTAAAAACCAACTGCAAAAAGTATCAAGTGCATGAATTTGGGCCCTTCTCCCTTGGAGCAAGAAGTCCTCAAGCTGTGGTTTTGTAAGATAAAGGGGAAGTATTGATAAAGGGAAAGCCAGGCTGGACGGGGCTTGGAGCAAGCCGCTCTAGTGGAAGGTCTCTGCCCACAGCAGGGGGTTGGAACTGAATGAGCTTTAAGGTTCCTTCCAACCCCAACCATTCTGTGGTTCTATTTTTAACTCTGAGTTATGAACTGTGCTCTAGCCTACAGCTGTGTTTCAGCTCGGCTATACACCGTGTGCTTGTGAGGCAAAACCTGACAGGGGAAACCAAGGGGAAGACAGACACAAATTGGAGTTACATTCTGAAAGCAAAGCAGGAGCTCTTGGGCTAAGATCTGAGCACTAATAACCTGGCTGTAAGCAAGGAGAGGCAGGTGCACAGATACCACTCCCACAGCACACAACAGAAGATGCCAAGAAATGGAGAAAGCTGTGTCATGAATATTGTCTCATTCATTTTACACAGATTTTAAGCCTCAGCTGGTTTCTTGATCTGCTTTTCCCAGTGGCCAGAGCATCATCTGCCATGCAGCGGTTTGGGCATCAGTAAATCAAACCAACAGTGCCCTCACAAAGCTGTTTGCCACCGGTCAGAGAGGACATGATATCTCACACCTCCTCCAGTCCAAGGGACAGGCCTCTGACACCATCTTGCCCTCCCCTTCACAGCAGACAAGGTACCTATGAGGAGACAGACTTCCTCTTATGCTAAAGCAGCCTCCTGAGCAGTGAACTGAATTATGTGGTATGCAGAATGAAGGTAAAAGAAATACTGTAACAGCCACATTTTCCTCTTTCCTGGCATTCAACAGAAACTCAAACTGAGCACCCTTGCTTTGGGTTTCACTCTTAGCTGGACTTCAAAGAGTTTGCCAACATAACAGTATATTATCTTCGCTTGGTTTCTCACTTCAGAAAAGTCGGCTGCAACCTTAACTGGGTTCGTCCTTGGCACAATGTACTCTCACTTTTTCCTAATTCTTACTATTAATTATCATGTAAAATAACTTTAGGACCGCTAGCAGCATCTTAGCTTTGCTTCAGTATCATAGGTGACACAGCACAGAAGACAGCCCTTGCAACAGAAGGCCTGTAGTTAGATACCTTACACACAGAGATGTTAATGACCTCAGCAAGGCTCCTTATCTGCATTGCCTGGATCATTAAGGGTGAAGTTACACAAGGGTGTCCTTATAGATGAAAGGCTGTGGATTCACTCCTTTACCTGCCTTTGCTGTCAGCCATGTTCTGCTTCCTCTTCTGTGCCCATCAACTCACTAACACAGCAGAAAGCCATCGACTTCTGCCATGTTGTGCCGAATTAGTGGGTTAAATCAGCTGCCAAAGACCTGAGGTGGTGGCACCAGCATGGGTGGGGAGGAAGGGGAAGGGCAGAGTGCTGGGGAACTTCCTCAGCAGCAGCAAGCTGCTGGATGGGATTATGTCCTGACAGATAACTTTGCTTTGGGAATACTTTCCACACTGCTGCATCTATTTTAGCTCTATCACTATGATCTGCGAGCCACACAGTAGCACAAGCACACAAACTGTGTAGTTGCAAATCTGTATCTATAGCATTAGAAACAAATAAGTGGAAAACCTGGTTGTGACTACTTGATTCGTAAGGAATCCTTCTCATTTGCAATGATGGACCCGAAACTGAGGCAATGGAGCAACGTGCTCATAAATAGGAACACTGAAGACCTGCTGATACGGCCCTGGCAGCTGATCCCAGTGCGCACAGGCTGACTGGCACACCTGCAGTGCTCCTGAAAGCCTCCAACCTGCAAACCTACTGGCTTGCAGGAACTGCCTTGGGAAACCTTGCTGCAGCAAAGTAAACTTCAGCAACCGAGTAGTTTGCCCAAGCTCCATCAGCATCGCGCGCAGGGGGACACTTTATTTACTCTAGAATACTTCAGTGATTTAATTTAACTCGGTAAGGAACTGACCTGGGCTAAATCAACACAAGGACTTGAAACAAATGCAAGAATTTGAAACACAAGAACATGCACTAGTCAGTGGCAATCATTTTTAAATTAAATCATTTGTAAATTGAACTCCCACAATTTACATATCAGTTACTTTTAGGCAAAACCTTGTTTTTTAGGCGGAGGCTCCATTATCATTTTCTCAGCAGAAGAATAAACTTAAACCCCCAAGACGACGTTGCTTTAGGCTGGCAGTTGGTCTTTTTTGGCACGCTTCTCTTTCTCCAGCTGAATCGCTTCCCTGATTGGGTTCACCACAGGGCTGCACAAACACATGTGCTGGCACACCACGGAGGCAGCACAGAGGTGGAAATGAATGACCAGGACAGGATGGGAAGTCAGGCTGCTGTGCCACCGGAGATGCAACCCTGGCTTTCATCTGCTTTCTGTTCTCCACACAAGGTAAGCTACAGAACCATGAAGAGGTGGGAAAGAGCGATAAAACTAAAAATGAGGAAGGGATATGGCAATAAGGAGTAGGAGGCAGATTCAGGGTATTTAAATACTGAGATGGTAGCTTTGAAGCACTCCACAAGTCACAGAAATTCCAAGTTCCATAGAAAATACAAACACATTTCATCTTGCCCATGCAGATACACTACCTGAAATCTAAGTCACGTGTCATGTAAAGTTGCCCAAACTGAACTCAATGCAAAGAAACCTTCCTAAACTTCGTTAGATGCCAAGTTTGGCTACATTATCCTCTCTCATGTACAGAGAAAAGTTTATTCTGTGAATAATGCCACTGCTGAATGGCATTCCTCAGAAAAATCATGAAAATAACTACCCATTTGATTAAACTCCAGAGTTTAAGAAAATGTCTTAATTTAGACTAAAAAGTGGTGGTTTTGTAAGAGGATGGGGATGGGCATGGAATTCAGTGTTTCCTTCCTGAGGACAATATGCTTTGGTGTTTGCAAGTATGTTCCCAGGATGCCAAACTGTCTGCTTGATGATTTACAGAAGAGCTAAGAAACACCCTGGCAGTTGTTACAGCAAGCAGTGAACTTGTCATCTGGTGCTGCTACACACCAGTGGGCTTCAAATCCCATGAAGGCAAGGGTTTTCCAAGTTTCCAGTGAGTGCAGCGGGCCACCAGGCAGGATGACAGGGAAACCAAGCAGTAAGAACAACCCTTCCCAATCCTCAAAGCCAAGTTCAGAAGGTCAAGCTGCCTCAGAAGGCAAATGCTTCCATGGATCCCTGTGTCTGAGACTGTCTATGTGGGCAACGCCACAGAGCTTTGTGCCAATAGGTAACAGATACGAGTCACTGGAGACTTTGGAAGCGATAGTAGTAAATCTAGGCAGAAATCCTTTATAGAGTCATCTGAAGTTCAATGTTGAAGTTACTCTAGTGAGGCATTTCAACACCATCAAAATCTTGTAGCTGTTTTGCAGAAGACTTCTGGTATCTTAGTGATAAATATGGTTGACAAGGACAACCAGAGAAAGACCAAGCAAAATGCCCCACATGTATGAGGTACTTGCTGCCCCTCAGCTGTCCCTAAGCAGTATTTGTTCCCCTAGAATTCTATCACTAAACATTAAAGTGGTCAAGACCAGCAATTGCAAAAATAAAGATGTAACTCCATTTTACAGTAAGCATTATTGGGCTGTGGTAAGCAGGAAAGCTCATGCTTCAAACTGAAATAAAAAGGTTGGGATATAGTTCAAGAGCCAGCTAAAAGGCCATTCGCTTCTCCAGATCCTGGTTTTATTCTAACTCTAGCTGGGTCAGTTATTCCATTTACCACTTTTTTCTCCTTTATTTTATTATAACACACTCAGTTAAACCATCTCCAATTCCAGTGACCTCTGAACAGACCATTTACAGTCCTCATTTACTGTTTTAACCTGGCAGTTCCCCCAAGCCAGCACAGTAGGTTGCAAATCCTGTACCCAGCCAGTGTTCTATTACGATTACTCCACTTTTACTCTGGTGTTTAATACACATGCCTGGACACATTGTATTCTCCTCCTTTCCGTTATCAATCATTACATCGTGAATTTCCAAAGCAATATATAGGTTTTTCTGTGGTTTGTGATGGGCCTAGCTTGTCACAGATGTTATGAGAAGTCAACAAGAACATATAAACCTAATAAACATTGAACAATCATCGGCATTTAATGTAGCACATCATCTATGCCATGTTGCTCAAAGCAGTGGTCATAAACTACAGAATTTCATACTAACACTAAATTTTGATGACTAAACTGGTTCTTTCATTCCAACAAACTGAAAGTACAATGGACATAGCAGCTGATTACACGCTGGAAGCTACAGTTACTCTGCTAACTAATCCCGAGGATTCCAGCCATCCTGAGCATCCAGGGGTGGAAGGTCCCATGCTTATGACTCACGCTACTTTTTTTCCTCTCTTCTATTGTTTTGCAAATTCTCAGCTTAATCTAAAATCCATTTCATCTAGAAACTTCCAGGCTCAGCGGAAACTCGAAGATAATCTATTGCAAATGAGTGATGTTTCAAAAGGGTGTGTTATCTACAGCATCTTAGATCCATCTAAATCTGGGCTGGCACAGCCCTACCCTTGTCACTGGCTTCTGAACTTCAGCTGCTTCCTGCATTCACACATGGATGCTCCCATGATCCATGGGGAGCCACTTTAGGGAGCTGATGGAGCTGGAAACTGAGTGCCACCACAGGGAGCCAGAGGGAATGGGCACATGGTGGGTGGGAGTCACACAGAACAAATCACACAGTAAGGTCACGGCAGTCCAGATTTAATCGGGTTTAAGTGGAGATATAAGACATTAATCATCCTGAATGAGCCGTGCCTTAAAGGAAATTGGCATTTTGAGGTTTGGGTTTTATTTTAAGTATTGATTCATTTTCACAAAACATTTTCAATCTGTGCATTAGCAGAAAAGTTATCCTACATAAAACAGTAATATATTCTCTTAATGGGATACCTAATCATGACATTTTATCTCTAGAGTTCTTTACGAGCAGATTCGAATTTCAAGGGCTATGAGTACAGTGAGAATATTGCCTGCTTTCTCTGCCTATGGCTGGCAATAATGCTTCGAAACTGGTTTTGATAATATCTAAGATGCTACAGTAGCCATGCCGGAACCTGGGACTCCCTTCTGCTTCATTGCTTTAGGTTTGCTAAACAGCCTGTTTTTCTGTGCTAAAACAACTGATGAGGATACACTAAATAAAATTTACAGGAATACACTTCAGATTATATCAGGGTTATAAAAAACACCTCACGGGTTTGTAAGAACAGTAAGAGGGTGCAAAGCAAGATTCAATCCACTTGCCAGTGATAACTTTCCATGCTGGGTACCCCACGGCATGAGCCCAATCAACCCTTCAGAAATAAATGCACAAAATGGCAAATCTTTTACCGTCACCTTCCCATGTCAGGTATTTCTGCCAGCCTCCCTCCCTTCTTCAGACGGGGAAACTCTCACCAAGTCCTCAGTGCTAAATACATTCAGCTATCAGTTCACCTACTAATGAGTAGCTTTTAGCATCCAGCGCCTGTTCAGAGAAGTCAGGTCTGGAAGATGAGAGCACAGCCTTTAATAATTTACAAGGCTCATTAATCTTATCCCAAAAGACAAACAAACAGAATTTGATATCTACTAGGATTTCCCCACCAAATCAAGATAGATCCTAATGGCTTCTGAAATGCTGTTTCAGTCAATAAATAGTCTTGAAATGTTCTTAAAAAGCTCATATTATTAGAGACAAGACATCAGGAACCTAAAGAAACTTGCACTGTCAAAAATTAGATGCAAAAGGGTTAACAATTAAAGATCTTTAGCATCTGCCATATTGAGTAAAATTTGTTATTTTAAGTAGACACACGTAGGTCTAGACTGGTTGTGCATAGAATCAAATGCCAAGTATGGCCAGAGACAGAATTCACATTCAACATCAAATACCCACTTGGACAGTGCAATATAGAGAAACAGGAAACAGGGAAATATAGCCTCTAGACTCATCCTGGGACTAAATACACAAGTTCTGCACTTCGGTAAGTGGGTAATACATATTCCCATTACGCATATGTTACAAAGAGCAACACAGTGATTTGTAAGAGCATTTGGAAAAGAACTATTCTTAAGCAAAAACTAAATGTTATGGCCAGAACTTCAGTGTACATCTAAACCCCAAAAAAGAACCCAAATATAGGTCACTTAGTTTTCTTCATGTCCCCTGCTACAAATATATACCTTACATGTATAAAACTGCTTTTTCTCAAACACTTACTAGTAACAAAGATTTGCCTATGAGAAAAATTATCTAGTTAGATCTCCACTTGTATCTGATCCCAGACTATTTACAATATTCTTGCTTCTGTTTTGAAGTCATCCTAAAGGGGATGATCTAAATGCTGGAGCAGCTGGCTGGAACACCCAGCCATACTCCGTGGGAAAGGAGGGAGGTCCTGTGTTCTTCCATTGCCTTTGTTAAGCAGGTGAAGGCACAGGAGCTAGGCAGCTTGAGGTGCACCACCTCATTTCTTGCTCCAATTAGATTAAAATGCTCCTAACACCATGGGTCTGGGATGAGGATTTTATCCAGGCAATGTTCTGCCTTCTCTTCCCATAACGAGCCAAGTCTCCTTCCCACCTACAAAAACCAGTGGGCAGAATTACCGTATGCTACAGGATAAAAATGCTTAAAACCCACAGGTGCCTTAGAGCTCATGCCTGTCCCATGCCTCCAGAAAGCGGGACACAGAATAAACACCATTTTCCCACAGGTCACTCTGAAATGGCAGTGATCAAGGAACATGCTATTTCCTTAACTGCAATTTCCCTTTTATAAAATACCCCTTTCCTCACATCAGGCTCTATTACAAGCAGCAAACCACAGCACTACACTGCCTTTTCAAAGCTAAATGTGTATGACACTTGCCCTTTCCTGAAGTTCCCTTCTACCACACTAACATTTACCTTCCACTTAAGGCTTTTAAGCAGCACAAGGAGCCTTACTTTCAATCCGAAGCAGTACACTGAAAACAGCAAGTGGTGGAACGTATCCGGACACGTATTCAGCTCGCACCATACTTCAGTTTCAACATATAAACCTTTATTTTTCCACAGAAAAGTGCTTTTCTAATATCCAGCAGTAAAACAATTTTTGAAAGACCATTCTGTCTCCAAAGAGCCCATTAGGATCAGTTTTCCATTCTAAACAGAAATTCCTATCTTCTCAAACAGCTCCAGCTCCTCCAAAGCAACCAAACTACCCTGAGCTTTCTAGCATGCTTACCTGCCAAAAGAAACACATGCTTCTAAAGGAGGAACAGTAGAAAACTGAGAAGCATTATTTAATGGCAATGAAGTTTGAATGGGCAAAAAATATCGTTGCTTTTCTTGGAATTGCAGGTTTAGCTTAGAATTGCTCTTTTTTTCATTAGGCTGGTAAGATCTGCTGCCCTTACCCAATTGAGTTTTTCCACAGATTGCTACTTTAAAGGTCTGCTATCTGCCCGTTGGAGATGACCTAAAGTGTTAACACTTTACAGATCCATATTTGTGCATGTGACTACAATCCTCAATTCTCTAAATCCTTATTTCCTAAACTTCTGGGGTTTTTACCTCAAAGTTTCAGCTCTTTTGTGCTATATGCAATCAAGAAATACACACACCATATATACTTACAGAGAATGGAGTATTAAGTATACACCAGGGTATGTAACATTTCACTTTCCTATCCTGAATATTACTCAGAAGAGATCTGTGCAGTTAGGACCCTTATTTTCCGCATGTACTCCTCATCTCTGACACAACTTTGTCACTGCTACCGGCTCAGAGCATTTGGGCTGCAGACCCCACACATAACACACAACTGCATAGATCAGGGATCGCAAAGGCTGCTCCGATGCTGCTGTATGAATTACCGAGGTCATGGTGCTTTCAGCTGCCTGCAAGGACCTGTGAAGCTACGAGTGCCTGAAAGCAGTTCAGCTGCAAGGGAAAATAGGGTTCAGCATGCACAGTCATTGCCTTGAGAGTTACAGCACAGAGACCTTAACTTACAAGGTGAATACAGGATATAAGTGATCCCCAAGGAGCCCCTTGCTTTCTTGTTGACAGCTGAGAATGATTACATGTACAACCCCCTTTTGCAATTGGCTTTTAGGCCAGTAGTTTTAAATATTAACATTTCATTAGGTATTTCCTTCATTAAGTTATTGACCATCTTTATTCTTCCCTCCAAAACTGTGAGGATTGCATGTGCTGTGTGGTTTGGGTTTTTTTGTTCACCTCCCCTTCCCCAGGGAAGGTACTTATTCCCCAAGGAACTCGAATTACTTCATTGCTATAGATTAATATCCTCTAGTTTTACTCCTCTGAAACTCATTCCTCCATTCAAAGAAGTTTTTCACTAGGGGAGAAAAATCCAACACAACATCAAAGTTGTAAAGCGACAGAGATATACAAAATACTGCACCTTTTTAGACTGGGATATTGTACGGTGTTTTGTGATACAATTTATGGCACAAAATCTCACAAATTTGGGGCATTTTCTGGTTTAAGATTTGCAGTTATTGTTTGCAGCAATAAAAGTAATTAAATATATAGCATCCTTATGAAAAGGATTTGATGTGAAGTTGTCCATTTTAAACATAAGGCATGTAAACTCTTCTGCAAATGCCAGTCTTTCCATCTGTAGGCACACACAAGCTCATCTCTGTACTGCTGCCTCTCTCCTCTGCTGAAGAAAGCGTTGGAATCAAATCAGAACCAATTGTGGAGGTGTTCCTGGGGGACAGTTTCATGGCTTAATCACTCTAACTTCCTATTCTGTTAATAATGTAGCTGAATAAAAATGATCTGATACTACTTGTGCAGTCATTTTAATGAGTCCCTGGAAAGCAACGCCTGGAGTGAAGCATGCCCAGATCTCCTGAATAAGTAGGGAAATTTCTGCACAAAGATTAGAAACATTTTCAGTTTATACACATCAAGAGCATCTTTTTGATCCTGAATCCTTATTCTGCTCCAAAGAAATAAAAGGAATTTTTACAGAAAGTTTCTTAGTTAAATATGAAGATCAATGCCTGAGCTAATTCCTCCCAGCTTCCCCCTCCAAATCTTAGTATATTAATCTCCTTTCCTTTTAGCTGCTCCAGTTCTTGCATAACAATGCCATTTCCTGAATTCAAATTGCCACAAATAAACCGTAAAGCTGAATAATACTTACTTAAGCTCTATGAATATTCCCTCAAGCAGGACATCCTTTTAAAACTGGGGTGTACCATCACAGCATCATTCTCAGCTCTTTCACACTAAGAACCAGAAGCACTGCAGCAAGCAACAACCTAAAGAGCTTCCTGAAACATAAACCCACCTCCCTCTCCAGGGGAGATTTTTAATACGCTACCCATGTTTTGTTTAAATTCTTACCACTCCTTATAGCAGCCATTTATTTCTCTGTATTTGGGCAAGCTCACAGGGAAGTCCTGGACAGGTATTGGCAAAGGAAGAAAAAGCACACTGCTAGCATCCTCTGCCTTTCTGTACACACAAACCCACATATCTTTTCCCAGTGTTCAAACTGCCAGTGCTTAAATCTTTATGTAAGTGGTTATTCCGGTAAAATATGAAAATTAAACCAAGTATTTGATCTACAAAGTATCACAGTCATAGAATAGATGCTCAGTACTGATCTGCCTGCTAGGCAGCTCTTTTCATTACCGGTATTGCTAGTGAAAACGTTCACCAGAGGCTAAACCCAAGTGTGTAATTACTGCGTTGTAGCTCCTACCTGAACACAGGCTGGAGTTCCTGTATGTTGGGTTTTAGCTAAAATGTGCCACCTGAAGCATGGCTTACAGGATGAGGAGCACGGCAGTTGATGGCAATGAAGACTGTAGATGGACATAGTCCAGAGGGGACTATCACAAGCAAGGAAAAAATAAATCATTGTGAATAGCATCAGGGGTGGGGAGAATATATTGGACTTCAGAAGGCAAAACTTATTTCACAATTGGGTTCACTACAACAAACTATTCACTATCACAGCTTTATCATCTACTCAAGACCCATGACAGAGCTTTTCTCAAAGGGTTTTCTCCAACAAGAATAAAACCAGGATTACTAAGAAGAGATTAATTACCTGTTGTAGGTTTAACATTTAAATCCCCAGTGAAAAACACTGCATGACCTTTGGTGAGACAAGGCTGTTTTGCACATTGAAACTGTTAAAGTTTATTGCACAAGGAACAATAAGTAAGGACTTAAACCATCTGTCAAAGTCCCTAGGCTACCTAAACATTTTTGTAATGAGCCATAGAGCAACATACACACTGCTGTGCCCCAAACCATACCACTTGCTTGATGGAGCGAGTGTTCTGTACCTTCATCATCTCAATGATTTAGCACTGCAGCAACTGAAGTGTGCCACGGCACGATGAGATGCCAAGCAGTGCAAAAGCTGAGCCAAACCCACACTGTGCCAACCCAGCCTAAGCAGCGCTTCCCTAAGGAATGAGGAACAAAAACCAAGGCAGTTTTTAAAACCTGATCCTGAAAATATACAGATCAGGAAACAGCCCCATAGCTTTTGGAGTGGTGCCACCATGATCAGCATCTCACCACCTGCCTTCCCATGCACTCTTTAAGATAAGTCTTCTAAAAGCAACCTGAAAAATCAGCTGAAATGGAAGTGAAGAATCTAGAATGACAGACTAGCTCTTAAGGTATAAATCTCTAAATAAAAAAGCCCTTGGAAGCCCCAGAGCAAAAACACAGTTTAATCCATCATATTTCAGCTCACTGTTATACTGACATCTTGGATTCCAAGCATTTTAGAAGCCTTGAGATCTGTATGAAACTTCTAATCTGAAGCTAAAAATGGGATGAAATTTATGTAGTATCAACCTAGCAATGTACAAAACATTATGAAAGACAGGACAGTTTTAGCATGCAAAAGTACAAAACACGTTTACAGGGTTTTCTGCTCTGAAATATCTGAACTTACTCAGATACAAGTTTACTATCGCTGAATACTCAACTATGTTTAGAGCAACAAGATTTTGGCTCTTTGACTTTCTCTTTAAAGAGTATGCAAGCAGCTGAGCCCTTCTGAGCCCATCAGCTCATCAACAAGACATTTCTTAAGGTGCAGATTTACAATTTGCATAAGAAGATAGAAATCTGCAGTTCTGGTCGAAGGGACTATCCCTCCACTTCTTTGGCTGAGTGTTCCCAGTGCAGCTGGTGGAAGTGCTTATAGGTTGTGTAATCAGCTAGATAGATGCGGTCCTTAATCTGGCTGGAAACTAATCCCCCTACCACAAAATCTCCAGCCAGCTGAGGAACTTGGTTCAGCTGGTCACATCTGCACAAATGCTAATGCTGCTGAGCCTCCCCCTCTTTGGCAGTACTGCCTAAAAGCAGCCTTATGCAATCAACAATCTGCATCTGCCGAACCACAGTTAAGTACCTCTGGGATGTTCACTTGTAAACAGCTTCATGCTTTTAATATTACTCCACTTCAAGGTTTTACTGAAGAGGCAACTCTAATTTCCCAGAGTGTCATTTCATCTTTTTTTGCAAGTTATTTCTGACCATAGAAACACAATCAGAGAGAACTAAATACTGTGATAATTCTCAAGTAAAAACTTGAATTGGGCATGGTATAACACCATATTTTCAACAAATTCTGACTTACTTCATTGTACTAATATCCCAGAAATCACACATTCACATTCTAAGAAAATGAAGTTTGTTGCTGTGTGTCTTCCCTTGACAACTTGCAAACACATAAAAGGAGAGTCAGGATCCCAAATGCATCTTAAAATCTGCAAGCTCTGCAAGTACCAGCTTATAAAGGCAGAAGGAAGCAACCAAGGCAGAAACGATCAAGGCAGAGTGCTGCTGAGATACACTTGGCAGAGTCCAGTCCGCCAAATGGATCTTACACATGCAGCTCTGGCCCAGCCACACACAGCACTGCTGCTGGTAAGTGATGCACTGGATGTGACAGAAAGGGATGTGGGCAGTGGGAGCGCACTGGAATGGGGAACTGAGGAACAAAAGGGCCAGTACATCGGAAATAAACCTTTCTCCTCTACTCACAGAGGTGGTTAAGAGAGAAAATCAAGCCTCAGTTTTCCAAGAACATGTTTTTTTGCCCCAAACTGAAAGGAGTAAAAACTTCTTTTCAAAGGAATTAGAAATTCCACAGCATTTTCCCACTTTGTGCTTATGCCAAGCAATGCCACCCCACTGAACACCACAAAGTTAAAAGATTCAACAAAATACCTTTCAACTCTAAGAAAAAAAATGGGTAAAATAACTCAGGAAAATTAATGTGCTTTTGTGAATTGTTTTGGTCATAATCATGATACTTTTCACTGCGATAACGTCTACCCACCTTTTCCAAACATGAAGAAAACAGACTTGTATTTCCACCCCAAGTCTTATCTTTCCACCTTAACACTTAAAATTGTCCAGGGACCTAAAGCGCTTCCATTTCCCCCTAAATCCCAAAGGGATAATCAGCATCCATCTGAACAGATACCAGGTCCATTAGTGTATAATCTATCGGATACTTGATCTATAACCATATAATACATAGTTACATTTGGCATGCAGATAGCAAGCAACATCAAGTTTCGTAGGCAGTCTGATCCAGGGACAAGTTTCTTGCAAGAACTGAACTGAGGATTATTCAGACTATAATCAATCCGTAAAAGAATAGCTGCTTATTTCACAGATCACATACTTAGTAAGTTCTCACAGAATCACCTCAGTCATCCCACCCATGCACACACACACACACAATAAGAAGTCAGAGGAAGGAGAATGCTCATACTGTTTTAAATTGGTCACTTGAGTTTTGCTTTGTGCCTTTTCCTCCTGAATAGAGAAGTAATTTTCTTACCCTGGCAACAGCTGGTCTCTTGAATACATGTTAATAGGTGGCTTTCAGTTTTGAAGATCAGATTTGAGTTGTTCTCTGAACAACATCCAAAAAGCAGCAGCTAGTGCCTAAAGTTCCTGCATTTTCTTTAGGGGAGAAATTCAGTCCCTTCGCTCTTAAACTCTCATAAAAAGGCTGTAGTTGCTACAAGTGAGAGCATTTCAGGTTGGTCATTTTTTATGTAGCTCTGAGTTTGGACTGAGCCAACAGGATAACAAATTCACTAAGTCCATCTCCCATAGTAGCTAAGCGGAACTTGTGGGAAAATGGCACCTGACTGAGCATCTGGACAGAGCTGGCACCTGACGTGACCAATATATGGATATAGAACCACTGGTCTGGGGCTTGGAGCAAGCTGCTGTAGTGGCAGGGGGTTGGAACTGGCTTAGATTTATAGCCCCTTCAACCCAAATCAGTCTGGGATTCTATGATTTTATGCATGTGTAGCAAACAAAGAAGGAAAGAAACAGAACTGAAAGTTACCAAAACACAACTGCTGCAGTGCATCATCTCAACAAATATTTACTGTCACAGCCAAATTTATTTGATGATATGTAGAGAATGTATTTGGCACATGAGAATGAAATCACTAAATAATCCTGCCAGCGTGTTTTTGAGACAAAGCTCCTTCTCTGTGAACCTGATGGTAAGCAGACAGGCTTTTTATTCTGATTGTCATTAACAACGCAAACCCAGTACAACTAACCATCACCTGCAACACATTCCCACTTTCCTGGTGAAAAATGAACCATTCCCAGCACTATGAACATGACCAAAATGATCTGACGGGCAACACAGCCTTGGACAAGGACCAGTTTTGAAGAGAGTGATTAGTTTGACAGGTTCCATGGTTGGTTATCTGCACAAGAAGGGTACAAGTGAGAGGGTGAACCGACAATGAGCAGTTTTCTCAGTTTATAAAAAATACTTTCTGTTCTTTTCCTAATTCCACAAAGATGAAAGGCTTCATATTTTGAATAGTGGGGGGCATTATTTTAAACCCCAAAAGCCTAATACAAAATGATCTTTCCAGAACTGCAAGACTACCTGCAGTACACTCAGAAGACAAATTCCACTCATGTTTCCCAGCATTAAAAAGCAGATGTTTTCTCTTGCATTAACAACAACTTGATTACAAGATAAATTTAGCCTCTGTGCAAAGAGAGGAGTGAACAGAATGGCTCCCTTAAGGCACAATGTATGAGAGCTATTGGCTCCATTGCTTTTTGATATGCTGTAGAGAAGGATGACAGAAAGAAAGAGCTTCCAGTTGTCACACTCCTCATCTGTCTAGTTCATAGATGGCTTTGTTCCACATGAGCTGCGTTACACTCCTTTGCTGTCCTTGTAACCTGCATCCTGCAGTCTGTGTGGTCTTGTCAGACCAGTTTAGAGAAAGAGTTTGGGGGTTTGAATTACTTGTTTTTTAAAACCTGGGATAGCAAGAGAAGGTCATTTCATTTAAAAACCCACAGGAATCAAGTAGGATCCCAAATATTCGCGTGTGAAGATAGACAGTTGTGTGGGATGTGGTGCGGAAATTTGGGGGTTGAATATTAGTTGATGTTGGGCAGAGGAAGATGCTGGCTTCCCACCAGTGCTTTTGCTAGATTGTTTTGCACAACTGCCTGTAGCACTGATTGCCCATTAAAATATTGAACTTGTGGAATTCATGGAGCAGGAGACAGACATCAGTGTAATAGGTCAGCAGCAAAAAATATCAAAAGAGGAAGCAAATCTGTGTTTGGGCGTGGGAGAATAATGAGTAACTACCATGGGTACATTTAAATAGAAGAACTACATTTAGAGAAATAGTCTGCATTCAAGCATACAGGGAAAGAGGAGGAAAACAGAAAGAGATATAAATAAAGGGCAGAGGAATGAACAGAATGACGACCGACTGGGCAACAAAACCCATGCAAAGTGGACCATCTTGGAGAGATCTGATCTAGATTGCTAGGAATGCTTCAGCAAAGGACAGATAACGTTTACAACAGCACTCAGAACTTAAAATTCAAAGCATGCTGTTTCACTAAGCTCAAAATAACCATTTTAACCACATCCGAGATGTTGTCACAAATGCTACAGTTAGGCTATAAATTTTTCATTGCATTTTTAAACAAATTACTGCCTAGTCCTCAACTTTTGCTTTTAATGCAAATAAAAGCATCAGAAGTGTACACAAACCCTTCCAGAGTATGGTTAAACAATACTTTCTTTTGTGACAAAGTCAACTTGGAACACTGCCACCTCCCCACCCAACCTCCCCTCATCCTGCTGCTACTGCTCTGCAGGAGCACTGTACCCCTGGGTCAACTGACACACTGCCTATCCCAGGTACTAAGCTCACATCATTCCTGTGGCCTCCTTACCAGTGAAGCCCAGTTTCCAGCACACATGAGACAGCAACAAATTTGTGATAAGCAGCCAGGAATGCCGACATGGTAAAGGAGATGGAAAAACACAAGTAACAACTCTCCTCAGTGATGCTGACAGCCTTCTGCATGGTGGCAGTGGAACTGATATGGATAAACACTAACGCAACTACATAAACATCACTTGTATCATTCCCAGTTTTTTTGAGATCCATCTCCTGACTCAGCTATAGAAATACAGGTACTAGCATAGCACAAACCCAAGAGTCGTGGGGCAGGAGGTGGTAGGGCAACTCTTTATGATGACTAACGCAATACATCCTCCATCATGCCAACCAAAGACAGATCCAGGGAACAACTGAAGGATTGCCTGGCTAGTGACAGCCAGAACCCATAGTACCACTCCCTTGTCTTCCAGCCCTGGAGCATGTTCTGTTTCCTTCTCCTATGCTCCCACCCTAAGTTCACGACTCAGATGAGCTGTTTCAGGGACAAAAGCTGACATAAGTCTCTAACAAAAGTTACAGTTAACAGAATTAACAGCTTACTCTTAATTCATTATATTCAGTACAGGGACATTGTATAGGTCCCTCCCCCTTGCCACATTCCTGATGCCAGCCTGACTTCTTCCTTCCTGCTGGTGCTGATGATTATGAGCTTCCTCACCGAGCCACCTTGAATTGTGAACCTATTGCTAAAACTGTCTTTTCTTCACTGGATTCATTTTCTGCTGCTTTAACAAGTCAACTCAAGTTCAGTGGAGGGCCCACAGGTGCTGGTGACAGGGAAAGAAGCAGAAGCATGCAGCTGGGAGAGGAGGGAAGATAGAAGATAAAACCAAGCCATTATTTCTGTATTAATTTAGGTGCTGTTTCATGCCACAGCTGAGAGAAGGAAAGAAAATAAGATCTATAAAGAAAAAAGTACTGCTGCAGGGTAATTAAGACCTAGGAGTAAACATGCCAAATGGTGTTTGCCACATGACAACAAACAAATGTGAATCAGAATGTGAATCAGTGCTTGAGCAGAGGAAGGAATGTTTTCTCTGCTATTCAGGAAGCACTTCGATTGTTTGGGAAAGGTGTGAGTCATTAACTCCCGCATGTACAAGTGAGACATCCAAAGCTATAAATACCTGATGTGCTTCAAGGGCTCTTTGGGATGGAATTATGGAAAGCTACATGATTTTTTTTTCTAAGTTAGAGAAGCATGAATCCATGCATCATTTCACAGGCTTTGATTTCTTGTGTTTAGGCTCTTCTGAATTGCATTACCAAAGCATGACGAGCCATAACCTTGAAAGGACCCGTTTTCTTGCTTGTGATGCTTCGGGTAGCTGAACAGCTATTTGGGATACAAGATGAGAGGTGCACAGGACTTGACAGTAGGCAACAGTTTTGTATGTCTGACTTTGTAGGTTATAATAGGCACTAAATGAAATCACCTTTCTGATGGCAACCAAGAATCTCAGTGGCACAGTTGTGTGCCATTAAAACAATTCTCCTTCTCCGATTCCATGTCTGTTGCAGGAGGCCAGCATCAAGGCAGGAAGAAACTTTTACTGTGATCTTGAACTATTGATTTTTATAACAACTGTAGGGCTCTTCAGATTAGAACACACTCAAGCTCTTACTTAATTTGGTTGTAACTCCAAACAGAATTTAGTCCTTTTAAACACAGGTGGAAAGGCTGGTCAGACTTCAGAGGCAGTTTTCATTCTCAAGTGAAAATCACCACAGCATCACAGAGCTTCAGTGCATTAAAGTTATGAAGCCCTGGTGAAGGATTTGGTTCCTAAGCTAGACTTGGCCAGCCTGCCTGTTTAAAGGCTAATATTACTATAATAATCAAAGCCTGGATCCC
This sequence comes from Pezoporus wallicus, assembly GCF_028554395.1. Taxonomy (NCBI): domain Eukaryota; kingdom Metazoa; phylum Chordata; class Aves; order Psittaciformes; family Psittacidae; genus Pezoporus; species Pezoporus wallicus. The sequence continues at coordinate 18,826 of NW_026641531.1, read as the reverse complement.
ATTCCTTCAGATACACAGCTTTAACATTTTGCCTACGAAAGTCATCAGGTGGAGATGCTATTAAACTCCTACACAATCCCTCTAGAGAAAAGTGTGTTTTCTCCATATGATGGGTACTTCAAAATGATTCTTGCAATGCCTTCAACCTTGGACAAAAGAACAGATTCCAAAGAATACTGAGGGACTGCGCATGAGCATGCTACAGGCGCCTTCCAGAATGGAACCATAAAATACCCCAAAAGCTCTGGTTAACCCAGGGGAAGCTAAGAAGTGATTGCACTTTACTCTGCTGGGGCTGACCAACTCCTGGGAAAACTGACTGCACAACAGGAAAAGGGCAAAGTGGGACTTAGGAGCCTGGGCACACGAGACTCATTCACTGACTCTGACCCCACATCTCAGAATAGGAATACACAAGAGGAACACAAAAAAACGTGCCTGGCTTTGTGTAAGCACATGGAAAGTATGATTTTACAGTATCATAAATATTTAATTACACTTTTATATCACTTTCTTAATTCAAGTGCCTTTAAAAATTCATATTAAAAATGCTTTAGAACTATATTTTTATTTTCCTTAATAAAAAGACTTAGGAAAGAAATACATTTATGAAGAACTTATTTCCCTATTACTTTATCTTCACAGAGATTGATCAGGTATCTTTACAAGCCAAAGCTATACAAGGTGACCTGTAAAACCTTTTTCTCCTTTAATAAAGAGTTTTTGGGGAAGTGAAGCCTGACTGCCCGGACTACTGCTCCAGTTGAAACACTGCAGTCTGCATTTAACCCGTGCTACACGGCTCACAGCTTCATTTCTGTTGGAAACCAGCAGACTATGAGGTGGTATTGCTTCCTCTGGTACTACGTTCCAAGTTTTGTTAAGTTCTGTCACTCAGTGCAGGCTTTCTGCTGTTGCACACTTCACATTACTGCCTTTTCAGAAAGTGAGCAAATTTCTATGCATTTGATAAAGAAGGCGGTTGTTTAAAAACCTCGAAGTCTGAAACAAACATTCCCACTTATTGCCCCAGAGCCAGTAAACCAAGAAAGACTGATGAGCTCATCATTAAAAGTTGCTGCATGCCAGAGCTGCCCAGACTGCAATGTGGTAACACAGAGAACCTCACAACTACAGCTTGATTTTCTATTGATGTATTTGTAAGTAGTCACCAGGGTAATGCTAATAATTCATGTAAAAAAAGGCATTTAAAGACCATGTTAAGAACTACCTTGTACCGTGCCATTTACAAATCTTATCTCTCGCATCATCCCAGGAAGCAGAAGCCAACAGCCACTGCACCGAGACCTGATGCAGTTGCCTTTGTGTAAGTGTCTGAAGGACAGTAAGGATTAAATAGCTATTGCTGTGAAGTCATGAGCTAAATTTGTAGCATGTTTCATACAGTGGTTCCCCAACATGGCAGCAATAAGAAAAAGCATCAGTTTGTCTTGCTTTCAAGAAGTCGAAGGTAGTGGTGGGGCTTTTCACACTGGAATCACAAATCACTCTACACTGTGCAATTTAAAAAGAATCTAGAGGATGCAGATTTTCCACAGCAGGGCCCTGTCAGGCTGCTCAGCCAGGAGCAATCTTCCATGATCTCCAACACACATTCTTGGACTAAAACACGCAGAGTGGAAAAAGCTAAATATGCAATGCAACAGACATACATGTATAAACCCATCTAAATGGGTTCCAGAGGAACATCTCTTAAAAAGTCTCATTCAAATGATGGCAACATATTCAAGTGGTTCTCAAAACAAACAACTGTAGAACCCTGCAAGAGAAAGGCATTTCTGGGTTTCTGCAATGAAGGTTTACTGTCAGACAGAGGAGGCAGAGCCAGTCCCTCTTCACTCAGCCTCACAACTTTTGTTTTAAAGCAGTGGCTTGATAGATTTTCCTACTGCATCCACGTATTGTTTTCTCACATTACCAGTCATCTGAGGAATGGAAAAAAATGCATCATTCCAGATTGGGCTGAAGGTATCAGTCAAGAAATAAAATGTTGTTCTTTGTTGCTGTCACAGACAGAGGGATTTATCAAGCTACTGTCTCTCAGTGAGAATATGGTGAATGTGCAAGCTCATTTCAGTGCAAAGTAAAGCACGTTAGACTTAAGATGTTTAAAACCCTGGCAGTGGTGTAAGCTATTCTGCTTCACTCTGCACTGAAATCAGCTAAGAGGTACTGCTGTAACCTGTGGTTGAGAGATGAATGAAAGGCAAGGGACAAATCCCCTTCATGGGCTGCAACCTGATCTAGACAGAATTTGTCAGTCTGCACAGAGTAGAACTAAGTTGAGGGAATGTGGCTGGGAGGTACAAGAACTTCATAAACATCCAATTCAAAAACAAAAGTATAAATGTATTAAATATTCTGGAAAAAGAAAAATCTGGATTAGCTAACGACACACGCACAATGGTCAGCAATAGTTATCCACAAGGAGGATTTTGGGAACACAGCAGCACTTCAGGCTCTCAGCTTTGCCCTGCTCATTTTTGCTTTGATGTCAGTAAATTCTTCATCTTATTAGTTCAAGCTCTATCTTTTTATCAAACTTGTGTAATATATAATTTGGAAATGAGTTTCTTAGAGGGACAAGAGCTGTCAAAGATTAACCCGTATCAGATCAGCCTCAGCAAAGTGGTAACAGCTTAGGACAAGCCAGAGCCAAAGCTGGAATTTCAGAGCATACGTGCAAATTATTCTTTTTAGAAACCACAGTGTTGACATTACAAGGGAAGAAAAGACAGGAAAGATCCTATCTTCTGAGCCCTTCATCGAATTACTTCACAATTCACCCACTAAACCTATCCCTGGTTCCCATAAGAGACAGCAATCTGAGATGGAACAAGCTTGTGGGTTTTAGAGCATTAAGGGAGAAAAGAGAATGTTGCAACTAAATCTCTGGAGGACGTAGAAGCATTCAGAGATATTTTAAATATCAAAGTAATTTTATGGAATTCATCAGATATAAAAGAGGGGTCAGCTTGAAATTATCCCCAATCTATGTGCAAGATACACAAACCAGGAGCACAAACTATACGGTGTCTGCAAGTTCCTATGGTTTCTCTCAGTGAGCTTTCTTCAAAGTGATTGTAAAAGACATTAGATGCCAGTATTGAGGATGGTATCTGGTAGCTCTTAATCTATCCCAGCCTCTCATCTTCGAAGCAATTCCGTTTCTGTCTCAGTGTCTAATTTCCATTTTACACATCTTGTAATTGTGTTTGTCCTTTTGTCCTTTAAAGTTGACTTTTAAAAGATTCCCATCATTAACACACCTGCAAAGAACAAACAACTTGCTCCCTTTCTGGTCCTTTGGTTGAGATAAAATTCGGAAGGTTTTAATTATTTTTCCTCGCATGTTTTAGAAAGTTGGAAGTTGCTTTAAATTGCTCTTTTACAGAAAGTTGTGGGCTTGGACATCACTTTCTTCTGGAAGGGATGTATGCCTTGCAGAGGTTTCAGATCCTTCAACTGTAAGCTAAGTCACAGCATGACTTATTGTTCACTTTGTCTTCCATCAAGTCCTGGCTATTTTCAATCATACTCAAATGCTTACAGTTTCCCTTTGCACATTTAGGAACCCCTCTCAGCCCAGAAATCTTCCACATGGTTTCCAGAACTCCTTACTAAGATTTTGAAACATTCTGCTGCAGCCCATCTACCTTCTCTACAGAGGTCTCTTTTCACGTTCTTAATGGGTAACACCCAATCTTTCTCTTCTTAGGATATGGACATGCTAACGCTTTTTAACCTGTAAAACTAGAAGCTGGCAAATCCTTACCGAGATTAAAAAACCCGTGAAAAATAACTCCCACCACTGAGCTGTGCGTGTTTCATGATACACCCTTCGCTATACACAGGAGTATAAATAGCGTCCACAGCTGTGCAATTTATCCTTAGCCATTAAACGTCTCCACAGTCTTACAATTTCTAAAAGCGTCTGCGCTGCCTACAAATGAGCTGCATTAATATAAACAGCACAGGCACGGCCAGAGAGCCTATAAAACAAAAGCCCTAAGTACAGAACTAAACTCAACTTGAAAGTGTCACCTTCCGAGTTCAGAAATAAGAGCTTGTTACAATTTCACAGCTGATCAATTTGCCAAGAACACTTTCCAATGTTTTGATGCCACAGTCTCAAATTCCTGGTTTATATTCCTTAGGGAAACCAAGAGCTTGTTTGAATAGAACACAGCCAACGGAGCTGGTTGTGCTCTGTGCTCTGACTCCTCAGCTTATGCACTGGAGATACTTTGCATCCCGCTGAACTCCGAGAATAGCTTCACCAATCCACCCCACAGCCTCCTGATAGAGGAGATGATGAAATAGCCTCGAAAGCCTGACAGACTGAAACAAAGGCTCAGTCTAACAGCTAGGCACAGCAACATAATTGAATGTGGGTTCATTGTCTCAGGTCCCAAACAAACATGCTCATCCTACAGACAATACTATTAAATGAACCAAGACTGTTCACATGCAGCACTTGCAGGGGACTAAGTGAGACTAAAATAAACTGTACATTGTATCTTATCTCCATTTTAAGAATGAGCAAGTTTCTTAACCTCTTTGTCTCAGTTTCCAAGGCTACAACTGAGGCACGACAAAGACAGGAAGAAAAACCAGATATTTTTTGGCTCCTAGTTTTTCTTTTCTTCTCTTTGCTGTTCAGCCATCTTCTCTTCCGAAGCTGTAGGCTTTAGTTATTTAAGCACACATAGTATTCTGTGCAGCCTGGGGTTTTGGTGATTCTAATCAGCTTTCCTTTTTGCAAATCTGGCCAATCATTTGCTGACTAAACTTGATCTCTTCTTGCTTATATGCACTTGGAAATAACCAAAGAAACAATACCCTGAGCAGCACGAGCTGGGGAAAGGACACATTCCTATAACAAAGTTAAACTCAACTATTGTTAAAGGTATCCAAACGATGGCAGAGAAGACAGGAAGCCCCGTTCAAAGTGGAAATCAAAGCCATTCTTTTGTAAAATTTCGGGAAAAACTTTGAAAACTGGCATTTTCTACTTTTCTCCCCCAGAATGTCTTTGTTCACTGCTAAAGGAAAAAACAAAGCATCAGGAAACGAAGTGATGTCCCTCCTCCGCAGAGAAGTAATGCAGTCTCCTCCCCCTTCCAAAGGGGATCACAGTTTGCCAGCTTTGGCAGCCACTGTAGTATTCAAAATAGAAATGAATCCCAAACTGTGATTTGGCAACCAAGCGCTGACTATTCAGCCAGCCTGTTTCCCCCTCTTTTCCACTTCCTTTCTACCATTCTATTAATATCTAGAGAAGCTTTCAAACACCTCGGAGATTAAACGCACGCGCAGCCACCATCCAGACAAAGAGCCCCATGAACTTTAACACATATGCAACACATGAATCAGACAGACCTGGCTTTGTAAAGAGAGTGTTCCTTGTATGGCCAGTTCCCAGGCTGCTGCGACATGTCAAACAGCTGCTCTTATCCTTACATACAGCTTGAGCTTGAAGGGAGGCACCCTATATGCCTTCCTAAACCTGGAAGCACCAGCTCATTTCTCCCTGTTGATTTGTCCCTAGTAAAAGCCAACACTAGCAAACTTTCTAACAGGTCCCATCAATTTTTCAGCATGCAGAGGCAGAACTAAGATTGCCATAACATAAGTTTTCGCCTACAATAATGTCAATCTGAGAATCCAGAATGATATTTTACAGGTATTTCAAGGAGAGCATGAAACGCTGTTGAAAGAAAATATCAGGGCAAAAGATGGTAGATGAATCAGACCCAGAGCCTCCACAGGGATACCCAAATGTACTGCCAGAGTGACTTGCGCTAGCTGGAGTCAGCATGCAAGAAACTCCTCCCAAAACAACTGCTCTGGAAAAAAACGGATTTAATATGAAACACAGCTTGGCACAGGGTGGGAGCAGAAAGCCAGCTGTCACAGATGATTGAAGCAGTAACAGAAAGCACGGTTTACTAACACAGGTAAGAAGCTAGAGGGGAGGAAAAAAACCCACTTTGGCTTTAAAATGCTTTGAAGGAGAGGAGCAGGTCCTGTGGCAGGTACACCCACTATTTCAGTGGCCTCAAATCTTTAAAACCACTGGCTTCTCACTAACTAGGAAGCACAGGATATAAATTGAATCCATCTTATGCATTCACAGACTACAAGCAGCCAAGTAATTCTGAACTGACAAACGTGGATGCCACCCAGCATGCCAGTTCCCATAGTGCATTCAATTTCTATGATGGGCAAAGTGTCTTTAATAGGTTTATGCAATTTTTACATGACCAAAACATTCCTATTCAGTAGCTTGCAACATACCTGCAGAAAATTTCAGGACCAAAATATTTTCAAAGACTAGAGAAACTTCCTACGCATTTTTAAGCAACATTTTGTCTTCCATGAGTTTTAAGTTTCATAATCCAATCCCGAGGCCTTTCTAAAGTCATTTCTGTTTTGCTATCAATGAAGCTGTCCAAAGGCAGCATCAGAAAGACCCAAAGATTGATTTCACAGATCATTGGTCCAGGCAGTGTTTGTAAACTGCTGACCCAAACCTGTGGAGAATTGCCAGGTCCTTGTGGATCAAGACTTACCGCTTGCTGAACAATTGAGACTGACTTGAAAAACAAGGTTAGCCTGGCAGTTTTTCCTAAAGAATTCAAGATTTCAGGCTAACTGAGTCATATTAGCCCACACAAGCAAATCTGCACATTGTTCTGATCTTCCCCTCCCTCAAAATGCCTCGTGTTCTCAGTACAATACTACTGCAGAAATAATTCAGGACTTGCCAAAAGCTCCCACCACACTCTAATTACAGCACTCCTATTCTGTGTATTCTTGTAGCAAACAAAACCTCAATCAGCCTGCTAAAAAACAGCCAGTACTTCAAAAATCTCCAACGCAGATTAAGAAATAAATCTCTGCCATGAAGTATTAGCCAGATCAGCCTACTTCAGAACCTCATTTTCTCGCTGCAAGATAAGACTGTGGTGCACGCATGAAAGCTGCTCTGCAAAAGAAATGACAAAGGTATCAACTATTTTCACCCAGTTATTTTAATGCAGATTGCTGTTATTTAATGTCTCAGATAACTTAATGGTCATTCCACTTTGCCTTTTTGGCTGCTGTTTTCAACTGATTCAGCTCCAGGAGCCAGGATGTTTGCATTGTCCGTGATTTTGGCACAGTCAGCATTCTGTTGGGAACACTAAGCTTTATTTTAGACTTCAGTGTACTTTACAGAAGAGTTAAAAAGTAATAATATGTCATTCTGCCAATCACACTCATCTTATCAAGCGTTAGTCAAGACCTGACAAGACTTGAATGCATTTTACTGTTTAGCCTGTTTGAATGCATTTTACTGACAGCCTGTTTGATCCCTTGTCACAAGCAATGGAAGAAGTGATCTTGAGGCCAACGATGAAACTTGTAAAAATGAGGCTTCCTTAAAAAGGATTTATTCAGTCTCTGACTTCCAAGTTTAAAGGCAGGATCTTCACTGCTCTAAAACCAGCAAACCCATTTTTCTGGGCACTCTTCTCCTATCTTGAAACTGACATTTCTGATTAAAACACTCTGAAAACTAAACAACTGAGCATCATCCCAGTCTCCAAGTTTTCCTATTGCTGAACAATACAGAGATTAATTCCAAAGATTACTCCCAAATCACATGCTAACTTCAAGTATTCAGCCATGCAAAAAGTAACTGCTCATCAGCAAGTTTGACTGCAAGCTTCTGATTTGCAGTGCAGCTTCTCCAACTCACAGACAGAAATATTTAACTAGCAAAAGGAACGCTTGCTCTGAACAGACCATAACACATGACCTGGCATGTGCTTTGACAGCAAGTTACACAAGAAAGATGACAATACAACACAGTTACACAAACAAAATGTAACAGTGCCAGGATAAGCCTCTAGAAATACACTTTGTGATGCGAAGCCATAAATCTTCACTATTTGAACTAAAGACTTGAAGCTCTTAGAAGGAATAGCCTAGCTCAGCCTAATGGCTGAGGTCAAAGAGATACCCATACTGTATTATGGCAACTGAATAAATATTTACCAGAGCTGTTTTCAGAAGGCTGGGTTAGCAAAGTGAGTAATACCCAGAGTGTGTTCTGGGCCCTCTTTTTGGTTACAGCTGGAATAGTTGTCTTCAGGCAAGCTTTTAGTTCTCTTATCTGTTAAATCAGGAGATGATGGAGTTTGGGGGTTTGATTGGAGATAACTGAATAAGCCATTTCACTCTCCTGTCTCTCTGCTTCTAATGTATAGCCAGCTGGGATGATCACTGAATGTCTTCTCACTTTGAGGGAAAAGAGATTAGCAAAGATCAGACCAGATTTCTGGAAGGAGATGGGAACTTTAGTCATGCCCCATCCAGTGAAACGCTAGCTACATACGCTGCTGTGTGTGGTAATCACCCTTAACCTTCTACTGCACTAGTCTGCAGATAAAAATGGGCTCTTCCTGAAATATGAATATAACTGGAGATTTAACAGTACTTCCTAAAACAGTATCAATAGCCACTTCAACATAAATATGTCTTTAAGACATTCATGTTCACATCCAGTCAAATTTGAGCTCAGACACAATTCTCAGTAGGAAAAGAACATAAACATGTCTCCTCCTTCAAGTAAAGTTTGCAGAATGCATTTCTTCCTAACAGTTCTTCCCTAAAAAGCTGGGTTAGAATTATAAATCTTTTCTTAACCTATGCATTTCAAAGCAACACAATGCAGAATGATCATGTCTGTCCAAGATCTTCATGGCCAAAGATAACTCCAATCAGAGAGTCCTCTTCAACTACCAAAGGAAATTATGTACCTTCACTTTCACAAATACTAGAATGAATCTGTTAGCAACTGCTTTCTATAAGCCTATAACTACATTATTAAACGTAAGATATAAATTAGCAGAACTTGGTGTATGGAAGTGCCAGAAATGACTAGCTTACAGAACCAAACCACAAAATAAACCACAGCTCCTAAAGCTGCTTTTTCAGTTCAAGGACTTTATCCCCTGCAAAACAGGCACAGTCAGTTTTCTAAGTCATAGCCTTTTTGCCAGATACCAGATTGGTGCCTTCAGCCCCAAGTCTGCTTTGTCCACTAGCCTCTAATTATGAAGTGAAAGAAGAAAAAGAGCAGAGAAAATAAGCAATTTGAACAAAAGTTGCAAAACCTAACAGCTTCCAGGTTGTGCCGAAATACCCCCAGAAAGTTATAATCTTGCACAAAGACCCAATGATCTGGAATTCTAAAAGTACTAAAGAAAGTATTTTCTACTCCGAAGGCTGCATATTGAAGCCTCCCATAGGAACTAGGGGGGACTACAGGTCTTACAGAGCTAGAAGACAGGAACTCTTCTCAGGTTTTACAGCAAATAAAGCAGCAAATACTTTACTAAACCCAAACCAAAAACCTGAGCTCATGCTCAGAACATTAAAAACATAAAAGTTATGTCATAAAAAGCACAAAGCTCCAGAGTTGCTCATCTGAAAAATATGCAAAAAAAACCCTTCAAAAAGACCCACTTATTCCAACACTTCTTAAAGAGGCAGAAGAGATTATGTTCCCTCTGCTTTCACATTGGGTACAGCTTTTCCAAAAGGAAATGCTTATCACAGGTCCCAGCATCGCACCAATTCGCAAAGCAGCGTTTAGAAAGACAGATATCTTTATTATGAGAAGTCTTCCCTTTTCTCTCTCATGGGAAAAATAAAGAAAGCAGACTTTATATTTCAGTATTTTTTCCCTTATACTAAAGGCTAGGTTTCTGATTTTTCAGGTACTGCTCAATTAATTCCAGGAATCATACCCCTTTTGCTCTCTGCATGTTTTCTGCTCTTAAATGACACTGTCATGTCCACCCAAGGATATGGAAGTGATGAGTTACTGCAATGTACAGCGTGTTACTTATCAGCCTGAGGAAGGCAACTTGTGATGATACGATTGTCCATTCTCCTTGTACTTTCTAAGCGTTCAGAACAGAAACTGAGCTTTAGTTCATCTGTCAGACTAACAAAGAGAGTTTCTTTTGTGGTGTGACGACTCTTCCTTCTAAACCAGATCATAAACCCACCACCAAGAAAAAGCCAAGCATGCACAAGAAAAACCATTAGAGGTACAGACTGACGGCTGCAAATCCATGCCCTTTGAACCATGTGGCAAAATCAAGTTAAAAGCAGCTGCGACCTACAGATGCTTAAGTTACAGGCATTTTGTAAACTGGCAGGAAGAAGCCAAATAAAAATTGCAAGGAACTCTCTATTGCCTTACGGTCACAAAAAGGAGAGAAATAATGTTTTAAGTCTTATCAAAAGTGTTCTCATATCACCTGAAGTACAAGGTGGAATGGACAAGTATCTTGCTTGTTACAAGCAAGAGAAACCCAAGAAGCCATATCCAGAGAGAGACTGACTTTGATACAGACTGTGCTGATGAACACTCCTCTGTAGTGTGCACACCAAAAAGTAATAACACTCTGATCTGGGGAAAAGCAGAGCATATATTTGTTTAGAAAATGACACTGATTCTCAATTATTTCACTTGTTCAGTGTTTGGTTTTTTACCCACAACTCGGCTATTTGCATTCAGCACAATCACCGCAACAATGAACCAAAACTGGCTTCCGATTCTTCCAATGCATTTTCAACAGTCTTTGTGATGATTGTTTGATGGGAAACGTACACCAACTCTTTCAGGCAGCACAAGAAGAACATGTCCATGTTAGGCATATTATACAATTTCAGGGACTACTGGTTGAACTTCTAACCCTCTCTCAGGAAGCAGTGCTTGCCACTGAAGACATTATTCATCATGTGAATTAATATTCCCTTCTGTGTTCTACAGATTATACTTGGATTGGATGTTTAACTCTTGTATGAAGGCACCCAAAGTCAGCTTTCTATGTAGGCAGATGGTGACTTCATATGCATATAACTGCAGGTACTTGACTCTGGAAAGAAAACAATTATGTAACATTTGAAATCTTAAGAAATCTAAATCCCACCTATGTTTAAATGCTGCTGCTTTGGTATTTCACCTGTTTACTGTTATTTCCCATAAGAATTATTAGTGTATGCACATCAACTGCCCTGGCAGTTGTGTAGGAATATTTGAGAAATACCATTACACAGCCTCTTCCATAATCTCCTCTGCAGGGGGTTGAGCAGAACCCCCCGATAACCCATGCTGGTTATCTTGTTTTAACATGCTTCTATACAACACCGTTTCTCAGTCCGCAAATGCGTCTTCAAAAGGTCTGTCTGTTGCTATCTCCATTGTTCAGGAATAGCTCTGTTGATTTATGCTGATAAACAAAGATAATGTACAGCCATAAGCCACGAAGTCAATCTGCAAAGGACAGAGTAGGAAAAAAGCCTGCAATGCTGTCACCATTATGCACTACAGAGAGAAATTACAGCCTTGTAGAAAAAATAAAGGGGGGGGTGGTGGTAAGAACCTGGCTTATATTTTTTTTAATTACAATGCCCCACTTCTTGCTATTTGCACTATGATACAATCTAGTATGATTTGCAATACTGTATTTAAAGAAGGTATTTACTGAATACCATACTGATGCTGAGAGTCAATACCAATCAGAAAGGAACCTGATTCAGCTTCTCTCTTTGGAAGCAACTGCACAAACAAATGAAACAATCAAACCCTTCTCACATTCCAACAAGCAGAAAAACAGATAATTACACAGAACACAGGAGAACTCACCATGACCAAAGCTCCAGTGCAGCTGAGGAATCTCCCTCTAACCACTTTGCAATCTCACCTTAAACCTGCAAGGCTGTTGCGGGAGGTTTTTCATGGCAACTGTTACTAACAGTATCTCTCTATCAATTGCTAGAAACAGGTACTTTATATACCAGCCTGAAACATCCCTTCTGAGGTACCAGTTTCTGAGCAATTCTCTTAAAAGAGCCACCTTTGGAAGAGATAAGTGGGTTAAACTTGTAAGGAACCATGACCCAGCACCCTGCCTGCCAACAGGTTCATGGAGCAAGATGACAATTACGATACTGCAGCCAGAACTAATACAGATTACAGGGTAAATGAAATGTACATTAAGCTCTGCTTGTACTGACATTTTCTCTATCAGGGATACTGCCTTTGCTCTACAAGAAATAATTACTATGCAAAATTCTTAAGCACAGGAGCACTTTAAGCTTCAGCAAGCTTTGTCCTAACACACCTTTGTTTTCTGCACGTCCCAAGCAATCTTTTCTAGCCAGAGATAGTGACCTTCAAATGTGAGCCTGCCCCTTTTTAGGAAGGCCTGCCATAATCCTGTCAAAACTTTGCTGTTATAATCGAAAAGAGACATTACTGGCAACTTCACTGGCAGCAGAGCAGGTTTGAGGCTTTCTTGCTCAGAATCTGATATTCCATTGCTTTAAACTTCCAAATTCAACCCAACCAACCAAACAACAAAACACAGAGTATGAAAATACAATTTTATAGCTAGAAAGCTCTAAAATAATGGCCATTTATGCCCTGGATGTATATTTAACACCAAGTTCAGCGAGTCATTCCGCTGACTACAAACTGTTGCCGGATCGAAGCATGTGTAACTGCTCATGCTGAGGGTTTTCACATGCCCCACATTCTCTACATCTTTACTATGAGCCATCTTCCTGCTTCTAAAAACCGAGAATGTCTACAGTTTACAGTACAAAAGTCATTAAATAAACCATCTTCTTCAAAGATCATTCCAAACAGTAGGAGTCACAATCCTTAACCATATAGTTACAGACATAAAAGTTCAAGACTGGGGAATATTGTGCAACCTGTTTTTAAGGAAAACTACCCAATCTGGATGAGGGAGGCAGAGAACAACAATTAGCGAGGTTTAAAGCAAATGGAAAAACAATTACTCAACATGATTTATTCCTCCACGGAAAACTTCTATACTGATATTTATTCTCTCTGAGCTTGTCCATATTTGCATTAAACTTCCAAGTTTATTAAAGCAATACTGATGTAATCCTGAGCCTTTACAGAGAGAATCAGCGATTTTTAACAGGACTTCAAGCAGGTTCTAGGGTTATTCTGCAGAAGACTATTAAGGCTAATACAAGGTAGAAAGGCAAAACTTGCCCAAGGAATAAAGCTGCTATAAGACCAGTGGTTACCCAAGACCAGTATCAACCCAAGAGTTACAGGATTTTTAAGTGTCTCTATTACCTTCAGACACGCATGTTTCTGAATTTACTGGCCAATTTTTGGAGAGATTATATATTTTTTTAACTGTTCTTCCTTCCTCCTACTGCATTAGAAGAGCCCACAGAAAGGACAAAGGAAGTATAAAAGCAAAAAGAGGTATAAAAGAGGTATAAAAAAGCAAAAGAGGTATAAAAGCAAAGCAACAATGCTCACCAAGAGGCTGTTTATCAGCTGAGACAACACCAAGAGCATCTGTGATATATACAGAGACTTACAGTGGGAGGGAACATACATGAAGTCAATGCACAAGGATGCCTGTATTTATTCATGTTTACACTGCACATTTAAATGTCTTTAAATGCATATGAAGGTTTTTCTGACAGCAAGAGCCTCAGAGCTCAAAGACTGGATAGAAATATATACATGCAGAGTATACACTTTTTGTATTATACACCCTCTTCCTCCTTTGGTAGAGAGGCCTGTATAAATACAGGCATTCATCCAAGAAAGAACATTCTAGGACTGAGATCTGCACTTATTTAATGGTTTTACAAAAACACATAAGGTCAAACTGTGACTGTACCACTAAATGGCTTATTCTATGGAATAATATAATAATCCAAATCTTCTGAACACCAATAAGGTTGCATTTGGCAAACTATGTGCTAGTAGCAATATTTGCTGAAATAGCACTAACTTCATCAAGTCAGCGATCTTCCTTTTTAGCACCCCACTGAACTGGTGTCTCAGACAAGATGTTACTAACACGAGAAGCCTACAATGTTTAGCCTGGCAGGCTTTTTATCCATTTCTTGACTGTGATTTCAAAACCTTTGGTGAGAATGATTCCTGCAGTCACCAGTGACTGCGCATTAAGATAGTTGAGCACTTTTCAGCATTTATATGTAAGTGCATGTAAGGGTTTTTAACTTAAGTATTACTCTAAAGTAAACTGTGGGATAAAGCCTACAAATGGAAAAGATTTAAAAATGTCTTTACCAGGTAATAATCTTTTTTTTTTTTTTCCACTTTAAAATATTTTTCTCCATGTTTAGCATTTCATTTCATAGGGAAATTAAACATCCCCTCCTCTAAAAACTGGCAACTAAGACCTACCCCTGAGCAAAAAGAACCATGAATTCTGAAGGTATTTTGACAAAGCAATGCTGTCAAATATTTTTTACACGCCATATTTACCCACCTTTAAACACAAAGGTAACTATTTGGTGATCAAAGTACAGATGTCAATAATGGTCATTGTAATCTTTGCTACTGCTACTGTAATTAATGCAAAAGCATCCTGGTTAAGGCCAGGCCCATACACAGCAGCTGTGGGTAGGGAACCTGCTACAGGACCCGAAAACTCACACAAAGGGGAAACTAGCAGGGTGACAACTTTCCCCAAAATCAAAAGCTTAAAAAACCACCTCAGTTACACACTGATTACGAAATACTTTTTCAAGTGGTGAGGTTTCAAACTGATTTTGAACTCATCCTGCACAGCAATATGTGCTTACAGGGAGGAGAGAAATGGTGAACTAGGCCCTAGAGGGGTTCTGAAATTCTGATGTTCTTAGCGTCATCTGAACAGACAAACCCAAGAACATTTATGGTAAAGCTGTTTTGTAACTCGGTGAGTTAACATGGTAACTGTTGTAAGGAGCTGATGGGGTCCCATAAGAAAACCAATTTAAAGAAATTGACCTCAGAGCTACACACACTGTGCAGCGTTTCTCTGTCTGTATTTTCAGCAATCAGGCAATCTCAAACCAACTCAGTCCACTTAAAGACATGTGGGGAAAGAAATTTCTTTAGTGACTCAGCCACTTACATATCTTAGGAAAAAGAAAGATTGAAAATTTCTCATTGGGAAATGCCAAAGAAAATGCAGAGCCTACAATATTAAACCACTATTTCTTGAAATTACAGCTCAAATATTGGACAACTAATTAGAATTGTTACCAAGGAAAAGAAGTCATTTATCCTTGTCTCTAATGTAGCAGAAATACTCCAGCTCTTGTATTCTTCTCAGTGTATACTGCTTACCTGTTCTGCTTCCCCTTGCTTTAAATCAGTGAAAGTCAACCAGCAAGTCTTATTCCAGTTTGCAGGCTGTATTTTTCCACTTGAAATTTAAAACAGGATGGTAATGGAAATTCTACATTATTGTACTGATACACATGAAACAATGAAAGTATTTCAGCCTTAGGCCAATGTAAATCCCAGTGCGATGCTTAGTCCTTAAACAGTGGCCATGTGTGGGAGCACAGAGGGGTGGGAGAACTGGTAATACCAAAACCCCCTCTATGCACAAGGTCTCTACCAGCCTATCACAGGTCATGCAGTCACAGAAAGTGGCACCATGCTCCTGCAACCCTTACTGGTACTAGCACAGAGAATCTGAAGCCTCTTTCCCTTGGCTGAGGACTGGAGCCACACATCTCCTCCTCCAAAATCCATGTTACTTTATATATATATCAAGTGGATTTTGCCTCACTGGTGATTTTTGGCTGCACTAATAGCAGGTAGAAACTACCTATGGCTTCCAAAGAACCTGACATTATTTCTTTGAACTTTCAAGTTTCAACTAATAAACCACAACACCTTTTTCAGCTTATGATTTTTGTACTGTAAGGAGGTTAAAAACTTCTGGAGTTACCACACATTAACAGGAGAAAGATAAGGAAGTTTTCTTTCCAGTTTCCCCATGTCAGGTGTTTTCTTTACAATCTCTTTTCACATTGCATGCACCCCACCATATTCACATTGCTTTTCCCAGTGCAACACCATCTCCTCGTTAGACCCAGCCCAACACGATAGTGTGCCCATACCCGAATGTCAGCTATGACACACTGACTACACGGGAGGGAGCAGCTCGTCAGGATTCCTCGGGAGCTGCAGCAGCACAGGAAGTGGGAACAGTGTGGAAGCTGGCAGGAGACAGACCTCATCTCTGATCTGCACCTGCACCTAGCCCAGTTTAGACCTTTGGGGCTCTCTCTTCATGGCTGGCCACCCATACATAAAAAAACCCAGAAGGGACCACTGAGTTAACATCACCTGAAATCCCACCTCATCAGTAAGCAACTGGAACAAGAGAGGCAGCGGACAAGGAGAAAAGGGGAATGAAAACATGGGCAGCCAATGGGGATGGAAGTGTCTAATTCTAAACTGGGATGAGGGACAGCTCTAGGAAAAAGGGAAACCTAAGAGCAAAGACTAAACAGGAAAAAGGAAAAGGAAAGTAGAGACATGGGAGTGTAATTTCAGGAACAAGGCAGAGAAAACATGTTGCAACTTGTTAACTTACAGTAAGCTCTTACGCATTTTTCCTAGCACAACACAGAAGGGTAACAGCGATTACCAACGTCCGTGACCCTAATCAATAACTTACAAATAGGGATCTTAATATTTTACTATCCTGTTTCGGCAAGAAAACATTTAGGAGCCATTTAGTCAAACAGCATTCGCCCCCCCCCTTATTTTTTTTTAATGAATGATTCCAACCACTTCTGCTCTGTGGAAACTAGAAGAGGAAAGCGTGCATGGCTTGGCAAATGTGTTTGCAAGCAGATTTCCTAAAGAGCTGAAAAGTCAGAAGCACAAATCCCTGGGAAGTTGAAATGGTATTTTGCCGCTTTGCTCTCTCTGTCACTGAAACAACTACAAGACTTGCCAATACACAGGGAACACTGCTGGTTTGAAATAACTGCGTATTTATTTACATCGTTAATGAACGTTCTGAAATAGGAGATGCAAATGTTGCATCGGGAATGAAGCTCACTTTCTTATCACTTGCTCATTTCCACACGCATGCAGCTGGGGGAAGTGGCTGCTTGCAGGAAGGCCAGGCAGGAAAGGCTGCTGGCTCCTTGCTCTGCAGCCCAGGCTCGGGAATCACACTCTGCACCTCCTTCCACAGCTGTTCAGGTGAGGAAGAACCATTCAAGCCAAACCGAGCATTCCAACAAAGTAATTTAGGAAGTCTGTGAATTAAGTTTGAGATACCCTAACAATAAGGTAAAACCATCATGAAATGAATACGTAAGATTAATCATGGAAAGTTACTCATGGAAAATTGGTAATTCGCTTCTTGCATAGTTCTACATTTTAGAGGACAAAATGAGGTTTTCCTGAAAACACACTGGAGCAGCAGCTCTCCTAGGGAGATGCTTCATCTGGATAAGTCATTTTAGCCACTTTACAGACAAAACCTTTTAAGCCAGTGTGAAACTAGATTAAGAGCTCCAACTAGTCAAAACGACCAAACAAAACATCCCTAAGTATTTCCTGCTCTGCTACACCACCGGTATCAAACGGTCTGGATGAGGTTGCAAGTCCAACCAAAGTCATACAGAATTAAATACATCTAATTTATAACAAAGGTAGTTGTTCAGCTGGCAATTTCATACAAGTCGAAGTAAATTTTGTAACTATAGAACCTAATTATTGGAATTCCATAAAGCCTTGGCTCCTGAAATAGCTGAGTGTACTTTTCTTCCTACCCATATAACAGGCGTACTATTTTTTCCCCAAATAGCTGAGAATAAAGTGCTTTAACAGACACCGGACCACCTTTAAGCCACAACGAGTAAGGGGAAAAACTTTGGAGCTCGTTATGAAGCGCTTAAAGAAGAACGAAAGCCGGGCTCTATGAAATAAAACATCAAAGACCTAAAGTAAACAGAAATCTCGGTCTCCAAGAAGAGAACCCTATTAAATTCGAGGTCAGACATCCACCAGGCAACGCTCCTCCTTGTGCTCACCTAAGAGCAGCCTGGCCAATGTGTGTTAGGTATCAGCCGCCCGGTAAGTAACTAAAGCATTGCAATGCATTTACACCGTTTCACTTGCTGTCCCAATCCAAATCCCAGCCTTTCCAGTTTAGTCTCAACTTCCCCCGCAATGAAAACAAGCACACAGACCGACCCACCTACAACTCCAAAATAACCTTCAAGAGAAAAGGAAGCACCCAGAGCCTGGAGAGGATGGAATGTAGCTACACACGTACAGACTAAGGCGTAAAGCCTTTCATGTCAGGAATTCGCAGTAATAACAGGGTAAGGACGGAGCCCCGACAGGGACAGCATCCACCTGGCACCGACAGCGGCTTTACCGGGCAGTTCCTAGAAGGTGTCCGCCCGGCAGCGGCGCAGCGCTCCCCAGCAGCGGGGCGCGGGGTGCCGGCGCACAACTTCCCCCGAGCCCGGGGGCCGTCTGCGGACACCCGCGGGCGCTCCGCCACCGAGGGGGGCGAAGGCGCCGCACGACCCCACGGGGGGCCGCGGGGCTGTTGCCGGCGCCAGCCAGACGCTCCGGGCGCAGCCAGCGACCAGCGCCGCCCGTTGTGGGGGAGAGCACCTCCGGGACCCCCTCAAGCGCTGCGGGCAAGAACACCCCCCCCCCCCCCCTTCCCGGCCCGCGGCGGCCCCTTCCCGCTGCCCCCGGCCTGGGCCCCGCGGAGGAAACCCGAGCCGCCGCCGGCCTCCCCTCACAGCGCAAGGGGCCATCACCCCCCTCCGCGCCCCGCGCTCGGACCCGCCGCTCACCTGGCAGGGGCTCCGCGGCCCCGCGGCGCCTCCCGCGGGCAGGCGGCGAGAGGAGGCGGCGGCGGCAGCGCTGCGGAGGCTCCGCTGGGTCCGG